>NC_051064.1:26231804-26831804 GCF_004664715.2 Peromyscus leucopus | reverse complement strand
ATATATATACTACTCAGTTCCTAAGACAAATATAGATCTACTACTCAGCTCTAAAGAAATTATTTATTTTGTATCCTGCAACTGTACTGTAGTGTTTATCAGGCCTGTGGGTTTTCTAGAGGATTCAATGGATCTTCTGTGTGGAGAATCACGTCATTTGCAGATAGGAATTGTCTGACTTCTTCCTTTCCTGTCGTTAGCCCTTTTATGTCATTCTTTTGGCTCATCACTACAGCTAAGACTTTGAGCACTATGTCAAATAACAGGGGAGAGAGGACATCTGTGTTTTGTTCCTGATTTTAGGGGGAATGCTCTCAGTTTGTCTCCATTTAATAACGTTGGCTATAGGTTTATTGTGCATAGTCTTTATTATTTTGAGGTATGTTTCATCTATTCTTAGCATCTCTAGAACTTTTGTCATATGAGCATGTTGAACTTTGTCAAATGCCTTTCAGCATCAATTGAAATAATTATGTGGTTTCTGTGAGTTTGTTTACATGGTATATTGCACTTATTGATTAACAGATGTTGAACCAACCTTGTCTTTCCGGGATAAAGCTTACTTGATTGTAATGTATAATTTCCTTAATGTGTTCCTGCATTTGGTTTTCACATATTTTGTTAAGAGTTTTGCATCTGTGTTCATCAAGAGATTGGTCTGTAGCTTTTTTATTGTATCTTTACCTGTTGTAACACAATGACATTGGCTGTAGCTAAAGTTTTCTCTGGTCCTGCCCAGCCCCACAGACCCCGCAGCCGCTTATAAAATAATCACTCAGAAGTTTATATTAATTAAAACTGCTCAGCCATTAGTTCAGGCCTACCAGTGACTAGCTCTTACATTTAAACTCAGCCCATTTCCGTGGCTTTACCTGTGTGCTGTTACATGCTGCTCCCTGGATAGCAGGCTGGCATCTACCGACTCAGCCTTCCTGTTCCCAGAATTCTCCTTGTCTATTTACCCCACCTATACTTGCTGCCTGGTGACTGGCCAATCAACCTTTTGTTTATCAACCAATCAGAGCAACACATTCACAGCAAACAGAACATCCCACAGCAATTGGCTTCATAGATTAAATTTGATTGTGCTCCTTCCTTTTCTGTTTTATGGAACAAGTCAAAAAGCACTGCATTTCAATCTTGTTTATATGATTACTGAGTTTGGGGCACACCTTTCAATGCTATACCCAAGGTGAGTAGCTCCCAAGCCTGGTATTTCCTAGCTTTGATGACACATGTGTGAGAAGCAGCTATAATGTAGCAGAGGGGACACTGGGCAGGGAGAGAGGATATGCAGTAGCCCAGGCTCTCTCATTTACCACATATGCTGGCTCACAAGAGCCGCCTTCTGCATCCCTCTGCATTCCCCTCTGTGAAAGAAGATGTGCAACTGGATGAGCTTCTCACCTCTGTATGAACCCATAGACCCAAGGATGTCTCTCTCACCAACTACCGCTGTCCTTGAAAGGTGGCTTCTGCCTTTCTTGTCCCTCCTTCTGGTTTCATAACACCAAAGGAGTCCCATAATCCATATACAAGGAGGCTTGGAGTAGCAGTAGTAATGGGTTTCATGGCCTTCCACCTAGGGTGACCATTCTTTCTATTTGACCAAGCAGATTTAGCTTATGAACAAGCTCTTTTTGTTTGTTTGTTTCTTGTTATTTGTTGAGATAGGGTTTCTCTGCGTAGCCCTGGCTGTCCTGGAACTCACTGTAGAACAGGGTGGCCTTGAACTCTATGGTCCACCTGCCTCTGCCTCCCAAATGCTTGGACTAAAGTGTGCGCCACCACCTCCGCCACCACTCGGGTTTTTTGTTGTTTTTTTTTATTTTAAATTTTATATGTATGTTAATATGTATGTGCCTGTGGAGGCCAGAAGAGGGCATCAGATTCCCTGGAACTGGAGTAACAGGTTGTCATGAATGGACATGTGGGGGGCAGGGAATTTAACCTTGGCAAAAGCAGTCCGTGCTCTTAAGTGCTGAGTCATCTCTCCAGCCCACAAGCTCTTATAGTTAAGGCCAAGTCTTACTTAAGAATGCACAAGCTTCAGTTTTAATTCTCTACCACAAATATAACCAGTGGTTCCAGCAGGGAAGGTTTGGAATTGAGTATCATTAACATTTGCTTATTGTTTACATTGTTTATTGTTAATGTTTAACATTGTTTATTGATGTATATTGATGTATATTGATGTTTATTGTGCATGTCATGGTGGCACATATGTGGAGGTCAGAGGACGCCCTGCAATTGGGTCTCTCCTTCTATCCTTTGAGTTCAGGAATTGAACTCAGGTCATCTGGCCTGGCTGCAAGCACCTTCAGCCACTGAGCCATTAACTGAGTATCATTTTAGAGTTTTAAACTGAACTGGACTGATCTTTGATAAACTAAAGTTAACAGAAACAATAGAATCTTCTCTAGATTTTAATTAAAGGATAGGAGAAGAGAGTCTGACAAATTGTAGCTGAAATAAATAGTTGTAACAGATTAGACTTTTTCATAATTACATTCCACTGAGCCAATACTTACCAAGAAACTGCTAAGACTAACTTCTCCACTCCTGATAATTACTCATGGTTTCTTCTAATAATTGTATGATTTTAGTTCTAGGCAAATTAAAATGTTTATTAAATGATCTTCAACAACTAAACAGATGTTCATAAGACTTTTCTTTCTTGGTCATTAATGTGGTAAATGACAATAGATTTAATAATAGATTTCTTAGTTTTGAGACATTTGCGCATCCTGAAATGAATATATTTTCAGTGGAATGTTATAAACACAATTTTTAAAAAGGTGTATAGGTTTGAAAATTTCCTCATGTGCCCAGCGTTTATATATGGTATATTTATGTGTGCCTTAAAGATTTGGCAGAATGTATGGTTTTTTTTTTTTGTTTTTTTTGTTTTTGGTTTTTTGAGACAGGGTTTCTCTGTGTAGCTTTGTGCCGTTCCTGGAACTCAGTCTGTAGACCAGGCTGGCCTCGAATTCACAGAGATCCGCCTGCCTCTGCCTCCGGAGTGCTGGGATTAAAGCCGGCGCCGCCACCACCGCCCGGCCAGAATATATGTTTTATTGAGAGGTAACCATATATTTTCTTAATTTATTCTGTGGTAATTGATGTCCTGAGATTGATTTTTCTCTGGTCAGTTTAGATAATTGAAAAATTTCTAGAACAGCAATTCTTGAAGGTTTTAGTCTTAGAAACTCTGCACATTTAAAGGCTGTGAAGGACAAAGAGCTTTGATTTATGTGAGCTACCAATAATGACATTTGCCATGTTAAAAATTAAATAGAAGCATTCAAAAAATAACTTATTTTAAAATAAGAAATCCACTAACTACTAATATATTAGTAAGAATACCTTCCATGAAAAAACTTTAAAATTCCCTCCATGACAAAACTAGTGGGGGGTGGCCTTGTCTTTATGCTTTTGCAGATCTCTTCAGTGTAGGACTTAACGAAAGAGCCTGGTTTTCCTGCCTGGCTCTGCACTCAGTGTCATGGTAGTTTACTTTGGCTGAAATAAGCTTTATGCAGAAAGTTTGTGTGAGCATGGATATATACTTGGAAAAGGGAGGAAGATATAATAACCTATTTAGAAAGCGATGGATATTCTTCACTTAAACTGCATTCAAACTGTGCGTGTGTTACTGTGAGAATCTGGAAGTTTGTGTTCATGTAATCCACCAGAATCTCTTGCATTTCAATCATCAAGTAAATCTCATGCATTTTAGTCATTAAGTAAATAGTGAATCACCGAATTACAGATTTAAATGTTGATATATTTCATGGCATCACATTTAAAAATCACATTTTATCATTGCTGTGGGTCATAGGAAGAAAGCTTTGCGTAAACTCATGGTGGCATATACATCTTCCAAAGTCCTCATTTGAGTTTGAAATCTCAAATTTCATAATCAGAAATAGGCTATTACTTGACAGGCTCACACTGTGTGTGTGTGTGTGTGTGTGTGTGTGTGTGTGTGTGTGTGTGTGTGTGTGTGATGTCTGTTTGTTGTTTGTTTTTTGACTCTTTTGGGGGCCCGCCACCAAGCTCCCAAATAAATCACACATGGAGGCTTATTTTAATTATGAATGCCAGGCCTTAGCTTGGCTTGTTGCTAGCCAGCTTTTCTTATCTTAAATTATCTCTGGGACCCTTTGGTCCTTCTACCTTTTGCCCCTGGGCTTTCCTTTTTCATTCCTGTATATCTTTCTTTGTTTCTTTGTTGCTGGTTGTGAAGCTACGTGGCTGGCTCCTGATGGTCTCCTCCTTCTATTTCTTCTTTCTGCCAGCAGCAAATCTTGGTAAGGCTGTGCAGGAAAAGGAGCTTCTTCTCACTGCTGGTGGGAGAATAGGCTAGTATAGCTGTTATGGAAATCAATATGGACGTTTCTCAAACACTTGAGAACAGAAGTATTATCTGGTCCAGGGGTGCCGTTTCTGAGTATTGACCTAGTGCACTCCACATCCTATCACAGAGATACTTGTCGTGTGTGTGTCCCATTATATATACTAGTGCATTATTTACAATATCAAAGAAATGAAGCTAGTTTGGATGGCCATGAACAGATAATGAAAATGAGGTACATACACACCGTGAAATTTTATTCGTCTATAAAGAAAACTGAAACTGATGAAATGTGTAGGGAAATAGATGGATCAAGAAAAGACCGTATGATGTGAGGTGACACAAACTCAAAGAGTTCTCTCTCATGGACAAATCTAGCTTATAATGTTTACATTATACACATATGTATGTATATAGGTGGGGGTGAGTGTGGATATGGGCTCTGAAACTAGGAAGGAAACCCCGACAGGAAGGAAAGGACTAAGGAAGGAAGGAGGGAAAAGAGAACACACATGGTACAGAGCAGAAAGGAGGCTGTGGGGGATGGGCAGGCATACAAGGGAATCAACAAAAGCTCATTTGTTTGAAAATGCCATAATGGGGGCCAGCAAGATGGTTAGTGGTTAAGAATGCTTGATGTTAAGCTTGGCAGCCTGCATTTGATCCCCAGAATCCACAGTGGAAAGACAGAACCAACGCCCAAAAGCTGCCCTTTGACCTCCGTGTGTGCACTACGATGTGCACACAGACGCATTTCTCTCTCTCCTTTGCCCCTCACACTCATTTTTTTAAAATCCTGTAGTGAAACTTAATATTGTGAATGCTAATTTTAAAATAATGGCAGGCTGTGGTGATACGTGGCTTTAATCTCAGCACTTGGAAGGCAGAGGCAAGTGAATATCTCTGAGTTCAAGTTCATGGTCTACATAATGAGTTCCAGGGTAGCCAGGGCTAATAGTGAGATCTTGTCTCAGTTATTTTTAAAATAAGAAAAACCCATTTTTGAGATTGTTACTGTGCCTAATTTGTACTATGCATTGAACTACTTGTAATGAATAAAGAAATACACATTTTGTTTTCTACTCTGAATTGTTTCAAGAAAGATACCTTGCTTTTATATCTTCCACAAATATGACTCATTCAACCCTTCAACAAATATTAATTGAACATCTACTGTATACATTGGCTGTCACTTAAAGTCATAATATTGAGGCCACAGTTTCTTTCAGGGAGCTTACATTCAATATATTACCTAAGGAAGAAAATTTTTAGTATTTCAGGAAATAAAAGGAAATAGATAAGGTGTGTTTAGGTGGGGTTGGAACTCAGCTGATAGAGCTGGCCTTGTATGCAGGAAACCTTGGGTTTAATACCCAGCACCACATAAACCATGGTGCTGGTTCACAAAGCTGTAATCCAGTATTCGGGAGTTGGAAGCAGGGGCAGTGGTGGTGCGCACCTTTAATCCCAGTAGTTGGGAGGCAGAGCCAGGCGGATCTCTGTGAGTTCGAGGCCAGCCTGGTCAGAGCGAGATCCAAGACAGGCACCAAAATTACACAGAGTTGGAGGCAGGAAAATGAGGAGTTCAAGGTCATCCATCATCAGCTTCAGTCAGCTGGGCTGTCTGAGACACTGTCAAGATAAATAATGGCATAACCATAAGAAGGAAATACAAGCTGGGCGGTGGTGGTGCAAGCCTTTAATCCCAGCACTCGGGAGGCAGAGACAGACAGATCTCTGTGAGTTTGAGGTCAGCCTGGTCTACAGAACGAGATCCAGAACAGGCACCAAAACTACACAGAGAAACCCTGTCACGAAAAACTAAAAGAAGAAGGAGGAGGAGGAGGAGGAGGAGAAGGAGGAGGAGAAGGAGGAGGAGGAGGAGGAGGAGGAGGAGGAGGAGGAGGAGGAGGAGGAGGAGAAGGAAATACAGCAATGTGATTAACGACAGAGAAAAGAATGATACAAGTGTGCATGCTGCTCCTGGAGAGATGACTCAGTACTGTTTTTTCAGAGGACCTAGTTTCAGTTCCCAGCACCCACATGGCAGTGCACAACCATCTTTAACTATGGCTTCAAGGGCTCTGACACACTCTCCTGGCCTTTGCAAGCACCAGGCTAATACATAAACACATGTAGGCAAAACACTTGTACATGTTGAATTTGTTTTTAAACAACAAATAAATATTTAGAAAGAGAATATTCAGGAAACAAAGCATGAACTGAAAGTGCATGTTGGGAACGAGTCAGCATTCTTGGGGCAAGAAGCTTGGCACACTGCAGGAGTGCACAGGTATGAACGGAGTGCAGAAGGGCAAAGTCTGATATGCAGTCAAAGTCCGTCATGATAGGCTTTTCGGACATAGCAAGACGTTTGGTGGTTATCGTGATGCAATGGGGAGACAACAGAAAATGTATTTTTTGTTTTTGTCTTCTCATTTCTTCTGCTTCTCCTACCCTTGATACCCATCTTTCTCCTTTCTGTTGCTTTTGTTATTGCTGTTTCTTAGAAGATTTTATTTTGTTCTTATCTCTCTGTGTGTGTGTGTGAGTGTATGTGTCTGTGTGAGTGTGTACTATGTGTGCTCAAGTATCTGTAGAGGCCAGAAGAGGGCCTTGGTCTTCGCAGCTGGAGTTACAGACTGTTGTGACCAACTCTACATGGATATTGAGAGCTGGACTAAGTTCTTCTGGAAAAGCAGCAAATGCTTTTGACCACTAAGCCCCGCTACTTTCTGTTTTCATGTACTACGGTAGTTGTGTGTTTGTTTCTTTAGATCCCATGCAGGAGTAAGGCCGTGCTGTGCTCTTTCTGCATCTGACATTTCACTTGGTATGATGTCCTCTTCTTTCACCCGCTTGTTACTAAAGTCTCTTTTCTAAAACTGAATGGCATTCTGACTGTGGGAACTTGTAAGTAATCGGTGACTTAGATTTTCCAACCTTAAACGGGTCTGTTGCATGTGGTTGCAGGGAAGCAGGCTGAGAACTACCATAGGCTGGAGGTGGAGTTCAGTGCTGAGGCCCTTGCCTGCTGGTTCCACCCCAAGTTAGAGCAATAAATGGGGTGGAAGGAAGCTCTCCTTGTCACCCAAAAGCAACCTATCCATGCTTGGGCTGGGCTTTACCAGCAGAGACTATGAAAACTTACTGGATTTGAGATGCATTTTTCTGAAATGCAAATGACAAGATTTGAATAAAAGAAGGGAAGGAAAAGAATTAATATGGAATTTGGTTTCTGGTTTAAGAAGAATTACACATTTGGGAGACATTAGGTGGGAACAGAAGATGTGGAACATCTTGCTTTGAGCAAGTTATAGTTGAACTATTCACAGGAAATGTGGAGACAGAAAAGACAGCAAGACATGTTCTGAGTTCCAATGTGAATTTGGGGGCCCAATGCCATGGATCCAGCCCAGGACAGGATGAGATCACTTAAAGAGAACATGTAACAAGCCCCTGCTCTCAGTGCTTAGGATTCAGAGGAGAAGGAAACCAGGAGGTGGGAGGAAAATAGTGAAAAATAAACCAAAAGAAGAAAGTGAGTTTAAATGGAGGGACTTGGCAAACTATGCTAATGTTGGAGGGAGGTCAGGTAAGAACAAAGACAGTCAATTTTTATTTTATTTTATTTTATTTTATTTTATTTTATTTTATTTTATTTTTTATTTTGAGACCGGCTTTCCCTGTGTAGTCCCTAGCTGTCCTGGAACTAGGTCTATAGACCAGGCTAGCCTCAAACTTAGGGATCTGCCTACCTCTGCCTCCCTGCTGGGATTAAAGATGTGCACCACCCCATGGAGAAGAAGACAGTCAAATGTTAGTGAATAATATCATACAAACAATAAACCATATGACTAGCCAGGCAAGGCAGTGTATGCTTGTAATCTCAGCTTTAGGGAGTAGTAGGGGGATTAGAAATTCAAGGTCATTCCCAGGGACATGGCAAGTTTGACACAAGATGGGTTACAGAAGACCTTGCCTAACACACAGCAACACAAAATACAACCAATGTAATTATCTGTAACAATAATCTAGGAAAAATGGGCTCAGAAGGGGATTTTCTCAGCAGGTGATTCTCTGGAAAACCTACAATGAACACTCTACTCAAAAGCAAAAGAGCAAAAGACACGGAGACTTCTTATTAGTTATGAATGCTTAGCCCTTATCTTCTGCTTGTTCCACTAGCTCTTATAACTTAACCTGTTTCTCTTCATCCACCCTTTACCTTGGGCTTTTTACCTTTCTTTCCATCTGTTGCTGACTTTCACCACTTCTTGTGTCTGATTGGCTGGCGACTGCCTAGCTCCTGGCCCTGGACATGTCCCTCTCTTTCTCCCTTGTTCTCTTCTCCTCTCTGGAGCCTAGATTTCTCCTCCTACTTATTCTCTCTGCCTGCTGGCCCTGCCTATCCCTCTCCTGCCTAGTTATTGGCCTAGTTTTTTATTAGATCAACATAGTGTGTTAGGCAGGCAAGGTGAAAAAAATGCAACACATCTTTACACAGTTAAACAAATGCAGCACAAACAAATATAACACACTATAACACACCTTCACATAGTTAAGCAAATGCAGCATAAACAAATGTAACACACCTTCATATAGTTAAAGTAATATTCTGTAGCATAAGCAAATGTCACACATCTTTGCCTAGTTAAAATAATACTCCACAACAATTATTTCAATAGACAATAAAAAATTCAACTTTCCTTTATGATAAAAATACAATAATCTAGGAAAAATGGGCTCAGAAGGGGATTTTCTCAGCAGGTGATTCTCTGGAAAACCTACAATGAACACTCTACTCAAAAGCAAAAGAGCAAAAGATTTTCCATTAAATTCAGAAACAAGACAAGGATGCTACTCTTTCTTTGCATCCAACATTTTACTGAAAACACCATCAGGGTAAGAGAAAACAAAGTAAATGAGATTGAATGAAGAAGTAGTGTCATCTGAATTTGCACCAGCAATAACTTTGTGTACAGAAAAGTCTAATGGATACACTAACAACACTGTAAAAGACATATTCAACAGTTACTGTAACAGATTTGCACACAGAAGTCAGCTCTGCTTCTATATACAAGCAGTAACAATACAAAAATATTCAGAAACAGTAACATTTATAATAGCATTGGTAAGAATAAATTAATTAAATGGGAATTCCACAAAAGGAAGTCTGTCATATTTGGGAAACTAAATTATTGATGAGAGAAGTATAGAAGACAAAGACACATGGATGTACACCTACCCTATGCTCATTCATGATCCAGTTGAGGATTATTCAATCTCCATGAATTTATGCATGTTCTAGGATTTCTCTTACTGCTGATTTGTAGTCATATTCCATTGTGAGCAGATAGAAGTAATTATTTCAATTTTGATACAATTGTTGAGACATGTTTTTGTTGTGATACCTTATCTGTGCACCCCAATAATGCTTATCTGAGGATCAAAGGAAAAAGTCAGCCACTATATTAAACAGAGATCAGGCAGTGGTAGCACATGCCTTTAATCCTAGCATTCAGGAAGGAGAGATTCATCTGGATCTCTGTGAGCTCAAGGCCACACTGGGAACAGAGCAGGCATGGTGGCACACGCCTTTAATTCCCAGCACTAGTTAACTACAGACATCTGGAGGTCTGTACAGACAGACAGGAAATGACAGAGCTGGGCAGAAATAGGAAAGTGACGTAGCTGGGCAGAGAGAGGAAATGAAATGGCAGGGACAGAAAAGCATATAGGCATGGATATACAGGAAGTAGGTCTCTCTGGAGGCTGAGGAGTTAGTAAAGTGAGGTTGGTTGTGGCTTGTCCTATTCCTCTGATCTTTCAGTTTTCACCCCAATATCTGGCTCTGGGGTTTTATTAATAAAACCATTTAGCAATTCATCTTACAGGTTTTGTGTCCTAGTATATGTTTTGTTTTTTTAAATAATATTTTATTATTTAAGAATTTCATGAATGCATTTTTTTTTCATATTTACCACCCAATTCCTCCCAGATCTACAACCTTGTTGTTGGTTGTTTTTATGCTTTGCTATTTTGGGGGACCTGCCACCCAGCTCCCAAATAATTCACACACAGAAGATTATTCTTTCTTATAAATGCCCAGCCCTAGCTTGGCTTGTTTCTTGCCAGCTTTTCTTAACTTTAAATTATCCCATCTATCTTTTGCCTCTGGGCTTTTACCTTTCTCTTACTTCTGTATATCTTACTTTCACTCTTACTCTGTGGCTGGCTGTGTGGCTGGCCCCTGATGTCCTCCTCTTCTTGTTCTTGTTCCTTGATCCTCTTTCTCTTTTTTTCTCCTTCTATTTATTCTCTCTGCCTGCCAGCCCCACCTATCCTTTCTCCTGTCTTACTATTGGCCGTTCAGCTCTTTATTAGACCAATTAGGTACCTTAGACAGGATAGTAACACAGCTTCACAGAGTTAAACAAATGAAACATAAAAGAATGCAATACATCTTTGCATCATTAAACAAATGTTCCACAGCATAAACAAATGTAACACACCTTAAAATAATATTCCACAACAACCTCTACTTGCCCTGTTCTCTCTTCATGTTTTCTCTCTCTCTTCCCTCCGTCCTCTAACATATGATTTATTTTGGAGAAAGTTCCATGAGCTACTGAGAAAAATAAATTCTTCTGTAGTATTTGGGTGAAATGTTCTGCAGATGTCTGTTAAGTTCGTTTGATATATGACATCTTTTAACTCATATATCTCTAGAGTAGTCAATTGGTGAGAGTGAGTTACTGAAGTTGCTACTCCTATTGTGAAAGAGTTAATTTGTGTCTTCATATTATTTTATGAAGTTGGGTGGACCTGTGATTGGGGCATACATGTTTCCTGCATTTTGAGCCAATGTATAGTATGTGCATTTTGATTGGGGAACTGAGATCATTAATTATCAGTGTTATGACTGAATGTTGGATAGTGGTTCTTGCAGTTTTGTTGATTTTGTAGTGTTTCCCCTCTGCCCGCTCTTCCTCTCTTGCTTAACTATTATTCTAGAGTGGTTTATTTTTTCCTGTGGCCTCATGGATTTTCTCTTCATTCCTTCAAGTATTTTTTGTAGAGCTGACTTAGTGGTCATGAATTCTTTCAGACTATTTTTATCACGGAAAGCTTTTGTTTTTCTTTCAATTATGACAGATAACTTTTCTGGAGATCAGAGCTGGGGTTGGCACTTGTCTTGCAGAACTTGAAACACCTCCTCCCAGGCTTCTTGGCTTTTAAAGTTTCAGTTGATTAATCAGCTGTTATTCTGATGGGCCTGCCTTGATACGTTATGTGGTGTTTCTCTGTTTCTGCTCTCAATAATTTTTTTCAGTATACTTTGTTTTAATTATAACACAAGGAGGGGAGTTCTTTTCTGATTTTGTCTAGTTGGTGCCCTAAATGTCTCCTTGGCATCTCTTTTTCTTTCTTTTTTTTTTTTTTAAGATTTATTTATTTATTTATTATGTATACAGCATGTATGACTGCAGGCCAGAAGAGGGTACCAGATCTCATTACAGATGGTTGTGAACCACCATGTGATTTCTGGGAATTGAACTCAGGACCTCTGGAAGAACAGTCAGTGCTCTTAACCTCTGAGCCATCTCTCCAGCCCGGCATCTCTTTTTCTAACTCTGGGAAGTTTTCTGTTATGATTCTTTTTAAAAAATGTTTTCTATTTGTAATCTTTTACATATTGACATCCAGTTATGCCAGCACCATTTATTGACGATACTTTCTTTTTTCCATTGTATAGTTTTGGCTCCTCTGTCAAAAACCAGGTGTTCATATGTGCATGGATTAATGTCAGGATCTTTAATTCGATTCCATTGGTCCGTGTGTCGGTTTTTATACCAGTACCAAGCTGTTTTTATTACTATAGCTCTATAGTAGAGTTTGAGGTCAGGGCTGATGATGCCTCCAAAGGTTGCTTTATCTGGCATAACTGGATGTCAATATGTAAAAGATTACAAATAGATCCATATCTGTCACCATGCACAAAACTCAAGTCCAAGTGGATCAAAGACCTGAACATAAATCCAGTTACACTAAACGTAATAGAAAAGAAAGTAAGAAGTACTCTTGAACACATTGGTACCGGAGACCATTTCCTAAATATAACACCAACAGCACAGACCCTGAGCACAACAATTAATAAATGGGACCTCTCGAAATTGAGAAGCTTTTACAGGGCAAAAGACACAGTCAATAAGACAAAAAGACAGCCAACAGAATGGGAAAAGATCTTTACCAACCCCACATATGACAGAGGATTGATCTCCACAGTATATAAAGAACTCAAGAAACTAGACATCAAAATACTAAACAGTCCAATTAAAAAATGGGCTAAAGAGCTAAACAGAGAATTCACAAAACAAGAATCACAAATGGCTGAAAGACATTTAAAGAAATGCTCAACATCCTTAATCATCAGAGAAATGCAAATCAAAATGACTCTGAGATACCACCTTACACCTGTCAGAATGGCTACGATCAAAAACACCAATGACAGTCAATGTTGGAGAGGATGTGGAGCAAAGGGAACACTCCTCCACTGTTGGTGGGAACGCAAGCTTGTACAACCACTTTGGAAATCAGTATGGCGGTTTCTCAGAAAATTAGGGATCGAACTACCCAAGACCCAGCCATCCCATTCTTGGGCATAAACCCAAGGAATGCTGATTCATACCATAAAGATACATGCTCAGCTATGTTCATAGCAGCACTATTTGTAATAGCCAGAACCTGGAAACCACCTAGATGCCCGTCAACTGAAGAATGGATGAAAAAAAAAATGTGGTACATATATATAATGGAGTACTACTCAGCAGAGAAAAACAATGAAAGCATGAAATTTGCAGGCAAATGGATGGAACTAGAAAAAAATCATCCTGAGTGAGGTAACCCAAACCCAGAAAGACAGTCATGGTATGTACTCACTCATAAGTGGATTCTAAATATAAAAAAAAGAACAATCAGACTACAACCCACAGAACCATGGGTGTTATATATATATATAGCATGGAGGTCCCTAGGACAACTGTGGCTTATAATAAATTTCGGTTTTACTCAATTACTGAGCAAACTTCAATGAAACATCTTACTATTAAGATAAGAATACATACTCTATCAAGCTTATAATAGAAAAATAAATAAATTAATTAATTTTAAACAATAAAAAATAAATAAAAATAAAAGAAAAATTTGAAATATTAAACAAACAAACATTTACTAAAGTTAAAAAAAGGGAGAACTAGGGACTCATCATTCCTCTCCACATTCTATTCTTTCCCTTGTTTTATATATTTTAAATTTTTTTATCAGTGGATTCTGCTGGAGGATCCAATGCAGATAAACACTGGAAGGCCCCTGTTGCAAATCACCCTCTGGAGTGATGGAAGGATCTTTCTACTAGCACGTGGAGGAGACCTGATCTAGTGTTGGTGTGGCCCCGGGGTTCTATTTATGCCTTTCCTCAGGACAATGAGGTTCCTCTTTGAATTCCTGAGTACTGAATGCATCCTGTGGCTGCTGCTGAAGCCCAACATGACAGAGACCTAATGGGTCTTCATGAAAAAATCTACCCTTTTGATGCCAATGGAGATTGAGAGCCCAATCTGGCCAGCTTTGGCAAGCATTAATGTAAGCCTAGGAATTGTAGCCATGAGATTGGATTCTCCAGAAGAGCTGCCAGCTACAGTCATGCTGGGATCAAGAAAAAGGGGCCTTGGTGGTTCGTGTTCCTGGAGTTGTATCCATGCCAGTGGATATCCACACAATCCAGAAGAGAATTTGACATTGCTGCTGCCGCTGTTGCTGTTATAACAATGGCGCACACCACTGCTACTCTTTCTGGGATTACCATTTTATAATTGCTTACTACAGCTAGCACAGTGGAGACCCTGGCAAAAAAAAGTAGCTACCACAGTTAGTTAATCTTTCATTCTATTGGGCATGATAAATTTAACTCAGTAGTTATATACATCTCGATTGGCTATGAAAATTATAAACTTATAAACTCAAGTTCCAGTTGCTTTTAGGATACTATCTTACAAGGAGTTCAAGTACAGTATGGCTCATTAAGGAAGGGAATGGCTCAGTTGCCTTTAGCCTACTGGCTATGGGTGAGATAGGACCTCTGTTGGTCTTTTCTGTATCGAACACACAGATTTCAAGCCCAGTGCCACTTTGAGATCTTTGGCAGCAATTAACCATGCAGCTCACACACGATTGAGCCAGTATGATAATGAGTATTCAGAGACAGGTAATGCCTGGGAGGCGCTCACCAACCTAAGACAGAGCACCTGTGTGGCCTGGGCAGGCGTCTCCATGACGGGTAAGGTGACCTGCTGATGTCCCATGCAATCCAAGTCAGAAGCTCATTTTTTAATAAAAGGGGGACCTTCAGGGCCCTGGCCCCCATTTTGGGTAACTGTTGCCTTGCTTGCAGATCTTGACCTTGATATCCTCCCAATGCTAATTCCCTGCCAGGTTCCACCCTCCTGAATGCTTAAGGGAAGTTCCTTGTCTGTGTATCCTGAATAATGGGCATTAACAGCTTAGATGCAAGATTGTAAAACATCAGTAGCGAACTTCTGCCTTCCGGGGTCCTCCCATTGTGCTGTAAGCCTGTATTTAACCTCCTACCCCCTTCAAGAAATGACATTCGACATTTAAAATTAATATTATATATATATAATGTTATATATATAATTGAATGAACACTGCGAATGTAATCTATGAATACCACAAATGTGATTAATATCATGAGTGTAAGTAATGAATATTATGAGTGTAATTTAAAAAATAAAAAAAAACACACAAAAAAAAGATGCCTACTACTTTCTCCAGACTTAATGCCTTCCTTTATCTTTCCCCTTTAAAGAGAATGTATTTTGGAGGGAGGAGAGAACATGCCTTGGTTTCCCTTCCACTGGAGAGAAGGTTTGGATTTTGAACAAAATTGGAAATGATTATAATAAAACGTTTGCATTGAAAAAAAAATGTTTTTTATTCCTTTAGGCCCAACGAGATAGCTCAGTGCATCAAGGTACCTGCTGCCAAGCCTGATGACCTGAATTCAATCTTTGAGATCCAAATGGTAGGAGAGAACCCATTCCTCAGAGTTGTTCTCTGACCACTATATGTGTGTGTTGTTGGTTACTCTCTGTCTCTGTTTCTTTTTCTCCAAAGAAATAAAATGAAAAATGTTTCTTTTTTCCTTCAATGCCTATTATCTGTAATTTTGGTCTTTTCAGAGTGGCACATATACCTTGGGTTGCAAGTCAATTCAGCAGCTTTTGAAAGCAATATTTTTTACACGTTTTTTTTTAAAAAGATTTTTTAAAAAGATTTTTTAAAAGTGTTATTACTCAGGCCCTAGGAATATATAAAAATGAAAATATTTCTCTATACAAACATTTGTCCAGGTGATCGTATCAGGATAATTCATAACATCTCCCAAAGTAGAAACAGTTAGGATGCTCATCAGCTACTGAACAGATAAAATATGCTGTGTTCATGGGGCAGAACGCCGAGGCATGCTATGAAAGGAGTGAGCTTGAAGACAGTGGACTGTCTAACAAACCAGTCACGGTGGCCGTGCATTATGTGATCCGATTCTATGCAGTGTCAAAACTAGGGAACTCTGTGGAGACAAAGAGTGGGTCAGTGGTCACTTAAGGCTGGCTAGGGAGTAAAACGGAGTGAAAGTGGAGGAAATGTGGTAAAAAAAATTCTAATGCTGAGTTCTATTCTGGTTACACAACTCTAGATACACCAAAAACCACTGAAACAGACACTTTCAATAGGGAAAAAAATCACATTTGTGAATCATATCTTAATAAGGTTGTCTCTAGAAAGCAAGAACAAAGAAACATGTTTTTCTCTTCTTTAGTCAAATTCATTTTTAAATATTTTATTTTTTGATAGTATTGTAAATGAAACTAGTTTTTTAAAATCTCTTTCAGGTTGTTCATTATTATTATATAGTGGCACAAGTAATTCTTCATATATGTATTTTTTGAGACAGGGTTATTCTATGTAGCCCTGGTTTTCCTACAAGTTGCTCTGTAGAGCAGGCTAGCCTCTGCCTCTGAGTGCTGGGATTAAAGGCATGTGCTGTCACCACCCCCCAGCATTCATCTATTGTTTAATTAGGAGCTCTTAGAATAACTTCTATTGTGATTATGAATTAAAAGAACAAAGAAGCTGGGCAATGTAGATGGATTTTTCTTTGGGCTGCCAGCTCTCAAGTAATGACATGGAGACTTATTAATTATGAAAGCTCAGCCTATAGCTTAGGCTTGTTTCTAACTAGCTCTTATAACTTAAATTAACCATTTATATTAATCTATATTTTACCATGTGGCTTTTTACCTTTTGTTCATTCTGTATGTCAATTCCTTCCATGTCTTGCTGGCAACTCTCTTGAGACTTGATTCATCTCCTATTTCCCTCTCTCTGACTGGAAGTCCTGTCTATGTCTCCTGCCTAGCTATTGGCCGTTCAGCTCTTTATTAAATCAATCACAGCAATATATCTTCACACAGTGTACAAATATCCCACAACAGGATATTGTAGTGCATACCTTTAATCCCAGCACCACAGAAGCAGAGGCAGGTGGATCTCTGTGAGTTTGAAGCCAACCTGGTTTATATTGTGAGTTCAAGGCCAGCTTGGCCTACAAAGTAAGATCCTGTCTCAAAAAGAAAAAGAAAACAAACAAACAAAAAACCACCACCAACAAGAACAAAAAAACCCCAAAGAGATGGGAAATGGCTCTGTTGGAGATGGCTTAGCATGCCTGAACACTAGGTTTAAACCTCAGTATTGCAATGAAACAGTGGTATCCACGTATAGCTAGCTCTGGTGGCTCACACCAGTAATTCCAGCATTCAGACGGCTGGAGTGTGAAGCTAGCCTGGGCTACAGTGTGAACTCTAGGTCATTCTAGGTAACAGAAAGACTGTATCTCAAAAAACCAAATAAGTAAATAAATAAACATATATTATAGTCACACTGACTAGTTTTATATTTCCCCCACTTGATTCACCTTGCAAATTAGCCTTTTGTTTTGTTTTGAGACAGGGTTTCTCTGTGTAGCCCTGCCTATTCTGGAACTCACTCTGTAGAACAGACTGGTGCCGAACTCAGAGATCTGTTGCTGGGATTAAAGACATGTGCCACCACTGTCCAGCACTGTAAATTAGCCACTTCTATGTTACTATAATAACCATCACATTCTAAACAAACTTATTTACTTTGACCATTTTGGGTGTTGATGTTGTTTAAAAATTTTGGCACAATAAAGTGACTTTTAGTGAATATTTCATAGTTAAAGTTATTGCATAGTATTTCATAGGACAGTTTTCCCAAAACCTATGTACTGAGTACTAAATACAAAATATTTTTAGAGTTTTTTTTTTTTTTTTTTAATTGGGGCCTTGTTATATAGTCAGGCTGGTCTCGAACTCACAATCCTCCTCCTTCATCCTCTATAAATACTGAAATTAGAGGCCTGTATATGACATGCCCACACCCAGCAAAAGCTGGATTCTTGATATACTGCCAATTTTTGTTTTTCAAAAAGTTGTAGTGACTTAGCCATGTAAGGGAGATCCTGTTTCCCCACAGCCTCATCAGCACTGAGAATCATGTGCACGTGTCTCTTAAGAGAGCTCATTTCTAATGTGCGAACCTTTAAGCACATGACAGATGACGTTTTCCTGTGGTGTGCATTTGCCCCTCAATGCATTTCCTTTATTCTGAATCAACTTTTCAAGATTTTTCTTTATTTCTGTTTTGGGTCAAGATGAGTTTTCATTTTTAGTTGTTGTCATATATTAACAAACACTTCTTTGAGTCCATTGTCTGCATTTTGTTCCTATTTTGACATCTAGAAGTCCTCTCTACTGTGTAGTTAATCCTGGCAATCTCTTCTATAGTTTTTCCATGGTTTTCATATTTTGAAATCTTTTCTGTCTTCAAATTTATAATAACCTTTCAATTCTATTTTCTTCAGGTTTTACATATGGCCTCCAGTCCATCTGGAAATGATTTTGGTATGTGGTATGTAAAGTATTTATTGAAAAAAAATAGTTTTAGTGAAACTGATGTGGTAGGCTAGACTCTTTAAAAACAGGAAGCATGTTTTATTCACTCTTGGGGCTCCTGGCCTTTCCCAGGCAGAAGTTTGACTACACCCAGCCTCTGTCCTTAGGGTTCTAGAAGCCTGTATACTTAGGAATGATAGCTTCTCACAGTAGACAATATGCAGACCACAGTATTCACAACACATTCCTGGTGTCCCACCTCAGGGCTTTGTGCTCAGGAGAATGCTCCTGTAGTCCCTGGCGACTGCCCTGTCTCTGGCCAGGAGCGCCCCCTGGTGCCGCCTTTCAGTTGCCTGAGCTAACATGCCATGTGGGCAAATTTCTTTTCACTTGAAGAGTGCCTCCCCAGTCAAGGAGAAACCATTTTTTTTGTTGCTTTTAATAATAATAATAATTATTATTATTATTATTTTGATATGGAGTATAGGAACTATTAGGGGTGTTAATTCAGCTTCTTAGTAAACAATACTATGGTCTTCCCAATGTCTGGAGCTGAATTCCAATTGCTGCCCTAACTGGGGCTTTAAAACAAGGTCCATAAAATGTGCTAAAAGTGACCAGGCGGTGGTGGCACACGCCTTTAATCCTAGCAGTCAAGACGCAGAGCCAGGTGGATCTCTGTGAGTTCAAGGCCAGCCTGGTCTACAGAGTGAGATCAGGACAAGTACCAAAATTACACAGAAAAACCCTGTCTCAGACCCCCCCCCCAAAAAAAAGTGCTAAAATTAAATTTTATTAGACAAGGAAGAATCCATGACATTTTCAGGGAGCAGAGAGTTTAAAGAATCTGGTAGTTAGTGTTCGAACTTAATTAAAGGCAATACAGGATAGTATTGCTGGAGAAAATATGTTGTTGACTATATTTGCAACTTTCTCAACCACCCCAGAAAGCTGCTAACAAGTAGAAGCCAAAACATGACTACCAAGAGAAGCCCTGGGACAATGCTCTGCCTGCACACCAAGACTGAACTTAACTATGTGTACAGAATAGCCTCGGCCAGGAATTATGCGGCTAAAATCACAATAGCCACAAGTTATGAATAGTTATGGAAAGACACACTGAAGTGGACCATTAATGATAGCTACAGGGTCTTCTAAGGCACCCCTTGCCACAGTATTTAAAAAACATGAGAGAAAACATATATGACTTACTCTTCAGAGGGTTCTGTGCAAAGACTCCCCCTTTCTCTGGGACCTAAACCTTGCTCAGCATTTGACAAATGTTTGTGGCTGACTGAACAGTGTGCTGTCCCGTGCTTCACTGCTCCTGAAATCGGGGAAACCTGCTTCTGCTCCCCAGTCCGCACCGTGACCTCTCTTGGAAGGGCACAAGTGTCTGGCCCTGGCTACTGTTACTCCCTCATGTCGACCAGCCTCCTGCCTTTCCCTTTAAATGTCTTTTGGAGGCCCTCTTTATTCCCTCCAGGTTTCCCTCTTTGTCATCTGATTCCCTGCTCAGCAGTGTGCTCACTTTGTTTTATTTTTCCATTGCTGCCTTTCCTGAGTTGACTGTGTAGACTTGTTCATCTTGTAGGTTTTCCGCTTCGGAGGGAGCCGGTGAGTGTAGAAAGAGAGGTTCTCACGTGAGTTGATTCACATATACCAAGACAATCGAAAAGAATGCTCTGTTTGTCTCTGACGTTGTTTCTTAGAACTCATATTTAAGCCTGGCATGGTGATGACACTTCACCTAAAATCTCAGCACCAGGGAGGCTGAGACAGGATTGTGAACTAAAAGCCAGCTGGGGACCATGGAGATGGCTCAGTGGGTCAGTGTTTGTTGCCAATACTAAAAACCTGAGTTATCGGTGGACGGTGTGGTGCATGTCTTCAATCCCAACACTCAGGAGGCAGAGCCAGGGAGATTTCTGTGAGTTTGAGGCCAGTCTGGTCTACAGAGCGAGATCCAGGACAGCCAGGACTACACAGAGAAACCCTGTCTCAAACAAACAAACAAACAAACAAACAAACAAACAAACAAACAAACCCTGAGTTATCTCCTCTCTTGTATATTATTAAAGGACCAGCCCTTTTTTTTTGGTTTTGGTTTTGGTTTTTGGTTTTCCAAGACTGGGTTTCTCTGTGTAGCTTTGCGCCTTTCCTGAATCTGCTCTCTAGACCAGGCTGGCCTTGAACTCACAGAGATCCGCCTGCCTCTGCCTCCCGAGTGCTGGGATTAAAGGCATGTGCCACCACCGCCCAGCAGGACCAGCCTTAATAATATACTTTCCAGGGGCTCAGAAGAGAAACTATGAATAGTGAGATTTATTTCCGGGAAATAATATAAGTACACCAAGCTCTTTGTCCATCTACATTATTCCTCTGGGATAAAATTCTATCTACACAGCTACAGTTCTGTACTCAAGCCTACCTCCTTTCTTGCCTGATTTGTCTCTACCTTTATCTGCTGTCCCCTCTAAGTTCTATCTTAATTCTCTCATCTTAATTCTGCCTCATTTAGGTCCTTCTCATCTCGTTCTCACCTATCTAGTACTTTTTCGTCTGTCTCTTCCTCATCTTCCATCCTGACCTCCAGTTCTCTAGTCGAAAATTCTCTCCCACCCAAATCCTCAATATCCTCAATATCCTCTCTTTGTTCTCCTTATACCTCTGTTCCCCTCAGTCTCTGAGGTATTCAGTTATAAACCCAAGCCATATCAATCCCCTGGCAGAGCAAGGTCACTAGGCTTGAATTCATATCGGGTCATAAAAGCAGGTAAGAATTTTCCTCAGGCAGTAGCCATCCAGGTTTTCTTTTACAACCCAAATGAGTGCTAATGATCTTTTAGTCAAGAAGGGGATCTATGTACTCAATCTACATTCCTAGAAGTGGTTAGGTAAGAAATTAGGAGTCTATTAGTAAGGCTGTAAGGGAGGAGGGTCTCACCCTAAATTGTACAAGAAATGAAGCTATCCTCCTGACCTAGGAGACAGGTGTTGTTTCATTTGGCCTTGGATGCTTGACAGGTATTTTAGATAAATACACTGTTAGGAGTTCTTGAAAGCATGCATAGCATTACAAGAAAATCACTGTAGGAATCAGCTAATATATATACAAAAGCTAAAATATCACCAAGACTTCTTAAGCCATCGTTTGACCTTTGGAGAAGTCCTTGACTTTTCCAAGTAGTAGCTTTTGTGATAGTAGCTGAATTCCATTACGTTTCCCCGTGGCTTGAAGCACTCCCCAGAACCCACATAGTAGAAAGGAAGGACTGCCTCCTGCAAGCTGTCCTCTGTCTTCCACTCTTATGTCATGGTATGACTGTATAAGCACACACACACACACACACACACACACACACACACACACACGAGATCTCAAATAATTTTTAGAAAAGGAAAGCAGCCTGGGCTATATAGTGAGACTTTGTTTTAAAAACAAACAAACGGGCTGGAGAGATGGCTCAGTGTAGCTTGGACATACCCCGGTTATGGGGAAGGAATAATCACTCGATTCAGACTTGGTATAACACTCATTTATTTACACAGTAAGATTACAAGCAATATTCATCCCGTCTTCCAAATGGAAGCAGGAGTACCTCTCCAGGTGTACAGGTCCGGATGCGCCACGTCTGTTCCTCTGGATCTTGGGTCAGCCTTCCTCAGGTCAGCCACATCTGCACTGGGGACAGGATCTCATGTCTCTGGCAGAGGAGAGTCGTCTTGCGCGAAGGCCTGACGAGCTCTGTTGATCGGGTCTGAGGCTTCATCTTTTATATTCTTTCCTGGTTGGGTTTCTAGTCTTATCCCTACTTCCACACATAGCTTATAGCTTATCACTACTCCATTTGTGGTTTACTTACATCATTCTATTGCTTATCACTCCTGACCAGGGTTGTTCACCCTAGGCCTTACATGTTCCTTACATTCAGTAGTTAAGAGCAGTGACTGCTCTTCCAGAGGACTCCGGTTCAATTCCCAGCACCCACATGACAGCTCACAACTGTCTGTAGCTCTAGTTCCAGGGGATATGACACCCTCACACCAATGCATGTAAAATTAAATTGATTATCAAAAAACAAAACACAACCCTTATTGCATGGTTCAGAATTAGGATTAGAGTTACCATGTTGAAATATGTTCCTAAGATGCATCTATGCTTCCATTTTTCTTTTTCTTTTTTTAAATATAGTTTAAATTTTCATCAGTTACACGTAAACAGCAGCCTCTCTCTGACTTCCTATCTGATGTTGTAAGCACTTCCACACATGAGGGTGTTGAGGGTGTACATTTGGTAACACATGCTTGAACATAAGAACACATGGACAATGATTTGTGACAGGATGACGTTAACAAAAGGATTAGGTCTGCACTAGGGTTATTGTCCCCTTGCAGATCATATTTTTCACGTGTCTTTTCTGTTTCATTTATAGTAAGTACCCTAACATTTGAACAAGGAATGCCTTATTTTTGTATGAATCAGATACATTCTTTAAGCACTTGAAATAATGAAGCTAAAAATAGTTTGTTTTTTCTGCCACAACCACCATCCCAGGTGGAGGAAATGGTAGTTCAGGGTGTGGGTCACACGCCCATCTTTGTCTCTGTGACAGGTATTTAAAAACAAAGTAACAGTGATAGTAAACAGATTAATTGTGAATATTTATTTCTGTAAAGCAGTTCTTGGCATATAATAGTACATTTCCGACACGATGGTGGAGGAAATGAGGATTTGCATGAAGAGTAGAGAAGGTGATTGCAGATTAACGAAGGCAGCAGAGGACAGTATAACAGCCATGTTTATCTGAAGGACCCGGCAGAGACCGGATGTCTCAGTCTCTTTCTCCTTCAAACATCATGACTCTATCAGTTGCTGAGGACCAGTCAGAGAGAAACGATGCTCCCGACAGGTTTCAAGATGCTCCCGGCAGGTTTCAAAGCATGTTTATTGAGATCCTGTTGGCTGAAGGAGGATGAAAGGAAGGGCAGTGGAAGGGTGTACTGAAACTGTTTTAAGTCAAGCTTTAGGGAATAGGTCTCTGACTATGTGTAAATACTTTTTACTATTTAAATTTTACTATTTTTTTCAGCAGGAAATATGGTTCAGTTCTCAGATTTCTATAGAAGATACACAATGAACAGCCTCATTTTGTTCTGGCTCTCTTAGTTTTCCTCTGAAGTTTGTATACAAATAAAGACAGATGCTTTTTTTCTCTTTCCTTTACAAAAGAAAGCATGTTCATTGTAGTCATTAGTCTTATCACTTCCTTTTAATTGAGAATATGAAGGCTTTCCAGAAAAGTGAAAGGCTTACTTGTTTTGGTCAGGGTTTGTGATGGGATAAATCATGGCTAGTTCCTATTGCGAGTTCCTTTTGGATCAGAAGACGACTTCAGCTGTCTACTCCGTTCTGTATTCGTGAGTGTATTTCCTCAATTTATATCTTAATAAATCCCTGTTACCCATCAAATAGACTCACGTGGATTGATCATAATAACCAAAGACCTAGTGACCCGAGCTTCCATCCCGGGAACCTGCATAAAGGTGAAAGGAGAAAACTAACTCCTAAAATTTGCCCTCTGAGCACTACACATTTGCCACGGCATACAGGCATGCATGCACAACACACACTAAATAAATAAATATTAAAAAGGAAGAAAAGATTCGGGCTGGTGAGATAGCTTAGTGGCAATGGCACTGATGACCTGAGTTCAGTCCCTGAACCCCACATGATGGAAGGAAAGAATCGACTTCCACATGTTGCCCTTTGACCTCCACAGGATGCATGTTCAACAACCTTCCAAATAAATATAAGCTTTTAAAAAAGCTCGTATTTTAGTAAGGTTTTATGTTTATTTGTCTATTTCTCTTTAGATTTAGGGCACTGGTTGTATTTTGTTACATCATTTGCCTGTTTATAATGTCCTTATTGCTGGACAATAACCATTTGCTACTTCTCTGAGCAAGGATTATCACTGGTAGGTTGTGTCTCTTCCTGCCACAATCTGACTCAGTCTTCATATTCTGTCTTGATCTTTGTTTAAATATTCTGAGCTGACTTCTCAGACATGCATGATGTCATCTGACTGGGCTGTTGCATGCAGAGCAGCCTGGACACCTGCTCAAGCTCAGTCAACATGTCTTCCAGAGCTGAAAGGCTTCCTTCACCTGCCTGCTCCCTTCAAACATGGCATTTCTTCAGGGTTTCTCTTTGAAGCCACAGCTTTTGCTCTATTTCTCTCTTTCTCTCAAAAAAAAAAAAAAAAAAAAAAAAAAGGTGGGCTCAGGAAGCCTGAGCTTCTCTTACATTCTGCCCTGTGCCCAGGCGACCCTCTCATGTTCAGGGGTTTTCACTGCCATTGTCTGCCTATGCAGTGATGGACACTGCAACACCTCTTTCTTCTTCCTCTACCAACTTTCAGCAGCACAGTTCTGCTCTTAATCCAGTTCTCAGAGTTAATCCCCCCCACTTTTGCATTTCCCAAAGGGCTCTGATTCTGAGGATATCTGGTTTTCCAGGTGTCTCTATTATCTCACACTGGTGGGTTTCTTTCCCTTTTATCCCTGCACTCTTCCTGTGGTATTGGTCCAGTCTTTGGCTCTCACTACATCCTGGAGTCTTTGGGTCTCACAAGCTCATGGAATACAGAATGTGCAGTTGATTCATCTGTGTTCATTTGTTACTTGGTATGGTTTTTAGAAAGGAAGACATTTGGGCCTCAGCTGTGGCAAAGTGTCTTTTAGAAGTCAATTCTGGATTTTCATTGTTAGTTATTTAGCGGCGCTCTTACCCTGTGAGGAAATGTCACGAAACACGACAGAATCCACTAACAAGAGTTTTATTAAGATAAAAGAGACAGATGAGTGCTCAGGCCTGTGGAGAGACATGCTTGTGGGGAAGAAGAAGAAGGAGGAGGAGGAGGAGGAAGAGGAGGAGGAGGAGGAAGCCGGGAATATGGCTGGTGCCGGCTTATAAAGGCGTACACAGGTCAACGTAGCTACTCCACGCATGAGATCACATGGCTGTGTTGCGCGCTCTTACGCAACCATGCAAAGCCACGGGGTCCTGGTCACGCAAGACGCCTTGACCAGGAAATGGCTATTTTGACCTGGAACTGGCAAGGCGGAAGTGTCTAGGTCTGCCGGGCATGAGCAAACATGCCCAACCGTGGGAGCGTGTTGTGAATCCATCATTCATGCCTTTAAAATATACCTGTGTAGCTGGATGATGGTCTGAGGATAAGGCATTCAATATAGACTCATAGTTTAACCCAGTAGAACAAAAGAGGCTTATTGTAGCCTTCTTAATGTATTGCATTTAAGACTTGCCAACAGTAGTTCTTTTTGCTAAAATAAACAGAAAGAATGATATTTTAAATTAATTAGCTTTATTTATATTTATATTTCTGGAAATTGAGGCTGGGGTCATGCACATTCTAGAACACTCTACCTGAGGTGCATCCCTGAGGAGGGAAGTATAGGTGCTCTACAACTTACTCTGGTGTTTGGTCCAATAAGGCATTGTAAATTGAAAACATCATTCTGAAAATTTACCTGACCTGCTGAATATCATAGCTTCACATAGCCTCCCATGCACAGGTTCAGAGTACTTAACCTGGACTATAGCTGGGCAAAATCATCTAACCTAACAAAACCTACTTAATAATAAAGTATTGATAATCTTTCACATTTGTTGAATATAGCGTTTTTTCAGTGTTCTTTCGGGGACTAGAAAGAACCCTCACAAGTCCCTTACATAAAATGGTACTATATTTGCACATAACCTACACATCCTGTTTTCCTTAATTATCTGCCAATTGATTGCAATGCCTCGTTTAGTGGATGTGCTGTGTAAATATCAGTTACAGTGTATTGCTTTGAAAATAATAAGTGGGAAAAGTTTGTACAAGTTAATACAATTTTTTCCTAAATATTTTCAGATCTGTGGTCAGTTCTCAGCCTAAAACTCCAAGAGTGCAGTCAGCACACTGCACCTATGACCACAGATACCCCTGGAAGCACAGCAACTATGAGCCATTATTGTGACTGGAGGCTGAGCCTTGCTCTTTCTGCCAAGCATGGGCCAGGGGTCTGTGTTCAGACTGTCCTACTGATAGCTTAGGAAAAGACCCAAGTGTAGTGTCTGCTGTATGACTCTGTCACAGTATTGCAGCAGCCCAAATTGAATGACAAACCATCATAAGCCAGAGACCTATTTCTTGGCCATAGCTACCTGGACAGAGTTAACACCATTCTATCAGTGTTCACTGGCCCAAGACAGCTCCCTTTGGCTTCCCCCAAGAGCACTTCTACAACAGAATTTCACTTTGTAGACCTCCTACCCAGTACTCTAGACAGAAGAAGTAGAAGCCCAGAGCCTTGAGCTTCCACAGTGCCTCTTTTTTTTCCCCCTGGAGCTGAGGACCGAACCCAGGGCCTTGTGCTTGCTAGGCAAGCACTCTACCACTGAGCTAAATCCCCAACCCTAAAATTTATTTTTTTTTTTATGTGTATGAGTGCTCTATGTACATGTATGACTTTGTGCCAAAGAGGGCATCAGATCCCACTATAGATGGTTATGAACCACCATGTGGTTGCTAGGAATTAAACTCAGGACCTTAGGAAGAGCAGCCAGTGCTCTTAACCACTGAGCCAACTCTCCAGCCCCACAGTGCCTCTTTCCTACTCACCTGCACTAGCAGCCCTGCCCGACTTTTACCTCTCATCCTGGGAGAGATGTCCCTTTTCTCCAAGACTACAATCTTTCTATAGCTCCTATCTTTCATCTCTTTGACTTTTAAAACTTCACCAGTAATCTTTGCCTCTTCAGCTTTCATTTACAAATAAACTTACCTCTTCATCCCAAAACAGAACCAAAGGACCACACACATTCCTTGTCTCTTGCCTCCTCTTTCTCTGGGTAGTACACAGCCTCTACCCCACACATGGGCCTCCAATGTACTTGCCAGGCCCCCTCCACAATGGACACTGCTGTCACTAAGAGAAAGCCAACGCTGTTGCAATGACTGCAGCAGAACACTTCCTTCTCTCAACCCCATCAAGACACGATACTCAGTATCTTGACTTCTAGAAAAAGCAATACAATCGCACTGGTCTTTTGCTGTTAACTCAGTTCTCACTCTTCATTGGGCTTCTATCTGCTCTCATAGCACAACTTTATTTTGCCATCTGCTTTTGAGCTCAAATCTGAGGCAAAAGACAACTAGTATTTTTTTTATTTTATTTTTACACCTTTTCTACTTATGGCAATGTTCAAATGTAAGCAATTACAAGTCATTTAGAATATTATTGCTTAAAAATTTTTACTTCAATTTGTAAAGTTTATGTGAAAGTGCTTACAAATGATATTTTCTTATGGACTGGAAGAGAAAACAACCATTCTTTTAAAAAGTGTTGATTTTGCCGGGCGGCGGTGGTGCACACCTTTAATCCCAGCACTCGGGAGGCAGAGCCAGGCGGATCTCTGTGACTTCAAGGCCAGCCTGGCCTACAGAGCGAGTTCCAGGACAGGCACCAAAACTACACAGAGAAACCCTGTCTGGAAAAACCAAAAAAAAGTGTTGGTTTTGTTGTTTTGTTGCAGGCAAACTGAAGCTTGAATTTAGGTGAGGGAGATAAGACACATGAGAATTTACAGAAAAAGAATGTGGCATGTCTATAGTGGCATTCTTTTTTGGAAAACTACTTTATCAGTGACTGTTAGGTTTCAAACCCTGCACAAAAGGCTGAGGTGCCTGTTTAACATATCAAAGCGTACGCTGGCCAGCTAGTTCCCCCAGTATCCCTCAGTTCCTTCCAACCTGTTACAGGGCTCTCCGGGTTGAACACCCCACCCCCTTCCCTAAATTCTCCAGCCCAGAGGCTGGGCTGTCCTTCCTCCAGCGGCTCCTCCCTATATAATCCAGCCATTTTGGTTATGCCTCCTCTTTGGGGCCTCCTGGCTGCTGCACCTACCTAGTTCTCCTCTCTCTCTCCTCTCCCTTCCCCTACTCCCTCTCTACACATGGCTCAGGGTCATGTCCATTGTGGACTCTCCCAGATGTCCTTCACCATACCTAGGAGCAGTCATATCTCTCTCTCTCTCTCTCTCTCTCTCTCTCTCTCTCTCTCTCTCTCTCTCTCTCTCTCTCTCTCTCTCTCTCTCAGTAACAAATCCGACTACAGCAATATTATGGAGATGATACAGTAGTCCAGGAGCCCAGAAAGGGGACACAGAACCTTAAAGGTTGGTTCCCATCAGTGATGTCCATGAGGTCTTAGGAAAAGCACTTCAGGTTGAAGTTCTCAGTAACTTTATTTTCTAAAAATATGCCCTAGGGGTATGTTTTCTTCCACAACATCCTTTAAAAATAAACAGAAACAAAAAGCTTATCTCAGCACAGGCTGGATGGAGTCAGCCCAATGCCGCTCGGAAAGCGTTCAGGTCCCTCAGGAGCAGATCTGCACCCGGCCTCTGCAGGGCGCGGGCCTCCCAGCAGCTCCGGAGGATGCGCTGCAGCGACTGCCCCGTCGGGGAGGCGGTGAACACGGCCCCCGCCAGCGATGGGCGCAGATTGTAGGCCACCACCGCGTACTGCACGCACTGAGGCTCGCCAGAGTAAGGCACCTCCCTGGTGGTCATCTGCCAGAGGGTGATGCCGAAAGAGTAGATGTCGGCTTTGGGCGTGGCGGTCTCTCCTTTCAAGAGCTCGGGAGCTTGGTGCGTGTAGGTGCCTCCTATGTGGTGAGGGGGCGCCTGCTTGCACCACAGATCTTGCAGCTTCTGGGAGCAACCGAAGTCACTAATCTTACAGACGTCCTGCTCACTGATCAAAATGTTCGCTGGTTTCAGGTCCAAGTGCAAAATGCTTTGTGAGTGGAGGAAAAGTAAGCCGTTAACAATATCTAGGGAATACTTAAGGCACTTCCCCAAACTCAGTTGCTCTCTGCTGCAGCATAGAGGCCCTGGAGAGCGGGTGACACCATAGATGACTTGGTGTAGAGTTACATTGCCCCCAAACTCCATGATTATGGTACCCAGGCTGTTGGAGCCCTTGGGCGTGCGCGTGCTGGCAGCCACAACCCGGACTATGTTGTCGTGGCGCAGCCTTGCAATGTTGAGTTCAGCCCAGAAACTCCGTTGGGATGCACGTAGGTTCTTGGTGCACTTGTTCACTTGCTTTATGGCCACAGGAACACCGTGGTAAGTGGCTTTGTACACAGAACCAAACCCTCCAGAGCCCAGCCTGTGCAGCAGGCATACCTGTTCCCAGTCGATGGAGCACCAGGCCAGCCGGCGAGGCAGCCGCGGGGCCCGAGGAGGAGTGGCCCCCAGAAAGAGCTTCTCTGCCTTCCTCGGGACCACCAAGGGGCTGCTGCAGGGCCGCGAGTCCACCGACGGCGACAGCTCACCAGGGAGGTATCGACACAGGGCTAGAGGCGATGGCATCACACCTTCAAGTGGGAGAGGCACCAGGGGCACTAGGGAGAAATGATTAGGAAGAACCAGGAGAGTTTGGAAGCATGGCTGAAGATTCCTGCCTTCGCCCTAAGCCCTTTCGCTCGTTCCTTGTATTCTCAAAATGAGCCACATCTGCGCTATCACTCAGCGAGATGGGGGCGGGGGAAGATGAAGCATGGCTGTCTCTTTCAGATGAAACCATTGCTCTCTCACAGTTAAAGTGAATCTTTGGGAAAACGACCTCTCACTGGCTAAAGAGCACTGGCCTGCCTCAAGGCTCACCTCTCCTTTAAACTATGTCTTTAATCATGATACAATGAGAACGATTTTCAAATACCATCTGATGAGCATTAGTCGGTCCTTAGACTGAAGAAGGGGGAAAAAAGCACAGTGAACTTGGTGCACTTTTCAGGCTATAATGATTGTTAGTGCTGGTCTCCAGCTGCATTAAATCACTCCCAGCAGCTATTGGCTGCAAGAGCTGCCATACAAACAGCAGACATTTGTTGAACTACTTGCCAAGATCATTAGGTGCAACGCTTCATAAGAATAGAAATTGTAACTTTGATATCTTTCATTGATCCAAATAGAATCAGTGATGCAAGTCAACACACACCACCTCCTAAGTTCATCAGAGCGGGATTCTGATGCTGTATTCGATTTTTATAGCAAGATAACAAGACTTTCTAGCAACACCCCGACTTCCTACCTGTCCTTCCTTTCAGGTCAGGTCACCCCCAGCTTGCAAGACAGATTCTAGACCACAGCCAACAAGCGACTGGAATTTAACACAGAGTTGGAGGGAGGAAAAGGTGATTTTGATGTTATTGTGATGACCATACCTGTAAATAACAGCAAGCATAGGAAAACCAGGAGACACAGACATGGCACAGAATCACTGGGATCCAGCTACAATATAGAAAGTCAGGTACTGAACATAAATTCAGGGTCTGGCCACCAAATCACAGATTCATTTTTTCTGATTTTTGTAATAAAGCATTCATTTTCATGCCATATCTTTGGGGGAAAAGAAGAGAGCAACAATCTTGCCCTGTCATTCAAAACAATCCCTGAAAGTGTCCCTCAGTGCAGCACCAGAATTCTCCCCTCTGATGAACTTAGGAGGTGTGCGGAGTTTAACTTGTAACACTGATTCTATTTGGATCAATGACACTAAAGTTACAATTTTAATGATGAAGGTTACACACTACCACACTACACTTTTCAGCTGCTTGGTAAAGATTTTTGTTTTTTGTTTTTCTTACAGGTGACAAGTGACCACTTTTTATGTGACAGCTATGTGATTCTAATTTTAGAACTACAGGTTTTGAGACGGCAAATTAATAAAAGAGAGCCATTTCTATAAACAATTCAAAATTCATACAACTCCAAGTTTCTACTTGATGATAATAATATCATTTAGTCTGTCACCTTGGTCATAATATTTAATTTTTTGAATCTCAATGCTCTATGTAAGAAATTAGGATAATAATTATTATTAAAATAAACATTTTGGGATAATAAAAGTTGGGTAGTTCTAAACAGAGGAACGGGACAAAAATATTAAAAATGTAAATTATAGAGCATTTTAATAGAATCCTCATTTAGTGCAATTGTGCCAAACCCCAAATAAAAAAGGAAAAATAGTGAGCATGGCAAAATTTAAAAGTACCAAAATGAGGTGGTTGGTGGTGACACACGCCTTTTATCCCAGCACTCGAGAAGCAGAAGCAGGTGGATCTCTCTGAGTTCAAGGTCAGCCTGGTCTATAGAGCAAGTTCCAGGATATCCAGGGTTGCACAGAGAAACCTTGTCTCGAAAAATCAAAACCAAAAAAAAAAAAAAAAAAAGACTGCTGAGATTATACTACATATTTCCTCAATATCTAACACATAGATAAAATTACAGCTCTGAACTCTGAACTGTGGAGTTTAGGAGGGTAAGAATAATAGGGTGCCTCAAACTTCTGGGGTGTCACATAAAATACATTATTATGCAATTTATTATTTTGCAAGTTTCAGTTTTAAGACAACCTCATAAACTATTCATTTCTAAGGTCCAGTTTACTATTTACTCCAAATGCAAGGTATTGGTGAAAGTATGACTTACGTTGTACGCACAAACCTCAAGTTCACTGTTTCCACCACCCGCCCGTCTACTCAAGTTTAACAGAATGTCCACTCACTACTTGTTTCCTTTTATACTACATTTTAAATTGCAAATGAGTTATATCCTAATAAGCCCATCATAGGTTGAAAATACCAATAGGTGGAAAATGAATTTATTAAATGTGTTACCTACCAAATATCAGAGATGGTTATTAACTCCCATGAGAGTGATACAGGACATCCTTAGCTCAGGAAAGGTCTGTTGAGTGCGTATGGATGTTACACAACTGTAAAGTTAAAACACTGTAGTTTGTAGTCATAAATCAAACCATAAAAAGCTGGGGGATGAGCGATATTACACTTCTTTCTACGTAAGCTGCCATTACTCTAAACAGATTTACCACCATTACCAATTCCCCCCCTCCCTTTTCTCTGTGTAGCTTTGTGCCTGTCCTGGAACTCACTCTGTAGACCAGGCTGGCCTCGAACTCACAGAGATCCTCCTGGCTCTGCCTCCTGAGTGCTGGGATTAAAGGCATGTGCCACCACTGCCCGGCTCTACCAATTTCCTTTTTTATAACACGTAAGTTCTTATGATTTTAATTAACTTTATTTAATGCTGATTTTGTGTCCATGTGTATATAATATTTTATTTTTAACCTATGATGGGTTTATCGTGGTGTAACCCGTTTGTAGCTTAAAATATCTATAAAAGGAAACAAGTAGCAAATAGTGGACATGCATTAAAAAACTTGAGTAGACGGGCGGGTGACGGAAGCAGTGAACTTGAGGTTTGTGCGTACACTGTGAATCATATTTTCACCAATACCTTGCATTTGGGGTAAATAGTAAACTGGACTTTACAAATATTTACAGATCTCAGAAGTGGATAAAGCTGGGGTATGGAGATAAGGTACAAAGGCTCTGGGGTTAGGCAGCTGGGGCTGCTTACTGCCCCATTTCAGTTTCCACCCCGGGAAAAGGTGGTAAACACACCCAACCTCGGGTTTGTGAGGAAGACTTAGACTTTCAAATTCTCCTTCGCTCAGGATTTATGATAGATGGCACTTAACTACTAATTATTATTTATGAAACTCAGAAATAAAACTCTGGTGTGTGGGGGCTTATACCATGTAAGGAACACAGATGTGTTAAAAGCACTAGTTTAAAACAATCCCCTAGGGTTAAATAAATTCATTTTATTGTAAGTTAAGAGTTTAAAGTGTGTTTCCTGGCACTTTCGTTTTGAAGTTAAAGCTATAAAAGCACGTCACATTATCCATAGATGCCCAATCCATGGAGCGTTCACTTTATCTGATCAAATGCAATAAGGCTTTGCGAGCTCCAAAGGAAAAAGGCAACCCTTGAAGGTCAAGACAGGTACGACTTGGGTTGTAAAGGGCCGCTCCTGGAAGGGTGCACATCCTCTGTCCCCCAGTTCCAGGCTTGGGGACCTGCAGACACCAGCGCGTTTACCAGCTGTGACACGGGAGGGACTCTTGCGCCCGGGAGCCCCTCCGGCGCACCAGCCGCCCCGTCAGGGCCGACGGCCTTGCCTTCCCGCTCCCGGTCCCGGAAGTCGGGCGGCGGCGCCGTCGGACCCTCCCGGGGGTTGCAGTCGGGCGTGGGGCAAGGGTGAGGCCTCGGCGTCTCCAGAGGACCGGCCACCGAGGGCGCCCCGCCCTGCCCTGCAGCCCAGCGCGTCCCCGCAGCCCGGCGCGTCTCAGGGTGGTCGCGTAACCGTCGGGAGACATTTTTAAAAGGCTTTGAAACTCCACAGACGTCACAACGAGACCCAAGACCCGCGGGGTGGGGAGGCCGGGCGGGCACTGCCACGTTCGCGCACGCGCACTCCTGAACAAGGCTGTTCAGGGAGCTGGGGGAAGAGGCGGCGGGGGGGGAGGTGGGGAGGGGCGGGGCGGGGAAGAAGGGGGGGAGAAGGTGGGGGGAGGGGAGGGGCGGGGCTGCTTCGGTTTGCTCAGGTTACATCCAGCCGGATTTCCGAACGGCGAAATTGGAGCTCCTGGTGGTTCTCTCCCTCCCCCACCCCCCATTTACAAACGCGAATTAAGGTCGAAAATTCACTTTTGACTTTAAAAAAGACCCAAACGTTAAAACATAGACAAATACGTATCTAAGATTTTCGAGTCAAACTTGAAAATACATCACTGATTTCTCAATTTATTTATGGCAAGCATTATGCTACTTACATTCTTCTGAAATTTGAATTTTGTTTTTTCTTTTTTTCCGGAGCTGAGGACCGAACCCAGGGCCTTGCGCTTGCTAGGCAAACGCTCTACCACTGAGCTAAATCCCCAACCCCGAAATTTGAATTTTATACTTAGTAATAGAACACTGACTTGTTTCTGTATCTGTGAAGTGCACATAGAATTACTTTCATTTCCCTGTGATCAACTTGGAAGTTCAGAGCTTGATCCACAAAAAGCAAGTCCCTGGGTGAAACTTGTGTACAAGACTCGATTCTGTCCCTTATAGAAGGGATACCCGCTACCATTTGGGCTGACCACTTGGATTTTTTATTTTAATTCTGAAAATATATATCATATATGCATATATATTTAAATGCCTTTCCACTTGATAAGATTTCAATACAGTCAGATATTTTTATAGCAAAACTTGCTATAGAAACTTTTGAGTTTAATGATATCTTGCAATCTTTTCATCTTCTTGAACACAAGCTGTTCATGGATATTTGAAAGTGCATCGGACTGAAATGTGGCTATTGTTATTGTGTTTATCACAGCTTAAGAGAACACTCTGTTGGCATCTTTCTTTGAGCCAGAAAGCATTATGCATTTAATACTTATAAAGCCTATATTTCTCACTGATGGTAAGTGAATCAAAATAATAACACTTTGAATTAAAGGATTCAAAACTAATACAGGCTATTCAATTTATCTTCTTTATTCAACTCTATGCTTTTTGTCAATATGGACTCATGGCCCTTCTTCATGCATTCATTGTGATTTAATGAACTACAGTAATAATGTAAATAAAAGATAAAATTATCTTTTATTGCTCAAACTGACCCATTTGGCCAGTGAGTTTGGCTCTGTTGTGTTTGTTTGGCCTCCTAATGCCAGGTTAGATCAGGCTCACAGTGGCTTCTGGAATCCATTTCTCAAGTGTGCCCTGAGAGTTGGCAAAATGGAGTTGGAAATCACAAGTGCAGAGGTAACTTTACACATTAGCCTCATTTTCTTCCCTCTGTTCCTCTCTCACTTTAAGGGACAAAAATTGGAAAGCACACTCTTTTCTTACTAAGCAAGTATTTCTGGTTAAATTATCTTAGTTACTTTTTCTTCCCCTGTTCTTATTCATAGCATCTTGAGTCAAGAAAATATATTACTGATTTTTTATCTTAGAAATTATAAATGAAGTGCAAATTTTTTGTAGTTACTTTGTCCGTACACTATAAGTCACTAAGAATATACAAATTATTTTCTTACACAATAACTTACTTTGTAAGAATTTACATGGCATATAGAATGTATAATTATGGTAAAATTTGGTGGTGTGTGATTATATTGAGAAAATCATGCCATACCTTATAAAAGAAACTCAAAAAAGAGAAAACAACAAATTTAAACATATTTTGTTCAGTTCTGGGAACGTTGTTGGTTAACTAGATGGCAGGTTTCTTAGACGGTAATAATTTTTGGTGTTGGGGACGAGGCATGGTGGCACATGTCTGTAAGTCTAGTGCCCAGGAGGCTAATGGAGGAGATTGTTGCAAGTTTGAGGTCAGTATAAGTTACAGAGTGAATTCAGGGTCTGGTATAATAGTTAAACTCTGTCTCAAAATAAACAATAGACAAATAAAGACCAAACCAAAATAAGATATTAAATACTGGAGGATGGTAAAAACAAAAACAACAAACAAACACCAAAAAACTGTACTTGGAGTATACTTCATGAGGTGGAGGGTGAAGGGAAAATCAAGAAAATGAGTTTTTCAGGTTTGTTTTTTTTTTTTTAATTCTTATTCACACACATAATTGAATACATGAGTTGGAAAGCAGATAAGATAAACACAAAATCAAATGTGATTTCCAAACGTACTAGCTAGGTGATCCTCGAGTGTAAGACCATTTCTTTCTTTTTTTTCTTTCTTTTGTTTTTTTAATGCCGAATGCTGTTTATTGAAGCAGGGAAGAGGGTTTTTTCAGGTTTTGTATGAAAATTTCACTTATCAGTCATCTGGCCCACAATGCAATGTTATGACATATACTGTGGACTCTGTGTATGTAAGTCTTACATGCAGAGTTCTGTCTTGCACTGTTAAATTCCTGGTAATATGAGAACCTTCACATAGCCATGTCCATTAAAATTCATTAACTAACATTTTAAATTTGTTTTCTCTTTCTTGCCTTTTCTTTATAATGCATGGTGTGCTTTCCACAATTTAATATAATTACACACCACCAAACTTTATCATGTATAAAACAAAATGAATCTCTAAACTAATTTTATTATAATCCATTGTCAGCCCCCTACACACACCACACATACACACCCTCCCTGTATCTTTTCCTCTCTCCTTCCCCTCACTCTGAAGTTTTCCTTTATATATAAAAAAAAAATTAAAAAAAAAAGAAAAAAAGTTGCACTCAATTCTCCTCCTCCTCTTCTTTTTCTTCTTCAAAAGGTACAAACCTTTTTTTATTTTCTGAATTTTGGCAATATAGACTTATCTAAGAAAATATTTCACTTTTATCTGTTCTAAAATGTCCAAATATACTGCCTTTGCTAGATAGAAAAAATATTCTAGTTGTTATTTGTAGTATGTGTTCTCTTAATGCCTTGAGGATTTTAGGGCTAACACTTTGGGGCTTAATGGTATGAGATTAAGAGGAATATTACAGTGATGCTTCCAGTGTCCTTGCCAGGCATCTTGGGAAGTCAAGCACTGGGAAATTTGTTAGAACTCCACACAGAGTGAATTTAGGTGGTTTGGGGTGGCGAAGGAGGAACATGGCCCTCTTCAGTAGGTCTTGGCTCTTGGATGGGAGAGAGGATTCATCTTGCTGCCAAGCCTGATGCTCTGAGTTTTATCTCCAGGACTCACGTGGTGGAGGGCATGGGCAGATCCCTACAAGCTGTTCTGTGATCTCCACATGTGTCGCACATGTGTGCCCCCAATATACAATAATATAAGTAGATGCAAATTCTTTTAACAAAGACTTATTTATTTTATGTGTATGAATTGTTTTGTTTGCATGTAAGTCTGTGTACCACATGTGTGCAGTGTGTGAAGAGGCTGAAAGAGGGTATTGGATACGCTGGAACTGGAGCTATGGAACATTGATATCTATTGTTTGGTTGCTGAGAAGTGAACCTGGGTTCTCTCCAGTGCTCTTAACTGCTGAGCTATCACTTCAGTCCCCATATTATATATATATATATATATATAAACATACATATACATATACATATGCATATATACATACATACATATATATGTATGTATATGGTTTCTGTGTGTGTGACAGAGAGTGAGAGAGAGAGAGATTGGGCACCCAAGTGCCACAACACCACATGGAAGTCTGAGGACAACTTTTAGGAGTAAGTAGGTTCTCTCCTTCCACTGTGTGGCTCCTGAGGTTGAACTCAGGCCATCAGACTTGGTAACAGGAACCTTTATCCACTAAGCCATCTTGCCAGCCTCTAACATTTTTTTTTAATAAGTATTGGCTTTTGTTGAGATGAGGAGGGTGGAGTATTATTGGTCTGGGAATGGAGAGGAAACCTTTTGGAAGGGTTCTCTCTAATCTTTATTCCAACATCTTTTTTTTTTTTTTATTTAATAAGTTTTATTTTTCCAAATGTACAGCTGATTGAACCTGTTCAAGCATCTTCGCCAGCAGCTGGGGCATCTCCACCCTTTGTGTTTCTGGTGTAAATTACTTGGGCTCTGTGCTTTGAAACCAGCTTGATAAGTCCTTTACTAAGTAGCTCCTGAAGGGCTGCCCTGGCCAAAGAACCGCGAATCTTCAGTCTCTCAGAGACCACAGCTGGAGTAATGAGCTTGTAGTTGGGAACCTCCTTACAGAGTTTGTCGTATGTAGCTTTGTCAAACAGGACCAGATTGTTGAGCTTGTCCCGAACTTTGCCTTTGGACCACTTCTTCTTTTTGGCCTTGCCACCAGACTTATTTACTGGGTCCTTGTCTTTTTTGGCCGTCTTTCCGGCATCCTTCTTCTTCTTGTCATCCTTGGGCGGCATGATGAAGCGTGGAGAGAGGCGACGACCACGGCAGCCTCCCTAAGATGTTGGGACAAAAAAGCATTCCAACATCTTTATTGCAGCCACTCTGGGTAATCTGACTTAGAGCCTTTTCTTTCCCTATGTATGATCAGTTAACCTGTTTGATATGGTGGTTTCCCTCTAGCTGTTTTAGGACATCACTGTTACAGAATTTAAAAAGGGAAATATTAAGTCTTGGGGGATCCCTGGTGTATCTAGTAAAGATTTTGCTGGTCACTTACAATTACATTAAAGCACAAATTGAAGAACATTGAAAACTCCCTGCTGATGTGTGGCTGGGGATATTTCCTGTTAGTCATTTTATTGGATGTTTTAGAGATAGTTTAAATGGGGTATGAAACCAAAAAAAAAAAAAAAAAAAGTCTGCCAGAGACTCTAGGCCTGCAGGCTGAAGATGGATGCCCCAACATTACAAAGGAACTTTGGGTGACTGTCCAGGCAGCCAGATGTCTCTGTCATTTCTAGAATTTTGGAAGTTGCTTACAATGCACTTCCTGTTTACTTAGGTAATATTATATTCTTCTGGGGTCTTTGATGGAGTTAAAGACTAGAAAGTTATAGTTTTCCTTAATCATGATAAAAGGTAAATTAGATAAGAAACTTTAGACTCACAAAAATAGGATAGATGATAGAATATTTTCTTTAATTTTGCTAAATACAAATAGACTAGATATTGTAAATATAATTCTTGCTTAATAACTTCTGTTATGTATAATTTTACTATGGTAAAGTTAAAAGCTTTTTGACTAGATAGAAAAGGGGAAGTGCCATGGGATGGTCTTTCTGTATGCTGTGAATATGTATTGCTACCATTGGTTAATAAAGAAGCTTCTATGGCAAGGCAGAATAGAACCAGGCAGGGAATCTAAGGAGAGAGACAAGGAGAAGAAAGGTGGACTCAGAGGAGATGCAAACCTGCCACCCAAGGAGCAACATGTCAGCAGACCAGTAATGCCATGCCATGGCCACATGGCAATGCATAGATGAATAGAAATGTGTTGAATTAAGTTATAAGAGCTAGTTAATGATAAGCCTGAGCCATAGGCCAAACAGTTTGTAATTAATATAAGTCTCTATGTGTTTACTTGGGACCCAGTGGCTGTGGGACACAGGAAAACTTTTGGCTACACTTGAGCCTTGTTTTTTGATGTGTGTGTGTGTGTGTGTGTGTGTGTGTGTGTGTGTGTGTGTGTTATGGATTGATTTGAAACATCTCTGGAAACTTGTGTATTGAAGAATTGGTCTCCAGGGCAGAGATGGGACATGTGGAAAGTAACTGATTTAAAATAACTCTATTCTCATCAATTGGTAGGTTCATAACATATTTGGCTATTGGAAAGTGGTGGCAACTTTGAAGGTAGGGTCTATTTGGAGTGAGCCAGTCACTTTGCTTATGCCCTTGAAGGGTAAATTTTGTCCTTACCCTCCTCCCCTTTTGGCTGTCGTCCATCTGGTGAATTTTCCTCTGTTTCACTTGACAAAATGTCTTTCATCACACTCTCAGAAACAATTGGAGCTTGGTTAACATGAATTAAAACTTCTGAAACCATGAGTCAAAACCAAACCTCTCCTTTAGTTTGGTTTTCTTAAGTCTTTTTTTCCCCCAACAGTGGAAATTTGACTAACATAAACACATCTCCCAAAATTATTGACATCTTAAAAAATGGTTTACTGATAGAAAACAGGCCATATTGATTTCAGAAGCCCATTCCCAAATATCTCTGATTGTGCCTTAGTATCTAAGGTCAGTACAGCGTTATCAGACTGGGTATATACCCCCAGCCACAGGTTCTGCAGACACTAGCTTTACTAGACCTTCAAATGCACACAGAATAGAACTCTGCAATACACTTGCCCTGCTAGCATTAGGGTAAAAGATAGTTTCAGTTCTTTATGCTCTAGAAGAGTGTTCAGGAAGAGTCAGGTAACAGACACTTTTAAAAATGCTTCAGACTAGAAACACACAGGCCTACCTGGGTCCTCTGAAGGCATCCACAGGCCTGCCTGATGCAGGTAGGTAGGTGCCATTATGATGAGCAAATAAATGGTGGAGAAATGGGAGAGAAAGAGGAGCAGAACAATTCGTGTGCTGTGGAGAGAGGAGGAACTGAAGAAGCGAAGGTGGTGAGGAACAGGCTGGTGTGAGTGGCATGCTTGCCACCCAGGGTCATGGTGACCTCTGGGCCTGGGCTGCTGCTAAGGGCCATGTCTGGGTCTCTGGTCCTACCACAGCCGGTGTCTGTGTTGACATCCATAGCCTATGTTGCCAGCAAAGGCCACATGGATGCCCATGTTCTGGGCTGTCACTTGAAGCCATGTTGGTGTCTGAGGGCCATGCTGCAGCCAGGCCATACAGGTTTGAGTGGCCTGCACTGCCACACAGGGCCATAGTGACATCCGGGCCTGAGCTGCAACTGAGGACCATGTCTGGTTTCAAGGTCCTGCACTAGCCAGGGTCTGTGTTGTGTCTGTGGCCTTTGTTGCCACCAAAGGCCACATGGATGCCTGAGGTTTGGGATGACACCTGGGGCCATGTTGGTGTGTGAGGGCCATGCTGCCACTGGGGTCATGCTGACCTGAGTAGCCTGCACTGCCACCCAGGGCCATGGTGTCATCTAGGCTTAGGTTGCTGCTGAAGGCCATGTCTAGGTCCATGGCCCTACACCAACCAGGGTCTGAGGTGATGTTCATGCCTCCTGCTACTACCAAGGGCTGTGTGATACCTGGAGTCTGGTCAGCCACCTGAGACTATGTTGGTGTCCAAGGGCCATGCTGCCACCAGGAGACCATACTGAATCTGGGTGGCCAGCGCTGCCACCCAGGGCCATCATGATGTCTAGACCCAAACTGCAGCCAAGGGCCATGTCTGGCTTCATGGTCCTGCTGTAACTGGGGTCTGTGTTGATCTCCAAGGCTCACGTTAACACTGGGGGCCATAGGAAACGTGTTGAAATCCAAGGGCCTTGCTGAGCCAATACATCCCTTTACTGACCCTGGGAGAGCTGACCCTGCTCCTTGCTAGCCAATGCAGCAGAAGAGCTGGTCCCACACTCGGGAGATATGGCCCCATCCCTCACCATGGATGTGGGAGAGCTCAATCCTCCTGTCACCTGAGGGGGGCAGTCCCAGTGGCCCAGACTGGCTTTGAGTGGGCACACCCTGTCTCCATGCTTGTATCCCCCATCAGTGCATTATTATAACAATTATATTTAGATCTGGCTTAGGCCATCAGTTTATATTCCATTGTGCTATATTATGATACAAAGCTGCAGAGCACACAGTTCAAATTACTACTGGTTGCCAGTGATGGTAAACAGGAGAGGAGAGGTTGTATCAGTGTGATTTATCAGAGCTTCTTTGATGAAGGGTAAGAGTTACTCTTATCTGTGGTTATGAGGGTAAGTTTTAGTAATGAAATCTGTGTTACTGTCACAGACAGACAGGGTGACCGAAGGAACAAAATAGAAGACCAGACACGAGTCCATGGAACTAGTCATCTGTTAGTTTGACAAAAGCATACAACAGAGAAAAGGGAATCTTCAACAAATGGTGCTTGAAGCTGGATGTCCACATGCAGAAGAGTGATATTTGTCTTGGCCACTGATCTATTCCTGTGAAGAGAGGGACACCATGACCAAGGCATCTCTTATAAAAAAGAAAGCATTTAATTTAGGCTCGTTTAGTTTCAGAGGTTTAGTTCATATTCATCATGGCAGGAAGCATGGCAGCACACAGGCAGACATGGTGCCTTAGAAGTAGCTGATTATTCTACATCTGGATCCACAGGTAGCAGGAAGACACAGATGCTGGGCCTGGCTTGGGCTTTTGAAATCTCAAAGCCTATCCCAAGTGACACACTTTCTCCAACAAGGCCACTATTCCAATGAGACCACACTTCCTAATCCTCCTCAAGTGCCATTCTGTGATGGCTAAGCATTCAAATACATTAGCCTATGAGGGACATTATTATTCAAACCACCACAATATTAGACCCATATCTATAAATGCTGCACAGAAATGAACTCCAAGTGGACAAAATAACTCAATTTGAAACTGAAACACTAAAACTATTAGAAGAAAGCGAAGTACCCAATAAAATTTAGAAGGAGGGAAGGACTTTTTGAACAGGTAAAATTCACATAGCCATTTTCTTTAAAAGATAATTGGGTATTTAGAATAGTAATGGCAGCAGTGGTGGCGGGGGTGAGGCATTGGAGGTGGCAGTGGTGGTGGTGACAGGATGTTGGTAGCAATGCACTGTTCGGTTCAGAATATGGACAGAAAACATGATGCCAATGGCACAAACCAGGAAGGGGGTAGAGAAATGGGACGCTGTCCTTGTACCATGTACATTATAACTGAAATGACGCACAGTGAATGAAAATGGAGGCTGGGCTAAACCAAGCATATCTTGAAACCTTTGAGGGGCCATCGCAACAATAAAGAAAAGTAACTAATCAACAGTAGACGCTAAAGCTCAAGAACTGAAGGAAAGGAATGGGGAAAGGAACAAAAGGTTTATTAACAAATGACAAAAATAAAAATTAGGTATCTAGTGGTCAAATCCAGTGCTGCCATGCTAAAGGTCACCTGCTTCCAAGCAGCCTGATTCCAATGATGGAATTTAAACAGGCTTTATAGTATGGGGGTTATTTAAAAAAATGCTAAAAATAAGGACAACCATACCACTTTGGGCTACATGCCTGCAAGAATCTACACCAGCACACCACAGAGACACTTACACATCCATGTTTACTGTTGCACTATTCACAAGAGCCAAGATATGGGACCAGTCTACAGGTCCATCAACAGAGGAATGAACAAAGAAAATGTGGCACATACACAAAATGGATTCTTATTCATCTTTAAACAATGAAATTGGGGACTGGAGAGATGGCTCAGTGATTAAGAACACACATTGCTCTTCAAGAGGACCCAAATTTGATTCCCAGCACATATAACAGGGGACTAACAACCATTACTCTAGCTCTATGAGGACCAGATAGATACCTCTGTCTTCTTCAGGCACCTCCACTAAGGCACACATTCTTGCCCTCCCCATAACTAAAAATAATAAAAAGCAAAAAGAATGAAATTATGTAATTTTCAGGAAAATGAATGGAGCTGAAGATAGTATGTTAAGCTAGATAACACAGACTTTTCTTTTGTTTGCAGAACTTGAGATATATATATATATATATATATATATATATATATATATATATATATATATATATAACATAAAGTGGAAGGGGAATCATAAAGGGGAAGAACGACTTCTAAAGAGAGGAGAGCTCAACCAGGGACCCAGAGTAGCCTGCTTTCAGGCCTGCAGTGAATGTATAATCAAAGTACACAGTGTTGTGGGAGCATTCAGCAAGAAGACTGAGGGTGGTCCAGCACCCAGGAGAGCATCACTGGAAACAACATTGAACTGGGGGAAAAATAGGTCAGAAGCAAGAAGAGCTGCAAGGTTGTTACTGGCTGAGCAAGTAGCATCTTTGAAGACTCATGAAAAGAATGTGTGACACCAGAAGCTGAAAGAGGTAATTGTGATAGAAATCATCTAAGAGGGACAGACTTTAGAATTAAGATCAGAAGAGACATGAAGGCAGGATTGTGGCAGGTATTTGAAGTATTTGCAATCATTAGATTAAAAAAAAATAGAGACCATCAGATGATTAAACCTGATTGAACAAATTTTGCTGTCATGTGGGAAGTCCTGTCCAACACAGGGTCTCAGGAAGCCCTGGGCTGAAGCTGGGAGGTGAACAGGGGCAGATCTCTGAGAGTGAGAAAATTATAAACTGCCTTCCCAGAGCAGGACAGAGGCACTCAGGGTGGTGATAATTGGTGGCCAGTGTTGGCTTATGCTTGGGTTTGCATAAGTATTCCTCCATAATACTTGGAGGAAGCCTCTGTTCTGCATTTAGAGCATTTGTTTTGGGAACTTGGTGCACTGCTATCAGGGCACAGGTTCAAGGTTGCAAATTGCCTAGTTTGGGCTGCTCTGGTATGGGTGGGCAGGGGCTGGTCAGTGCTTCTTAACACTTTAGGAAAGTGAAGCTTTGCAGGGTCTGACAGTGTGGGCAGATTTGAACTTTTCTATAGCCTTTGGAGCATGAATTGGATGCAAGGGAGACTGAAGTGGGGGAGCTAATTAGGAAGGCAATCTCATGTTTCCAAACTGACTGTGTACCAGTTGGAGCCCTTGCCCAAGACAATGGGATCCCTGAAACAGGTTTAGAGCCTTAGGATGTCTTCACAATGGTGTTCTAGGTCCATTGAAGAAACAGCGAGGCCGAGTTAAAGGTAGGCCCTGACCTCAAAGATGTTAGTGCAAACTGGAGTCAGGTTCCAATCCATTAAGCCACAGTGGATGGGACACCCAACAAGGCAGCAACAAGGTGCCCTGGGATTGCCGAGGAGGAGGAGGTCAGGCTAAGCAACCAAGTCTCTCTGAGCACATGGTCACTGCTCATTTCTTTTCCTTTACAGGTGGCATGTAATATTTCCTCAACCTTGCCTCCATCTCTGATCATCTTTCTTCTCCTGAATCAAGTCTGTAGTGGTTTTCACTGTGTTTTGTGCTGTTTCACTGAGTTTTTCATATCTAGTATTTCTATTCAGTGATTTCCTTCCTTCCTTCCTTCCTTCCTTCCTTCCTTCCTTCCTTCCTTCCTTCCTTCCTTCCTTCCTTCCTTCCTCCCTCCCTCCCTCCCTCCCTCCCTCTCTCCCTCTCTCTCTCTCTTTTTCAAAATCTTTAGTTCCTTGTTGAATTTTTTTCCAGGTTGATGACTTTTCCATCCATATGTTCAATTATCTCATTCATTTTGCTGACTTTTTCCTTTGTGATTCTGATCCCCCCTCCAGAAAATTCTGGTGGGAATTCATTTGCTCATTTGTATCCCCTTTGAACTCCTGGATCATTTTTACTAATACACTTTTAAAAAATGCTGGCTATTTTACCTCTTTGAGTGTCTTTGAATTCAGTGGTTGAGGAGTTTTGATCTTTTGCAGGAGCCACACTGTGTTGGTTTTTCATATTTCATGTGTTCCTATTAAGTAATTCGCACATTTGCTTACTTGGCTATCTCTTTAATTCTTTGTGGAGGTGGGGGTGGGCATGTCTTCTTATTAAGCTCCTTACCTGTGAGGTTTCAATCTCCAGGCCCACTCAACAAGGAGATGATTCTAAGGGTATCACCAAACTATACAGATATATAAAACAAGTGAAATTAATTAAACCCCACCAATAAATCCCAGTGATTATAAAACAAAAAAATAAAGCTTAAATAAAAACCTACTGTAGAATGGGCTGCTGAGATAATTCAGGGTAAATGTGGAAGTGAGTGAGGTAAAGTGGACAGGGAAGGGCATCGAATTGGAGACAAACTCGGAACATGAAGGAAAAGAACAAGACCAAAGGAGAGAGGAAATGGGATGGATGGGACATTGTTAAAAAGGAGGAAAAAATGAGCGGGGCATGGTAGAGCACGCCTTGAATCCCAGCACTTAGGAGGCAGAGGTAGGTGGATCTCTGTGAGTTCGAGGCCAGCCTGGTCTACCAAGCGAGTTCCAGGACAGCTAAGGCTGTTACACAGAGAAACCCTGTCTTGAAAAACAAAAAAACAAACAAACAAAAAACAAAAAAAGAAAGAAAGGAAAAAAATCTCAGTAATAAGAATCTCAATAAGTACAAACTCAAATTGATAATATAAAAAGGAAACCACAAAATAAAACCATGAATTTTAAAGAAAATGATGACAACAACAAAAGTCCCCAATAACACTACCTAAAGCACACAGAGATGGGGAGGAAGGGTAAATGCAGGTGCCAAGAAAGAAAAACAAATCCAAGAAAAACAGATGTTCAGTGATGAAAAATGTGTAACAAAATTAGATGAATGTATAAAAACAAATAAAAATAAAAGCATAGTATTAAAAATGGTACTGGAAAATACTTCTAAAATGTAACAAAACAATGGAAGCACAGGAGGACAAAGGGGTCTGGGAGATGTGCTGGAGCGGCTTCTGTCTGGGCCTGTGGCTATTGGACACAGTAGACTGATTATGCTCACGAGGGCAGGGCTAGTTGAACTTGTGGGCTCTTGTCTTGTCTATAGTTTACGCTGGTATTGAGCCCAAATTTAAAAAGTATCTGATATCTTCCAGAACTGTCTTCTTTTAGTGGTTTGTCTTCTGTGCCTACCACTGGCTTCTGCCAGCCCCACTTAGCTTCATTGTCTAATGATCCAGCTTGGATGCTTCCTGAGTGTGTCATGGGTATAGGAAGCAGCCACAGCATTGAGAACTGTATAGGCAATGGACCTGTCTTCCCACCTCCGAGACATTCTAAATAATTTAATCGTCCTGCTAGAGGATGCATCCATGGGTATCAAGTAGATCCTGGAGCTTTATGTTTTTAGACTCTATATCAATGACAAGGCAGACAGAGAGCTGGCTCCAGAAGTTGGTCCACCTGCCTAATTTAGTTTTGGGGCTGTTAAACTCTAGGGCTAGTCTCATCTGATAACCAATGTCGAGGTTTACCTGATAGCTCATCATCCAAGTTGTATTTTAAGCTACATATACTTTTCACTTGTTGTCATCTGCCCCTCCACTCTCCACAGCTATCTCCTGACCCAGGGCTGTCTCTTTCTTTGGGACTGTAGCGGATTAAATTCAGGCTTCCTGCCTTGTGACTGTCGACCTTATCAGACTTCCAAGTTAACTCAGTTTCAAACACTCTGTTCTTTCTCAAGACAGCACCTGGTTCCTTCCGTCTACCTCATACAGCATGTGATGTGGTATCCGTCTCCACTGCTGATCCTACAGGGGAATACCATCTCACCAAAACCTGCAACTGGGTTTAAGGCCTGTGAGGGCTGCAGGCTTGTCATGGAAACAGGACAGCCGGTCTCTTTCCACCAGGGCTGCCTGGCTTCCCTTTAGAGAAGTCTTTCTGTTTCTCCATCCTTTACCAGGAAGCTGTATGCCTGAAGCTGTGTTTGGTGAAGCTCTTTTCTGTGTATTGCCCATACAGTTTTCCATACTTTCCAGGTATCTCATCAGTGACTCATGAAGCTCTGAAGCTCTTCCTCTCTCTCTTCTGGAAACAGAGCCTATTTGTCCTTATTCTCAGTCTCCTCCTTAACTAGGCCATTTGGAAAAAGCTTCTTATCTACTACTGTATATGGAATCCAGAATTACTTCCTATGATTTGCTAAGCAAATCTTTAATCTTTGCATCATCAACAATCCAGGGAGTATACTATATGTAGGAGAAAAATCTCAAAGAAAATGATAAAATCACTGAATTTAATTGAAAAAAAGCAGCAAATTAACTTTTGTGGGACATAGTCAGACACAGCAGTGCTAAAATATACAGACAGAACCCTAGACACTGACATCAGGAAAGAAGAAAAGTCTCTCATCAATGATGTACAGTTCACCACAAGAATTTAGAAAGGGCAAAGTCAACAGAGCCCAGAGGAGTGTGAGGAAGGACATAATAGGAAGCCAACTGGGAAAACCTGTACTGCAAAGGTAGGTTTTCAAAAACTGTGACAAATTAGGCCAATCTTTACCAAGACTGACATTACTAACTGTGGTGGTTTGAATAACAGTGGTCCTTCTGGAAGAGCAGCACATGTAGATGTATCTAACAGTCTTATTAAATAAGAAACACAGAAACAATGTAAAAGAGAAAGCCGAGAGGTCAGAGCTCAGAGCTAAAATCTCACCCTTCCGCCTGTGGTGTCCCAGCTTCCCGAAAAAAAGACCTATTTCCTGTCTGTTCGTCTATTTATAGTATTTTGTTCTGCCTTCTCATTGGTTGTAAACCCAAACACGTGACTGCCTCGTCACTGTCTGAATGTACAGCCCCCTAGGTCTTATATGTCTCCAATGCTGGCTGTATCCCTGAACACACAGAGATCTATGGGATTAAAGGCGTGTGCCACCACCGCCACACTCTTGCTATGGCTCTAATAGCTCTGACCCCCGGGCAACTTTATTTATTAACATACAATCAAAATCACATTTCAGTACAATTAGATTACCACCACAAGCACATGCTCTTAACTACCTCTCTACTTTCAAAATAGATTAGAAAGGAGAAGAGGGGCTAGTTGGGGAAAGAGTGGTCCACTAGGCGTGGGGGCAAGAGAAGGTAATGTGGGATGAACATGTTCAAAAGTCATACATATTTATGAAATTAGAAAGATACAAATAAAAAGAAAAACATTTAGAAAATGCTTAACAATGCTTTAATGCTATGATATAAATTTCACACATATGTTACATGACAGTGGAATAAGGGGTAAAACAGAAGTATGTAAATATGCATAAGCATGTGTTCATAGTCACATGAGTTCATGGAGATACTTATCACAATGCTCATGTCTATCACAGGTCATATGATCACAGCTGGCTTTGTCTAACTACTAACTTCCATTACTCATTCTGATCTCTTCTGCCTTCAGCAAGTGTTGGTTTGGTTCTTTACCTCGTGAGAGGACCCAACACTTCGTAGTCCTGCTTGTAATGAGAGATCATCTTCTAGTGATCATAATCATAGGGAATGATAGTAAGAACAGAAGCCACAAAAGATTTCCTATATAGAGGTATTTTCTCCATTACCTACATTGTGTAGGAGTCCAGCTTCTGTTTGGTAACCAGGGTCAGCCACACCTCTGTCAATACAGTCTACTTTCTGCCTGTTGATTTAGATGCACAGGGATCTGCAAAGGGCTGACAGCTCTCTTAACTTTCTTTTCTTTCTTTCTTTCTTTCTTTCTTTCTTTCTTTCTTTCTTTCTTTCTTTCTTTCTTTCTTTCTTTCCCCTCAAAGAAGCAAGTATCTCTCTATTTATTTATCTATCATTTATTTTACATATCCTACAGTTTCACCTCTCTCCTTTCTCCCTGTTCCCTTCCCCAACCCCCCCCCCCAACCATGCCTTCTCTGTTCAGAAAGAGGAAGGCCACCCATGGGAGTCCACAAACACTCTTAACTTTCAAGTCAAGAGTGATTGTTGTACCTCCTCCTAGCAGAAACACACTTCCTGTTTGAATGAAGACCTCTGTACCAGAAGAGCACAAAGTCACAAGAAGAAGCTGACATTATTTCCAAGCTAATAGTTAATGGTATCATTTCTTGATTTGTAGATCCATGAATCCTAACTAGAGAAGAAATGGTACCATGTTCTTAAGGGCTCTATCAGTTAGCTTTTCATTACTGTAAGGAAATAACTAAAATATAACTTATAAAGAGAAACAATGTATTTTGCTCATCATTCTGGAAGTTCCAGTCCAAAATCAGGTGACCTCATCTCTTTGGGCCAGTGGCAAGGCAGCACACCATGGCAGGAGTGCACCTACTCATTGCCAGGAAACAAAAGAGAACAAGGAAGAAGTTACCATCTCAGACCCTTTCAAGGATGTCACTCAAATGACCTACAAACCTCCAAGTAGGCCTTTCCTCTAGAAGTTTCCACCATCTTCCAAAACACCCTGGGAAACCATACCTTTATCATATAGATCATTGGGGAACAAACATCCCAAACATTCTAAAAGCAGATGAAGCCTTCTGAAGAACTTAGCCCAACACTTTGGAGTGCTGTTATCTCAGTGGGGCTGGAACAGAGACTTTAAAATCAACCCTTCCTTCTGTCAAGCCAGCTGATTCAGGATGGTGGAAACATGCTGCAAACCATGGATTTCATGAGCATGAGACCTTATCAAGTTTATTTTGCTGTGAACTCAGTTCTTTGGAAGCAATACTATGCAAGACACTATGCAGTGGATAAAACATTTTGCAGTCCATAGATGGTAATTTTAGCAGCAGTGTTAAATGCAGGGAAGAAAATCGATATCCAGAATGAGAATCTGCACTAGCAAGAACAAAACACCATCCTATCCTGGGTAGTAGCAGACTTGTGTAAGCAACCTGCCATTAGGTAGCTGTGTTGCTGGAGGGCTTCTCTCCAGGTTCCACCAAGCCCCGCAGTCCCACAATCCACGTATAAAATAATCACTCAGACCCTTATATTACTTTAAACTGTATGGCCATAGCAGGCTTCTTGCTAACTGTTCTTATATTTTAAATTAACCCATTTTTATAAATCTATACCTTACCACATGGCTGGTGGCTTACCAGCGTCTTTACATGCTGCTTGTCCTGGCCGTGGCTGCAGTGTCTCCCTCTCCTTCTTCCTGTTTCCCCAATTCTCTTCTCTCCTTGTCCCGCCTATACTTCCTGCCTGGTCACTGGCCATCAGTGTTTTATTTATATAGAGCGATATCCACAGCATAGCTGACTTCATTCCCCATAGGGAAAGAGGCCACATAAGACATTCAATGCTAGTCTCTAGTGCATGCAGTGCGACCATAGTCAGGACTACCTTGCAGAATGTAGTTGATGTTACAAGTCCATGCATAATCTTCATCCTTGCCACATGGCACTGTTGGGCATTGATAGGAGTCCATGGAAACAGCTGCCTAGTATGTACAAATGGGCTATCCCATTCATGTGACTATTAAAACATTTCTTGTCTGAGGTTACTCCCTGGGTAGCATTCACATGGCATGCCAACATTTTCAGGCTCATACTTCAGGTATCTGTTCTAAGTCTTGCCACTGAGAGGACTGCCCTCCACCTTTCTGCCGGGATATCTCAGAAAGGCCTGTGTTGCTGTCACTGTCCAGTCCAGGTATGGTGTCAGAGGACTATACAGGACTACCTGTAACCAGACAGCTTTCTCTTCCTCATCTTCTGATCATAAGGAATCCTCCAAGAGGCAATCAGTGCAGGCGAGGAGAGAGAAGGCAGAGTAGCAGAAACCAGGACCTCTGATCACTGTGGCTTCTTCATGTCACTTAATTTAAGAGTCTGAGGACCTGCTCAGGAACAATGGCCTGCACATCAGTTTTGTTTGATGATAGCACATTACTGTATGAGTGTGACCAACTTTATGTATTGGTTAACCAGATAACACCCAGTTCACGACAGGCAGCTCAGGTCTCACAGTAATGTGGTTTATGGTACTGATTTCATAACAAGGTTCAAGTTGTTAGCCATAGTATTTCAGATGATTGGTTGTAAAATTGGGTTCTGGGTGAATATGACTTCCAGATACAGGAATACATTTATACATTATTATTTGACATATTTATTTCCTTCTTCCTCCTTCCTCTTCTTTTGGTTTTTTTGAGTCTATAACAGCCCTGGTCATCCTGGCACTTGGTCTGTATATCAGGATGGCCTCAAACTCAGTGGTTCACCTGTTTCTGCCTCCTGAGTGCTGGGATTAAAGGCCTGAGCCACCACCGCCTGGCTATATTCCTTAATAAATATGATTGATTTGCTCATAACTGATAGATCTGCACTATGGTTCTTAGCATATTTGAGTGTTTCAGCTTGTAGATATCTGCAGGTTATTGACTATTTTACCATATAAAATGACCTATGATGTGCCCTGCATTTCTTTTATGTGTTTCTCAAATAAACTCTACATAAAATGTAAATAAACATCTTTAATAGATATTTATTTCATGAATTATATTTTGGGGGCTTTAGATTTTTTGTAATTCCAACATTCAGGATTGTAGAATTCAGGATTGTTTGTTCCCCACAAATCCATCAGTATAGTAAGTTTTGGAATCAAGACAATCTAGATCCCTCAGAATTGAAGTATGACATTGGACTGGAGAGTTGACAGACCTCTGAGATTATGAGGTAGCACAGTGAAGGCAAATTGTTAGCCTTGCCAGCTAAACACAAAATTTGTTTCCAGTTTTTTTTTTTTTCCTCTTAGCAGGTATTGGGAATTTTTTTTTTCAAAATTAGAAACTGCATGTAAATCCCCAGGAAGTAGGTTAATTTGCATAAACAATAAACCCAAATCTGTACAGCAGTTGTTACTTTGGCCATGGCCTGGTAAAGTTTATGATAGCTCACTGCCAGTCTCCTAAATTCACTTATCTTTTGTAGCAGCCATATAGATGAGTTAAATGGGATGCAGGAAGAACCCTATTCCCAAGGTTGTAGAGTCCTTAATGATGATTAAGTCCTCTGTGATTCCTTTTAGGAATTTACTGTTATTTTTCTATTCACAACTTTCCTAGGTCAAAGTAAATCTAGCAGCTTACATTAATTTGTACAAACCCACAATAACAGTCCTCATTCTACAGAGTGAGGAACAGAAGTAGGGATTCTTCCAGCTACCAAGCATTATCTCTTCCAACTGTTCATTTGAGAACAGCAGTCAGATGAGTTCTGGAACCCAGTGGGCACACTGTGAATTGATCTGAGCTAAAACTCCATTGTTTACTTCCGTAAGTCTCCACCCAGGTGGGTTGGTGAGTCCTGTGGAGTCAGTGTCATGTGAAAGCCAGTGTTCTCGTAGTTTCTGAAACCTTTGATGACTTGGTCCCAATGTGTGTACTCACTCTCATAAAAATCTGGTACCGTAGGGGAACTGGAAGAAAGGGTAATAATATAAACTTTCGGCAATGTTCTTCCTTAAGGGGGCATATTCTTCCCTTTGTCCCAGCTGTCCTACATCTGTAGAATGGCTCAAGTCTGGGAACTGATTAAGTAGCCATGTCTCTGTTTTTGACTCAGATTAGACTTTCATTCAATTGATTTAGAAATATTCAATTATATAAGTCAAGTAAGAGCTTAGTAGGCTTCCTATCTTACTTAGCTAATTTTTGGTTGTTATGTCTGAACACCACAGACTGGATAATTTATTAAGGATAATAGTTTATTCAGCCAACAGTTATATAGGCTTGGAGTTTCAAGGTGAGGAAACATATCTATTGAGAATGTTCTTGCTGGTGGGGACTCTCAGCAGAATCCCAAAGTGATACAGGAATCACACACAAGGGAGTACCTACAGGGCTGAGTCAATCTGGACTTAATAACAGATCCACTCTGAAGTGCTTCATTAATTCACTGATGCACCATTTGAGGGATACATTCATGAGGGCAGAGCTCACAGGACCCACGGCAAAAATCAAACAGAATTTTAAAAAACTGACATGCAGCAACATTCAAGATAGATTGGTAAGTAAAAAAGCAAAGCATAGGAAATATATTTATAGTAAATATTTCCTGTTAAAAATGACAAGAGATTAGATATGTATGTGCTTATGAAAGAAAAATTATTTTAAGAAAGACTAGGCCAGAAACCAGCGAGACTGCTTACTAAAACTAATGAGTGGAATGTATGAAGGTATGAGAACAGGACACAAACGATAAAGGAGTGCATTTATTTGCTGTACATTTCAAATATACATTATACATTTTAAAATCATGATATTTAAAATACTCAAAATATCAACAAGAACAAGGAATAAGCAGAAATAGGACACAGAAACAAATGAAATTTGTTTGTAAACCAATTCTGTTACCTGTTTTGAACACAGCACAGCTATACTGAAAGAGGTTAACACTGAGCATAGAATTTTGACAATATATCTACCAAATAAAGAATAGAATGACTGTAATTATCATGTTACTATCAGTATGTATTGACTATGATGCTATTTTACATATATTTCATAATTAGTAACTACATAAACATCAAGATGAAAGCTAAGCTTCTCACTCATGGAGGAGGGAATTAGCTTGTGACCAGGAGACAGGTTAGACTGAATTCTTAGCTATTGTTGGATTGAAATTTTTGGATTCATAAACAAGAATGAGCCTGTGGAAATGCATAAATACATACTCTGCTGGCTAAATTTATGTCAACTTGACATAGGCCAGAGTCATCTGAGAGAGGGGAACCCCAATTGAGAAACTGCCTCCATAAGACTGGGTTGTAGGCAAGCCTACAGAGTATTATTTTAAGTAGTGATTGATGGGGGGAGGGCCAACCACATTGTGGGTGGTGACATTCTTGGGCTAGTGGTCCTGGGTTCTATAAGAAAGGCTGAGCAAGCTATGATGAGCAAGACAGTAAGCAGCACTCCTCCATGGTCTCTGCACCAGGTCCTGTCTTCAGGTTCAGGTTCCTGCTCTATTTGAATTCCTGTCCTGATTTCCTTCAGTGATGAACAGTGATGTGGAAGTGTAAGCTGAATAAACCCTTTCCTCTCCAACTTGCTTTGGTCATGGTATTTTGTCACAGCAATAGTAACCCTAAGTAAGACCCATAATTTTTTGTATATATTTTTAAGAAAAATAAAATGAAATAAAAAAAATCTCCTATGAACATGGACACAAAAGTCCCTAACACTATACTAAGAAATAGAATCCAACATATATACTTATAAAAAAGGATAACACCCTATAACAAAGTAGTGTTAGGAATTCTTAGGAATTCAGGGTTAGTTAAATATTCAAAAATCAATGCATATAACTCATTTAGTAGAAGACTAAATGAGAAAACACACAATCATATTAGTGAATTTACAAGGGGCATTCATCAGCATGATGAATATGAAAAGCATATAAAATAGGTACAGATTATTCCCCTAACCTAATAAAAGACAGTTGTTTTAAAAAAAAACCTAGTGAACAATCCTCACAGTGAGAGACCAAATACTCTCTTGCAAACCTGGAGAACAAGACAAGAGTATCTTAATTGACCCATTTAAAGGATAATCCTCAGTTATTTACATTTAACAACACTTTGAGTTATTCAGGCAATATGCAAGTAAAAGAATTTGGAGGCAGATAGACTAGAAAGCAAGAAATAACACTGTCATCTCCAATCTGTATACACATAGAGAATTCCTGGAACTCCCAAGTATAACAAAGCATTGCTTAGCTTACATAAGGCCCTGGGTTCAAGCTGATCAAGACACACACACAGCACCAGGGTACGATCTGGTGGCTGGGAAAGCATCTCAGTAGTAAAGTGCTTGCTTAGTAGATACAAAGCCCTTGGTTCTATCTCCATGCAGCGAGAACACATGGTCACAGTACATAAATAACATTAACACCTACAAGACTCTACTACCCATTAATATAGGACCACAGGGTAACTAACACTTTAAGACCTTTGAAAAAGCCATATGGAAATGCACTCTTAGAAGTTTTCTAAAATATGTACATATTCATGTATAACAAAAATTTAAATAATGTTACCCTATATGGGGCATAATGCCTCTTCTAGATTCTGTAGCTGCTAACGTGTGGGTTACCTCTTTTTGGTTGTAGGTCAGTGGGAGGGCCAATAGCCATCCTCAAACATTACAGGCTATTGTCATGGCTCTTTCTTACTCTCCAGAACAGATTCTATTGCTGAAGCTAACACATATTGAGGCATGGAACATGGAGAAATTAAGTTGATAAAAGTTCTTAATATATACCACATGTCATATAAAAATTGCATAAGAAGGGGTCCTAGGGGCTAGAGAGAAGGCTCAGCAATTAAAAGCACTGGTTGATCCTACAAAGGATCCAGGTTCAATTCCCAGCAGCCACATGGCAGCTAACTTTGGCACCAGGGAATCTAACACCTTCTTCTGGCCTCTGAGAACATCAGGCATTTGTGGAACATGGATATACATGTAGGCAAAATACCAATACATGTAAGCAAATAAATTAGCTAATTTAAAAGTGGATCATAAACCTACATTGAAAACATATTACATAACATCTAGAGAAAATTTAAGAAAAAAAATCTGCATAACTTTAAGTTTAGTGATGAGTTTTTAGATTCAATTGCAAAAGCATAATTCAAAACAGAAAAAAGCATGTAAGTAGACTTGACAAAATGGGAACACAAGCCACAGATTGAAAAAAAAATATGCAGATCACATATCTGATCATGCCTGTAATAATAAAGAACTCTTAAAACTCAACAATAAAAATAATCTAATAAAATATTTTTTTTAAATGGGTAAAAGATCTGAAGGAAAATTTTCCTCAAATTTTGTGCTGTTAACCAACAAATATCTGAGAAGGTCCTGGGCATCATTTGTGATCCGAAGTGCAGAGGAGAGTGACAGGGGACAGTAGCTTAAGCCTTCCCATTCCACAGTATCAGAGCCCACAGAGAAGTGCAGCAGCAAGACTGCTCTTGACACCAATGGGCACCAAAAGGAACAGCACTCAGGCAGAAGACGCAGGGAAGTCTGCGAAGGTAGTCCTCACCAAAGCAGACACACCTAGCTCGAACACAGAATCTTTGCTACCCAGACAGATTGTACAGAAAACAACAAAAACAAAACAATAAAACTCTCTTCGTGAATATTGTAGGCAAAACTAAACTAAGGTTAAACTCACAGAATTGGAGAAACTTTCCTAAGACCCAAGGATTCTGTAGCTTTTTCAGATGCAGGTATTATAAACCAATAAAATTAACTTTCTGAGTTTCTGACAATCTCAGACATATAATTAAAACTGAGATAAAATTCTGTCTTACTTGCATGGAAAAACAGACAGCAGAGTTTGGTAAGTGAGCAGAGGAAATTTCAGAAAGGGGAAAATTCAGAAATGCCAAATTCTTTGCATATATTCTGCCCAAACTTCTGGTGGATTCTTGACATACACCTGTGTTGGGCAGACTCCAAGCAGCCACAGGTAGGCTAAAAGAACCTCATTATGAGTGGCAGCACACCACGGATGGAGCAGGCTAAGCAAACAATACAGCTCCTCAACACTCTGTAGAGCAGCGGTCTCAAACTTTATAACACTGCGACCTTTAATACAGCTCTTCACATCGTGGTGACCCCCAACAATAAAATTATCTTGTTGCTACTTCAAAACTGTAATTTTGCTTGTAAATATTTGATATGAGACCCTTAGGGGTCGTGACCCATTGATTGAGAACCACTGCTTTTGAGATACAGCCAAATCATGAAATTACTAGAAACACCAAGAAACAGGAACCTGTGTGCCACAAATAAGAGCAAAAGTGACTTGTGGAGACTAACCCTGGGAAGGCACAGTCAGTTGAATTAGCAAAAGGGTTTTAAAATCGGTGCACAAGGAATGAACAACTAAATTTCAATAGAGAAAAAGAAATGATTAAAAGATATGAAGGTTCTGGAACTTAAAAATACTCTACTAGAATGAAATATTCCACAGGCTTGGGATGTAGTTCAGGAGGAGAGCTTGCCTAGCATGCATGTGACCTTGGCTTCTCTTCTCAGCAGAATATGCAAATATGTAAACAAATCGAAATATTGTTGAAATATTCATTGAGAGTTACACAAAAGCCTTAAGTGCTAAGCCTTGCAAAGCGCTGGCACTGTGTGTACAGAGTATAGGAGATGAGAAGTGAAGTGTGGCTGTGCTGTGAGTAGTGTCTCCACTGATGGCTGAGTCATTTTTGCCTGCAAATAAAACGAAACTCGGGCATGGTGAATGATAAAACCAGGGGAAGGGGTTGGAAGTTATGGATTGGATGAAAACTGAGAAAGGGCCATCAAAATTCAAAAGGGTAAGCAGGATGGTTAACAACTATAAACTTCACAAAAATAAAGCAAGAGAAAGGGAGAACTAATACTTAAAGTCAATAATAAATAAAAAAAACAACAACCAGAATCTAGGTGTAAAGGAGCTGATTTAACCTATTAAATGTCAACGATGGTAAGTGCTATGTGAAAAACAAAAACAAAAACAGTTTTCTCCCCATCCTTCCCCTCCTTTCCCACCCTTCTTTTCCCACAGGTCACTTCCCCCCCCCCCATTCTCAGGTTCTATTTTATTATTGAAAATAGATTTTTTTCTCTCATAATATATCCTGATTATGGTTTCCCCCTTCTCTATTCTTCCTAGTCCTTCCTACTTCCTCTTCTTTGCAGATCCACTCCCTTTCTGTCATTTGAAATAAGATAAAACAAAAACTAACACATTGGGATTTGTTGTTGTTTGTTTTTTGCTCTTTTGGGGGGCTGACCACCCAGCTCCCAAATAACTCACACAAGGAATCTTATTCCTAATTATGAATGCTGGCCTTAGCTTGTCTTGTTTCTTGCCAGCTTTTCTTAATTTTAAATTATCTTACCTGTCTTTTGCCTCTGGGTTTTTACCTTTCTTAATTTTTGTATACCTTTCTTCCTTATTCCATTGCTGGTTGTATAGCTGGGTGGCTGGCCCCTAATGTCCTCCTCTTTCTCTCCCTCCTAGATCTCTCTTCTCTCAGATTTCTCCTTTTACTAATTCTACATGCCAGCCCTGCCTATCCTTTCTTCTGCCTTGCTATTGACCATTTAGTTCTTTATTAGACAGGCAAAGTAACATAGCTTCACATAGTTAAACAAATTCAACATAAACAAAAGTAACATACCTTAAAATAATATTGTACAACAGGAATTGAATAAAACAAACAGAAAGAAAAGAGCCCAATAAAAGGCACAAAAATCAGAGACCCACTTGTTCATACACTCAGGAATCCCATAAAAACATCTGGTAGACCTATGCCAGATGTTTAGTTGGTAAATATCTTTTCACATTCTGTAGGCTACCATTCTGTCTAACTGATGGTGTCCTTTGACATGTAGAAGTTTTTCAGTGTCTTGAGGTACCACTTAATAATTGTTGATCTGGGGTTGGGGATTTAGCTTAGAGGAAGAGCTCTTGCCTAGCAAGCACAAGGCCCTGAGTTCGGTCCTCAACTCCAGAAAATTAAAAAAAAAAAATTGTTGATTTTAGTGCCTGTGCTAATAGTGTTCTGTTCAGAAAGTCTTTTCTTGTGCCAATGAGTTCAAGACTATTTCTCACTTTCTCTTCCATCAGGTTCAGTGTATTTGGTTTTATGTTGAGGTCTTTGATCTATTTGCAGCTCAGTTTTGTGCAGAGTGATAAGTATGGATTTATTTGCATTCTTCTACATGCAGCTGTCCAGTTTGTCCAGCTCTATTTGTTGAAGATGCTATCTTTTTTCCATTGTGTATTTCTGGCTTCTATATAAAAAACTAGGTGTCCATAGGTATGTGGATTTATGTCTGGGTCTTCAATTCAACTACATTGACCAACATGTTCAGTTTTATGCCAATATCATGATTTTTTTTTTTATTACCAGAACTCAGTAGTACAACTTGAAATTTGGGATGGTGATACCTCCAGCAGTTCTTTTATTATTATTCAGGATTGCTTAAACTATCCTTTTGTGTGTGTGTGTGTGTGTGTGTGTGTGTGTGTGTGCGCGCGCGCGCGTGCGCGCGCATATGTTTGTTTTTGTATGAAGGTGAAAATTGTCTTTGATCCATTTGGACTTGAGTTTTGTACATGAAGATAGATGTGGATCTATTTTGCATTCTTCTACATGTCAACATTCAGTTATGCCAGCACCATTTGTTAAAGATGCTTTCTTTTTTCCATTGTACAATTTTGGCTTCTTTGTCAAAAATCAGGTGTTCATAGGTGTGTGGATTAATGTCAGGGTCTTCAATTCGATTCCATTGATCCACATGTCTGTTTTTATGCAATACCAAGCTGTTTTTATTACTATGGCTCTATAGTAGAGCTTGAAGTCAGGGATGGTGATGCTTCTCGAGGTTCCTTTATTGTACAGGATTGTTTTTGTTATCCTGTTTTTTTTTTTTGTTTTTTTTTTTCCATATGAAGTTGAGTATTGTTCTTGAGATCTGTGAAGAATTGTGTTGGGATTTTGACGGGGATATTGAATCTGTAGATTGCTTTGGTAAGATTGCCATTTTTACTATGCTGATCCTACTTATCCAAGAGCATGGGAGATTTTTCCATCTTCTGATATATTCTTCAATTTCTTTCTTCAAAGACTTAAAGTTCTTGTCATACAGGTCTTTCACTTGTTTGGTTAGACTTACCCCAAAATGTTTTATGTTACTTGTGGCTATTGTAAAGGGTGATGTTTCCCAGCCCATTTATTATTCATATATAGGAGAGCTACTGATTTTTTTTAAAGTTGATCTTGTATCCTGCAACATTACTGAAGGTGTTTATCAGCTGTAGGAGTTCCCTGGTAGAATTTTTGGGGTCATTTATTTATATTATCATGTCATCTGCAAATAGTGAGAGTTTGACTTCTTCCTTTCTGATTTGTATCCCCTTGATCTCCTTTTGTTGTCTTATTGCTCTAGCTAGAACTTCGAGTACTATATTGAATAGATATGGAGAGAGTGAACAGCCTTGCCTTGTTCCTGAATTTAGTGGAATCGCTGTGAGTTTCTCTCCATTTAGTTTGATGTTGGATTGCTGTATATTGCCTTTATTATGCTTAGGTATGTTCCTTGTATCTCTGATCTCTCTAAGACCTTTATCATGGGAGGGGGGGATTGAATTTTGTTGAAAGCTTTTTCAGCATCTAGTGAGATGATGATGTGTTTTTTTTTTCTTTCAGTTTATTTATATTATGGATAACATTGACAGATTTTTTTTTTTGTATGTTGAACCATCCCTACATTTCTGGGATGAAGCCTACTTGAACATGGTGGATGATTTTTTTTAATGTGTTCTTGAATTCAGTTTTCCAGTATTTTATTATTTTTGCATCAATGTTCATGAGGGAGATTGGCCTGTAATTCTATTTCTTAGTTGTGTCTTGGTGCAATTTGAGTAACAGGGTAACTGTACCCTTGTAAAAACAGTTTGGCAATGTGTCTTCCATTTCTATTGTGTGAAACAATTTGAGGAGTATTGTTATTGGCTCTTCTTTGAAATTCTGGTAGAATTCTGCACTGAAACCATCTGGCCCTGGGCTTTTTTTGTGATTAGGAGACTTCTGATGACTGCTTCTATTTCCTTAGGGGTTATAGGTCTGTTTAAATTATTTATCTGGCCTTTATTTAATTTTGGTATATGATACCTATTTAGAAAGTTGTCCATTTCTTTTACATTTTCCAATTTTGTGGAGTACAGGTTTTTGAAGTATGACCTAATAATTATCTGGATTTTCTCATTGTCTATTGTTCTGTCTCTCTTTTCATTTCTGATTTTGTTAACTTGGATATTCTCTTTCTACCTTTTGGTTAGTTTGGATAAGAGTTTGTCTTTCTTGTTGATTTTTTCTAAGAACCAACTCTGTTTCATTGATATTTTGTATTGTTCTCTTTGTTTCTATTTTATTGATTTCAGCCCTCAATTTGATTATTTACTATTGTCTACTCCTTCTGGGTGAGTTTGCTTCTTTTTGTTCTAGAGCTTTCAGGTGTGCTGTTAAGTTGCTAGTGTGAGATTTCTCCAACTTCTTTATGTAGAAACTTAGTGCAATGAACTTTCCTCTTAGCACTGCTTTCATTGTATCCCATAAGTTTGGGAATGTTGTGCCTTCATTTTCATTGAATTCTAGAAAGTCTTTAATTTCTTTCTTTTTTTCTTTCTCAACCCAGTGGTTGATTTAGTTGAGTGTCGTTCAAGTTCCATGAGTTTGTAGGCTTTCTGCAATTTGTGTTGTTGTTGAATTCTAACTTTAAGCTATGGTGATCTAAGATGCAGGGGGTTATCCCAATTTTTTAAAAATCTATTGAAGTTTGCTTTGTTATTGAGTATGTGGTCCATTTTAGAGAAGGTTCCATGAGGTGCTGAGAAGAAGGTATATTCTTTTGTGTGTAGGAGAAATGTTCTATAGCTGTTTGTTTGTTAAGTCCATTTGAGTCATAACATCTGTTATTTCACTTATTTCTCTGTTAAGTTTCTGTCTGGCAGAACTGTCCAGTGGTTTAGAGTGGGGTATTGAAGTCTCCCACTATTATTGCATGGGGTTTGATGTGTAATTTAAGCTTTAGAAATGTTTCTTTTACATATGTGGGTACCCTTGTATTTGGGTCATAGATGTTCAGAATTGAGACTTCATCTTGATGGATTTTTTCCTGTGGTGAATATAAAATGTCCTTCTCCATCTCTTTTGATTAATTTCAGTTTGAAGTCTATTTTGTTTGATATTGGGATAGCTATACCAGCTTGTTTCTTAGGTCCATTTGACTGGAAAATCTTTTCCCAACCCTTTACTCTGAGGTAATGTCTCTCTTTGAGGTTGAGGTGTGTTTCTTGTATGCATCAGAAGGATGGATCCTGTTTTCATACCCATTCTGTTAGCCTGTGTCTTTTTATAGGTGAATTACTGTCCATTGATATTAAGAGATATTGATAACCAGTGATCGTTAATTCCTGTTATTTTTGGCTGTGTTGTTGGTGGTGGTAGTATGTGTGTGTTTCCCTTCTTTGAGACTTGCTGGTGTGAAGTGATCTATTGCCTGTGTTTTCATGGGTGCAGCTAACTTCCTTGGGTTGAAGTTTTCTTTCTAGTACTTTCTGTAGGGCTGGATTTGTAAACAGGTATTATTTAAATCTGGTTTTGTCATGAAATATCTTGTTTTCTCTGTCTATGGTGATTGAAAGCTTTGCTAGGTATAGTAATCTGGACTGGCATCTGTTGTCTCTTAGTGTCTGCAGAACATCTGTCCAGGACCTTCTGGCTTTCAGAGTTTCCATTGAGAAGTCAGGTATAATGCTGATAGTTCTGCCTTTATATGTTACTTGGCCTTTTTCCCTTGCAGCTTTTAATATTCTGTCTTTATTCTATATGTTTAGTGTTTTGATTATTATGTGGTGAGGGTCTTGTATATTATTAAAAGGACCAGCCCTAATAATATACTTCCTAGGGGCTCAGAAGAGAAACTATGGACAGTGAAATTTATTTTCCGGAAATGAATCAAAGTACACCATGCTCTTTGTCTGTCTACTTTATTCCTCTGGGATAAGATCCTATCTACACAGCTTCAGTTCTGTTCTCGTGCCTAGCTCCTTTCTTGCACGATTTCTCTCTATATTTATCTACTGTCCCCTCTAAGTTCTATCTTAATTCTCTCATCTTAGTTCTGCCTCATCTAAATCCTTCTCATCTTGTTCTTACCCAGGTAGTACTTCCCCATCTGGTTCTTCCTCATCTTCCATCTTGTCCGCATGTTATCTTGGGTCAAAATCCTCCTTATCCATCTCACTTCTCTGTATTCAAGTTCCTTACTCCTCTCTTCCTCTCCATCTCCTTGTAACTCTAAGCCCTTCTCTGAAAATAAAACTGCCTTTTTAATCCCTTTGACCCTTATCTCTTCAAGCTATCTCTGCTCCCACTGTTTCTGGTGAGTGTGCTTGGTCGCTAGGCAACTTGGCTAGGCAATTTCAATCACAGATGGATGTACCTGTAAGTTGGAACCCTTTAGTTCTGAATTAATTGTTAAGAGTGGATCTAAAACTAGATATAAGACTTTGGAAAGGAGAAAGTTAAGCTTAATTAGCACATCTGCCAGGCCTTCTCAAACAGGTAGTTTGGATGCTTAAGCCTGTTTTTAGAGAGCACAGCAATAACTCTGATAAGGTAGTTTCCTCCATCTGGGGATGGACCTGGATGGATGCTGCCAATGATGATAATTACAGGGAGGTTTGAACTGAAGTTCTGGCTGTGCATAGCTGTCAGCGCAGAAGGTTATCTAAATATTCCTAGAAGTGTTTAGGTAAGGAGTTAGAGGTCTATAAAGTTAGTAAGGCTGTAAGAAAGGAGGGTCTGAGCTAAATTGTACAAAATTATTACTTATGGTCCACCTGACCTGGGTGGTGTCTCCATGTGGAATTTACCTTAATTCAGGAGACTTATTATGTGGTGGTTTGGACTGTTATTCCTGTTAGTCCTTAAATGTGGCTAAGTGAGATATCTGATTCCAGCCCTATAAGGAGAAGAAATGGATGGGCTTGAGGGAAGGAAGTCTTTCCTGAAGTTGTTCTCCAAATACCTCAAACATACATGTCCAAATAGTGATCAGTCCACACTGTTAGCAATTCTTAGGAAAAAATCAATTGGGAAAGCTATGAAGGCATGCCATGGATATCGCTCTGTATGTTGTGAATGTGTTACTCTGATTGGTTAATAAACAAAGTGATGATTGGCTAGTAGCCAGGCAGGAAGTATAGGCAGGACAAAGAGAGAGGAGAATTCTGGGAACAGGAAGGCTGAGTCAGGAGTTGCCTGCCATCTAGGGAGCAACATGTAATGGCACACAGGTAAAGCCATGGAAAATGTGGCAATATAGATTAACAGAAACGGGCTGAGTTTAAATGTAAGAGCTATTCAGTGGTAGACCTGAGCTAATGTCCAAGCAGTTTTAATTAATATAAGCCTCTGTGTGTTTACTTGGGTCTGAGTGGCTGCGGACCAGGTGGAACACAAGAAAACATTTAGCTACAAATGGTGCTCAATGTGGGGCTCAAGTTTCCACCTAAACCTGAGAATACTTAATAAGCAATTCTAAATGGAGCCAAAAACAGATTCCTGATTCATGTCTCATGTGGGCGGCGAGACACTGCAATATGTGGGCTTGAGCTACTCTATGGTGAGTTCACAGCATGCAGGCTGGAGCTACAGCATGGCATTTTCCTGCTGAGTTACACAGAGGTTTCTGCAAGCTGAGCAACATGGTGAGTGGTGGATATAGCTTTTGCTATATATATATATATATATATATATATATATATATATATATATATATATATTTCTGGGTTACACACTGCTGAATGGAAGAATGGAAGCATAGACCCACTGTTTTTCATAGTCAGTGGTGAGCCTGGTTCCCAGAGCTGGCTTGTAAATGTAGTTCCACCATGTTGGTAAGCTGAGGTGGGTGGAACCAGCAGCTAAAGCTGCCATTTCAGTCCTAGTAACTCTGCAGTTAGATTCACAATAAGACAGATTCAGATGGGAAAAACCCTAAACAGTTTACAGTATATTTAAAAATGTATGTAGGCTTGGAAGAGAGAGGACTATAGACAGTTATATAAAGAAATAGAAAGTTTTAAAAAATAAAGCCTTTAAGAGAAAGTAAAAGTATATATATATATATATATATATATATATATATATATATATATATATATGCCATGTAAAGATGGATATTACACAGAGAATCTAGCTTGTGTTGTCTTTGGGATTTTTTTTTTTTTTTTTTTTTTTTTTTTTTTTTTTTTTTTTTTGGTTTTTCGAGACAGGGTTTCTCTGTGTAGCTTTGCGCCTTTTCCTGGAACTCACTTGGTAGCCCAGGCTGGCCTCGAACTCACAGAGATCCGCCTGGCTCTGCCTCCCGAGTGCTGGGATTAAAGGCGTGCGCCACCACCGCCCGGCCCGTCTTTGGGATTTTTAACTGCAGAAAGACATTTGATTGTAAAGGCTGCTCAGTTAAACCAATATGTATATTTTAAAGGTACCTTGACTTCAAAATTTGGATCTAAGGATATGTTGCTTTGGAAAGGAGGCTCTGCTTTTGTTTCCACAGGAAGCCAGAGGCTATGGATTTGTTCTAGATTAAGATACATCAGGTTTGACCAGCCAAGACCCCCGGAAAGGTCTCCGATGACACCATGGCCCAGATGATCCAACATCCAGAACGGTTTCAAGGCAACTGGCTCAGATAATGCAGCCTCACAGACTATTCCAGTCAGGACTTGACCACAATTCTTAATTTTCTTAGGATCCTCATAAGAATACAGTGCCATTTATCAGCAGGAAGTAGCCTAGAAAACTATACCCACATTCCCCCCAAAAATGGATTATGGATGTTTGTCTTTGTTTAGGTTATTGATTACAAATTGTTATTGGTCATAGTCAATATCTTTCTAAAAAGGGGGGGATAGGATATAGATATGATAGGATGAAAGAGTAGATTATTGAATCTACTTCTAAAGAGCAACAACTTGTATAAAATATTTTACATTGGTATAGATTTTGGTTTATTGACACAAATTTAAAGTTAATTTTGTTATACTGTATGTACATTTCTACTCTTGTTTAAGGTATTATGTTTGTACAGCTTATTTGAAATTGTAATGGATAATTAAGAAATACAGATTAATAATTAGTCTTCTATGACAGTCAAACTTATAGTCATATTAATTAAGTTTTCTAGGTATACATAGATATATTTCAACTAGATAGATAATCTTCAAACACTTCAAAGACCTACAGAATATGACATTTAAAATATTTTAAAAACTTAGACTTTCTGAACAGTGAGACATATCTGCTCCTGGCAGCACTGATTTACTGCAGAGAGAAAGATGGGCATTGAAGACACTCCATATGGAGTTTATCTTCTTCTTGGCAAAAATAGCCATTTGGGCAAGAAACTGTTCTTGCCTGGACTTCTTAAAAATATGTATTGACTGGACATACAGGACCCATTGGAAGGTGACCACTTAACTTTGCAAGACAAAATGGTCCTTCAGGTTCCTGCTTCACAGAGGAAACTGCCAGATATTCTACAGGACACAGAAAAAAGAGACGGAGAGACTCGGCCTATATGGCTGAAGATGGATGCCCCAATGTTGCAGAGGAACTTTGGATGACTGTCCAGGTGGCCAGCTGTCTCTGTCATTCTAGCTTTTTGGAAGTTGCTTACAACTTCCTGTTTTCTTAGGTAATATTATATCCTTCTGGGGTCTTCGATGTAGTTAAAGACTAAATAGTTATAATTTCCTTAGTTATGATATAAGATAAGTTAGATATGAAACCTTAGACTCACAAATATAGGATAGATAGGCTATCTTCTTTAATTTTGCCAAATACAATAGACTAGATATTATAAATAGACTAAATATCATAACTGTAATTCTTGCTTGATAATTGTTTTGTTATATGTAATTTTACTATGTTAAAGTTAAAACCTTCCTTTTTTTCCAAATGGAAACACATGAACTATGAACCAAAGGCTGAGGGGCCCCCAGCTGGATCAGGCCCTCTGAATAGGTGAGACAGTTGATTGGCTTGATCTGTTTGGGAGGCATCTAGGCAGTGGTACCAGGTCCTGGGCTCACTGCATGAGTTGGCTGTTTGAAACCTAGATCTTATGCAGGGACGCTTAGCTCAGTCTGGGAGGAGGGGACTGGACCTGCCTGGACTGAGTCTACCAGGTTGATTGAAGTCCTTGGGGGAGGCTTTGCCGTAGAGGAGGTGGGAATGGGGGTGGGCTGTTAAGGGGAGGGAGTGGGAGAGGGGATAACAGGGGAACCCATGGCTGATATGTAGAACTGAATGGTATTGTAAAATAAAATAAAAGGAAAACAACAACAACAACAACAACAAAAACCCTTCCTTTTGGAAACAACAGAAAAGGGGAAGTACTGTGGATATCTGTTTGCTGTGAATGTGTTGCTCTGATTGCCAGTAACCACGCAGGAAGTATAGGCAGAACAAAGAGAGAGGAGAATTCTGGGAATAGGAAGGCTGAGTTAGGAGTCACCTGCCATCCAGGGAGCAACATGTAATGGCATACAGGTAGAGCCATGGAAAATGTGGCAACATATAGATTAACAAAAATGGGTTGAGTTTAAATGTAAGAGCTAGTCAGTGGTAGACCTGAGCTAATGTCCAAGCAGTTTTAATTAATATAAAACTCTGTGTGTTTACTTGGGTCTGAGTGGCTGCGGACCAGATAGAACACAAGAAAACATTTAGTTACAAAGGCACACATGATTTTCATAACAGAAGACAGTTGATATATAACAAGCCAAATAAAACCAAATGCTTCCTGGAATTTGGCTTCCTCTGAAGGAATTCCTTGATCCCTTTAGGTAGTGGCTTTGCAATTACCTGCTGAGTAATATATTCCTTATAATATATTCCTGTGGCCTGTAGCATGAGGGGACTTTTTTTTTTTTTTTTTTTTTTTTTGGTTTAGTCTATTTGGTGTTCTGTAAGCTTTTTGTACCTTCATAGGCATGTCCTTCTTTAGGTTGAGAAAGTTTTCTTCTATGATTTTGTTAAATATATTTTCTGTGCCTTTGAGCTGGAATTCTTCTCCTTCTTCTATCCCTATTATTTTTAGGTTTAGTCTTTTCATGGTGTCCCCAATTTCCTGGATGTTTTGTGATAAGAATTTGTTGGATTTATCGTTTTCTTTGACTGATGAATCTATTTCCTCTATTGTATCTTCAACATCTGAGATTCTCTCTTCCATTTCTTGTACTCTGTTGGTTATGCTTCCATCTGCAGTTCCTTTGCATTTACCCAGATTTTCCATTTCCAGAACTCCCTCAGTTTGTGTTTTCTTTATTGTCTCTATTTCAATTTTCAAGCCTTGAACTGTTTCCTTACCTGTTTGATTGTTTTTCCCTTGGCTTTGTTTAAGGGATTTATTGATTTCTTCCAATTTTTTATTTATCTTTTCCTCCATTTCTTTAAGGAAAATTTTCATTCCTCTTTAAGGGTCTCCATCATCTTCATAAACTTATGTTTTAAGGTTGTTTTTCTTGCTTCATCTGTGTTGGGATATTCAGGTCTTGCTGTTCTAGAAACACTAGTTTCCAGAAAAAAAAAAAAGAAAGAAAAGAAAAGAAAAGAAAAGAAAAGAAAAAAAAAGAAACACTAGTTTCTGGTTTCATATTGCTCTTTATGTTGTTGAATGTATTCTTACACTGCCATCTACCCATCTCTTCCTCCAATCCATACAGGTGGAACCTGTGCCTCTGGGGGGTCCTCTTCCTCCAATTGGTGAAGATGAAGGTGAGGCCTGTGGCTCTGGGGATGTTGATTTTTTGATGCTGTAGGAGATGGTTGGCAGGGGTAGGGGGGATGCTGTTGCCTGGTTGCTGGGACTGATATGGGTGGGGGAGGGGCATGGGATGGGCCTCCAGGGGCTAGGGTCTAGATAGCAGGACTGTGCAGCCAGGAGCTTCGACACTCACCTCTTCCTCCAATTGGTACAGGTAGGGGCTGTGGCTCTAGGGGTCATTGATGTTGTGGGGGGATGGCTGGCAAAGGAAGGATGTTGCTGCTCATGACTGGGCTGCAATGGGTGTGGGAGGGGCATGGGACGTGCCCCCGGGGGGCACCAATCATTCCATTCTTAACATCTATGCTCCAATGCAAGGGCATCCACATTTGTAAAGGAAATACAACTCAAGTTTTAGTCACACATCCACACATCGACCATCACACATTGATAGTGGGAGACTTCAATACCCCAATCTCATCAATGGACAGGTCGTCTAGACAAAAATTAAACAGAGAAATACTGGAGCAAACAGATGTTATAAACCAGATGGACCTAAAAGATATCTAGAGAAGATTTCACCCAAACACAAAAGAATACACTTTCTTCTCAGCATCTCTTGGAACCTTTTCCAAAATTGCCCACATACTTGGTTACAAAGCAAGTCTCAACAGATTAAATAACTCTGACCCCTGAATCCTATCAGACCACCAGGGATTAAAGCTGGGTTTTAACAACAGAAACAATAGAAATCCTACAAACTCATGGAAACTAAATAACTCTCTACTTAATGACTGTTGGGTCAAGGAAGAAATAAAGAAAGAGCCGGGCGGTGGTGGCGCATGCCTTTAATCCCAGCACTCAGGGGGCAGAGCCAGGCGGATCTCTGTGAGTTCGAGGCCAGCCTAGGCTACCAAGTGAGTTCCAGGAAAGGCGCAAAGCTACACAGAGAAACCCTGTCTCGAAAAACAAAAACAAAAAACAAAAAACAAAAAAAACAAAACAAAAAAAAAAAAAAAGAAAGAAAGAAATTAAAGGCATCCTAGCATTAAACAAAAATGAATGCACAACATACCATAACTTATGGGACACAATGAAAATGGTGCTAAGAGGAAAGTTCATAGCACTAAGTGCATCCATGAAGAAATTGGAGAGATTCCATACTAGTAACTTAACAGCACACCTGAAAGAAGCAAACTCACCCAAGAGGAGTAGACAGCAGGAAATAAACTGAGTGCTGAAAGCAATAAAACAAAAACAAAGAGAATAATACAAAGAATCATTGAAATCAAGAGTTGGTTCTTCAAGAATGTCAACAAGATAGGCAAACCCTTATCCAAACTAACTAAAAGATGGTGAGAGAATACCCAAATTAGCAAAATCAGTAACATAACTGAGGACATCACAAAAGACACTGAGGAAATCCAGAGAATCATCAGGTCATTCTTTTAAATACCTGTACTCCACAAAATTGGAAAATATAAAAGAAATGGATAATTTTCTCAATATATAACACTTACTAAGTTAAAGGAAATAGAAGCAGACCAAAAAAAAAAAAAAAAAAAAAAAAAAAAAAAAAAAAAAAAAGACAAAGGCCAGACAGTTTTAGTGCATAATTCTACAAGGCTTTCAAAGAATATTCCTCAAATTATTCCACAAAGTAGAAACAGAAGGAACTTTGCCAAATTCATTTTATGAGGTCACTGTTACTTTCATACCTAAACCACACAAATATTCAACAAAGAAAGAGAATTACAGACGAGTTTCCCTCATGAACACAGATACAAAAATAGTCAATAAAATACTTGCAAACTGAATCCAAGAACACATCAAAAAGATCATCCACCATGATCAAGTAGGCTTCACTCCAGAGATGCAGGGATGGTTCAATATATGAAAAGCAGTAAATATAATCCACCATAAAAATAAACTGAAAGAGGGGCTGGAGAGATGGCTCAGCGGTTAAGAGCACTGATTGCTCTTCCAGAGGTCCTGAGTTCAATTCCCCGCAACCACATGGTGGCTCACAACCACCTGTAATGAGATCTGGTGCCCTCTTCTGGCCTTCAGTCATACATGCTGTGTACATAATAACTAAATAAATCTTAAAAAAAAAAAAAATAAACTGAAAGAAAAAAACCCACATGATCATCTCATTAGATGCTGAAAAAGCCTCTGACAAAATCCAACACCCCTTAATGTTAAAAGTCTTGGAAGAGATTAGGGATACAAGGGGCATACCCAAACATAATAAAGGAAATTTACAGCAAACCTATAGCCAATATCAAATTAAATGGAAACTCAAAGCAATTTCACTAAAATCAGGAATAAGACAAGACTGTCCACTCTCTTCTTATTTACTCAACATAATAATGGAAGTTCTAGTGGGAACAATAAGACAACTGAAAGAGATCAAGGGGGTACAAATTGGAAAGCAAGACGTCAAAGTATCATTATTTGCAGATGATATGATAGTATATACAAGAGATCCTATATACAAGATTAAAAAATATCAGCAGCCCCCCCATACACAAGATGACAAAAGGACTGAAAATGAAATCAGGGAAACAACACTCTTCGCAATAGCCACAAATGATATAAAATATTTTGGGGATAGCTCTAACTAAGCAAGTGAAAGACTTGGTTGTTTTTTTTTTTTTTAAGATTTATTTATTTATTATGTATACAGCATGTATGACTGCAGGCCAGAAGAGGGCACCAGATCTCATTACAGATGGTGTGAGCCACTATGTGGTTGATGGGAATTGAACTCAGAACCTCTGGAAGAGCAGTCAGTGCTCTTAACCTCTGAGCCATCTCTCCAGCCCAAGTGAAAGACTTGTAAGATAAAAACTTCAAGTCTTTGAAGAAAGAAATTGAAAAAGATATCAATAGATGAAAAGATCTCCCATGCTTATGGATCAGTAGGTTTAACATAGTAAAAATGGCTATTTTACCAAAAGCAATCTACAGATTCAATGAAATCTCATAAAAATTCCAGCACAGTTCTTTACAGATCTTGAAAGGACAATACCCAAATTCATATGGAAAAACAATAAACTAAGGACACCTAAAACAATCCTGTACAATAAAAGAACATCCGGAGATATCAATATTCCTGATTTCAAGCTCTAATACAGAGCTATAATGATAAAAACTGCACATTATTACATAAAAACAGACAGGTTGACCAATGGAATCTAATCAATGACCCAGACGTTAATCCACCTATCAACACCTGATTTTTGATAAAGAAGCCAGAAATACAAAATGGAAAAAAAGGAAGCACCTTCAACAAATGGTGTTGATTTAACTGCATGTCAGCATGTAGAAGAATGCAAATTGATCCATATCTATTTGTACAAAACTGTTTGCCCCGTGCACAAAACTCAAGTCCAAGTAGATCAAGGACCCCAACATAAAACCAGATACACTGAACTTAATAGAAGAGGAAGTGGGAAATAGCCTTGAACTTACTGACACAGGAGATGGCTTCCTGAACAGAACACTAGTAGCACAGGTTCTAAGAACAACAATCAAAAAATGGGGCCTCATGAAACTACAAAGCTCTGTAAGGCCAAGGGCATAGTCATATAGTATGGGAAAATATTTTTACCAACTCCACATCTGACAAATTACTAATATCTAAAATATATAAAGAACTAAAAAAACGAGATATCAACAAACCAAATAATTCAACTAAATTATACGGTACAGATCTGAACAGAGAATTTTCAACAGAGGAATCTCAGATGGTTCAGAAACAAAGAAATGTTCAACATTCTTAGCCATCAGAGAAACGAGAATCAAAATTATGTTGAAATTCCATCTTATACCTGTCAGGATGGTTAAGGTTAAAAAAAAAAGTGGCAGCTTGGCTGGCAATGATGTGGAGCAAGGGGATCAATCCTACACTGTTGGGGGGAGTGTAAACTTGTACAGCCACTTTGGAAATCAATATGGAGGTTCCTCAGGAAATTGGGAATCGATCTACCTCAAGACCCAGCTATACCACTCTCGAGCTTATACCCAAAGGATAATAATCATACCACAAGGACACTTGCTCAACCATATTCATTGCAGCTTTATTCATAATAGCCAGAAACTGGAAAGAACTTAGATATCTCGTAATCAAAAAAGGATAAAAAGGATATAGTAGATTTATACAGTGAAGTATTACTCAGCTGTTAAAAAACAATGACATTATAAAACTTGCAGGTAAATGGATGGAACTAGAAAAAAATTACCCTGAGTAAGGTAACCCAGACCTAGAAAGACAACCATGGTATGTACTCACTTATAAGTGGACATTAGCTATTAAGTAAAGGATAGACCCAGAGATGCTAAATAACAAGGAAGACTCAAGGGAAGATCCATGGATTTCCCTGGGAAGGGGAAATAGAATAGATTTTGCAGGTGGACTCGGGGTAGGTGAGGATTGGAAAGGGAGAGACAAGTTGGGAGTGGGGTAGGAGAGATAGAAAGTATGGGGAGAGATGACTGGAATTGGGGGGCATTTGAATTTGGGTGATGTAGAAACCTAGTGCAGTGGAAATTCCCTGGAATCTACAAGAGTGACCCTAGTGAAGTTTCCTAGTAATGGGGGATACAAAGCCCAAACTGGCCATCTTCTATAACCAGGCAAGGCTTGTAGCAGTGGAAGCCAACTCCACAACCTTCAAACTGCAGTCTATCCTGCCTGCAAGATGTATGTGGGGCAATGGTGGCACAGAACTTGTAGGACTGGCCAACCAATGACAGTTCCAACTTGAGGCCCACACCACAAGAGGGAATCCATACCTTACACTGTGTGAATGGCCAGAAATCATAGACAGAACAGCCCAGAGACCCAGGGTAGAACCAAACAGGACTGGCAAAAACAAAAAACAAAAAACAAAAGTCAATGAAATGATTCCTAATGAGATTCTGCTATACTCATAGATCAGTGACTAGCCCAATTGTCATCAGAGAGGCATTGTCCAGCAACTGATGGGAGCAGATGCAGACACTCACATATAGACCCTAGGCGGAACCAGGGGAACCCACAGAAGTGGGGAAGGAAGAATTGTAGGAGCCAGAGAGTTTGAAGACACCATGTGAACATGTACAGAATCAACTAAGCAGGGTGCATAGGGACTCACAGAGACTGAAGTGACAATCACAGACCTTTTATGGGTCTGAGCTAGGTCCTCTGCATGTATGTGACGGTTGTGTAGCTTGGTGTTCTTGTGAGACTCCTAACAGTGGGAGCAGTGGCTGTCTCTGACTCTTTTGCCTGCACTTGGGACTGTTTTCCACCTACTGGGTCACCCTTTTCAGTCTTGATATGAGAGTTTGTGTCTAGACTTATTGTTATGGTGTGTTTGCTGATATCCCTGGGAGGCCTGTGTTGTGGAATATTACTTTAACTAGGTAAAGATGTGTTGCATTTGTTTATGCTGCATTTGTCTAATGATGTAAAGATGTGTCTGCCTTGCCTGTCTAAGGCACCTGATTGTTCTAATAAAAAGCTGAATGGCCAATAGCTAGGCAGTAGAGGGATAGGCAGGACTGGTGGGCAGAGAGAACAAATAGGAAGAGAGAATGAGAGAGGAAGAGAAAGAGAGAAAAGAGAGGGAGATGCCCGGGGCTAGTCAACCAGGCAGTTGCCTGCCAGCCAGCCAGACACAGAGCAGGACAAACAGAATGAAAGGAAGGTTAAAAAAAAAAAAAGCCCCAAGGCAAAACATAGATGAAGAGAAACAGATTAATTTAAATAATGAAAGCTAGTGGTACAAGCATAAGATAAGGTTGAGCATTCATAATTGATAATAAGTCTCCACATCTTGATTTCAGAGCTGGTTGGTGTCCCAAAAGAAAGCCCGTCACAGGTCTGCTTTTTTCTTTTCTTTCTTTCTTTTTTTTGGGGGGGATGGAGGAGTGGATCTGTGGATGGGAATGGAGTGAGGGACTGGGAAGAGTGGAGTGAGGGGAAACTGTGTTGGGTTGTAGTCCGTGAGAGAAGAATAAAAAAATTCTTTTGTATTTGAGTCAATATATTAAAACAGGAATATGAAATGAATGACATGGATTTAGAAGATACACAAAGGATCAATTCAATGATAGAAATGCTCATTTTTAGTAAATGAAGAGAGGGACTAAAAACCCAATTAAAATACTTATCTCAATTTGCTTAACCATTCAACAACTGACTTCTTTTTAATGTTCTAGTAATGAGAATATAGATGTAAAATAGAAAGACAAAATTTAAACCACATAAAATATTTTAAAAAGGCAGCAAGTGAATACAGAGAATCTGTGATATTTAAAGACATCAAAAAAAAGAAAGAAAGAAAGAGAGAGAGAAAGAAAGAGAGAAATGGAGAGGTCTCCTCATAGTCTTGGGTATTGACTTACTCATTATGTACTTCTCTTAAAGTGAACATCGAAATAGGATTGCCACAATTACGGAAAAACAGAGGCTTTGTTATGTTGAATAACATATTCTTAAAGTTCTTAGGTTGAGCCAATGTCCACGACCGTTAGGTGAGAAAACCACAAAAAGAGCAGCAGAGAGTGGGTTTGCCACACTACCTCTGAGAACCTAACTGCAGACTCAGTAAGTTAAGGACACACACACACACACACACACACACACACACACACACACACACATCAATGGATGGAAGGGCAGGGAACTCTGGACTAGATGCTGGCTTACCCAGGTCAGTAAATGACCAGAGTCGAAGGTGGAATAGATAGAAGTGGGACCCACAGGTCAGTCATTGATGCTGTCACTACAATCTGCTCTTCTGGAAGAAACTAAAATTCTATCTGCATCTTACACTTGATATATAAAAAAATTTAAATATAAAAGTAGAAATGAAAGTAATCTTATCACAAAATCTGTGAGGCTAGGCAGACACAGATGATTTTTCAACTGAGAAATTCTTTCCTGAGACTGTGTCCCATATAATAATACCTGGGACTCTGGAGTCATAGGAATTCATATAACCAGCTATGATTAAATAGAAATTTAAAGCTTTTGGGGCTGGAGAGATGGCTCAGTGGTTAATAGCACTTGATGCTCTTCCAGAGGGCCTGAGTTCAATTTTCAACACCCACATGACCACCAACTGTCTGTAAATCCAGTTTCAGGGGATCTGGCACCCTCTTCTGGTCTCTGAAGGCACTGCATGCATCTGTTGCATAGACATGCATGCTGGCAAAACACCCATACACATAAAATAAAAGTAAATAAATATTAAAGAAAAAAAGAAAGTTCAAAGCTTTAAAAATAGTTTCCCTGCATCCATGCCAAAGGCATAGCAAATAACATTGCTGGAAAATTTAGAATGCAGATGACAGATGATCAATTTCTTTATTTACAAGAAACATTTTATGATTAAATCAGGAACAAATATGAAAATGAGCAAAGGGTACATAAACAGGTCACAAATGCCATCAAATATAAAATCTTATGTTTAAATTTAATAGTAAATTCAAGGAAATGAGAATCAATGTAATAACTGAAATACCTCTTTGCTCCCATAAAACTGGCAAAAGCTAACATGGATGACTGTTCTTCACTGGAGGGTAAGTGTGGACATCAACTTATGGTGATATTTTATTTTTATTTTATTTTATTTTATTTGTTTGTTTGTTTGTTTATTTAGGTTTTTCAAGACAGAGTTTCTCTGTGTAGCTTTGCACCTTTCCTGAATCTCACTCTGTAGACTGGGCTGAACCCAAACTCACAGAGATCCACCTGCTTCTGCCTCCTGAGTGCTGGGATTAAAGGCATGCACCTCCACCTCCCAGCCTAAGATTTATTTATTATGTATACAGCATGTATGACTGTGCAGGCCAGAAGAGGGCACCAGATCTCATTACAGATGGTTGTGAGCCACCATGTGGTTGCTGGGAATTGAACTCAGGACCCCTGGAAGAGCAGTCAGTGCTCTTATCCTCTGAGCCATCTCTCCAGCCTGGTGAGATTTTATTTGTACTGAAATGTGGTTTTATTTGTATGTTAATAAATAAAGTTGCCTGGGGGTCAGAGCTAATAGCAAGCCATAGCAGAAGCTGGGCAGTGGTGGCACACACTTTTAATCTCAGCACTTGGAAGGCAGAGCTAGGTGGATCTCTGTGTGTTCAAGGATATAGCCAGCATGGAGACACACACCTTTAATCTCAATACCAACCACAGAAGACCTGGAGGTCTGTATAGACAGGCAGTGACAAGGTCATGTGGTTGGGTTTACAACCAATGAGAAGGCAGAACAGAAAGTCAATAAAAAGATAGACACACAGGAAGTAGGTCTCTTTCTGAGAGGAAAGACAGCAGCAGCAGTGAAGAGAAAGAAAGGGTTTTTAGCTCTTAGCTACTGCTCTGAGCTCTTGGGCTTTTAACTCTGCATTTGGCTCTGTGTTTCTTATTTAATAAGACTGTTCATCTACATCAACTAAACACAATCTGGTCATTCCTGGGCAGGGTTATCTTGATCAGCCTATTTGAAGCAGGAAGACCCACCCCAAATGAGGGCAATAGCTCCTGGTGGCTTCTCAGAGAAAAAGACAGGCTTCTTGCCTTCTTGTTCTCTTGCTGGCAAGTTCATGTATCCTGCTGCCCAGGCTTTCCTTCACTGATAGTAGCACCTGCTTCTTAGGATTCCAACACAGGCTAAAGACCATTGGGACTGCTGAGACAGACACCCAGCCTCATGGACTGAGCAACCACCAGATTTTCAGTCTCTCTCTTGTGAGACAGCCATTGTTGGACTATATGAACCATATGGTGTAAGTCAATCAAATAAATTCCCCTTTAGTATAAATTCATTCTATTGGTTGTGTTGCTCTAAAGAACTCTAATACAAATCATAATCTCCATTTACATTGTCTCCCCAAATTCATTGGAAATTTTGAGATCTTAATGATAAGAAAGTGATATCCTGGGAAAATAAGCATATATAAATGTGGCAAGCCACAAGAATATATTATAGAGATTCAGTTGAATATTAAAGCTATACTTGGACTGGTCAAGGGTCTGTCAAAAGGCAAGCCATTTATTATGAATATTTGGTGTTATCCAGCTTTTAATATTTCAACTGTCTTGTGCTATAAAATTCTTGTGTGCCCAAATATTCCCAGACCATTTGGCAAACAGTTCCTCAGGCCTGCTGAACTTCTAGGTAACTAACTCCCCTGCTGAGCCTAGGAGACAGGTTGGCTGGGGATGCATAGCTTTGTTTCTTGTGCAAATGAAGCTCAGACCATCCCCTTGCCTTGAGACCTAGTGGCTCTCCAGAGCAACACACCGAGAACAAAAGAGATTGTTACACATCAAGGTGGAAGGTAGGGTGGAGCAACATTCCTGAAGAGGCAGAGAACCACAGCCACAAAAAGTGTAGAACAGGAGTTCAATCTGTAACTGACTGTGAACAATCAATTGAGATAACTCACCACCTTCTGACAAGCCTCCAGAAAATAGAATTATATAATATTTGATAAGTGTTGGTTGTTGAAGTGGGGAGAAGCCAGAGCCATAGGGCAGCAGTAGAGGAGAAAAGATTTAGATGACAGTAATATATTATTATGAGTTAAAAGCTGATCTAGATAGATCTGTGTGTGGAATATCTTATCCCTTGGAACCGGAGTTACAGAGAGTTCCAAGGGAGCTGGCATTTGGCTATAAATAGCAACTTAGAGAACAGATGCATATAGACTACTCATTTTTCAGCTAAGAAAATGAAATAAAAATGTGCATTTATGCTGCTGTTATGGAGGGCAATCTGACAATGTTGAAGATGATTTAACAGGGTTTGAAGAATTCAAAATTCTACCATGTTCTTTGAATTATCTTAATATTGTTGCAGGGGGGATGTTAGTAGGGTTTTTTTGTGAGCCAATCTGATATTTAATGTCTTATGGAATTTTCAAAATTCATAACTATTGAACTACTGAAGTCCATACACATGTGACTCAAGGAAGTTTCCTTCTCCTTGGGGCCTTGTTGCTGCCTTCAAGTGGCCTCATGGGTACTCCTGACATTAAGCCTCATGGGCTTAGTCATGTGTGGTGTCTCCCCCTCCTATATAGTTGTATTGGAAGCTCAGGAGTTTGGAGCTCAGAACCTTACCAAGACCTTATCTTGGGTTTGGGAACTGCAGAATGATGACAGGATGTGGGGCCAAGGTGGAATATGAAGGGTAGCTTCTGCACTACCATCTTCCAGTTTCCCTGGTGACTGCAATCCCTTTACAACCAGGACTTCTTTTCCTTCCACAGATGATGGTGGAGGTAGGCATCATTACAGACTGGTATTGGCATAGCTGTACTCTCATTTCACACTTTGGAAGCACACAAGGATGTACACATTTGTTTTCTTTTTCTTTTCTTTTTTTACTTTCAATCAAGGCTCTGAAGATGTGTCTCTTGAAAGGCTCAGGTTTTCAGTGCAGCAGAGTTCAGAGGTGGAAATTTAGTACCCTGTGTTTATCAATGGCCAAATCCATTGATTGATACAAAATTTTATGGCATTTTTAAGTATTGAGACCTAGTTGGAGAAGTAGGTCAACTGGGGGTGTACCTTGGGAGAATAATCTTGTAGGCTGCCTCTTCTTGTTCTACTTGTGAAGCCTCCACCAGGCAAGCAAATGCTCACCTGCTAATGTTTCTGCCACAGCAGAACAACAGAGCCAAGTGACCATAGGCTGAAATCTCTGAAACCATGAGCCAACAGAGATCTTACCCCCCTTGAGTTTTCTCTTCTGGTGTTTTGCCCAAATTAGGATGGTTTGACTCAATGACAAGTCAGTAATAATGCATTTTATGATGGAAAGTACATTGCAGTTTTAAATGTTGCCTTTTTCTTGGGCCAGGATTACCTTCCAATCTCTTTTTGTGATGCTGGGCAATAGCCACCAGCTGCAGATACCAGTCAGCAGTGTAACCGTGAGGGAAGCAATGGACAGTCTGCAGTGTCCTGCTATGTTGGCTGGGCAGGGATGCGCAGCAGGTTGTGTGTACTATATGCAGTTTCAATATAACCTATGTGTTGGATGGGATAGAGCCCCATAACTAGGGAGTGTCTGTATTTGGAAACATTCAGATCAGGAATGAAGAAACACTTTGATTATTGTTTTGTTCAATGTATTCTTGGCACTTGGAGTGTCTGGTCCACATTATGTGATTAACAAATGTTTGTAGAACAAAATGGATCCTGTTTGTTTGGGATTCCTGCTGGAGCAGGAGTGCTGAGCCATACTTGCCATAAAATCCAGTTCCCTAATCTGATTGCCTTTGGTCACAGACCTACAATGTGCTTTGGATAAGAAACGTAGGCATCATCATCTTCTTCCCTACATCTTTCCAACAGTAAGGATGCTGGAGTCTCTCTAGATTTGCTTACAAAGGTAAGCTTCTCTAATATAATTTTTTTTATTATTTTCTATTGTCAAAACATCATTTAAAAAATGTGCCTTAAATCTTCTATTTGCCTTTCATCCAGCAAGAGTTGTCTGCTTTCAACTCTAACTGGATTTTCCAAGGTTTTTTTTTTTTTTTTAGACTTATCTATTTTATGTATATGCCTAATACTTGTGGAGGTGAGATGGGGACATCAGATTCTCTGGAACTAGAGTTATAGATAGTTGTGAGTCACCATGTTGGTGCTGGGAATAGAACTTTGGTCCTCTTGAAGAACCACAAGTGCTCTTAGCAGGTGATCCATCTCTCCAGCCTGACTTTCTAACTCTTAACTCCTTATCATCTTGTTATGTGGGTTCATGTGTCTCTAAAAGGCTTACAGTGGTCTTCACTCTTTTTTCTCTGTGTGGTAAGAACTCAATGTACAACCCCTAGCCATGGTCACAACTGTCAAATATATTTGAGAACAAGCATATTACTTTTAAGAATACTCTCTTTTGCCAGGTAGTGGTGGTGCACACCTTTACTCCCAGCACTCAGGAGGCAGAGGCAGGCGGATCTTTGTGAGTTCGAGACCAGCCTGGTCTACAGAGCAAGATCCAGGAAAGGCACAAAGCTACACAGAGAAACCCTGTCTTGAAAAACAAAACAAAACAAAACAAAACAAAAAGATTATTCTTTTTCTAGCAAATTTTCAATAATTAGATGAAACCAAGAGTTATTGGTGTCATTGTTTACCAATTATCTTCTGCTGTTATGGTTCAAGTCTAAAATGTCCTCTATAGACTGATGTGTTTGGACACTTGGTCCCCAGCCAGTGGTACCATTTGGGAGGTTGCAGAACTGTAGGATGTAGTACCTACCTAGAGGAAGCAGAACAATGGGAGGAGGTCCAAGGGGTAGATTATCCCTGGCATGATTTCTGCTTCCCAGTTGGCCAATAGAAGCAGCTTCCTCATGTTTCTAACCATTGAGAGCCTCCTGTCACCATGCTTTCCCTGCCAGGATGTACTGGAATTTCTCAATAAGCCCCTCCTCCCTTGTCTCTGTTAGTATGTTGTCACAGTAACAAGAAAAGTGGCTAATACACCCACTCTCAGGTGCTGAATGCGTTGATTGCATTATTGATTCTGTGAATTGTTTGTATTTCTTACCTAAAAATAGTCTAATGTGTTTTCAGAATTCTTAGGTGTCTGAACCCACCTTCTGCTTGAATATCTGTTTGATGACTGAGTTTGAAAATGCTCCAATATTTTCAACCTTTCTGTTTCAGCCAAGGCTGACACCACCTTCGCTTTCAAATGGAAAATATAATGAATCTGTAGGTCGTTCCCTTTATCTTCACAATTCAGAGCTGAGATCCCATAGATCCTTTGAAGTACAGTTACAAGATCTTCAAAGACTTTCTATTTTGCTGAATTCTGTAGTGGAAGTGTTGAGTAACTTCTGTCTGAAGAAGTAAAGCAAAGATGCAGAGCTTGCTTTGATGCAGAATGCCGGAACAAGAGGTGATGTTGAGTATGAACACAAGATTTGAAGTGTAGGGAACAAAACTTTCTATTTTAGGTCAAAGTTATTTTGTTATTTTCTAGATCCAAGTTTGAAAGAATAGATTTTTAAAAAGAGTACTAAATCTTAAGATGACGGAGTCTTTTAGGTGAAAATTGTTATTTGCCTTTGATCCAAAAGGTACATGTCAGTTATCTGCCTCAGGCACAGAACTAGACAGTTTTGCCTTCAGGTGCTTGGGCCATGCAGCATCTGAAGTTTAAATGATAAGTAATGCCTGGAGGGAAAGTAAGCTATCATCCAGCAGGGGAGACCAGATGCATCTTTATGGAAGAAACTATTAGACGATGGAAGATGAGTCAGATTTCAGCATGTGAATTCTGGGGCAGAAGAAATGAATGAATACATACATGCCAGGGATGGAGAACAGGCTAACTGAAGGCAAAGTGGTGGAAAAGCACAGGGTCTATAATAATGACCAGGGAGTTACCCTATGAAAGACAGAAAAATTAGAAGAAATGTGAGAGGAGAAATGGGCAGATACTGTGAAGAATGAAAGGAAAATTCTGGACTTACTTAAATCACTAACTTGAAACTCTCTCAACAAAGCTAGCATTTAGGAAGACACAGAGTTGTGCTCTATGGAAGGATTTATGGTAAGAAATTTGCTTAAGTACTAAGTAGTTCTTTACCACTGCAAAAAGCATTTGAGATTGTGTTAAAGTAACCTTCCTCAAGTTTTGAAAATGATTTCAGAGTTTGTGCTTATTACAAGTACAGGTTCACTCTAGGGTAGGGAGGCAGCTGTGTTTTAAAATCTTTCCACAGGGCACTATAGCTTAAATGCTCAGACATTGGGCATTCCCAGGGCACGAAATGCTGGTTATAGGAACATGCTTAAGAAATATCATCAGGTGCGTGTGCATGTGTGTGTATGTGTGTGTGAATACTAATTAGAGGTAATTTAGTTTTAGAAACAACAGTTTGCTGATGTGTTCCAGTAAGATGATCAATGGCACTGGCTAGATTTTGAAAGGATCCTCAAGGAAGATTAAAGTTCCGTAACAATAAACTGGATAAACCAAAATAGAATCTTTTGGAAAATTTACTATTATAGACTGAAATGTCTCTGCATCTTTCCCTTACAAAGACCTGGGATCTTGACTGTGATGTTCATTACTATCTATGTATATGTGTGAGGTATATATGTATATATATATATATATATATATGTGTGTGTGTGTGTGTGTGTGTGTATATATACATATGTACGTATGTATGTATGTTGAATGTGCATGCCCATGCTCACAACACACAGAGGCCAGATAGAGATATAAGGTGTTCCTGTTGTCCTATAGTCTTGAGACAGGGTCTCTGGCTATTGCCGAATCTCCCCAATACAGCAATTGAGCTTTCAGAATCTGCTTGTCTTCACCTACCATTGTTGGGGTTACAGACACAAGCAGTTATGTCTGTTTTTTTTTTTTTTTTTTTTTTTTCAATGTGGGTGCTAGGACTTGACCTCACCTCCTCATGCTTATCCAGCACATTTACCTACTCTATCTCCTCAGCCCCTTTGACTATATATAGTATTGGCCTGCTTTCAAAAAATGTTTGAGTCACAGACACTTTCACTTACGTATTTATAATACACATTTTTGTTCATTGCAAGCACACCTTTACTGAGAAAGCAAGGCTAGGCTGCTCATGTTTAAAAAACAATTGCTTGTTAAGAGAAAATAATTTTCACCGGTAGCCTACCGCCAGTACAAAAAAAGAATTCTAAGGATTACTTTGTGGGTACAACCTCCACCACCATGTCTTATGTGTTTTCTAAAGGAGAGAGAACCTGGGAATTGATGGATTTTGCCACAAGCTAGTAGAGTGAGAGTCTCCATTTCCTTCACTAAAGATCTCCTCTAAAGAATGAGTTAAAGCCAGCTGTAATAGGGGTCTAGAGAAAAACAGACAAGTACGTTGGGGTATGGTTAAGAAACTAGTTCACTTTGGGGGCTGGCAAGTACTAATTTGTAGGGCAGGCAAGCAGGATGGAGAGTCAAGGTAGAGCTGATAGTCTAGCCAGGCTGATGGCTGTCCAGGCGCAGGATTCTCTTACTTGTGCGAGTTCACTTTTTTTTTCTTTGCCTTTGAATGATTAGAAGAGGACCACCAAAACCATAGTGTAATTTGTTTCATGCAAGTATACTAATTTAAATATTAACTATACCTAGAAAAATATGTTCAAAGGGACATCTAGGCTGGTTGACTAGAGACTGGATACCAAGCCTTGTCAAATTGACTAGTGAGTGACTCTGATTTCTTTTTGGAATAGGATACAGTTGAAATAAAGATATTTTGATGTTTTTGCTTTAGGGTGAAATTTCAAATACTTAACTATTTTTGCTCTAGGAGAAAAAAAATAGCTCAGAATGGTTCCAAACAATTTCTGGACTTTGGCTTCAGTTAAGACACTGCCTCTGCTTGCCTTGGATAGTTCACCAGGGAACATGCTTCTCCTTTTAATGGAGCTGACTGAGTTCCAGGATTTGGTGAAGCAGTGAGTGCCCTTGTCCTTAGGGTATGTTTGAGTAAACGTTACTTCAGAAGTCCTGGTAGCCTAGCTCAAGCTATACAGCTACATTGACCTTTTCCTTCTACTGATGAGCCATGACTATGAATTTCTCATTCAGCTCCAAAAACTTGGCACAAGAAAACTACAGATCTAGTGAAATTTTCATAGAGGAGCTCACACCATAAACAAATTAATCTTAAATGTCCTTTCTCAGAGTATTCTGCTCTTAGGTATTATAAAAGAACAATTTCCCTCTCTAAGCCACCTTTGAAGCAGTTCACATGATCAGCTTTACATAGGAATATATCTAGTGTTAATTCTAAGGATTAATGTGGGATACTTTCATACTTGATAAGACTAAGTGAAAAACAGAATTATAAATATGAGAACTCCTATTTCCTTTACCTGATCAAAGCACATGGAAAGTGGCTAGGAGACACAGCATGTTACTTCCATAATTGGTTTCTGGAAAGGTGTTAAATAAATTCGTAGAATTGTCATCTTTACTGGAAGCTGCTTTCTTGGCTACCATGTTTTCAGCTGAAATGATGCACATGGCAACCATTCTGGCTTATTGGAATTGTCAAAGCTTGATTTAGTAAAACTGGTAGTAAATCAAGCAACCTCAGAGGAACTTGTTAAAAGATAATTCCTATGACTGGCAATAATGTGCTAAAGGCCAAAGGAGGTTGATGTTTGGTGTCTTAACTCATCCCCCACTTCTGAGACAAGGTCTCTCACTGAACCTAGAGCTCACTGATTGGCTAGAATGGAGGGCCAGTGAGCTCCAGGTATTCTGCCTGCCTGCTGGGTCAGGTTCTCCAGTTCACACAGCAGGCACTTTACTGCCTGAGCCCTTGAAGTTTTGACTTTAAAAATAATACTCTCTGCCCTCCTTCTAAAAGCTCAAAAAACTTTAAAAAATATTTTATGAGTATGAATGTTTTGCTCATGTGTGTCTGTGCACCACATATGTGTCTGGTGCCTGTGGAGGCCCAAAGAAGGCACTGGATCCCCAGGAACTGGAGTTATAGACAGTTGTGGGCCACTGCATGAGTTCTGGGAATGGAACCTGGTGCTCTGCAAGAAAAGGTAACCTTTACAGCTGAGCCATCTCTCTAGCCTCTCCCAAAGCTTGGAAGTCTCACATTTCCTGAAACCTGCCATTTCATTCATAAAACAAATGGCCTTCTGGAGGCTGCAGTTCCAATCTTATATCAGCAAACCAAAAAAGACGCTTAGTAGTTGTATGGACCCCATAAAATAGATGATGATGACGACGACGACAGAGGTTATTAAAAAACAAAAGGATATGAAGTTGGGAGAGGGTGGGGGATGGTTCTGGGAAAACGAAGGGTAAATATGGTCAAAACAATTATGTATGTATATAAATTCTCAAAGAATTAATATTGTCTAAAAACAGTAGAAATGTTACTGTAAGGTATCATGTATGGGGATTCGGGAGGATTTGTATTATTTAAAGCATTCTGTATTTCTATTTATATATTCTGTGGAATTCATAAATCCTTTTCTTTACAACAAATCCCACTACAAGTCATAAGAAGCTTCAGTGATAACTGGCAGTGAGTGAGAATTTACACTTGGGTATCCTGACAAGCAGCAGCTTGCTTCTTTGATTTGAGTTTCTAAAGTACAGAAACACTGTAGCCTTGACGTGAAGCTACCTTACAGAAGTTACACACACACACAAATATGACCTTTGTCTATATTTTATACAAATACAACAGTAGTTTGTGAATACATTTTTAAGTACATGATATACATGATAAGCCACTTGATTTTCCAATATCACAGAATAGCAATTTAAAATGCAATAAAAATATACAAAATTCAGTCTGGAATGCAGATTTTTTTCATTTCTATTTGACTCAAAACTTTACCATTAGAATATTTTTAGAGTACTAGTCCAAACACTTTTTCATTAGCTAAGAATACAATTTCAGCAGTCAGCTTATGTTCAGGCATGATGCAATCAATTTTTCTAATGGATTCCCAGTTTTTGTGAAATTCAAAGGGCTGTTAGTAACTTACAGCATGTTCTTCACTCCACACCCTATGTCAAGCCCACTTTCCATTCTGAGTTACAGTCACCTTGTGGACAAAAGCTGGGTTTGTTCTGGTAACATTTGCAAATCCAAGATCTCCTTTTGCAATTGCACATGAATACATTGTGGTGGTGTAAAAGTTTGTTAATGACAAATTAAGTCACAGTATAAAAATATATTGTACACCTTTACACCTATGTAGTCCTTTTCCTATGGATAAAAAAAATACAACTGAATGAGACAGAAGTTTGTAGCACCATGAAGAGTTGTATCCCAAGTGACAGTAGCAGCATGATCCCATATAATGTTGAAGGAGGGTTTCTGAGAAGGGAGACATTCATTCTGGTTCATCTGTACCACTGAAGCTTATAGCAAAGAGGTGTCTTATACATCAGCAATAATTCTGTGTCATCTGGAGAGCTAGATAACCTATCAAAAGATACTGCTTTCCATCCCCAGGGGCTGCTAACATTGGAGAAAGGCTTACTGGTGATTTGTGCTGTTACTAAGGCTGGTAGCATTATATTGCATATAATTTCAAAGGAGGGCTCTGTGGGTACAATACAAATTAGGTATTTATGTAGACCTACACAATCAGGATATATTATGTTGTGGACCTGGCTGCTGACAACGTGAATAAAACAAGACAGACTCACTGAGGGACTCATTAGTAAAAACAAAACAAAACCAAGCCAGTCTGCTTTCACTAAGGACGAATACTCAACACTGAAAAGATCTCCTCCAATGTCACATGGATCTCAGTAGGCTAGAAGCAACTTGGGTGAACTGGTATCTTTTAACTTACTTATGGACTGGGAAGACAGTGTGCTTTGAGATACGTAAACCTTGTAAAAAAATAAACCATTGTAAAACCATATGAAAAGACACACACTGATTCTGTGCAATATAGCAAATCGATAAGAAAACACTGTAAAAATGTACCTGTTTAAAATACCATCTACCATTTTTTTTGTACACAAAGCATTATATATCAAAGACCTACATATATATCATCTAATGGCACTTGAAATGAATATAATAAGTCTTAAAATAAAAGGCATAACCTATAAGAAAGTTTCTGTAAAAGTTTAGGTTCATTTTGAAAGTGCTATATCTTGTAGTATATGAAGTATAGAGGTTGACCAAGCTCTATTTTTTTAATTGGCCTATATGTGTACTGCTCACTAGATGAATGATCCTGAAATATGTACTCTATAACATTCATTATTAGCTTAATAAAGCAATCAGCTCTGGCTCATGTTTCAGTCAGTATATGGTTTTAAAAAACCGTCACTGTCCAAATTAACACAATATATCACTATATTCCACAAATGACTAGAAAAATAAAAGCACAAGCAACATATAGGCAAAAACACAAAGCTTGAAAGAAATGCTGACTGAAATAAAAAAGTTGCATACAGAATGGTGCATAATCCACCAAGACAACTTAAGTTCTAGAAATCTGAAGTAGGTAATAGGATTTTAAATGAAAGCTTAACAGTGACCAATAACTATAAGGGTGGTATTGCTAAATATCAATGGGCTATAGTGTTTACAGTGCCTCAGTCCTTCCACCGTCAAGCTCCTGCTGCTGCTGATATAGTCTGCACATACATGTGGAAGTCAAACTGAATGAGGCTTGCTTGGTATCTTGTCTGAGGTCCAAACTCTACACTAAACTATTTTAGTTAATGTTAATCCCTTTTCTTTCAGCCAATCTAAGGCACTATCAGAAATTCCAAGGATGATGAGTCTGGCCACTGGTGAATGAAAACAGCGTTGGCAAGAACTATCCCTAATCATTCCTACTTCAAATAAAAACAAGTGACAGTATTTTCTAGGGGGAAAAAAGCCAATTCTGTGTTACATCCTTGTTAAAACATTGTGCAATTAAATTAAAAGCTGCCTGATCTTTAATAGAAAATCTGTCAAGAAAGGGTTTAGTGACCACTGCAGTCAATTAAAAAAACAAAACAAAACAAAACAAACAAAGAAAAAAAAACCCAACCCAACTTGCTGAATTCCCTCTTACTTTGAAGTGTTATTCAAGTCTGTGGGGGCAGCAATAGGTAAAGAGGTGTACTTACAAAGAAAATTAAGACTCTACGTTTTAACACTGGTACCCTGGAAGATGTGTATTAGAGTTCTGTGCAGGGCAAGAATTAGGATAAAAATATATTTATATATATACATATATGGCGCCATTCCCATTTCAAAATGCTTTATTTCATATATCCTGCGACTCCCTTTTTTTTTTTTTCAATTAGCAGTGAAATACAGCCTATGAAGGCCAGTGTCTCAGGTCATTAATGTGATTTCTTCTTAAGCAGATTTTAGATAGAATAAACTAGTGCTTTCATATGTGGTGTTTGTGAGCAACCTCTACATAAAAATAGGCTCTCTATTTACTCGTGCTCTGTCACCAAGTCTCTTTTCCTTTTTTAATGGTGATTAAAGCAATATTGAACACTAATCATTCAACTAGAGCTTTAGGTAAGCGATCTGTTTCATAGAAACTAAGGAAGCAGTCTTGAAGCAGAGCAAAGAGCCCACTTTGAGAGTGAGCGTGCTCCCAACCACAGCTCAGGAGCAGCCTGAAGAGTTAAAAATGTATTTCCTTATTAACATATATATTTTTAATGCCTTTGGAACACTTTTTTTTAATAAAATGTAATTTTTCATAATAAAATTTAAATACATAAGTATAAAAACTATTGCTCCAAGGTTAAAACCAAGAGCTAGAGCCCTCCAGAGAGTAACTCTGATTCTACGAAGTGCGTTAGACGTGTATGTAACATATAATGAAAGCCCCATTCACATGACATTTTACACTTCTCCTCAATTTATAGTACTCCCAGGTATTTTAAATAATGCATCATATTCAGTAATCTATACTCATGTTTACAATTATTGATAAACAACGCAATCTGAAGTGATAGTTGGCCCTACCAAAGGGAATGAGTTTCCCCATACAAGGCTAATGAGTGCTCAGAAATTCAGAAATATTTTCTTTCTTTCTTTCTTTTTTTTTTTTTTTTAAAAGAGATACATCTCTTCTCTAAATTTCCCCCTACCCCTGCCCAGACAGAAGGGGTCCCAGAATAAGGTGTTAACAAGTGCTTAACAGATATGTCTTACAGGCTGATGACACAAGCAACCCTTAGGACAATCTACATGGAACCTTTGATCAGACCCCTGGCTGGCGTGAGGAAGCCCATCACTACCATGAGTGAGCACCGCATCCTTGGTGCTTTCACACTCATTTGGTGTTTACTTTATTTTCCTTTGTTTCCTCTACAAATTCAACTTATTTGTAACATTCCTCCCATTTCCTAAGATTTGTAAAAGTGGGGTTTTACTGTTTTGGGTTGTGTAAAACCTTGTGGAAACTCCTCACGTAGCTTTTTAATGTGCTTAATTTTAAGTTCTCCATCGAAACACAGCAGGGAAAGATGGATGTGCACCGAGCAAGAGAGCACAGTGGCAGGATTTGCTGTTTTAGAAGTGACGTGATAGGCTTTTACTTTGCCCCCAAAGAGTCCAGTTTTCAGTTCTGGCAACAGTGGAAATTCTCTAGACAAGTTCTGAGGTTTGGCTGTATGTTTTACATCCATCTTCCTGTTGAGGAGTCTGTCACTCCAATGACTGACGCAGCCTACTCTGGGTTTCATATACTTACTACTGTCCCACAATGGCTCTAAGACTCTGGACTAACTATGGACCAATATATAACATAAGAATGCTGGTATACTGAAGCCATCCTAGGTACGAAAGGTGAAGGACATAAAACAGAACATTTCTACACTGATCCTGAAGACTGATGCCACACACCGTTAATATAAAGGAAAGATGGTTGAAATGTGGCAAAACAGCCTAAGGGCCAGTGCTAACACAGAGCACCCTGCCACCTCTCTAGATTTCTTTTACATACAGATACTGAAACACACACTCTCTCTCTTTGTCATATGCTCACAATATTTTAGCCAGACAATAGCAGTCTTCAAAATATATTGATCTGAAATGATGGTATATTTAAGAAACCACTATAATCTCCCCAAACTGGATTCTTAATTCATTTAAAACACTTGATCATGAATCCATTTAGTGGCTAGTAAAAAAAATGTAAAACACTTCAATTATTCACACATATTTCATAAGATTTACACTGTACTGCATATTTGCAAAAGATGAGCCAAATGTCCAATGCCCATTGCTATTAGACAAAAATGAAAATTTTAAGGTCTAATAGTAGTTTGAACACAGGACTTGTAGAATTTAGTGATAATAATGGCGCTCCTATATGAAATAAAACTCTGAGACTATGACAACTGGCAGAAAATCAGGAGAAACAGCAAATGTAATTAAACATGAATAGTTTCAAAGCTTATCAAAGAGGCTAGTTTCTATTATTTACTGGCTTCATGAAATCTGATATTATACAAAAGCAGTTTTGTTTGTCTTAAAGTAGGCACTAAAATAAAAATGGTCATCGAAGGTGGGGCTACACATGCACCTCCCTATCCAACCCATGGCCCAGACAGACACTACTGAAATGCCTGGTGGAAACGGGGCAGGGTGGTGCTTGTGCTTAGGCTGCTGGTAAAAGCCGCGGAGAGTGAGTGCAGAGAACTGAGACCCATGGTATTTGCAGGATCCTGAAGATCCTGTGTTTGTGTGGGCAGCTGAGAAACAGAAGAATGTGCTTCATCTTGGGAATAGCTCATCCCAAGGCTCCCCACTGAAAGAGGATTATAGGGAGGACCATTTAATGGTATGAAATTGAACAACTGAGAAAAATCCAATGCTGGTGTGTTGAGGGGGTCACTGATAGAAATAGAGCTCTTTGACAGGGAGAGGTCACCTGCACCATCATCTAGGGATCCATTCTGAGGATCTAACCCTAACTTAGATGATGATGCTTGAGAATCCTGGGATGAAGAAGGTGCACCACCTTGTAATTCCATCAGATAACTCTCAATTTCTCCCTTTAATGGCTGTTCTTTTTCAGGAATAGAGATTGCATATGAGGTAGAACTGAATGGGCATTTGAAAGCAAGATGGTGAGAGGGGTGAACAGCATCCATATCTATGGGGCATGTCATTCCCAAAGGTAAAGTTGTGATCATTTGGTGAGCAGATCCAGAGCTCTGCATGGACTGAAATGGAGTGTTATAGAGGTTTAACTGCAAGGTGTTTGTGAATGGCTTTGACAAGAGTTCACTGGAAGGTAAGGACATCACCGGCAGGAGTTCATCTTTTATAGGCACAGACATGTTACAGGTAAATGGGTCCAGGAAATCTACTGGTTCAGTTTTGACCTTCAGAAGCTCTTGATTGTGACTCTTCTTCATATGTCGAGTGAGGTGATCCTTTCGTCCAAATCTCTGTGCACAGTACTGACAGAGGAAGTCCTTTCTTCCCGTGTGCACTACCATGTGTCTCCGGACATCTTTCCGGGTGTAGAACCTGCGCTCACAGTGCTCACACTGGTGCTTTTTCTCTTTCACGCCCCCGGATGACTTGCCTGCATGAGATTTCAGGTGCTCCAGGAGCACACCTGTGCTTTCAAAAGTCTGCAAACACACCTTGCAGGTGAGGTCACCACTGGTTGCAGCGTGCAAGGCCAAGTGTCGCTTAAACCCAAGTTTGGTGTTGTAGCTCTTGCCACACTCTTCGCATTTAAAGGTCTCTTTGTTGGGGTCGTGTGTATGGAGGTGATTCTTCAGGTGGTCTTTCCGGTGAAACATTTTCTCACAATAATTACACTTGTGGGTTTTCTCAGGAGAATGAGTAGCCATGTGCCTTTAAACATAGATATATTCTGTGAGTGGTTATTTTAGCAAAAAGGTACGTATTCACTTTTCAAATGGGAAGCTAAACTACTAATGCTAATATACAGCTCTCTTAATAAAGGGTATACCTAACTAACACACACCACAGCATAGTTAACACACTGCAAAACTTGAGCCATCTAAGTTGCCACTTTAGCGCTGAATGGTTTTTAGCTCTCATTACAAAAGTAAACAGGCAAGATTGAACACATTCATGTAATGTTCACACCCTTTTCATGTAGAAATTTCTCTTCACAAACGGAAATTCTACTCTCATTAAGCATTTTACTTAAAAAAAAAAATCCAAAGACACTAATACAGAAGTATGTGACTTAGAATACTTCAAGCTAGTCAATGTCTAATCTACTTAACATTTCCTCTCTGCAACTCAGCTGAGAAATGTGTATACAGATACACACACTTACAATGGCTTCAGACGGCCAACACAAGAGAAAGGATAATCTGAAAGACAAATAGAGTGTAGTACCTTTGTAATTTGTACTTAGAAACAAAGGCCTTGGTGCAGTCTTGTTGTGTGCACTTGTAGGGCCTCTCTCCTGTGTGAGAGTAGGAGTGAACCTTTAATTTCTCAACACTGTTAAAGGCCTTGTCACACAGTTGGCAAGGGAAGTTTTTTCTTGGTTTGGTTTCACCACGCTTACGTTTCCCTGAAGGGGCTTTCTGGGTATCTCTTACTTCTGACAAATCACCAGGAATGACAGTGGCCATCGCAGCCTAAACCAGGCCTTCTTGTTGGACACCTGGGAACTGCCCAACTCCACTAAGTGATATAGCTTTAGGTGGCTTCTCAAGTTTCATGTGGTCGTAAAAGAAAGCAAAAAGGGACTGGAAAAAAAAAATAAGAAACAACTAGTTTGTAACTAAACTCAATTAAAAAATTATTTGCTTTGTGATGCTTTTGAATTAAAAAAGAAACCATAAAATGGATTCAGCTGGTCCAATGTAATATCTGTAGGTTTCTTTGTATTTTCCAAAACAGATAGATATAAACGCATTGCTCAGAATGAACAGTTAATACATACCCTGAAATTGCACCTGACCAATGCTGGACTTAGCAGAACAGTAGTGAACTCAGGAACTCTCAGAGCATGATTCTAAAGGTGGCACCAGACATTTTGCTTTTAGAAAACACATCTTACAGCTGAACAACCACAGAACTCTGTGCACATCACTCTGGTGCACATGGATTACATGAACACATACGCACTTAGAGCACCTGGCACTTTGCAAACCACTGAGTCCAAGGAAGGAAGCACACGAAGCCCAGATACTACAGGAAGAGAAAGCACCACTCGAGTCAAAACTGACCCTTTAAACCAGTGCTATACCACTCTATAAAGAGTTTCTGAGTCAAGGGTGGAAATGATTCATTTTCATAACAAATATTAAATGGTAAATCCCTTTGATACTATATGAGGTGAACACTGCATCAGATCCTTGTCATTTGGGGGAGTATGGTTAGTTTTCCTCAACTGTTTCTACCTCAGAGAGAAGATTATTCTTACTGGGTGCTCTAATGTTAGTAAGAAGCCAGAGCCATTGGGCCTCCCTAAGAGCTGAAGGAGTCAGCGACTGACACAACTGAACCTGAGTGTGGCACACCTGTGGAGAGTTCTCACAGTGCACATCTGTGCAAAAATGCATCATCCTAGAGGTGTTTCACTCTGAGTTTCAATTCATTACCAGTGCTGTGAGAAAAAAATGAAGTATATGTTGTGTAACAAAGAGTATGACGTTAAGTTTAAACGAAATAATTAAAACTAAATAGAAACCTCCATAGATAAGAAATAGTTAATATAATTAACTCTATTTCTCAGAGTAGGAAAATCAACTCCTCAAAGACTTTACTACGATGTAAGTTAAATCAGTGGTTCTTAACCTCCCTAATGCCACAACCCTTTAATACAGTTCCTCATGTTGTGGTGACCCCAACCATAAAATTATTTTATTGCTACTGTAGAATTACAATTTTGCTACTATGAATTGTAAGGTAAATATCTGATATGTGACACTGGTAGGGTTATGACCCACAGGTTGAGAACCACTGAGTTAAAGGTTTCCTCAAGGTTTCTTACGGTAATTTAGAAGGGTTCTTCTAAGAGACCACAGAATGGTAGCATCTGTCACGTCTTTTAAAAGGATCTGATTATTAAACATAGTTAAAAGAATTTGTCATTCTCTTGTATATTTTAAAGAAAAGAAACAACTTCCTTATCTCACCTGTGTTTTGATATTAGATTGACACATGCCTTTACACAATTTGGTGTGTTACACTCACTTTCACAGATGCCAGCTAAATTTTTTCAGGAATTCTAAACACCCACATCTGGTAACACGTAAGTGCCTGTCACATCTTTTTGTACTTTAGCACAGAGGCTGTCCATAGAAGACTAAACAGCAGTGAGCCATTACTTTGACTAAAGCAATACAGAATTCAGGCAAGCTAAGCACACACAGTTTCTTCTTTTTAAGACAGATGTAGGCCTTTACATTGTTCTAAGTATCAGAAAGTTCCTCTTGAAGTTAACAAATGATATTAATATGATGCAACCAGTATCACAATAATGATGTAGCTGTTAGCTCTGATACCACAGCAAGGACACAGCTGTTAGCTTTGGTATCACAGCACGGATGCAGTTGTTATGACATCACAGCACTGATGCAGATGTTTTGATACCATAGCATGGCTATAGGTGTTAGCTCTGACATCACAGTATTGATGCAGCTGTTAGCTCTGACATCATTGCATAGATGCAGCTGTTAGCTCTGACATCACAGTATTGATGCAGCTATTATCTCTGACATCACAGCACTGATGCAGATGTTTTGATACCATAGCATGGCTATAGGTGTTAGCTCTGACATCACAGTATTGATGCAGCTGTTAGCTCTGACATCATTGCATAGATGCAGCTATTATCTCTGACATCACAGCACTGATGCAGCTGTTATCTCTGACATCACTGCATGGATGCAGTTGTTAGTGCTGACATCATTGCATGGATGCAGCTGTTAGCTCTGACATCACAACACAGATGCAGCTGTTAGCTCTGACATCACAACACGGAGGCAGCTGTTAGCTCTGACATCACAGCACGGAGGCAGCTGTTAGCTATGGCTGTGGATTTCCTGAAGTTCAAAGACTTGTTCTTTTCCTGTTATGAGCTCATTCAAAGGACAGATGCTTTGCCTTCCTCCACACTAGATGTAAATAGCTACTCTGAAGACTAGTAATGACAGTAAATTAGTATAAAGCCTTAATTTTCATTGTGATTTCCTCACTTGATGCTTTCATAGACCTATGAAACTATAAGACTATGAACAAGACAATCATTTTCCAACTGCAGAATCAAAAGGGAATGCAAAGTGTCTAATTAGGTCTGAAAACTGGTCATAATTACCACTGTAACAACACAGTTGTGATGCTGAGAATTCCAGAAGAGAAAAGCAACTTTAATGTAACCCCTCCCTGTCAAAACATTAAAAGGGCACCATGAAACCACACACAAGCATTATCATATTAAATTGACGATACTCAATATGAAGTAACAAATGGATGTTTCTAGATGTACATACTGAGCAATGAGGAATTGCACTGATACCAAATATTACACTTTTCTAAGACCAGCTGAAAATTTTCATGGCTGATAATGCTTTTATATTTTAATCCATTAAAAAATTCAAATTACTTATCATAGGTACATTTAAAACTTTAGGATAAATATAAAGTTGCAAACTTAGTATCAAATAGAAATTATATTAAAAATATATTTATCAATCAAATACTTTAAAGGCACATGCACAGAACTAGTGATTTTTGTTCAATGCATACCTGATTAAGGATGGAAAAAGCCTCAGACTTTGATATTAGCCAGTTCCATTAACTCTTCGTGGAAGAGAGCAGAATCCAGCCCTTCCCATTTTGGCCAATCTATGAAGAAGTAAAAAAATGAATGGATTCTAGTATAAATGAAACTAGAGTATAAAGGACAGAAAATAAAGCATGAATGAACTGCAATTTCATAGCACATGCTCCATTCCACGCTGCTGAGTCGTGCGTTAATTCCCACCAACTGCTTATTTTGATTAGTTGTAAGCACACTTTACATGACCAAATAAATGCACAAATAAAAAAAAATAGTATTACCTAGAAAAAAATGCCAATTTGTGATGCTGAATGATTCCCCACTTGTTAATAAAAAAGAAATCTAACCAAAAGAAATGGCTATTAAGGTTACTGACTATAAACAAAACTGGTGAAGATTCATTAAGTTTAATATAATGGAAGATACAAACTTAGTTTCTTCCAGGAGAGTGCCTCTGGAAACCTGATCTCAGCACTGCCACCCATACTGCCCACACTTGTGACTATGGCTTCTTAGAATCACACTTCTATTTGCAGAAATGCCAATTTAAACTAAAGAATGGTGTAAAGATGGCTGGAATGTAGCAACCACTCTGCTGTTCAGGTTCCAGGTACATATGAGTCAAATTAAATATAGGTTTGCTATATGAGGCAGGTATCAGGGAAAAGGCAATATTTGTTGCATAAGACCATTGTTGAAAAACCTTAAGATATCTTAAAGATGTCTGTTAATAGCAAGGTGTTCAGCAGACTGACAGCACAGATACAAACTGTGTTAATATTTATGAATGAAAGAAAAGGCAAGAATAACAATGGTATAAAGTAAAAAAGACCTATATTAAAGAATATAAGGCAAAGGTGGTTAGTAAGCTGTGATTATTTTTAATTAAGAACAAAGAAGTAGCCGGGCGGTGGTGGCGCACGCCTTTAATCCCAGCACTCGGGAGGCAGAGCCAGGCGGATCTCTGTGAGTTCGAGGCCAGCCTGGGCTACCAAGTGAGTCCCAGGAAAGGCGCAAAGCTACACAGAGAAACCCTGTCTCGAAAAACCAAAAAAAAAAAAAAAAAAAAAAAAAAAAGAACAAAGAAGTATTAATTAGAAGAATTTGAGAGGTATAATAAAAATCAAATACTTAAAAACCAGTAACAAAAGGATATGTCAATGACAGGTTAGGCTAAAAAAATTTTAAAGTTGTATAACAATCTAATATTTCTTAAAATCTTCACATACTTTCAGAATTTCATGATATGTAAAGATGATATACAAAGAAAATATTTAATAGAGGACATTCAAGCATCATTACAAAATTACTAAGGGTATATAAGAAACCAGTATTATCCTCATTATTTAAACGAAAAATAAATTTTTAGACAAATAAAGATATCTTTAATAGTTCAAGCAAAAGCCCCATTTTTATAAGGCATAGGACATGCATAAGTGAAAGAACATCGAAATTGCAAAATAGCAAAATTAGTTTTGTCAATACTTACTTGCCCAGGACACACACTGAATATTTGGTGTGGTAATTATGAATATAAAAGATCATTTTATGTACTATTATCTGAATGATGTAAATACTTTTTAAATAGAGTCTTTTCATCTTTATCCTGTCCCTGCAATCAATGACCCGAGATGCTTACATCTATCACCATTGCCACACTATGTGATGGTGTCTGTATGGTCAGACTCCTATTCTACTATGGTCTTTGATAGGACAAGACAGTGATCCCGCCTGCATGTAGATACATCCTGTCATTATACTTAAGAGTTCAGAAAGGTCAGTGCTACCTTTTTCCTATGAGAACTGCCAAATAAAATTTCCAAAAGGATGAATTAATAAAAAAAATTAAAAGACAATTTGAAAGGTAAAATTTTAAGTACTTTAATCATTAAAATAATTAGCATTTCTGAGTGCGTGATTTGAGTAGAATTAAATCTAAAACCAAAGTTGACTAGCAAATAATAAATCTGTGTACTTTTTGTTATAAATTTTACTGCCTTCTAAACATTTTCATAAAATTCTAGTTACGCTTAATTGTGCAGTGGCATTTTATAACAGAAATGCTTTAGTGGCTAAGTATTTCACACAGCGCACAAATATAACTGTCGACAAATTACCTCCATTATCTATATCTTATATCCAGAAATAAAATTATAAATAAATAAAGTTACTATGGTAATTTAGTTTATCTTAAAATATAACTCCTAAGTTTAGTTAATTTCTCTAAATTTTACCCTACTTTGAATTTTTATTAGTTAACAAATAATTTCAAAGAACTGCTCATTATTTTCTCAAACAAAGGAAATCAAGAGTTGATTAGAATTATTGGACAGAATAAACATAAAAAACAAATACAGCTTATATATATATGCACTCCTAACTAAAATGTTAACTAAACTGATCTGTGTATTCTCTTTTATGGGCCCAAGGGGTGGAAAAGTAGTAGTATTATTACTGCTCTAAAAAGTCTGTAAACAAAAAAAACCCCTTATAATCATGTTTTTTTTCTAGTTAAAATAATTTATCAAACATTAGTTACATTATTTGAAATGATGAAAATTCCTCTGCCTTTGTCTGAGGAATTGTAAAAGAAGGTGGAGAATACATCTACTCATGCTACGCTGGGTAGTAAAACATTTCAGAACACACCCTCAGCCTCAGCAGACACACTTCCTCTACCCCCTCCAAAGGCAATTCTGCATTCAATAGTAGCAGTAGTCAGGGGAAAGATTATATGCTTGGTCACAAAGGTTCATCTTCTTATGTTTTATTTTATTTGTAGGAAACAGTGGCTCATGAAGAAAAATAAGAAGCAAACAAATCATACATCAAAGGGCTTACTGAAATTGATTTCTATGAGATGTCAAAACAGTGTTTGTATTTTAAATCCCATGGTTCTGAGAGTTGCTTTGTTAAAAGTTTTAAGCTTGAGTGACACTTACCTGCATTAATAATTTTTTCATTTAAAAAAGTCAAGTAGATTTTGCTAAGAGCAGATGCTATTAGTCATCAAAGTTTTGCCATCACTTACACTAATCATAACAAACCATTAGTTCACAATTCAGAAAGATGTCAACATGTGTTTAAAACATTTTCCATAAGGAATAAATAGGGTCGATCACAACAGGAAACTTTGTAGTGTTAAAACTTTATACGTATGAAACACTAATAAAATCTTGAATAATATGAAGGAGATGAACTAGATTACACAACTGAATACAATTTTGAAGGAGGCATACCACTGTATTTGGAACATTGCTTCAAAACGTCATTAATCCTGTATAACTTGGAAATTTTTATCAGTCAGCTTTCAGTCTACAGAGTCCCTTGCTAGTGAAGAATAAAAACGATCTTGCAATTACAAAGACTTAAGACAGGGTAATGGGGTGAGTATGATCAAAATGCATTCTATACATATATTATACTGTCAAAAAATTTAAAATTAAAAAGAGAAAACAAATGCAAAAATCAATCAAACAAACAAAAAAGACCTTCAGAGAATGAACAATCAACTGTAGGCAGCTCAGGGCAGGGTCAGGCCAGTTTTATTCACTGCGTTTCCCATAAATGACAGTAAAGTAACTGTTGAATGAACAAGAAAGATTAAAACAGGGTAAGTGCTTACCACTAACATAACGACCTGAAGGCTTGCTCATCATCATAGCAGACAGAAGACAGCAAATACATATTCCAGTCCAAGATAAATACTAGCACTTACAGTAATTTAAAAGCTGTTCAAAACATTCATTTTGCCAGCATGATCTGACTGATGATATTCTTACAGAACTAACTGGCATGTGAAGACAGCATCAATCCAGTCCCACTCTTAATAAAAATTCCTAGAGTGAAAACATGCCTGGTACCTGTGCTACCTGGCCTGAAGTAGAAAAGATGGTGAGACACTTGGGTGGAGTTAATTATATCTACAGAGAACAGAGGAGCAGAAAGCCCTGCAAAGCAGGAAGCATAGCTAATGTACATATTTAACTCACCTGAATTCTGGGTTCTCAAGAACTCAGCACTGAGACTTGAGCAAAATCACAGCACTTATTCTACTACATTAGGTTAACAGTTAAGTAATCAGTAAAATTGAGGATGCCTTTTGAAAATTTTCTACATTTGATTTTTTGAGTAACTTGTTAAAATGTTAAAATGTAGTTCTACGATAATCTTTTTCAACTCTACCACAAAATTAGCCCTCATTATATCTAGAAGCATCTTATATTTAATATAGAGCAAAAACTTCAATGGCTTATCTTTTTGTTTTTTAAGGACAGGTAGGGAAATGTCCAGGTTTCAAACTTGGCACCCCAAAGTCCCCAGAAAACTCTACCACTAGCCTTCAATGCTTGCTTTCTGCTTACACATGCTCTAGAGGGCCCACACAGAACACCAGCCGTCCAGGAACATGGGGAAGTCAAACAAATGTGATTTTTAATTCACAAATACTTGTCTTGGTTATTTATATTATGGAGCAAAAAGCCCACTGAATTAAAGAGGATTAATGGGTTGTAACACAGGATCAGCATGTATGTCTTACGTGCATGGGAGATCCTTATGACATCTTTATGAAAATGAAAACCAAGACATACAGAGTATACTAGGTATTTCTCACTTTGTGTAGGAAAATTAGTACTTGCAAACAGGAAACAAAAGAATTGTTAAAGAAGAAGTGATAACGGAGAGCAGGAGGAGCAGATAACTGCAATTACAACAATGCAAAGAAAGAGTGTTTAGTCAATACTAGTAACTATTTTTAAGAGGATTTTCTGGGCTTCTAAAAATGCACGAAACATTTCCATATTTGCCAGGCAGCTACACTAGAAAGGAGGTGACCCACAGGTCACTTTCCTGATGTGATGAGCTCATTCTTACCACCACTAACTGTACGAGTTGCTGGGGTGGGTACTGATCAACTACCATTCGCACCCTGCTGTCCTTAAACATTTAGAGTATGCTGTCTAGAATGAGTAGTTACCTAATGCAATTCAAATCCCAGAAACAGAACCCAGGTTTCATATCTGAACTCTCAGGCACTCACACCAAATCTGTAGATAAGCTCAGGAAAATGTGGCATTCAGATGGAATGTAAGAAAAGTGCTAAGTAAAATCTTATTTACAAAAGTTCATGTGGAAAATCAGTTTTAAGCTATCTCAAAGTAGCATGCACTGTAAATGTAGGCCTGTGCTGTATGAAGAGGTATAAATACTGCCCAAGCTGCATGCTGATGCTCAAGGAACAGGAAAAATTCATGGACACAGAACCCAGTCCTCAGGGAAAGCTCTGCACCTGCCACCTGCCTGTTGGCCATGTGCTACACTGTGTGACTATCAAGGTTAAAAGTCACACCTAGGAACAAGACTTCTCTTTATTCCCACATCTCTGAGGTAAACAGGATTAGTTTTAGGGAACATGTCAAGAGACCTAGCATGCTGTAGTCATCTGATAAATTTTATTAATTTGGGTTTTTTGTGTGACAGGGTTTCTCGAACTCACAGAGATACAGCTGCCTCTGCTGGATTAAAGGTGTGTGTCACTATTACCTGGCTCTATCTGATAAATATTTGTTGAGAAGAACTGTAGTTCCTGGTAATGGGACTTCAAGAATCAGAGCAACCAGGCAAGCATGTTGTGAGCTCTGGAAATATCAACCAGTTGTAAAGCAGGACCAGAGAAAACCTAATGCAGTCAAATGGTTAGTGTGCTCTGGCAGGGACAGCTTGATGTGCCCAGGATGGATATGGGCCATTGGAGAGCCATATTGCTTCTGCATCCCAGCAGGTAGCCCTGATGAGACAAAGTGAAAGCAGAGGACTCAGGCACATGCTATTCATTCAGACTAGACAGGCTTGGAGATTAAATGGTGGGCATTCCAGAATCTGTCCTCACATGTTCTGTCCTAGTAACCCCATAAGCACATGTGCCCTGTACTGATCATGATGCACTGTTTGGAAATAAATGAGAGTCTTACAGTAAGAAAAATTATTTAAAGCAAAATTCCAAATCCTTTTACAAAGAATAATCTTCATGTTAGGTTAAGATATGAGAATGACTATGGGAGGCCGGCTCCCACCTTTTCCAGGGTTTCTATAAGGAGGAGAGGGAGATTAGAAAATATTAGGTAGAAAGAGACCTAGATGATGAGAGGAAAGACAGAAACACAGGATAGCTTTGGGAGGACCTGGGTCAATACCCAATGGCCTCTTCTGCCTCTTCAAAAGGGCTTTTTATAACAATGCCAAAGGGTGGGACAAAGGACCTCCCCATTACTAGATCAAAGCACACAGCACAGCCGAATGTACACCCTTCCAAACACCTGGCAACCACGCCCACGATCAAATCATCCCCTTATGCAGCCCTGCTGGGTAGAGCAAGCTCAGATTCTTGGACCCTGAGTAAGTTCTCACTAGGAAACCTCTGTGGGTCTCTACAGATGACACTGAAAATATGAGAGAAAAAAATTAACTGATTACAATACAGGAAAGTCAAAAAAAAGTAAAATTTGCATGGAGTGTGGTTCAGAAAAATTAAGTATTTTTCCTTTTTCTAGATACTAAAAATACTACACTAATTGGACTTAGTGGAGTTAGAATTATAACAAATAATTCTAAAAGGAGGACATGAGTTAGGGAGGGAGATGTGATTCAAAGTCCTAGGGGGAACTGGAATTGGGGGTGGTAGGTGGATATGATACACTGTGTACATGTACAAAATTTTCAAAAAATAAAAACTAAAAAGCCCCTATTATTACCAATAAAAAATAAAAATACCTTCATTAATAAGTTTAAAAGATAACCCCACAAAACTAAAATAATTATTAACAATTTTATTAAAAATAGCTGCAGTGTAGAGATGGCTAAAATTTTATGCTAACTCAATCTTAAGTGTTTATTCTCCATAGAACGTTGTTATTAAGATTAATGCTTCTTTAATTTGATTGTTAATTCTTCTCATGTTTCTGAAAGGCTCTGTTTAGTTCTTAGCCCAGTTTCCCCAGGGGGCACGTCAGCCATAGATGACCAGCTTAGGAGTTTGAGCCCGTTGAGTAATCACTTTTGTCTTTTCCAGGCTCCTTATCCTGGAGCTATGGGGTCCTGGCCTCTAAACTACAGCCTTGTGCTTAAGGTCCTGCTGACAGACTTACCTGGCTGAAATCCACATGTGCTTGGGTTTCCAAATATTGCTATACCTTGATTCTGTGCCACTGAGGTATAACTACAGTTGGGAAATCTAGATACTTTCATGTGTCCTCTTCCCAACAATGGTAGGAAGTGGCTCTGGTCTCACACTGGGCTCTGTACTCTAGCAGTTGCTCCATTCCGGGGAGCAGACCTAATCTGCTTCTCCACCTGCCCACAGTTTATAAGAGCTTCTCAGGAGATGGAATGCACAGTGTTTCTGCAGGGTAGTTTACTCATCTATGGGCTCTCTGAGAGGAGAAACAATCATGTTGTACAGAGGCAATGCATTCTGAAGCAAGAAAGCTATTCTTTGCCTTGTATTTGCCACAGGTTTACTGAAGTCCTGCAGATCACAATGTATACTGTAAGCCCTAATCCTAAGTGGCATGCTTATTATGTGGCATGCTTTTCAAAGCTTTTACTATTAGCTTACTTAATTAAGGACAGGGAATAAATGATGACTTTGAAAATCATGCCATATAATGATAAAAGCCACCTACCTGAGGCCCTGTTCCAAACTCTAGCAAGGCCACCTTATTAATAGACCATCATAGAGTGAAGCATTCTGGGTGCCCAATCCCACCAAGGCAGCACCGAGAGGCAACCTAGGAAGAAAAGAAGAATTATTTAGTTTGAAATTTCAAAAGTCAGGCTCATCTGGTTAACGGCATACAAACCAGATTATTTTTCTTTCATTATCACTTATTTTTTGTACTTTATTGTGGGGGAGGATCAATCTTAAATCCTGCCAAAAGCAAATGTAAAACAAAAATAATTGGAAAGTAAAAAGTAAACAAATGAGTAGCTATAACTTATTTAGTTACCTTTGAACCACAGTTATCTAGATTATTTATGTTTCATTCATCTATATTATAAGTTTGCTGGTATTTTTCAAATTGATCATGTATTTTCTTTTTCTGTGGATATTCTGAAGATATCCACTCTTCTCCATATCTTTGTCAAAAACCTTTTGTCCCGCCTTTCTTGTTGTGAGCACAGACTAAGGAAGAATCATGTCCCGTGAGTGTGCTCACAAAGGACTGCTGATGGCCAGGGGTGGAGGCAGAACAAGGATACACACTCCTTTCTCAATATAGGCCAGACTCTCCTTCAACAATATAGGAAGAAAAATCAAGTACACCACCTGTGCAGTCAGCCTTGGTAAGTCATGATTGCAAATTATGAAGACAGACAGACCTCTAGGAGCATAATCAAGACAGAAAAGGGAGGCCCCAAATTCTACATAGAAAATCATCTGCTTCCTATCTGGAAATAAGAGCCAATGCCCAGTTCTACAGTTACCACTCCATTAAGATGAGTATTTGATACTGATGTAGTAAATATTACCAATACCCATTATACACAGTACTGATCTGATCTACCTGGGTACTAACAGACATGATTCCTGTTCTGTAGGAGTGTGCAAACTGCCATGAGGTGGCACTGGTGAGATCAGTGAGAAACAATAGTATATAGTACAAGTGCCACAGGAAGTCCCAGGAAGAAAAGAATACTATTCATTTTTTTATGACTTGCCTTGAAGAATATTCCCTTAGGAACCATCGCCCCGCCTCCCCTTCAAAAAAAAAAAAAGTATGTGCATTTGGGGACTGACAGGTTGGAACCACCAGTCACTGGATTCTAAGATGACCTCTGATTGTAGTGTAATATTGCTTACACATTTTCCAAGGACCAAGCACCAATGCTGTGGAAATGTCCACATGCATGTACTAATGAAAGAATCAGGGACTTTGGAAAAACGTGGACACAATGGAAGCACTAAGAACAACAAATACTTGGGAAGGCAGGAGGAGAGGAGAGGGTGTTCTCTTGAATGAAAGCTGTGACCAGAGTAGCAGCTCAAAGACAAGGTGACAACCAGCAAAAAGGTCATTCCCCAGAAGAAAGACTACTTTTGTGTCAGCATTCTCAAAGCAGTAAGGTAAGTAAGAGGGGAGTCCGAGGCAGTACAGCCTGCATTCAGTCATAGGCAACCAACCGGACCCCAATGGCTACCACTAGGAGATAAAACCACAGAATTTCACAAGGAAGAAAGAAAAGGTGGTAAAACTAGAAAATGAGGGTATTAAGAGCTATAGAACAACTCCAACATTGTCAAGCAATAGCCATTTGGGGAGAAGGACACTAACGTTAGCAATAAGAAATATAAGCAGCAGGGGAGGGGGGTAAATAATGAGAGGAGGGGCAGCAAGGAAGCGTGAAAGAAGACTGGGTGCTTGGTGGTGAAGGGCTTCCCGGAAGATGATGCTTTCTTTCATGGCATCTAAGAACTTCTTTCATAGCATTTAACAAGGGAGAGAGGAAGAGTGGGGAGATAGGGCAGGAAGGGAGGGGGAAGAGGAGAGAAGAGATGGAAAAGAAGAAAAAGGAAGGGGAGAGGGGCAAGAAGGGTGAGGAAGGAGGAGAGAGAAGGGAAACTAAAGGGAGGAAGATGTTTAAGCTCCTTTCTATTGCTATGATAAACTACCTTGACAGTACAACTTAAGGCTGGTTTATTCTAGGTCATAGTTTGAAGGTACAGTCTATCCCATGGGGGTGTCATGGAAGCAGGAACTGGAAAAGGTTGGTCCCACTGCACCTCCGGGAGGAGGCAGTTGGCCATGCATGCTGTACATACATTCCTGCTCTTTATATACTCTGGGACCCAAGACAGGGAATGGTGTCATCCACTTTTAGGATGCTCTTCCCACCTCAGTTAACCCAAACAACATGATTCCTCACGTGCCCAGAGGGTAGATAATCCTCACAGGTGTGCCCGGAGGGTAGATAACCCCTCACAGGTGTGCCCCATGCTTGTTTCCTGGTGATTCAGGTCTTGTTAATAACCAACACTAACCATCCCAGGAGGGGAGGAGAAGGAGGAAAAGGAGGAAGAGTCAGTAAAAAGATCAGGAGGCTGGGTGTGTGTCTGAATGTGATCAAAATATAGGGAAGGCGTTGTGGAACGAGAATGGGAGAAGACCAGCAGGTACTGGTTTGGAGTAAGAAAACTGGCTTCTCTATACTGACATGGGGGTAGATATGTCCATCTGCAGAGCTTTTCTTGTCCCAGAATGAAGAAACTCAGTTTCCTCATGTTGGCCAGGGCTGAACAGAAGGGTCCTGTTTGTACCTTAACAATAAAGAACAAGGTAGTAGACAGAGGAAGAACAGGGCGAGCCAGGACATCCTCCAGTTTTATAAAACAATAAACAGAACTTGGTACAAAGGACTCAATCTCTTAGTTACTGCTGGTGGAAGACTAAACTGTTGAATCTTTCCTGGAATACACGTGGAAATAAATAAAGTTCTTTAAGATACATACAATAGACTTGATGTAGCCAAATACATAGACTTGATAAACTAATTTTGAAAGTTAATGCGCTCTCTCTCTCTCTCTCTCTCTCTCTCTCTCTCTCTCTCTCTCTCTCAGACTTAAGCATAGAGTCAAAGTATATTTTAAGAATAAATTTGATAATATTTAATAAAATGGATGGAAGTCAGTGTCCATGTGACAGAATAAATATGCAGTTATTAAAACCTACCAAGTTTAAGATCATGAAATTATATGGAAAAAAGCAGCTAAAGATTGAATATATTAGGTCACATGGGAAAACATAAAAATGTTAATTTGTAATATTTATTTTTATTATTTTTAAGTGTGTGTGTGTGTGTGTGTGTGTGTGTGTGTGTGTGTGTGTGTATACAAGTGTCCTCAGAGGCCAGAGCAAGGCTCCCTGCTTGAGCCAGAGTTACTATGAGTAGTTGTCAGCTGCCCAATGTGGGAGCTGGAAATTTAACTCAGGTTCTCTATAAGAGCAATATGGCCTCTTGACCTCCAAGGCATCTTTCCAGCTACCTCATCCCACTCAGACCCATTCACATACTTAGGTAACTTATAAATAAAAGACTGGCAAGATAAAGACTGAATATTCTTCTATATTACCAAAATGTCTTATTTTTATAATTAGCATATTTTATTTTTACCAAAAACTATGTTTTCAACAAATGCCATTGGAAAAGTTAATGTCCATATACTAAGAAATGAACTGAGTCATACTTTAAACCATATACAGAACTATACTCTGGGTTGGATCACAGACTGAAATATAAGATTTAGTTTCTGTAAACCCGTTATAAAAGTTTTAGAAGAAAATATTAGAAATAAAACTATCTGTGAAGAGGAGGAAATTGTCAACACCAACAAAAGCACAAACCTTAAAACAGCAAATTGGTAGTGGATTTCAGCAAAAGTTAAAAATGATATTCAAAAGACATCACCAAGAATAGGAAAAGCTAGGGAGCTAGAGGACAAACAGAAACTTTATGGAGTGTCTATCTGATAAAGAACTTGTATCTACAAAAAAAAAACTTCCAAAACTCTAGAAGATGGCAATAATTCAATTAAAAATGAATAATAGTAATAATAATAAAAAAGCCAGGTGGTGGTGGTTAAACCCTTTAATCCCAGCACTCGAGAGGCAGAGACAGGCAGATCTCTGGGAGTTTAAGGCCAGCCTGGTCTATAGAGCAAGTTTCAGGACAGCCAGGACTGTTACACAGAGAAACCCTGTCTCAAAAAACAAACAGCTGGGCAGTAGTGGCACACACTTTTAATCCCAGCACTCTGGAGGCAGAGCCAGGTAGATCTCTGTGAGTTCGAGGCCAGCCTGGTCTGCAGAGCGAGATCCAGGACTGGCACCAAAACAAAGAAACCCTGTCACAGGAAAAAAAAACAAAAACAACACCCACCCACCCACCAACCAACCAAACAAACAAATAAACAAAAAGAATAAGAGACATTAGTAGGTATTTCCTCATGAAATATACAAATGGGTGCTGGAAAGATATCTCAGCCATTAAGAGCACTTGCTGCTCTTGCAAAAAATCTAAGTCTGGTTCCCAATATCCATTATCAGGTAGCTTACAACTGCCTCTAACTCCAGCTCTAGGGGATCTTGTACCCTCTTTTGACCTCTGTGGGCACCTGCACTCACATGTACATACTCCTGCACAGATAAACACAGATAATTGAAAGTAAAATACTATGTTTTAGAAAGGAAAAATATACAAATGGCAAAAACTAACCCTACATGAATAGATGTCTGGCATTACTGCTATCAGGGAAATGCAAATTGTAACAGTACGACCATGCCATGGTCCTAGGCAGCTGACTGGGTTTGGCAGTTATTGTGCAACAGGCCTCTCCGAAACTGTATCACACAGTGGGCACACCCTTAATGAAAAGAAGGTAACAATGACGCAATTCACGTTGAGAACAGTTGTTTGTGGTTTCTTTTTTTTTTTTTTTTTTTTTTTTTGATTTTTCGAGACAGGGTTTCTCTGTGTAGCTTTGCGCCTTTCCTGGGACTCACTTGGTAGCCCAAGCTGGCCTCGAACTCACAGAGATCCGCCTGGCTCTGCCTCCCGAGTGCTGGGATTAAAGGCGTGCGCCACCACGGCCCGGCCGTGTTTGTGGTTTCTTAAAAAGTCAAACATGCACCTGCCATGTGACAGTCATTTCATTTCTATCTACTTATACAGGAGATAAAAGCATACATCTTTACAAAGACTTGTGCATGGATATCCAAAGCAGCTTTATTTTAATAGTCAAAATTATATATAAACCAAATGTGGACACAATCCACTAGTAAGCAGCAATAAGGAATGAACAACAGATATTTGCAGAAACTTGAATAAATCTCAAAATAGTTAATTATGCTTGTTGAAACAAACCAGGCCAGAAAAGGCACATAATATGTGGTTCCATTCATATTAACAGATGTCTAGGAAATGTGAAATACACTACAATGACAAGACAGGAGGTAGACAGGGAAGGATCAATCACAAAGACTGTAAATAAGCCAGTAGGAATGGTAGAAACATTCAATATGAGCTGCAGTGATGGCCTCACAGTGGTCCAAATGGTATACTGTGTGCTTCACATCTGTCTACTTTTATAGACACAAACTACACCTCAATAAAGCCAAGAGAAAACAGAATGGTGTTTTTGTACTGAAAATATCAACGAAGAGAAAAAACAGATCTTGAGATGAATTCACTGAAATCTCAAGAGAAAACACTCTAAGAATGGACAATCTGGAATCTTTACAAGGATATGGCTCAAAATGACTAAAATATCTCCTTCCCATTCCGAGGGGGAGACAATGTGAGGAAATTCAGTATAGCTGTGAGAAGCCTTCAGCCCTGAGTAGGAAGGACACATATTCAAGTGGCTTTAGAGCCACATTCTCAGCTGTTCTACTCGGAGGAGCCACTGTGGCTCACCTGTTGCTTAGGAACTGGCCTATCATACCACATGATTTAAAGGGCCCAGGAATATACTCTAACTGGAATTGAGAGCTGTGGATAATAAACAGTTTTAGGATTTGTTCCATTTATTAAATACCAAGGAAGTGCCTGTTGCTGAGTCTAGGTGCAGTTTCTCCACTGCTGTTTTAAATACTAGTTGTCTTGGACTTCTGCCATTTAATTTGATTTTTAACTTTATACTTGCACAAAGGTGCACCCATACAAACCTTCTGACTTTACTTTCAGTATTTGATGAATGGCATGAGATGTTCAACACCTCATTACAAAACTGGCTTTGCATTTGGCGACTGTGCTCAGTGTAGGCTGATGTAATGGCTAAGGTGATACTTAGTAGATAAGGCGTAATAAAAGCATTTTCTGCCACAGTGAAACCCATTAATTTGTATGCTAACTTAAACAAATTTGAAAAATAAATTTTTAACCTGCAGGACTAAAAATCATTAAGCTTACAATAGGCTTTAGACTGTGCCCCATTCATTGCAGGACCTAAAGCATGTGTGTGCTCATCAGCAACAGCCTTCCAAGGAAAGCTATCCCACACTAACTGGAAGACATGTTCCACCAGGAGCATCTTCGTCTAGTTTTAAAACAGACAATATGTGACGTTTGATGTTTCTGCATTAGACTTCTATCATTTTTTACTTTAATTAACACCAGAGACTGGACAAGCGTAATCCAAAGAACAAGTATGAGCCATACACGGGCAGGTATTCCAGAGCCAAGACAAGTGTGACCCAAAGAATAAGTGTAAGTCATACATGGCAGGTATTTCAGGTAGGAGGGATTAGAAACAGGGCTAGGTAACCTCAGGAGATATGTTACATTTCAAGCAAAGTGTAAGAGCTGGAGCTATGTGATTAGATGGCTGAAGGGGTCATGTTACCAGACACTGAACATTTAAAAATTATCCTGATCAATTATAAACTGCTCCAAACAAAGGTGCCTGCCCAGCTTCCTCCTGACACGTGCATACTGGCCTCATGCTCAGACTGTTGAGAATGAGCTAATCTTTATGTGCCTTTGTTGCTTTTTGAAACAGAATTGAGTGGTCATTACCTCCTGGTTTCTAACTAGCTTAACTTCCCCCCCCCCTCCCTTTTAAAGGAACAAGTTTCTTAAAATATAAAACTGTAAACTCACTTTGTTACATTTGCTGACAGGTGATAATCAAAGTCACCAATCTAAAGGTTGGGGCTGCATCAGCTAAGGGCAGCCCCTTTCCAGCACCCAAAAACTCTTCAGTTTGCTCCATACCTCTTGGCCCTTTTCCTGCTGTGATATGGGGCATGCTGCAGAGAGTCATTTCATAATCTTAGACAGTGAATGCCTGGCATTCACCTCTGCACACCGCTCCTTTAAAAGCTTACCTGAAGACGGCCCCAACAAAGTTACAACCAGACCAGTGTAACTTTGGACAGTTTATTCTCTCCTAAAAATTGTATGTATGTATGTATGTGGCACTTGTAGAGGTCAGAGGTCAGCTTGTGGGGGCTGGCTCCCTCCTTTCACCATGTGTGTCTCGGGAATTGAACTCAGATCATCATGATTGGTGGCAGCCATGGAAAACTTAATGTAGTCTTCAGCATAGTCATGGGGGCTCAATATACCAAGTTATTGTATTCAGTGTTCTACTCAGCAATCAGTGCTGTCCCACAATGTCCTGGAATGTACAGGACGAGATGGCTCAGTGGGTAATGGTGTTTGCTGAGCTCAGTCCCTGGAAACCATGTAAAAGGTAGAAGCAGAGGATCAACTCTACAAAGTTGTCCTCTGACTTCACATGTGTATCATGATACATGTATGTGTCTTCTCTCCCATATCATACACACATCCACACAATACCCCCTTCTCCCAGTACAGGCTCTTATACTGATCACAGTCAACAAAGAAACAAAAAGAACATTTCATATGAAAGGCTTATGCACTCAAAGAGTAAAGTGGGATTTAGTGAAGTAGCATGCTTATGATGCCATGTCTGTAAACAGGCAGGGTATATAATGGCAGTCACAGATAAACCCAAATCACAACTAAAGAAACTGTTTTTTAGTGAAATGGAATGGCAACTTGGGCAACAGCTTTGCCTATTCAGAGATGAACTTACCCTTGCTTGTAGCTTAGCTGTGGCTGGGAGAGGACTATTATGCCCTTTAAAACATACACCTGAGGTGCCTCTCTTTCACATAGCCCAGTGGTTCTCAACCTTCCTAAGGTTTAGAACCTTTTAATACAGTTCCACATGTTGTGGTAACCCCAACCATAAAATTATTTTCATTCCTACTTACCTGTTATTTTGCTACTGTTATGAATTGCAATATAAATATTTGATATGCATTGCATGATGGTCTTAGGTGGCCCCTGTGAAAAGGTCATTCATCCTCCAAAGGGGTCGAAGCCGCCACGTTGAGAACCACTGACAAAGCCCATTATTCTCCTCCCTCTACCCCCACATCCTGGTTAACTACCCATGATTATCCTGTGGCTAAGGCAAGAGATGGCCAGAGCTGTGTAGAGTTAACTCCCATCCAGCACATTCAGGCTGGCGGAGGTGACGTATGGACGGAAGTCACAGCGAGAGGTGAGGTCCAATATTAGAAAAGTGTGAATTTCCAATGAAGACTTCTACTATGAAGAGGGCTGTTCTACCAGAAAGTAATTTCTAGTTTTCAAACAGATGATGTGTGACATTTGATGTTTCTAAATTATATTTTTATCATTTTTACTCCTTGCAAAAGACATTTCTAAACTAGATGCAATTTTAACTAAGTAAGTTTATATTAGCTTTACCTTGTCAAAAAGTCACTTTTAATACCAATATAGTGTATGTCAAACCTATAATACCTTTACATATTGGCCCAATTACTGGTCTTCTTTATCTTCTGAAAGTTTTACAGGCATTGATCATAAAGAAATGCTATGTGGACTTCAGCATTTCTATGTTTATATCTGAATACATAATAATTCTGAATGTAACTTTGTATGTTTCTAAAGTTATAAGGAACACATTGATAACTCTTGACCAACTGGATAAATGGGAAGCAGAAAAAGAGATAATTATGAATAAGCCAAAATTAGTTATTGATAGACACTTATTGGTGGTTCTTTAGCATGCTGAACAAAAATATAAACCTATGGTTTGATTCAGCTCGAGGAAGACGGAAAACAATGGCTTCAGAAGTAACATGAAACAGCAAAGGAACTCTTGGGCCTATCCATAATGTTTTCAGTTGGCTCAAGGGATGGTCACAGAATATAAGCCCCATCAGAGTAGGCATCTTGCTCTTTACTGCTCATTTCTTTACACTCAAGTATTTTTTGAACAAATAAACAATAGGAAGAGGAAGGAGAAAAAGAGGGCTTTCTACCCTGTTGGCCCACCAGATGATGAAGAAAACAGTTGTCTCTACAAATGACTGAGAATTGAAAATTTGGAAATTCTCTGGATTTTCCATTGCATATCTAGCATTTAAGGAGATAAGGCCTTTTCCTTGTCTTGGTCCATTCTCAACGAATACCAGGAAGCTGTAATCACTGTGCCACCTTGTGGTCATGACTGGAAAGTTCATTTTTCCTTAATGGACCAGATAGTCCCTGACCCATGCACAAAAGGTACCAAGGAATACACTAGAAGCAACTTAGAGATAAATCAATCAATGCCTATCATCCCAGTGAAGTCTAAAAGTGTCACTGGGAACACAACACTCTATAATCTACAGATGAAGGTGTGCCAAAGGGGCACTGATGACTTATCCTTATTGACAACCAAAAACAGAAGACAGAAAACACCACAAAATAAACACAGGTTAGGTACAAAGAACATTCACAGAAAGAACAGATGGCGCACGTGTGGGATGGTGGGTGGTGGTGCTCCTGAGAGGAGGTACAGTAGAACAGGACCAGAACTGGTGTGTGCTGAGCATGATAGGAACGAAGCTCCCCTTGGTGGGAGCCATGGTGTCTTAGGGAGTGTCAAGTAAGGCTGGAAAGGCCAAAGCAGAAGCAGCAGCTAGACTTGGTGGTGTGTGTGAAAGCAATCTCATCTGAGGCAAACAGGACACTGTGGTCTGGGTAAAAGGTTCAGCTTTTTTTCAACTTCAGGTTCCTCAGCTCTAAAGCAAGATAGATCAAATTGTACTGGCCTATTGTGGGCAGTAAGCGACAGTAGACAGGAGATGCATCCTATAATGAGGAGCAGTAGTAGCCAGTAGAATTTTACATAAGTTGAGCAAAAGTTAGTAAGGTGAAGACACTGAATGGCAACTTATTTAATAGATCCTGGAAAACTAGCAAGTTGATTTATTTTATTTTTTAATGTTGTAAATTACGGTTATTTCTCCTACCTCTATCACCCCAAAATCATGTAAGGCTCCAGTCTTTCCTTTCCTAACCCTTTCCCCAAAAGGTGATACTCCTTCCCAGGCAATTGAACAAGGGCAAGACTTCAGGCTGGACTCATTTCTGCCTCTTCCTCCCCCATCCTAGAGACAGGAAGGCATGGTGACAGAGGAACAGATGGATGGCACAAGGGCCTGAGAAGATCAAGAAAAGAAGCACCACTCTAGGCTGAGCGTTTTCTCCAGACTCAGTCCCTACATGTGGGAGAGGTGAAGCCATGATTGGCCAGGCCTATCATACCTAGCAGAGCCACAACCCTTTCTGGAGTAGCCCACTTAAAGTTGTGGATTTTCAGCAAGGCTGTACCTAGTGTTTTATAGCTGTGGATAGGTTCCTACTTCTGATTCTCCATCAATCTGGTATCCATGGGTGGGAAGGAGAAGCAGTCCCTGCCTACCCTGAAGTATCATTGGCTGTCCCAGGAGAGGAGTCAGCCTGAAGCAAGGGCAACCAGGACCTAAGAGTGGCTGACACATATGCACAAATCATAGATGCTCTTGTTGGGTGGTATTCCCTGGAAGAGGAAATCTAAATTGCAGAGCTGATCTTGGGATTCAGTACCTACTGTCCAGAAGGTTGAAAATGGGCCTGTGGATAAGAGGTGGGAGGTAGTATGGTCAAGGGCATTATTACATTGGGGATAAGAAGGGTAAGTAAGAGGTAGGTAGCTGTCCTCACAGGGAGTCTCCACACCATCTGCTGGACATCCCAACAGGATCTAGGGAACCCTGAAATAAGTGAAGGGGCTAGGTGCCTTGCTATGAGGAAAGGGGGAAAGGCCTGATGATTTCCTCTGGAAAGTCCCCCCTCTACTCTTGTAGGTCCTGGAGGGAACAGAGGGGCCACAGAAGGTTCTCAGAGGAGTTAGGGGGTATAGTATATAGCCCTTTGGATCAGCATGCTGGGACCATGTTGATTTCAGGGTCCTCTATCAGGAACTTGATGTTGAAAACCCTTCCTGGATAGTTGTGGAATCCTGGGAGGCTGATAGTGCTGGCCGTGGAGCATTAAGGGGCTCAGGTCCTTGTCAAAAGCTGTGTGTGCCCTGGGTCTGCCATTGCTGGCACAGGGCAGTGTTCTGAAGGCACAGCACTTCTCTGGGATCAGGCTCATGCCCACCACCCAGAAGGCCCTTAACCTGGGCTTCACATGGTCTTTGGAGACCTTAAGGAAGCAGGGGTTAGAGGAAAGGTTGTGGTGGATGGAGTCCTTCCAGCCCTCATAGTTGTCCCCGATGAAGGGGAATACTGCTGGACCTGATGGATGACCTGGGCCAGCTTCAGCCTATGGATAGAAGTATGCGGTCTGAATTACCAAGGTGATCGCAGCCAATGAGGTATAGGTTTATCAGACCTTAGGTTATCTCTTCTTCCTCCTCTTGGGGGGCCTCGAGGCAAACTGTTTGGGGGGACCACAGGTGAGGTTGTAAGACCCCAAGAAAGGGGGGCAGTCCTGGGCTGGGGCCTGGCCTATGAGAGGGCTCAGGGCAGTGAGACTGTGTGTGTGTGTGTGTGGAGGCTGGGTCTTAGCCTGAGGCCATGCTACCATGAAGGTTTTAAAGAGCAGGGTGAGGGCTGGGATGTAGCTCAGTGGTAGCCTAGCATGGGTAAGACCTTGCATTCAATAGCCAGTGCTACAAAAACATATATAAACAAAGCTCAGAGTGGGTATGGAGAAGGGTGATGGTAGAGACACTTAAGACCTCAGGAGTGTGGGAAGGAACCCAATGCAGGGAATAAACAGGACAGAGTTAAGGTGAGTCCTTTTTTACCTTAACATGAACCTATAATGTCAAGGTACAACAATGATAGTGATGATCCTGAATATGGTGGAGAAACATGGGTTCTGAATAGCCAAGCATGCTACCAATGCACACACATCCAATGCTGTGGTGTTAAAGCATGCACCATGCACCTTCTGAGTTAGTCTTTTGGGTAAAAATAGTAAGTTGGACAATTGGATTTGGGGAACAGGGAAGATCAGCAGTCCCAGACCGATGGCAAATGTAATAATAACACCAAGGTGACTGTTCAGGGAAACAATGACAGCGACGGGTGAGAAAGCAAAAGCATAAACAATGTGGGTCATGTTGGAGGTTAAGATACAGACACTCTCATGTCCCACTTGGTCACCAAGAGTCTTTTCTAGAGGTCCAAATGACCATGTGACTGACATGCTAAGGAAAACACAGGCATTTATCATTCTGCCCACTCATTTTATACCTAAGAATTTAGTTGAAGAAAATTACCAGAGAGGTAAACAATGATTTATGCACAAGACCACTTAAAAACTATAAACCTACCTGACAACAACTGGGAGAAAGCTAAACAATTGTGTTTTTTCCACAAAGATCTAGCTTTTGAGAAACAAAAGAAGAAACACATAAGGATACAGGAAGCTAACTTTATACAATGTGAGATGTTTTTGTTTGCAAAAAGTGCATTATACAAAAGAACATAATTCAGTTTTAAAAACTATTATAGGCTTCTAAAGAAAAATGCAAAGGAAATATCCATTCATATTTTACATACACTTTATGATAGGACCCCAGTGTTGCACTGGGAATAAGGTATCATTTTCTATTCATATTTATGGTATCCTGATTGCTTATGACATTTAACTCAGTATTACCTCTTCTAATTCATTCTTTTAAACTTTTTTTTCCCCATAAGAGATTACCGGGAAGCATAAAACAGCCGCTGAATTTTATTAACATAGAGAAGCCATCACACTGTGTTAAAAAAACAAAACAAAAAACCCACCACAAAACCAATGAACAAAATTCAAAAGTATTGGAAATGCTTCAGGACAAAACCAAAAACATAACTTCAACAACTATTAAGGGGGATTATGGGGAAGGAGTAATGTGTGGGCTGAAAGAAACAAGGGAATTGTCAGGTAACTGTAGGCCTGGGCTTTACTAGATTCGAATCATGCAATTGCTAAAAGGATTAAATGCTAGCCAAGAAGATGTGAATTTGGCGAATTAAGGATAGTTGGTAAGATTGAGGAATTCTTGTTTGAGGATGTAATAGTTGCACTGTAATCACACCTTTAGAGTCTGTACTTTTGGGGAATACCAAAAACACTATACAAATAACATGAAACAATCTCCCATCAAATGGTCTCCAACAGAGGGCTGTATCTGTGTGGGGTGTAGCTGAAGCAAGCCTAACTCCTGCACTGCTATAAAAAGTGGTCTGGGTACAAGAATTAATTCTACTACTTTCTCAACTTCTGTCTATCTTCAAATCGGCCTACAAAAAAGAGTTCAAATGATCTGTAAAGGCAGCATTCCCCTTAATGCTGTACAGGCAAGCCTGTGTGTCTACAGGTTACACACCTCGTGGTTCTGTCCTGGAAGGTAACGGATAGTGACAATTTACTTACATGTATGATGTCCACTCTTCCAGGAACTGAGAAATGCCTACAACCAGTTTTGAGACTTTGACCCTGCTGTGAGGATCTCAGGCAAGTCACCTGATATTCTACTCTACTGAGGCCAAACACTTCTTTTCTTAGCACGAGATGGACATACAAGTAACGTTATAATACACAATTTCAGGAGTCATGGCCTTCCTCCAAAAGATGCTTTTTTTTTTTTTTGGTGGTGGTGGGGCAATAATTACTCCTGGGCAATGTCTTCCTGGGCAGATGATTTTCTATCACATAGCTCCTAACTGTTGTACAAGGTTTGTTCAGACTTTTCTTCACCACAATAGATCCTACAGATTGCACCAGAAATTCACTATATGCCCAGTTCTCAAAGAAAGAAAAGATAAAGCTGGTGGTACATGTCTTGCCCTCTAATGACAGATCAGGAGGAAAAGTAGATACCACACAGGATGGGACAGAGCTTCCAGCAGGTAACAAGGTGGCTGTATACAAGGCAATATCACTACAGCTCAAAGAGCAGGCCAGGGATATATAGAAGGGGCTCACTTGCCTCAAGGAGCTGTGCTTTTCATGGGGGTTATGCCTGAAGTAGAGCTTTCAAGGTGGTCCTGCCTCTAGCCATAGGGCAGAAGACCTCAAGATGAGTGAGAGGACAGTAGTCAATTATCTTGCAAAGGGCAACCTACACATGGCTCAGGAGCTCCACTTACCTCTGGACTAACAGTCCCCAAGGAGAGCACAAGGCATTTGCGAAGGTGGACCTCTAGCTGGTCCCCTAACTTGTTCCCTATGTCTCGTGTCTGAAGTTTCCCTTAACTAAAGCAGGACTGTTGTGTAGTTATCCTGCCAGGGTTTTCCAGGTTGTTCCTCATTATTCAAGCAACTATACAAAGATTCTTTTGTATTTGCTGCTGTCTCCAAGGGTCCTTGTTCATTCAGCCCCTCAGAACTATTCATCCTTGGATTCTTTCTTATAGCCTTCCTACCAGCTGTTAGTTTGAGGAAGCCCTGCTTGCAGTCTGAGGAGAGGATCTAGCTTAGTACCTGACTCAAAGCAGGTACTGAGCAGTCTGCAGTTTGCATAAAACCCAGGAGGAAAACAGAGATGTAGGTAGTTGGCTTATATAGAAAGAAGCATGGAGGACCATGAGTGAGGTAGAGATAGTGGTTTTGTTAGCGTGAAGCTGCAAATAAAAGGAACCATGGGGAAGGAACCTGGTGCTCAGTGACAGTGTGTACAGAGGGGTAGGAGATCACAGAACCGCAAGTGTCAGGGAGTGCTAACACGTGGGTGAGCAAGGACAGGTGGAAGAACAGCACCATCAAAGGTAGTGACAAACTAGCAGGAGATAGGAAGGCAAGAGGCTGGAATTTACAGAGCGATAGTACTAAAGATCCACGCATGGTGACACTAGAAAGATGCCACTGGGTTTGGCTCCTGGGAAGGGATGCTATTTTCTTTTGTGATAGACTGGATGGCAAGAGATGGGGAGGTAACCAAGACCACATACAAAACACAAATTGTTTTTTCATGAAGTAGGCACTGCTGAGGAAAAAAGATACTTGAGGGGTTGGAATGAAGGTTAAGATTTGGGTTTTGCTTTGTTGATGGAAGACAATTTGAGCACAGTTTATAGGTACAGAGGAAGAATGGGGAATTCCAGTATGAGTATGGGAGGGCTAGCCTAAGTTAGGCTGGTGTAATAGGTTGTCTCCAGCAGCTCACCTCATGCCATGCACAGCCATATGGTACAGCCACCTCAGCTAGAGAGCTAAACAGCTAGATATACTCTCCCCAGGGTTCTGAAGAAGTGTTGGGCAACTCTACAGAAATCCAGAAGTAAAGGCATGCCAGACAGGGACTGTACAGAGGGCACAGTCTGCTTTGGAAAGGGGCAGGATGCCTGGTGAGTTTTAGACAAAGGTGTCAGAAGTTAAGGGTAGAGACTGCAGGGGGAGGACTGAGCACAGGGACTGAGGATCACTATTACCAAAGGCCCAGCTTGAAACTCAGTGAGTCTCTCTCCCAACTAGGACAAAAAAACCACTGAAGAACTGATACAGCACAGCCCTTGTCTCACTGGCTATCCTCCCCTGCTAGGTTTTTGCCCACTGCCATCCTAATACTCAGCCACGGGTCAAAACTCCACTGAGCTGTACACCCTTGCTCTAGGCCTATTCTTCTGTGAGCCTGGCTCTCTTGTCCTTCCTCCACATGTCCACTGTGACTATGCACCTACAACAGAAGTGCAAAACTGCTATTCTGGTTCCAAGTGAGTGATCATGGGCAGTTTTATGATTAGAAGCCTGAGTCCTGGCTGACGTCTAAACTGCATGTTGTAGGGGTGCTGAGAATCAGGCATTATTGAAAATAAACGCCCAGAACTTTCTGGTAAACATGGACCCAATGGGGAATATCTGAGCTTTTCACATAGCAGAGGATCCCATGTCAAGGCGGGAGTATGTCGCACATCTTCCTACTCAAGTTATTCTGAAATGAAGAAGCACCCTGAGTTTCCTAACTCCAAATCCTCTGCGTGAACAGCTCAAAGACTTCTACAGCACATGGAGCAAACTGTGAGGTAGGCCGTGAGGGCTTGCCCTGGTCAAACCCAGGCACACCCATCTCCTCTTGCCTTGCACAGCTCCCTCAGAAACAGCTCTCCAGCATGGCTGTCTCGGTGCACCACGCAAGAAGCATACTTCTGCCCCTACTCCCGCTGAAACCACATCTTTCACCTAAATGTCGCTCCCTCTTTTTTCTTGCCTGCTTTCTAACTCACGCCTTTCCCAAGGCCCATCTCAAGTTTCTCTTCTCCCTCCCATGAATACTGTAGTGTTTGGTATCTATATTATTCTCTGGACATTTAAAAATATACTACCTTTGTGTTCCTTTTGTACTTCTACCCACTGTTCAAATGGCAGTTTTAAAAGCAAGCAAAAACTAAGGCAGTGAATATAGGTCCCCTAAAAGAGTGGCATGGGTACCTTTCCTATTTTAGCTCTTACTTAGCACAAGAATAAAGTTGTAGTTGTCAGGATGCAAAGTAAAAACAAAGCCAATTATGTCTCTCACTACAGAATGGATCAATGTCAGATAACGATGATCATCCTGAGCAGTGGCATGGTTCTCTGCACTTGAGTGAAGGCAAGAAAGTTGCAGTCTATATTTTGAAACGGTGTAAAATCTGGTGATTTTTAGATAAATCTGTATAACCGTTAACATTGCTTTGTTAAAATAAGGTCAGCTTATCCAGTCTTACCTTGAAGTTGCTATGAAGAGTAATAAATGAGAGCAAATAAATTTTTAAAAAGTTTCTTTGAAAGTGATAATACTACACTACTGATTCAAAATTTAATCACATTTCAACCAGTTATTTTAAAAATTTAAAATGGTATTTTATGAAGCTGAAAGAAAAATTCCCAACCCTTCCACATGGGGAACATTACAGGACTACCAAAGTGAAGCTCTTGCCCGTGGCCTTTTCATCAGGGGACAGCACACACACTGCAGTCATTTCTTCTACACCTCCTGGGAGGGAAGGGCCATCAGGACACTTTGGTCTTAGAAGCTCAATATCTAAAATTAACCAACCTAAGCAATACTTTCCATTGCTACCATATAGAATTACACTGTTTACTGAAGCAAAACCATTCAAAACTTCTGAAAGAAACAGTGATCATTCAGAAATCAGGTGGCTTGGCCATAAACCTGACTTAAGGCAACTGTGTCTGAGATCCTTCCTGTAAAACAAAGTTTAGATTTATAATATTTTAAAATCTCCTTTAACTTAGAAAGCAGATATATTTTCCACCAAATTCCATATATATGTATGTATATAAATATATAGCTTAATAAGCATTCATACAACACTTTCTAACTTGAGTTAATATGTATAAACTTTAAGCCTAACATAGGTTTACACTAACAAATTAATTTATAATTAGCTTTTATAGTCTGTCCATATTGAAGCTTCCTATCTCCCAGGCTGCTTTGGAAATGAAATGATGAGCCAGGTACAAGCAAACCCCAGTGTTTTATGGCTGAAGCACAGCATTAATACTTAAATACGATGATGATATAATTTAAAAGTCATGTTGGTCAGTGATTCACAGAATTTAACCAATCAAGTTAAGTTTCCTTTCCTTTTAAGCAGAAACAGTCTCTTTTTGTGTGTGATCCTTTTGGTTTTGCTTTTACTAGGAAGAACTTGTAATTACAACTTGGCTAAAATAAAAAAAAAAAAAACTTATGATATTTTTCATCTTTACATGCTCAGAACCCCTGCTTTCTTACTTGACCAGTTTTGAGCCACATTTGGAGAACTAGCCCAGCGCTGCTTTATTTTAGTGAAACGGCAGATTAGACAGACAACAGCATTTACCTTTAAAGTTTTTCCAAATTCTCATTTTTGGCAGCTGAATACGGTACTTCTGAGCTGCATAACTTTTGAAACCTAGCTGGAGCACAGCACCACCCAGAGAGACAGGGCACACACAACAGCGTCCACGCTCATCTCAGCCTGCACGCCCCTTCTCCACGAGTGCTCCAGAACTCACCACTCACACACAACCGTGTGCCTGCCGCAGCAGCACTACCTACCATACACAGGGTGGCAGCACTGAGCGGAGCAGCGCCAACAGCAAGCACACTGGATGCCAATGGGAGCACACCAGTGTCTGAATCCTGATTAGGAAAGAAGTTCGTAGACACACGGGCATTTTGGTTTTAATTAACAAGTCCTTTTAATTCTGGCAGAGGAATCGTGGACTGCAGAAAGGCTATTATGAGTCAGCCTCGGAACGGGATCCGTTATAGTCTTTTAAACTGTTTTCTCCTATTCTTGCTGTAACCAATAAAGGGTGAATTGAGTACAACTTCATTCAAGTATGACACTGGGCCAATGTGGAGCAGAGCAGTTATATCTGTAGTGCCTACTTTGAGATAACCAGAGCTATGGTTAAAGGTACTTCAGAAGAGAACAGCATGCTGTGAGAACAAGGGCATACTTAAGAAATAAAAGTTTAATACAACTGAATTAAGTTATAATACACACAAAGAGGACTTTTTAGGAAAACATTCAGAATAGTACTTTTAAAAACCACTGAAGTAGCGCTGTCTTAGTAAACACGTAATAATTAAAGCTCCCGAACACAGCAGACATGCAGCTAAATACTAGGCTATCTGTGACCACTTTTCTTTAAAAAAACAAATAATATAATTAAAGATACTAAGATCTTTAATGTAATTTTGGCCATTTAAAATGTTTATTAACTGTCAAAGGACAAATGCTTAAGACCTTTTGCAGACTGCCAGACTTTATTTTATTTTGACAATTACTTTGTTTACAAACTTCTGGGACTTAAAAACAGATTCAGAAACAAAAACAATTCTTTCAGTTAAAATTCTGTCTATTTCAACAATAAATCAATTTATTCACATAAATATTTAAATCTCTTTTTCCCCAATTAAATTTATTATTTGATGGTTCATTTTCATCTCAATTTGGGTAAACAATTATGATAACACATCTTTATACACATACAGTTGATGCATGGCACATTATTTTTGAGGAGTCTGAAAGAGAGCCTAGGGAGGCTGACACACGCACTGCCCACAGAGCAGAGTGACATTGGTCATCTGCGTGACGACACGTCTGAGGACGCACGGGTTTGTGAGGGGAAAGCGGAGCCCACACTGTCACCGAGCCCTACAGATGTGCACTGTACTCACCCAGACCTTCACTCTTTGAAAAGCCTCTACATCTTCCAAGAACGAGCCAGCAGGGCTGCTTCCTCCACTCTTGGTGTGACTACTTTATTGTCCGTCCAATTCTATCTTAATGCTGAGATCATATGCCTTTCCAACCATTTTCAAATAAAATACCAATATTAGAAGAGAAACACAACTAAGATAGAATTTACTCAATTAAGTTACCTCAGACAATAACAAATTACCAAAACACAGGAAAAACATTTTCTAACATTTACTTAAGCAATTTTAAATGTACTAGGAGGGCAAATTTATACCTGGGGCTGAGCTTGCAATCAACTATACTGGACATACCAGTGCTTATTTTAAGGATATGATAGGTCTTAACCATCACATGTAAAGTAACAAACTTTCCATAAACTTATAAAAATTATAAGTTTCATGTCAAAGTAATAGAGCTAATTTCCCTTCTCCAGAATGGAATATTCACAGAAATTGTATTTAGAAAATGTAAAAAGCAACCTAAGAAAGGGAATGTACTCTTATATAAATGCTATTTTACTTCATTGCCTTAAGATAGTACAATAGAATCTTTTATTGTAACTTCTTTGGGCATGATGAGAACTAATCTGGGCTCTGTAATTAGAGCATTAAGACAATACAAAAAATACAACTAATTTACTGAGAAAACCTATCAGACTAAAATTCAATTGGTGCTCTTTTGAACCTGCAAAGTTAAACAACCTTAAGTTTCCAGCCTTGGTTTCTGAAAATTCTCTTCATCCAGAATAATCAACTGATGGATCTTCAGAAAAATAAAATTGACAGTAACACTTTCTGATTCCGCCTTTTAGACAAAAGATTTATAGTCCTTATTTAAAAACTGATTTTTAGTTTCCAAAAAATGTATCTTAAAGATTCTAATGCCCACTGATCAGACATTAGATGTTTTTTATGATGTCAGGTGGCAGTTCTTTAATTGTTACATTTACTCTGAGAATAGTCTCATACTCAGAAACCGCAACATAGAAAACCATAAACAACCTACATGCAATACACCAACACTGGTATGGGACAATAATTTAAATCTTAACAACAGAAAAGCTTAAAATGAGACTCTCATTCAAAAAAGGTATATTTGAAGACTCTGAAATGCACTACCATCCACTGCTGGAACGGACTCCTGCACTCCCAGAGCAGGCTGCAAAATTAAAGGTAAATTCTACTCCAGATATCACAAGAGCAGGTTTCAATTCTCCTTCAGAAAACCAATTGCTAATTAGTAAACGAGAAAGAGAAATGTCTTTAATCAGCAGCATACACCTTAAAATATCCTGAAAATGAACAGTCTTCTTGGTGAAATACTCTTATTTATACCTTATAAAAGCCTTTAAAGTGTTATTAAGACTGTAAGAAATTATTCAAATTGCCCTGAAAAATCCACAGAACAAAACTATTCTTAGAATGGGGCTTTGAAATTTATTTTACTATCCTAAAAAAGAAGTTTTAAGTTTTCCAATAAACAACAAGAAAGGCAATTTTCAATGACTCCTAAGGCTCTCAAACTATTTCACCTAAGTACATATTTAAATACTCTTTAAAATCTTTTTAAAAAAACATCAGAAAATGACTTTCTCCTTTTCCTTCTGTTAAAAAAAGAATTTCAAATCATCACTACAAATCATTCTTAGAATTTAGTTTAATCAAAATCTAAAGAAAGAAGGATCAGGGGCTCTGGAGGTCTAATTTTAAAAGGTGGTTACAAATCCAGCAAGTTACACTAAAAATATTTTGATAAAATTCCCCAAATTAACACTCAGATATCCTTTTTTTGTAAACTTGTGATTTTTGCTTTATAGTTGATTATTCTTTATTTACATAAGTTGAATCTTAAATTTATCATAATTACTATTTTATTCTAAAATTCTTATTTCTCTGGTCTCTCATCATTATTTTTGGACATTTTAGTTTACACTGATGTTGTAGTACACTTCCATTGTTCAAAAGTCTTATATTTAAAAAAGCATCAAAACCACATTTTTGTTCTCTAATATCTTCACATTTCTAGGTTTTCTATGATTTTAAATTAGGAAAAAGTTCCACTTAAAAAACAAGGCAAAAGAATACTTTTAGCAAACTGTTTTTCCTATTAACCTAGGATGTAAGTGCAGAAGTTCACTCACTCTACACATGCACATACATTTCATAGGTAGTCATCTCAAATTCCCAACACATACTTTGGTTAGTTTTAATACCAGGATACTGTAGTAACTCTGTTTATAAGACATTCAGGGACTTTTAAACACTAACAATTTTAATGCAATATCACACTACTTCACTTTTTAAAAATGAGATATTATTTGTTTTATAACATTTTTTTGTACTTTGATATGCACTTAAAAAAAGCAAAATCCTTACGAATAACACACACAATACATACACAGAATCAGAACACAAAAACATTCAAATGTCTCCGATAGTCAGCCTCAGCATGTCCTGATCAGCTCTCCCCTACAAGGAGGACATACAGACAGGAGGACACACTAGGTAGAATGCAAACCTCAGGGAGATAGGCCAATAAATTGAAAAGTAAAAATCAAACTATGTCTCTGTAATAATTTCTATTAGGTTTTTATACAGATATATTTCTTATAATGTCAAATGTTAACAACTACATACCAACATTTCATAAAAATTTATAACCTAGAAATACTCATTTATTTTCTCAAATTAAACCTAAAATTAAATTTTCAAATGAGATATAAAAGTTGCCCTGAAGTGAAGAAAAAGCAGTAACAGTAGATTTCAGATTTGAGAGTTTCAAAAAAGTTAGCAATGATATGATTACAAAAAAAGCAACGATAAATCACTTCTAAAGTGTCTTTGTGTTGGAATGGAAAAGAACTCTTCTGCCTGAGTTCTGAAATCACAGTGACCATGTACCCTGCCCTCACACTGAACTTGTTTGTAAACACTTTTCGAAGGCTACCTAAACACTTACTAACTGCTTAAGTATGCTGCCTACATTAATTCCTGTTAAAATTAAAGAAATAAAGGTATACCTTTGTTTCCAAGCAATGACTGACATGCTTTCAACGTATTCAGTGTTTCAGGAAAAACATTGTTTATCAGGTTCTTAAAATATTTTGAATGATGGCTCAAGTGAGAGTTTCTCTGCCTTGCACCCTGAACAGACGCACTTGCTTAGCTTCTGCTCAACAGACACACTTTTCTTCTTCTGAAACTCTCTCCTCATGTGTAACAGGTTAATTTTTTACATGTTAAATTCCCAAGGAATAAAATAACAAATAATAATATTAAAACATTTCTAGAAGGATGAACATTTTGATTACACAACTTGAGAAAAATGATTATTTAAGCAAACTTCAAAGACAGCCATAGACATAGGTTTTAGTTGTCTGTCTTTTAAAATCCCAGTTACAATAGGAACAGAACATTTAATTTAGAAAACAATAATTTAATCCTTAGGTAAATTTCCAGAATATCTTATAAGAATGTATTTAATAACAATAAAGATTATGATAATAATGAAGGAAAATTCCCATATTTGATTGATATTAAAACATAAACAGCATTCTTAAAATTTCCAACTTCATTGATAAAAGCAAAATCACTACTTTAGCTAAAAATGTCTGTTTATTGAAATATTTTGATTATAATAAATACACAGATAATGGAGTTTTATCAGTATTAGCCCACACTCACTAAATCATCCATCACAGTAGAAAAATCCTTTTCAGAATTTTGAACAGCAACACTGAGCATCTAAGTCTCAGATAGGAATCTAAATCGGTGAGATTTCTTTGACTTTAAGTGAAGTAAGAATGTGGAGCAGGAGATATCCTTAGATGATTTCTGTAAATTGGTATAATTTAACGGGACTTCCAGAAAAAGGAAGTTCAACAGGTAGGGTTTCTAGGACATTAAAGACCTTAATGCAGCCATTTCAAACCAGCTACTGTGGCACTCCCTACTAAAGAAGACCCAAGGAGTGACAGTTTGAAGTTGGGCGTTCTAAGTACATTTTCTAATTTAGAAAAGTAGCTGGTTGTACAAAGCCCAAACATAAAAGTTTATATCACCCTACATGAGAAAGAATAACCTTTAGTAGGAGAACTTCTGCTGAGGCTGACAATAAAGAATGGAATCCTATTTTTAAGTGCCCAAACAACTGAAATGGCTCAGTGAGCTAACAACTAAAATCAAAACTTGCCTTGACTTTGACTGACACTGAATTTATTGGTATTAGTATTTGGTTTGTCAAAGTGGCAACTGTTCAGTATCCAAGTCTCAAGTATTTTAAGCACAAAGCATAATCCTGACTACTTATAGTCAAAGTAACTACCTTAAGTCAAAAACACAATGAAAATGCAAAATAAACTTCAGAGGTTTTATAAGTAATGATGGAATATGAAACCTTTGGACAGAAAGTTATGGTGGGGAGGGGTTATCTTCTTCATTGGTTCTTTAATCTCTTTCCAAACCATTGTGATTTAATAGTGATCTGTGACACTATTTTCTTTAGTGACTTCTTAGAAAGCTGTAGTTGTTTCCAAAGTGGGAAACCACAGGATGATGTGCTCACAGGACACTGATAGTGTTCTCATGGAGGTATTTACAGAAAGGTGCCGAGAAAATTCAGTTAGAAACAGGAACTAACACACAATGGACTTTAAAATAATAATTTTTATGCAGTATGGCAAAAGAGAACATTGCCTAAGAAGCCCAAAAATTCAGTTCTAACTCTGATCCATTTCTACAAATTGTAAGAACAAAGCAAAATAGAGATTTATTTCCTAAACTCCATCTGCCTGTGGAAACTGAATGTAAGTTGTTTCCATTCCAGATTAATCTTAATCTCAAATACAGTACAGTTAACAATGTACACATTTTACCTTTTGAAAATACTGGGGACATCTATGACACAAGAGCCCACAGTAGCTAACGACTAGTAAACATTTCCTGTTAAACACAAATCACTTCAGCCAAAAAAAATGCAAATTGATAGGCTTCTGGATTTTCAAGCATTTCATTTCCAAAGTGTAAAGTTACAGCATATGCACAGGGTGGACTTTAAAAATGGATGTATATGTAAACTTTTCCATGGTCTTCATGGGAGCCACTCCTGCCTCCCCAGAAATGTCTACTGCTTACAATGGTAAGGAATCTTCACCTCTTTGCCTGTAATTTTCAACCAGAAGTCCTCAATGTACCTGAAGCCAAACTGAATATTAGGTATTTTACAAAATGGCTGTAAACCCCCATTATGGGCATACATGGCTCTTTGATCTCACTGCACAGAATTCATAACTGTTCAATAATGCTATACCATTACACCACACACCTTCAACTATTTCCATTTTTCCACAATTCCTTCCAAAATCAGCTTCCAGAGCAAAGCAATGTAACATGAAAAGTTTCTGGGAGGGCTTGTTACATAAAAGAACAGCGTGGATGAAAACTAAGCCACACTCGTATCCATCTTCTACTGGGCTTGTTTACCCTCCTCTCCCTCCATCACTCCTAAACGTGGGTGCACTTGAGTAATGGAAAGAGAAGGCTCTTCCATCACCACACACTTCCAGCACCTCTGCCTTTGGTCCTCAGACAGTAAGTCTCCGTAGGTGATGAAAACCCTAAGAAAAGAGAAGCTGTCTCTTTAAAATGCCCTGCTCTGTCCCAGATCCCACGTGGAACCAACATCAGCAGCACTTTCCCACTAACATCTATGTGATGCAAGAGGCACCATCCTTTTATATACATAAAACCAGAAAACCTCAGTTCAACATTCCTTAGTGAGGGCGAACAGGTGAAGCAAACGTGTCAGGAAGGGAGAAGCCAAACAACTCCCCACCCCTCCCCAGAAGGTTCGCCAGTCTCGCCCTCCAGTCTCTCTGGGCAACAGCACCTTTCTACCCCTCCTCTGGAGAGCCCAGTTTGAAGAAAGGAGGGAGCCACTAACAAAACCTGAGGCATAAATGCGACGAAAATGCAATCTAAAGCCGCAAAGGTTTATTCTTCCAATCACACACATTAACTCTATTAAGAAAATGGCATCACTTTTTTTCTACCAAAAAAAAGCAAGCCCCGCAAAGATCATCAAAAGGGAGTTATAAAATAGCAAATATAGTGTTTATCTTATCTCAGATCAGTCCACATTACCAATAAGTTTAGCAGTTTCTGCACTACCACCTCCCCCTCCCTCCCCCTGCTTCGCTTGCATTGGATTTTCACGTTTTCTCATTGTCGGTGGAGTTATAAAAGGCTTTTGCCCTTCGAAAGTTTTAAAAAATAAATAAATATTAACTCCTTGGTCCCTGCAAAGTCAAAATGGACTTCAGGGGAAAGGCGGTTCACACTTTTACCTTTAGCGAGAAAGGGGGGAGCATCCCGGATTTTTAGGGATTTTTTGCGATTTTTTAACAATTTTTATTTGGTTATATGCCTGAGTTCTCCCTCCATTTTGGTTGTTTATGATACTGACAACAAGCTGTCCCTGCTCCGTCCCGATCTCCTGCTTTCATTTAGCACCCCCTCCCCCTACGCCCCCGCCGCCACCCTGCTGGGTCCGGCGCCCCGCGGACCCCGCACCCCGACTCGGATATCCCACCTGGGCAGAGGGCAAAAACAAATGCATTTCTCCAGAAAAGAAAAACCTCTTCGGAAAAGGGGGCAAAGTTACCCCAAGTCACTCCCAGTGCCCCCCAAATATTGCCGACCGCGGGTCTCCGCCAGGCCCTTTGGGAAGCGACCTTCCCCCGGGATGTTTTGGTGGAAAATGCGGAGAGTTTCCTCTCAAAACCGAATTTATATTAATTTTTCCCTTATTTTTCGGGTCTCTAATGTCTTCCGCTCTCGCTGCTGCCGCTGCCGCTGTCACAATATTCACAGCACCAGAGAGGAGGAGGAGGAGGAGGAGGAAAACTTTTCAAACTTTCCAGACCCTGAATAAAAGGTTTTTTTTTTCCCACCGACCTCACCTTCGGGTCCCCAGCCGCGTCGCCCCCTGCCCTGTCAGCAGCGACCTCGGGAGTCCTCTTAGCCCCGCCGCACGATTTTATTTGATTTTTTATTATTATTTTTCTCTCTGGGGTCCTGAGCAGGGGCTGGGAGTAGCACAAACTTTTCCTCCTCCTGCCGCCGCCGCGGCTCCTCTGCCCCCTCGGCTAGTCCCATAATTTAAATAACCCTGATATTCCTCCCGCTAAACGCCTCCCCGCCGTCCCGGACCCCGGGAGAACTCACCGCGGGGCTTTAACATCCTCCCTCCGGCCCGTCCGCCGCCTTTACACCGCCCGCGGAATTTCTAATAATTTTTTTCTCATATTTCGGGCTGGACGCGGCGGGCCTGGAAATTGTTTCCTTACGCCTCTTTCCAGCAGCCATTGTAGTGTATGCGCTGCCCCTGCAGCTCAACTTGCAGCTGCCGCCGCCGCCGCCGCCGCCGCCGCCGCCGCTGCCGCCGACGTCGCGCCCACTGCCGCCTCCCCCCGCCCGCTCGGCCACCGCCCCCGCCCCGCGCCCGCCCGCCGGCCCGCCCTGGCCCCCGCCCGCCGCGGTGCCCGCCCCCCTCACGCTCCGCCCGGGCCCGGCCAGTCCGCGCGGCCGCCGCCGATTCCGGCGGGTCCATTGGTCGGCACAGCTGCCAGTCAGGCTGAAGTGTTAAGAGCGAGGCTGCAGGGCGGGGGGCGCGGTGGGGCGGGGCGAGGGCGGGGTCTCACGCCGCCCCACCCACTCCTCCTGCCTGGGCCCTCCTCCCGCGGCCCGGGGGCGGAGCGAACAACGCCCGCCCCCGCCGCACAGAGTCCCTCGCGCCTGTCAATCCGGCAGCAGCGCGCGCGGATTGGACGGACTGAAACGGGGGGCGCGGGGGCAGCACGTTGGGGTGCGCGCTATTTAAGGTCCTGCTGCGTGAGCGACTGACGTGTTTGGAGCTGTAGCCGGCTCGGGTGCTGGCCGAGTGGCGACCGGTGGTGAGTGGTCTCCGGCCCCTCCCTCCCTCCGCGGCAGACCCTGGACAACGCTAGCCGGGGACGCCTACCCTAGTTCTCGGCGCCAGTTCGTCCGCGGCATGCCGTGCTGTCGCTGCTCGCGCTACGCGACTCCTCCGGCTCGGGCAGCGGAAGGTGACCCTAGACAGGTCTGGGCACCCCGGATTGTGTCACTCCCCGCCCAGCCCTTCCCGGGTCCTCGCGGTCTGCTGCACCCCCTTCCCCAGCCCCTGTGTCGCGTCCACCTGTGCCTGTGTCGGATACTGCGGAGCGGCACCCCGGAAGGCGATGCGGTCCGGGAGTCGCATCCTTTGGGATTCTCCTCTGATCTCCCAGTGCCCGTTAGTGTGTACTTTTTAACTTTTTGTCCTTGTTCCTCTGCACCCAGGTTTACGGCGTGGTGTGTTTCTGCTTCCGGATTTAACCCTCAGACCCGGCTCTGAGCAGCCTAGGGGCCTGGACGAGTTCAGTAACGTGCCCTTCCCCCACTACGGATCAAAGCTACAAGGAGAGTGGGAATTTGGAACTCTTTGGGTAAGCCATTTGCCCTTTAGAGTAGATTTTAGTGATTCCTCAGATGTGCTGTAGGTTGGCAGCCTTCCCTCAAACCTTTGGTTTTCTTTTTGAATATCCTCTTGGAAGTAGTAGAGAGTTGTAACAGTTGTTCACTCTGACTCTTTAAAGAGTAAGCAGATAAGGCCTCTTTAGCAGGCCACTCCATCTTGCCCTTCAGCCCCACTCCCCTTCAGCCCCATTTCCTCTTCCTGAACAGTTAACACAGGGATTCATACGAAGGAGGTGGCATTCTGAAATCCATGCTTAAAGTGACTTGCATTGAGAATCCAGAATAAAAAACACAAAAAACAATGAAATGGGAATAGCTTGAAACAGCAAATTTAATGTCTGCGTTGTGTAGGTATTTTTAAAGCATTTCTGGCTGATGACAATGAAATAGAACAGAATTCCTTCATGATTAGGACACAGCTTGACTTCTGTTTGTGTCTGATTGTTGCTGAGATGATAATGCCTGTGTATGAACTGTCAAGCAGAGTTCTGTGAAGACATGACAGGATAGATATGAAAGAGAAGGTTGTACGTTTGTACGTGTTCTTAGTTCCGTTATTTCTGTTAGGAAGAGGCAGTCCTGTAAAATCCTGTCTTCTGAGGAGGAGAAACTTCTAGACACAGTTGGACTCTGCACTGAGTCTCTGTCAGCATGTGTCTGTTGGCTGGATATTTTCAATGAAGGTCATGAAATCCAATAATCATTTGGTGATTATTGAAAGTTAAAGGACTGCAGAATAATCAGATCCATCTTTTAGCCCAGACATCCTGATCTTTCTCAGTATAGAAGGAACTGGACAGGGTGACCATTGACAGATAAATGTTCACTTATCAGGAGTTCATGGGCTTGAATTACTTTTTCGGCATATTTATTATTTCTTTTAACATTTCTGTGACATTTCATCCAAAAATTCTGACTTCTCTGAAAAATCCCATGCTTTTTTTTTTTTTTTTTTTTAATTCAGTGGAGTTGTGTACATAATGCTGTTTTACTTCTCTGGAATATACTTTGATTTTTAGTTAGGAGTAAACTAGAACAGGATTTGGGCACGTAAGCCAGATCAGCCTCTTTACACTTATTATAGGGATTTTTCAAAGATGGTGAGTGGCTCATCAATGCCATATCAGTATATTGAAACAAATAAAGACCATTCTGAAATAACTGTGACTATTGCTTTTTACACCCTGCCTCCTTCTTTGAAGAGAATTGTCACCAGTTTCACTTGAACTGGAGTTTGAAGAGCAGTTGTCTTGAACTATGATTGATAGACTTACTTCATGAAGTGTATTCCTTGATTTGGAATAACTAACTGGCACTAAGTGAAATGTGGTGTCTTTAACCAATAGACTTTTTGCAAAGCTGTATTTTTAAGACTTGGATTGGAAAATTACTGAACCACAGTAGCATTCCCTGACTTCCTTCAACCCAGGGAAGTGTTATTTAAGTAGAAGGTAGTGCTGGAATAAACTTTGAATTGTTTTTTAAACTGTGGCCTTTTAGAACGTTGACTAAGCAGTAACTGGCTTTTTGATAGATGTGCTATGTTCCATTGTTTACTACACTTTTGAGAGTTAAGTTTTCTGTGCTTCTGGGGCTGATGACATTTTCTGGTCATTTCCTTCTTACCTGTTTTTCTCCCTTCTGCCTTCAGTGAGAAGACAAGATGCCTATGGTTGCAAGGCGGCTGAGAGATCCTGACATAAACCCTTGCTTGTCGGTAGGGTGATTTGCTTTTCATTGTCATGAGTGTTAACGTGGGAAAACCACTCTTAATTTTGTGGGCATCTGTTTTATACAGTTATTGAATAAACTATTATTCTGTGAAAAAGATATTCCTGGCCAGTGTATTTTATTTCACTCTAACATTTTTAAATGACCAAATGTAGCTAACAAAGACTCTTTTCTTCAACTTTGCTTAGTTGTGAAATAAGCAGTGTTTGGTTGTTACTATAAAACTTGACAGGCATATGTAATGCTAAGGAAAATCTTGAGTCCAAACATGATATAATACAGCAAATTTAAAACAATGGTTTTAATCACAGCAATTATTTAAATCTCTTTGAGACAAGCTGGCTGAGTCATGGGTTGACAGTATGATTAGCTTATTTTAAGCTTAATGGTTCTCACCAAGGTATCTTTTAAACAATGTTGTGTTGAAATAATAAGCTTTTGTTGACATTAATTGGGTATAGCTTGTAACATTTTGTTGTGACCTTGCCACTCCTGAGAAATACAATATAAAAATCATCATATTGTTGCCATGTGGAGCACTAATTCACCATCTTGTATGGCTTTTTCAAAAATATACATTATACAGTATATATCCGTTGGTCTGTATATTCTGTTTTCAACAGCTTTATTAAGTAAGTAAGTATTGTTTAGATAAGGTATGTTTCTTAGATTTGGGAAGGAGATTCTCTGCCTATTTGAAACTTTATTTAACTTCTCACAGTCATACCTTTCACTTTGAAGCTTGTTGTCCAAACTGCTTCTAGTTCAGACAACTTAAGTTTAATTATCAGTGGTAACTACCTCATTTTAAACTCATGGCCTTGTGTTGCTAACTTTCTTTTTGAAGTACATTAATGATAACTATTAAAATTGCATATGTAATAGTATGCTTGCATAATGGAGTGAACGATAGCCAAAAATGCACCTAGATGAGTGCTGTTAATTTAGGTTTCCTTGATGTAGATCACTTACTCTCGTAATTTACTTGGAATCTCAAAACGAGCATTAAGATCAAACATCAAGTCAGAATGAGAATTGGGGAAAGCTGGGAGACCATGAGCTGGGAGACAGGTTCCTCTCTCTTGCTGTGGAGCAATGATCAGCATGGTATACCTTGCTTTAGCTTCTGGAACATAGGACCACAATCAGTGCTTTGGCTCAAACTCTTGTGATCAGATACTTAGAAAACTGGCCCAAACTGGAAAAAAAAAGATGTCTTTTTAAGTTGAGTGTTTTCTGGAATAGTTGGCTTTATTATTTGGGTTTTATAAGTCTACCCACTAAAATGAACAAAAATCATCCATTTCACATCTGCTCCGAGGGGAAGCAGCTTCAGAAGGCTTTATGTTTGGATCTCTCGTAGACCACATTCCACATTTTAAATGATGACTCTCTTACATATTTAAGGAATCTGATGCTTCTACCAGATGTATGGATGAAAATAACTACGACAGGGAAAGGTGTTCCAATTACTTCTTGAAGTACAAAAACTGCCGGCGATTCTGGGTAAGCTCCTCTTAGTACACTTCTTGTAGAACTCTGTTCTTAGGCTCTTGACTAAAGCTGATATCAGTCAATAACCCACAGTCTTCTCCATGATGGCCGTAGGGAAATTTAACCTTCAACCTTATCTTCTGTGTGGGTTTTTCAACTCTATGGGGTCCTTGAGAGATTGTTTCATTCTATGCTAACCGTTAAAGCTTCGGTTTTGATATGGATAAGTCTTCCTAGGGAGGTATCTGTAGTCATAAAATAGCCTTGTTATAAATTTGTGTTTCCTGAAGAGGAAGAGAAAGTACAGTTTACCCCTGATGTCATAGATCTCTTTAGACTTCTATTTCTGTCTCCTTTCCCACAGGCAGTCACAGTTGTTACAATGTGATTAATACATTGATAATTCATTTCTGTTTCCCTTAGTACCATATCCAGCTCCTTCCTTTTCCTTTTCTGATAGTTAGTATCACTTAATCATGCACAGCTTTTGTAGGTGGACTCTTGTCTATACTTCATGGCATATTCCTATCCCACTCCTGCTAATAATGTTTTCTGTGGGGATAATCACGTTGGTGTAAATGTTAATAGACTGAAACATTTGGAGTTCCAGAAGTAGGTTTTAGAGTTTTAAAACTTGGGTTTTAGAATTTTCTTTTTGAAGAAACAATAGAAAATTACTGGCAAATTATTGCCATTTAATACATGACTGATTTTGATTTTTTTTTTGTTTTGTTTTGTTTTGTTTTTCTGCCTATACACAGAATTCTGTCATGGTCCAAAGAAGACAAAATGGAGTTCAGCCACCTATGCCTACAGCAGCAGAAAGAGATGAAATTTTGAGAGCAATGCAAAGGATGCCCTATTGAGTATTTGCATTAAAATTGCTTCTATAACTTAAAGCAGATGGATTTTTTTTTTTTTTTTTTTTTTTTTTAAGTCGGTGACTGTTGAAATCTTAAGACTTTACTGGTTTCATCCCAGGCAGGTTTGAGTTGTGCAAGGTGAGACAGAATTCAGGTAGCCTTAGGTCTTTGGTGTTTGCTTTTAGTGTTGTGACAAGAATGTTATTGCCATGCTGTCCCTCATAGAAGGACAGCAATGTGAGGAAGGACTGTAGGAACTGAGCTCTCCTGGGCCTAGAACAGACTCCTAGGGCTCTTACCAAGGTAGTGTTTCTAAGGAAGGAAATGATGGGAGGAAAGCAAACTGTGATTGTGTTGAAGAATAGCCTGTGTTTAAAATGAGTGGAGAATGAGGTGGAGAGATGATGGGTGAGTGAGTTGTGGGTGCAGTGGGCTGCAGATCTGGGGTTCTTCCCTGAAGTCCTCATCCTGCTGCATCCACCATCTTTAAGGTTAGTGCATTCACTAGGAGATAAATGGGCACAAGAACACTGCAAATGTTTTGGCGTATACAAAACTGTTACTTCTTTAAAGGAACGCTTGATTCTATGATTGTGGCTAAAATTCATGAATTTTGGATCACCTAAAGCCACAGTACAAGTTCTTGGACCACAGTAATAGGCAAAAAAGAAATGGACTCTTGTAGAAGTAGAGTTTCTAGTTTCAGATGACAGTACACACTGCATATGGGGTTTATTAGATAAATCAGTGTGGGGGAGCTTAATTTCATTTAATGATAGGAAACAGTGGGAATGTTTGCTGTGGTGACTAGATGGTACAGGAGCTCTCCTTATTTTCACTGCTTTTTCATAGTTTGTTTTGTATTTAATAATGTGTTCTAGGAAGTCAAGGCAAACTCTTGTGTCCCTTTCCGTCACCTGGTCCTGAATCAAGAGTATCCGTGACTCTTCAATGAACTCTCCAGTCGAAAACCCAGCTCAGAAGTATTTAAACCAGATGACATTTATTTTTTTATTTTATTTTTGAGACAAGGTCTTGCTATGCAGTCCAGCCTGGCCTGGAACTTGATGGTCCTCACACCTCAGCCTTCTGAACACTGGGATAATATGTGAGCCACCACATCTGGCTTGACCTGATTGTTGGATGAGATTCTATTTGAATAAAAAATGGATTGAAAATATTTTGTGGCGCAGAACTTGTGGGAGTAGCCAACCAATGTTTGGTTTAACTTGAGGCCTATACCAGGAGAGGGAACCCATGTCCTACACTGCCTGGATGGCCAGGAACCAGAGACTAGATGGCCCAGAGACCTAGGATTGGTGCCTTGTCCAGTCATCATCAGAGAGGCAGAGACCTATAGCCACACACAAGGAGAGAGAATCTAAGTTGGAGGTCTCCATCAGGTCTTTTCCCTAAAGGATTGGAGAACCCCGTAGAACAGGGTGAGGAAAGATTGTAGGAGTTAGAGGAGATGGAGGACACTTGGAGAACATGCCCACCAAATTAACTAAGCAGGTTTCATATGGGCTTACAGAGATTGAAATGGTAAGCACAGGGCCAACTGGGGCTGCATCACATCCTCTGCATATGTGTTATGGCTATTAGTTTGGTGTTCTTGGGAGACTCCTAAAAGCAGATTGGGTATGTCTCCGGCTCTTTTGCCTGCTCTTGAGACTCTCTTCCTCCTATTGGGTTCCCTTGTCCATCTTCAGTATGAGGGCTATCACCTTGTCTTGTATCTGGTTATTATCTCTTGGAGGCCTGCTCTTTTCTGGAGAGGAAGCAGGGAGAGTTTATCTGGAGGAGAGGGGAAGTTGGGGTGGGGAGCAAGGAGTGGTGGAGAGAGGGGAAATTGTGATTGCTATGTATTGTGAGAAGAACGTTTTTCAATGTAAAAAAACATTTTGGGTTGATTTTTGTGAAAGTGATGATTTCAGGTGGATTTCAGATTTAGTACATACTTGTATAAGCATTTCTTGTAGCTAAAGTTTTCCTGTCTTGCCTACAGTCAGAACAAATCTTTGTCACCCGCCAGTCCCACAGCCGCTCAGACCCAACCAAGTAAACACAGAGATTTACATTGCTTACAAACTGTATGGCTGTGGCAGGCTTCTTGCTAACTGTTCTTATAGCTTAAATTAATCCATTTCTATAACTCTATACCTTGCCACGTGGCTCGTGGCTTACTGGCATCTTCACATGCTGCTTGTCATGGTGGCGGCTGGCAGTGACTCCTTCTGCCTTCCTGTTCTTTCTTTTCTCCTCTCTGTTAGTCCCGCCTATACTTCCTGCCTAGCCACTGGCCAATCAATATTTTATTTATTGACCAATCAGAGTAATTTGACATATAGACCATCCCATAGCACATTTCAGTACACGTAAGTGTAGCTGAAGTTTCCCTATGTCCAACCTGGCCCATGGTCAGAACAAATCTCTCTCACCCGCCAGTCCTGCAGCTGCTTAGACCCAAGTAAACACAGAGGCTTATATTAATTAAAACTGCTTGGCCGTTAGCTCAGGCTAACTATTGCCTAGCTCTTACACTTAAATTAATCCATAATTCTTACTTATGTTTAGCCACATGGCTTCGTACCTTTTCTTAGTTCTGCCTTGTCATCTTGCTTCCTCTGTGTCTGGCTGGCGTCTCCTGACTCAGTCTTCCTTTTCCCAGAATTCTCTTTTCAGCTTGTCCCACCTATACTTCCTGTCTGACTACTGGCCAATCAGCATTTTATTTATTAACCAATCAGAGCAACACATTCACATGACATCCAAAGCACTTTCTCTTTTTTTTTTAAAGGAAGGTTTTTACTATGGTTATCACTCTGTATAAATAAAATGCTGATTAGCCAGGCAGGAAGTATAGGCAGGAGAAAGAGAATTCTGGGAAGTGGAAGGCTGAGGGAGAGAGACGCGGCCAGCCACCACGATGAGAAGCAGATGTTCAGATACTGGTAAGCCACGAGCAACGAACTAATTATAGATTAATAGAAATGAGTTAATTTAAGAAATAAGAACTAGATAGCAAGAAGCCTGCTGAGAACTAGATAACAAGAAGCCTGCCATGGCCATACAGTTTGTAAATAATATAAGCATCTGTGTGTTTATTTTATAAGTGGGCTATCGGACTGCCGGGGCTTGGTGGGACCCGGAGAGAAAACTCTCTAGCTACCGGTTTTAACTTTAACATGGTAAAATTACATATATCAAGCAAGAATTACAGTTATAATATCTAGTCTATTTGTATTTTGTAAAATTAAAATATCTATCCTATATTTGTGAGTCTAAGGTTTTATATCTATCTTATCTCTTATCATAACCAAAGAAAATTATAACTATTTCATCTTTAACTACATCAAAGACCTCAGAAGGATATAATATTACCTAAGTAAACAGGAAGTACATTGTAAGCAACTTCTAAAAATCTAGAATGATAGAGACAGCTGGCTGCCTGGACAGTCACCCAAAGTTCTGTAATGTTGGGACATCCATCTTCAGCCCACAGGCCTAGCTAGAGTCTTTCAGTCCCTTGTGTGTGTGTGTGTGTGTGTGTGTGTGTGTGTGTGTGTGTGTGTGTGTCTTGTAGAATGTCTGGCAGTTTCTTTTGCAAAGCAGGAACATGAAGGACCATCTTGTCTTGTAAAGTTCAGTGGTCACCCTCCTATGGGTCCTGCATGTCCAATCGATGCAACATTTTGTCAAACAGTCCAGGCAAGAGCAGTTTCTTGTCCAAATTGCTATTTTTTGCCAAGAAGAAGATAAACTCCATATAGAGTGTCTTCGATGCCCATCCTCCTCTCTGAAGTAAATCAGTGCTGCCAGGAGCAGACATGTTTCATTGTCCAGAAGGTCTAAATTTTTAAAACATTTTAAATGCCATGTTTTGTAGGTCTTTGAAGTGTTTGATGATTACCTACCTAATTGAATTATATCTACGTATACCTAGAAAATTTAACATGACTATAAGTTTGACTGTCATAGAAGACTATTAATCTGTATTTTTAATTATCCATTGCAATCTAGATGAGTTACATAAACATAGTACCTCAAATGAGAGTAGAAATATACACACAGTATAACAAATTAACTTTAAATTTGTATCAATAAACTAAAATCCATAGCAATGTAAAACATTTCAAATAAGTTGTTGCTCTTTAAAAGTAGGTTCAACAATCTACCCTTTTATCTTATCTATATCTTATATATAGTGCTATGGATATTGCTCTATATGCTGTGAATGTGTTGCTTTGATTGGTTAATAAATAAAATGCTGATTGGCCAGTAGCCAGACAGGAAGTATAGGCAGAACAAGCAGAGAAGAGAATTCTGGGAAGAGGAAGGCTGAGTCAGGAGTCAGCAGCCAGACACAAAGGAAGCAAGAGGTGAAGGCAAAAATGAGAAAAGGTGTGAAGCCATGTGGCTAAACATAAATAAGAATTATGAGTTAATTTAAGTGTAAGATCACTTACAATTTCAGAGGTTCAGTCCATTATCATCATGGTGGGACATGGTGCTGGAGAGGTAGCTGAGGGTTCTACTTCTTGTGCTGGCAACAGGAAGTGCTCTGAGACACTGGGCATGGCTTGAGCAGATAGGTGACCTTGAAGCCTACCTCCACAGTGACATACTTCTTCAAACAAGGCTACATCTACTCCAATAAAAGCACATCTCCTAATAGTGCCACTCCCTAGGAGGGCCAATTACCTTTAAACTACCACAGTGGTGGACTATTTTCCTAGTCCTCTTAACCCTGTGGGTTCAACCAAGCACTGTGAACAAAATTCTCTACATAATATCAAAAGTATTATAAAAATAAGCAAGTAGGATTTAACTCAGGAATAAAGGTTATTCTGATAACTGAAGATCAATTAATACAATGTAATAAAGGCATCAACCAAATACAAAAAAAAAAATTTAAGTGTAAGAGCTAGGCAATAGTTAGCCTGAGCTAATGGCTGAGCAGTTTTAATTAATATAAGCCTCTGTGCATTTACTTGAGTTCAAGTGTCTGCAGGACTGGTGGGTGAGAGAGATTTGTCCTGACCATGGGCCAGGTGGGACACAGGAAAACGGCTTTATTTATCAATCAATCAGAACAGCACATTCACAACATACAGAGTGATATCCACAACATGTAAGCATATTCCCTGACTTAGAATTTTAATGTCACCTCTACATAGTTGTTAGATCTCAAACCCTCGAGGAATGGCTGAGTTACCTCTTTAACATATCAAAACAGACCTAGTTGCCAGGTTCTCCCAGCATCCCTCATTCCCACCTGTTACAGGGTTCTCCTGGCTGACATATCCTACCTCCTACCCTAAACTTCTCCAATCCAGATATTCGATTGGACTTCTCTCCCCAAGTTGCCCTTCCCTATATAATCCAACCGTTTTGGTTACTTGGCTCTTTGGTCTACCCTTTAGCACCATGGCCTCTTGGTTCTGTTCCTCTCCTCTCTCCCCTCTCCTCATATGGCCTGGCTCAGTCTGGTCATGTTCACTCTAGATTCTCTCAGATGTCTCTGCCTCTGGCTATGCTCTCCCTTTTATCTACAGTAAACTTTCTCCTCCATTATACATAGTCATGTCCTTCCTTTTTTATTTTTCTCATTCATCTGGTGCTGAAACCCAGGAGTGGTATAAATGAGTTCCCTTCCAAGGAACTTGGCCTCTTCAGACCAAGATGATGATTTGACTCTCCTAAGGTATGTATGGATCATTTGTTTCTGCTGACTTCTGCTACCCACAAAATTTAGTTCCAAATTCTAGAGTCCAGTTCTTCAGCTGCTGCTTCCCTCTACCTGTTTTCTAACCATTTGTCTCTCATCTAAGTTTCTCTCTGGGCTCTGGCCTGTTATGCCCTCCATGTGGGCACCTACTTGTTTCTCTGGCTCATGCAGCTTTGTATGCCTCTAGCCTGCTACCCCAATGTGGACATCTTCCTTTTCTCCTCTCCTTCTCTCCTGGGTAAGTGCCTCTATGGAGCCCCTGCTTTGTCTGCTTTTACTGTGAAGACCACACTGGTGTGCTTGGAAGCTCCTCTTGCCCCCGCTGGGCTCCAGTCACAAGGTCGATGAACACCTTTCCTCTGTGATTTAGAACTTTTTTTTCTCTCTGACGAGTTTCCCATTCCACCTGGGGACACCCTGGATGGAAATTCTTGTCACCTCTCTTACTTTCCCCTAGGAACTGCAGGCCTACTAAGACACCTCTCAGCTCCTGCTGGCCAGTCCTGCACTCTCAGTTCCCTCTTGGAGCTTATAGGAACACACCCACACTGTAACCCCCACCTCCAGTGGTGTTCTGTTTTGCAACCCTTCCTCTTTTCCTCCACGGACTCAGGTTTTATTACAACAGGTTGGCCTCAATACAGATCAATGGCCCAAAATTGGCACACTTGATTTCCAAATTCTCTCAAATCACAACAACTGCCACTACACAAACAAGTGAATGCCAAATCTCTCATATCTAAACTTGTTCCACTCTACACTTCCAAAAGTCTCTTATCTCTAAGGTTTTACTTCCCACTCTTAAAAATCTTTTATCTCTATGATTTCTCTGTAATCTGTTCTCACAAAATCCTTTAAAGATTATGCTGTGAACTCTGTCTCAGGATTTGTAAGCTCATTGGGTGTGGTTAAAAAATCTACAACAAAAATTTGGCTTTAAATTTATAACAAAAGGCTTGTAATTAAAATCTTGTTTAGAATATGCTATGTAACTTAGATCAACTCTTAAGAAAATAGATGTTTTTGAATAGCAATCATATGGCCCAATCCTTCTGAGCCCTCTGCTTACCGTTGTCTCTCTGTTTTAGACTAAGGAAACAACAGTGGGTCTCGAATATTTTGGATTGGTATGGATTTTTGTATGGTGATAAAATTTTGAGGTTTATAAAGGTCTACTCAGATTAACAAAAATTGATTTAAGTTGTATGTCTAACTACTTATATCTTTGCTAACTCTGTTCAACACCAGGTTTCTAAAAATTGAGATAAGTAACAATATATGTTTGATGAATAAAGTATATTTGATAAATAAGATTTATAAATCCCTAAGATCTACTCAGGTTCACAGTAATATTTGTCTAACTTCTTTGTCTTTTCTTACTTTGTTAAGCTTTAGCTATTTAGATGAACTTAGTCTCTCTCTTTCTCTTTTTACTATTCCTTTGTCTGAAGAGACTTGCTTTATGATGACTGCTGTCATTGTGTCTCATGGTAAATAATTGCATAAAGTTTATGTAAGTTGAGGGTCTAAAGAAAGTGTTCTCAGGTATGTAAATACAAGCTGTGAAGGTCTGAGGATGTGAAAGTTTAAGTAAGTTGTGAGATTCTAAGAAGGTGTTTTAAGGTATGTAAATACAATTTGTACAGGTATAAGAAAATGATTTAAGGTATATAAAAAATAAAATGTTTCAGATTTCTTTCCCTCTATTGTTAAGCACTGACTACTATTAGCATATTAACAGACTCAAAAATTTAGAATTCCTTTGGTATTTTTTAAGCATAGACTTAAAGTGCTTCTCATTGTGCTACAAACATCAGTTCAATCTATATACACTCATTCTTCTGGATAGAGGAGAGTGTTCATACTTTTAACCCAGAATCGTTCTTGGTTTCCCGTGCTTTTACTATGACAGAAAGGTGTGAGTCTACTGCTTTTTCTATAATGTGGATTTCAGTACAGATTGAAAACAATGGTAATGCCAACATATGTAAAACTTTTATCTCTTTAGGAGCTTAAAAAATTCTTGTAAGCTTCAGGGAATCCACTTGAATCCACCTCTCACTGGTCAAATGAAATCCAGATAAGTACTCCTGTCAACCAGCAGCCTAAGTTTCCCCACCTGCCTATTCCTAAGGGTGGGATCTCTCTCTCTCCATTTCCCTGGTCTTAGGATTCCTCTCCCGCAACTGCCAGGACCATGGGCCCAAAAGTTTCAAATGTGCACCAAAGAAAAAAAAATTCCCCTAAACCCCTTAAAAGTTTATCCTAAATCTCTCTCCCTAGTCTATCTGCCCTCGCAGATTTCAAGTCAATTACAGACTGCTCCAGCTACTTACAAGCCCCAGGTTTTCCCTCAGAATCTGTATCCTGGATTGCTCCAGAGCAGCTAGCCCCAGGTCGTCCAGCCTCACAGACTGCTCCAAAATGACCTGCACTTTGCTAACCCCAGATGGTCCTGCAAAACCTGGACAGTGACTGAAACAGCCTGCTCTTCCTAGACTTGGCCATCATTCCAGCTTCCCTGGGTCCCCAGCAACAATGCTCCAATGTCAGCAGGAAGTAGTCATAGAAGATTGTCACTCCTTATCATTTATTTATTATCAACAAAAAGGCTGGCATGTTAGTTCTTAAACCTGGGACAAATGGCTGAGGTGTCTACTTAACATATCAAAGGGAATCTGGCTGTCGCTTCTCTCAGCATCCTTCAGTCCCCAGCTGTTACAGGGTCCTCCTGGCTTGCATACCTTGCCCTCTACCCTGAACTCCAATCAAGGTATTGCTAGGCTTCCCTCCCCACAGCTGCCCTTTCCAACCATCTTGGTTACCTGGCACTTTGGTCTACCCTTTACCTTCATGGTCTCTTTGTTCTGCTCCTCTCCTCTCTTCCATCTGCTTACATGGCCTGGATCAGTCTGGTCACGTTCACTCTGAATTCTCCTAGATCTCCCTCCTCTGGTTAAGTTCTCCCTTTTATCTACAATAAAGTTTCTCCCCCACCATATGCAGTAATGTCCTTCCTCTTTTCTTTCTTTTTTTCCATGCAATACTAATATAAGTACTCATTTTGCAGCTATTTGTCTTGATATAAAGTTTTTCATTAACATTTCTTTTTTTAACCATTTCTGCTTTATTACTACTTTTATTACCTCTTAACCCCCAGTGCCCTCATCTGAGCTTTTCTCCCTGCTATCAAGTTGAATTTCTGAGTTATGTTGTGACTGTTAACTTTAAAAGTATCTGACAGACTTCAGTCCTAGCATCAGTCCGAGTTCCAGTTTTCACATCTTCCCAACACCTTGATGTCAACCATCTTAATGGCTTGCTATCCTTGTTGTTGGTTTGGTGTCTCATATAGACCTTGGCTGTGTACCCAAGGCTTGGGAGAGGCTCCAGTGTGGTTACAAGATTGCTTGAAGTCTAATGCAAGAGTCTCAGGGAGGTTCCTGATGCAGATAAGCTGCTGGGCTCTGGGGCCTCTAGTTGAACTGGAGGGTGATGAGCTCTTGTTGGAAAAGATACTTGCCCCATATAGCCTAGTGGTCCACCAACCTGTGAGTTAATAATGACACATCTTGGTGCGCTTCACCTCATCTGAAAAGTAGTTCTTTAGGACCTCATGGAGATGGACAGTTGTGCACAAAGATCAGACAGGATCTGGTTCAGGTTTTCAGTTTTCCAGAGCCTTGACAGTTTCTATAGCCTCCAGAGTTTTATCCCATTTATCTTGTTGTCTTGGAAAGGCTTCTGTCTGTCCTAGGAGAGGGAGTGGCTCCTGATGTTTGTTCTCTCTCTCTCTCTCTCTCTCTCTCTCTCTCTCTCTCTCTCTCTCTCTCTCTCTCTCTCTCTCTCTCTCAAGGTCTCATGCAGCCAGATTGGCCTTGAACTCATGATGTAGCTGAGCATGATCTTGAACCCCTGATACCCCTGCCTCTACTTCCCAAATGGTTTACAGGCATGAGCCATGACCATGAAGACTGCTACTGCTTATCCTGAGCATGGCATTCTGGCACTACTCAGTCAACTCATAGAAGTTGTCTGCACCTTACAGAACCACACTGTCCAGTCTTTCTGAAATAGTTCAGGGGAAGGTGGTAGGAGACCTTCAGGTGCAAACTGACCAGACAGCTCTACCTTCCTGAAATATTTTTTTGACAATTTGGCTGGTTAGTAATATGGACCTAACTGCAAAACAAACCACAAGACAAAAAAACAAACCAGTATTGGCTGGTCCTGGAATCCAAAGCCACTGAGAAAATGGGTCTCAGAGGTTGCCGTTGGAAGGGACATTGGAAGTCAGAATGAGGAGTCCTAAGGTTTATGCCATACAAATGTTATCAAAGTAAGATACAGTTCCACAGGACGCTCTTGTCATAGTTCTTTACATACATTAGATATAAAATACTGAATAAAAGGGTTTGCAATTTTTTTCCCCATCCTTGGGTTGATTTTCACTTTTTTGTTTGTTTGTTTTTGAGACATGGTTTCACTTGTAGCTCTGGATGTTCTGGAACTCACAATGCAGACCAGAGAGGCCTTGAACTCACAGAAATCCACCTTCCTTTTCCTTCTGGGCACTGAGATCAAATGCATGTGCCACCACCACCCCGCTTTATGGCATTTTTTTTTTAAGTATACTTTTTCATTTTTAATTTTGGTGAATGTAAACTAAACAACATTAACTAGTTACGTTAGAGTATTTACCTATGAAGTGCCTTTTTTCCTTTTGGTACCACATCGGAGAAAGTATCGCCTAATGTAAGGTATGAAGATTTACATGTATAGACCTGTTTTCTTCTAAGAGGTCTGTTTTACATCCAAGCATTGTTCACTTTGAGTTACTTTTTATGTATGGTCTTAGGTAAATGTCTACTTTCACCTTATACCTGTGGCTTTCCAGTTTTCTCAACATTATCTATTCAAAAAGTCTATTCTTTGTCCCATTGAATTAGCATCTTGTTTGAAAAGCATTGATTATACATGTGAGTGAATGGTTTATTCTCTGCACTCTATTCTGGGGATGCATATATGCCTGTCTTTGGACCAGCACATTATCTTGATTATTTTAGTTTTGTATCAGTAACATTATTCTTTGATGACTGGCTTCTGTTAAGTGTATTTTCTATAAAGTGCTTTGATAACAAACTTATGTGGGACTGAGCGCTCCACCATCGTTGGCCAGTTTGGGGTCTCTGTGTTAATTGCCATCTACTGCAAGGAGAAGCTTTTCTTGATAATGGTTGAGAGATGACCTCATCTATGGGGATGGAATAATAAAAAATTAGGAGTCATTTCAATATGTCCACTTTTATTCCCCTTTTATTTAATTATGCTTTTGAATTTTCTTGTTACTAGGGATTTTCGTTGTTTTTCTTTTCTTTTTCCTTTTCTAATTTCTTGATCTTTTCTTGTTCTCCTCTCCTTTTATTTTTCCTTTCACTTATTTAACCTTGCTCCCTCTAATTTATTCCTCTTTCTCTCACTCCTTCATTTTACTAATGTACTATTTCTACATTTATGCTAAATAAATTTTAAATCTATTCTGCTTTAGTTCTACCATTTCTAGTTTCATGGACATTGTTAATATATTGGAGGGCTTTACTTGATTCAATGTGTCTTTATGTCTTGTACAACTTGTTGTTGCAGCTATTAGGGTTTTTTTTCTCCTTTGTAAGTGGTACTAGGGATACTTTCAAGAGTTTGACTTGCTCAATTAGGAGATTCCCCAAATAAAATTAGAAGAGATATCAAAACCAACACACCGGTGGGTCATTGAACAAATCAGGGAGGAAAATTTAAAATCCCTAGACAAATGAAGATAAAAGCAAAACTTAACCAGAATCTCTTGGTGGGAGGTGGGGTGGGGAAGGATACAGCTAATCTAGTTAAAAGAGGAAAGTTTACAGCTGTGAGTGCTTACAGTTAAAACCAATAAATTCATCTCCTGAATAACCTGATGCCTCATATCAAAGTCTTAGAAAAACAAGAACAATCCAAACCCCAAAGCAGTTGGCAGCAAGAAATAACAAAGGTCAGGGCAGAGATTAATTACAGAGATTAAAAGAACAATACATAGACTCAAAGAGTTGGTTCTTTGAAAAGACAACCAAGATTGACAAACTTGTACCACATTTAAGAGAAGGCTTCAGTTAAAATGAGAGATGATACAGCAGAGTCCAATAAATTCTAGAGGACACTAAGGAATACTTTGATTACTTTTTCCAATAAGCTGGAAAATCTAGAAGAAATTAATATATTCCTAGACACATATGAACTACTAAAATTAGAAAGATATAAACAGCTTAAATAGATCCATAGCAAGCATTGAGAGTAAAGTAGTGTTTTAAAAAGCCTCATCACAGACAATCCCAGGACTAACAGATGCATCAAGTTGTACCAAACCTCTCAGGAAGGACTCATGTCAACACCCCCTCATGCTGTTTCACAAATGATGGGGAAGGAGGAGGAGGAGTGTCATCACCACTGTTGGACATGCCACTGTTACATTTCTCCAACATCATGTTTTGTGATAAGCGTAGCTGGTTAAGTTGATAATTAAATGTGTCAGGATGTTAGTGAGTACTTCAAGAATTTTTATATAAGACAAGATATCAGCTATCTAAGAATAATCTATATGCATATATAATGCATTTATCACATTGCTGTTCATCTAATATAGAAGCATCAGGTTCTCAGTGGATTGGAGAGGATGATATTCTGTGTCTGTAATAAGTAAAAATCCTTTGAGAAACCACTGTATTTGCAAAATCCTGGAAGCCATAAATGATATAACTCATGGTTATATCCACAATGTCTGATATCCTTCTAGTGTATAATAAATGACCAACAAATGTTTGTGTTTGGTATAGGTTATAGCTTTTAGAACTGAAAAGTGTACAAGGTTCAAACACTGTCAAAGGGCTGACAGCACAATAAATCTTCAGAGAAGTACTCAATGCCAAGATTTTTCAAGATTTCTTGTGCACATACAAGTGTTATCTGAATATTTTCTTTGTACTAAAAGAATATCATAGTATATAAGCTCCATTTGTAGTTTGCTTTTTGCTTTTAATGGGAACAGTTTGGAATAATTTGAAACAAGGTGATAGCAATTATTTATCTTTTATTTTTGTTATATTTTATTTGTCAGATAATTTCTAAGATTTGAAATTTTAGATAGAATGTTTCTGTATTTTACATTTTGTAGATACTGATAAATCAATTGCCTTCCAAAAAGAAGCACATCAATTTACTCCTATAAATAAAGACTGGGAGTGTTTCTTTCCTGGCATCTTCAACCCAGCTTTAAAACTCTTCATCTTTACCAATCTGACAAGTGATGCCAGAACAGATCGTTCTTTTCTTTTGCCCCTTCTTTTAACATTGTTACTATAAATGGATTAGAAGTCTCTGGGTATCTTTGTGAAATTATTTCCTTATCATACTTGTTCTGTATATATTTTGCTTTTTGTATTATTATAATATATATTTTTAAATTTTTTAAAATAATTTTCTGTACAGTGTTTTATGTCACCATGTAACTAACTGGATCATTTTATTTATTGTTTTTGAAGTCTGAAAATACTAAATGACAAATACAAATACTCAGTTCAGTTATCCCAGCAAGTATCTGCCAAGTGCCTCTGGTGTGTGACATGCTCAGCTAACCGTGCAGGAGTGTATGGATGCTAGGCTAACAGTGCAGGAGTGTATGGATGCTAGGCTAACAGTGCAGGAGCAGATGGATGCTAGGCTAACCGTGCAGGAGCAGATGGATAAGTAAGTTCCTCAAGGGACTTCACAATGTTATTGGAGGCTACATAATAGAACTGTGGTAGGAATAATAGAAAACCAAGGGGGAAACAGCCTGACTGAGCATTGAGAGGCAGTAGTAAGTAGAATTCCTTGCTAATGGAAGCCACAGTATATGAAAGGAATTAGCACAAGAGCAAGAGAGGTAGAATGGGTTCAGATTAAGTGCAGTGCTTGGTGCTCCATAGATTGCTTTACATGTAAGAGAAAGCTAGATAGTGTTTTGAGACAAAAATTCAAATGCAATTTGTATGTGAAACATAATTCTGGAGGAAGAGAGATTACTGCAGTGATCCCAGATCCCTGCGATGGTTTTACCTGTTTCATGAGACTGATCCTGATGTTTTTTACGCTCTCCACTAGAGCAGGTGAATCTTTCTAAAATACAGGAGTTCCTTCATTTAAAATCCCTAAGACCTACCCACCCTCTTATGGTTTACAAAATACTCTGTTCTTGTGGAATATTATTTTAAGGTGTATTACACTTGTTTATGCTGTGGAACATTTGGTTAATGATGCAAAGATGTGTTGCATTCTTTTTTTTTTTTTTTTTTTTGTTTTTTTGAGACAGGGTTTCTCTGTGTAGCTTTGCGCCTTTCCTGGAGCTCACTTGGTAGCCCAGGCTGGCCTCGAACTCACAGAGATCCGCCTGGCTCTGCCTCCCAAGTGCTGGGATTAAAGGCGTGCGCCACCAACGCCCGGCCTCATTCTTTTATGTTGCATTTGTTTAACTCTGTGAAGCTGTGTTACCTTGTCTAAAACACCTGATTGGTCTAATGAAGAGCTGAATGGCCAATAGCTGGACAGGAGAAAGGATAGGCAGGGCTGGCAAGCAGAGAGAATAAATAGAAGGAGAAAAAGAGAAAAAGAGGGATCAAGGAATGAGTGAGGAGGAGAGAAAGACTCCAGGGACCAGTCACACAGCTACACAGCAAGCCATGGAGAAAGAAATAAAGAAAGGTATACAGAAATAGAGAAAGATAAAAGCCCAGAGGGAAAAGATAGATGGGATAATTTAAGAAAAGCTGATTAGAAACAAGCCAAGCTAAGGTCAGGCATTCATAAAAAATAATAAGCCTATGGGAGGCTGGGTGGCAGCCTCTCCCCCCCCCAAAAGAGCAAAAGAATGAAAAAACAAGCAACTGTACTCTGTGATCTAGAACATGAAGGGAGCATATTGCAAGAAGTTACTCCAGTGCTTGTGCCCAATGACCTTAGATTTCAGGAATGAGGCATGAGATTATTGAAATCCCTTTCATGCAGTGACTTCTTGCCATTTTCACTCACTACTGCCAATCACACACTGTTTTCTGATCTTGAACATCTGTATTCCGCTGCCCTCAGCTCACTCTTTTCTCAGGCTCAGCTCTCAGGTATTTTCTGAGTCTTTATAACATCCCCAGTCAAATCTATTGTGCTTCTTTTTGATTCCTCCACCTGCACTGTGGCGTCTGTACTGTACCCTGCATAGCTGGGAGGCACAGTCTGTAAAATCAGGCAGAGGAGGACCTCTAAATACACTCGGTAATATTCCACCTTCTGGGCTTTCTCTGTGTAGCTTTGCGCCTTTCCTGGAACTCACTCTGTAGCTCAGGCTGGCCTTGAACTCACAGAGATCTGCATGGCTCTGCCTCCTGAGCGCTGGGATTAAAGGCATGCGCCACTATTTTCTGGCTCCACCTTCTGTTTTTTAGAAGAACAATAGAATGGAATACCTTACCTCAAAAGGGAGAGAGGTGGAGAGATTTGATTTTTGTTTATGAACACAACAGTTCCCAATGGTAACTTTCAGTTTCAGTCGTGGTTTCTGCTGTTGTCACTGTGTCAGACAGCGGTGGGCACCCTGCAGCTGCTTAGAGTGATGTTTGTGTGGTTGGCCTCTGGGCTGTGTGTGAACTGTGCCCAGTCCCAGAAGTTTGGAGGATTTCTTGTTGAATGGCTGGCTTTCCTTGCAAGAACTGGATGGTGCTATCACACATTGAGGTGTGCACTGGATATGTGCACATATCCCACTGCACAGATGCACTGGCTACCCACCTTCCTCTAGGCAAGCTCTGAATCACATTGGAAAGAACTGCCTGGGGACTGGGAGGACGGTTTCAGTGGTGGAGTGCTTTAGCACATGTTAGCCTCCAAAATGCTCTAATAGTCTGTCTACAAAGATCACCTGAGTCTACCCACTCAGCTTCTCCCATCCTGCTATATTTAGTGTTCACAAATGGGTTTGGGCACCACTTGGCTTCATCCTTTAAGTCCTGGGAGTCCCCTTAAAGAAATGAAAAGAAAGTCAGGGTCATTTCAGAGCACACCTGGGTACTTGTAGGCTGAGGGAAAAGGGGCAAGCTACAAGCAAATTCAAACAAAGGGAACAGAAAATGAGAGGGGTGTGTAGTCTTTAAGGGAGAGGGCAATTCAGCCAAGTGCAGGGTACTGGTCAAGGATGACATGGTGGTTCCTGAAACAATCATAATATAAGTAAAAAGTTAGGTGTCAGTCTCTGAATTAATGTCCTGATTAATAATACAAGTGTTGCATGGCATATTGTGGCAGGAACATTGTGTTTATATGTGTAGCTAGAGTTTCCCTGCCTTGCCCACAGTCAGGACAAATCTTTGTCACCCACCAGTCCTACAGCCACTCAGACCTGACCAAGTAAACACAGAGACTTATATTGGTTACAAACTGTATGGCAGTGGCAGGCTTCTTGTTAACTGTTCTTATATCTTAAATTAACCCATTTCCATAAATCTATACCTTGCCACGTGGCTCGTGGCTTACGGGCATCTTCACATGCTGCTTGTCCTGGCAGCAGCTAGCAGTGACTCCTTCTGCCTTCCTGTTCTTTCTTTTCTCCTCTCTGTTAGTCCCACCTATACTTCCTGCCTAGCCACTGGCCAATCAGTATTTTATTTATTGACCAATCAGAGCAACACATTTGCCATACAGAACATCCCACAGCATATATGAGTTTGGGTTCTGCTTTCTATTATCCAGATTATCTTGAGTAAATTGCTTAATCCTTGAGCATCTGTGCTTTGAAATGCATAATTTAAAAGAATTGGGATACTGGGCAGTGGTGGCACAGGCCTTTGATCCCAGCACTTGGGAGGCAGAAGCAGGCAGATCTCTGTGAGTTTGAGGCCAGCCTGGTCTATAGTGTGAGTTCCAGGACAGCCTGGGCTACACAGAGATTCCCTGTCTCAAAACAAACAAACAAACAAACAAACAAACAGGTTATAGTGAACCCACTTCCATGTGTTGAGTGTGTGGATACTGACATTTGAGAGTTGTAGGTATAGATACTGGTATATTCACAAGTAAAAGCTATAGTGAGCCCTAGGCCAACCCTGGTAAAGTTATGGTACCAACCACCTAGTCCTGCCTTTCTTGTCACCCCCAAATCTTCCCTTCCCAAGTCCCAACTATCAAAGGCAAAACTCCCATTTTTATTTATTTATTTATTTATTTTTTTGGCCAGGAAAAGGCTATTCAAAACCAAACTAAATGCTCTTCTTTTCACACCTTTTCTTTCATTGTTCTATCATTTGGTCCAGATTACTCTCTCATAATTCTTACTCATATTCTGCCACTATCCTGCTTCCTTCATTCCCACTGAAATCCTCAGTAAGCAAAAGAAGTATAGAAAAGCCCACTGGGCAACACCTACAGGATTTCAAAAGGAACTGACCTATTTACCATGTAACTGAGAACAGACAGTATCTCCATCAGTGTTTAGGACAGAATTCACACAATGCATTTGACTGTTGGTTAGACTGCCTATCACCAACTAGACCCTCCCTGTCTTCTTCCCTCCCCATTCCTTTCCCTCCTGTCCCTTCCACTCCCTTTCTTAATCTGTCCTTCTTTCCTTCAGAGAACCTCCTCTCACTTCCACTCCCGAATTTTCCACACAACTCCACTGCCATGATTTAGCATGGAGCACAGGTCTCCTTGACTCTGCCCATGTTTATGTGATGGTACTGTTCATGTTGTCCTTGCGCTGCATATGGGAGCTGTGTCCTTCTGGAAGGTGCAAAGGCAGAGACCATTGTGGCCCTTCATATTTGCACTTGCACGTCATAAAACATTCTCAGAAACATAATTGTACTGAAAATTGAATACAGCTCTATGGAGTCAGTCTTTTTGGTTTGAAGATGCAGGGCTGAGACTCTGTGTTGGACATTAGGCAGAGTTGCCAGTGCTTTTCCTCTGTACGTCAGGTTGACTATTTAAGTGTCTGGTCTATATTCCATAGCTCCTGACTGTGGCTGTTATCCAAATTCTCACTCATTTCACCCATTACCACTCACTGAGTTTGTAAACTAGGCTATGTTAAAGTGAATGGGATTAGTGTACTCTGGGAGGAGGTTACACATTAAGGATATTGATTGGTAGTTGATTCTCTACCAAACCTTTTCATTCACTCTAGGAAATCCTTTAATGTTTAGTGCTCTGGACATCACTTTCCTCACCCTCTGCTACTGAAGAAGCTGTGAGAGGTGACATTAGTGAGAGGTGACAAAATGTTCTAGGCCACAAAATAGCAAGAAAGAATGAGACAGGAAGCTTGAATCATGGCCAAGTAGGATGTATTTTTTCGTTGATAAATGTATTGGTTTGTCATTTTCTGGTACTAATGACTGGAGAAGAACTTCCTTGGGAAGCTGCAGATCCTGGAGGGTGTTTTCAGTTTATAGGCTGCTCTTGGCAACCGATGTCATCCCTGCCTGTTTCATTCACTTCAAATGTACATGTCCTTGTGGAACAGCATTCCAATCCCATGATGACTCCTGCAGAGCGTTCCCACACTGAAGAATGTCTTTCACAACCCCAATAGACCACATTTCTCTACCTCTTGAGGAAAACAAACTATGATTATCACCACCACCAAAAACTCACACCAGCTTTCTTCTGCCACTGTGCTAACCACACTCTGTTCATCTACAGTCTTGTGTAGCCTGTGTAGCCTCGTGGCATTCCATAGGATGAGTGTGTGGATGAATGCTTCATTCAGTTACCACTTACGTCTTTAATTTTATTTTTTGCTCATTTTAAATTTTGAACTGGTAGATGAAAGGTGTGGAAAGCTGAGGAGAAAAGGTATGTTCTTGAGGAAAATGCACCATCTGTGGGAGGCATGGCTAAGTTTATAATACAGTTTTAATTCTAACTCTAACACTCTCCCCCCCCCCGTGTGTGTGTGTGTGTGTGTGTGTGTGTGTGTGTGTGTGTGTGTGTGTAGACAAGAGGACAAGCTCAGGTCAGCTTCAGGAACACTATCCACCTTCTGTGAGACAGGGTCTCTCCTCCTGAAGCACACTAATTAGCTAAATTGGCTGGTTAATGACCCTCAGGGATCCTCCTGTTTCTGCTTCTCTAGTGTCTCACCACACTTGGCATTTTATATGAGTTCTGGGGATCAAACTCAAGTCCTCATGCTTTTGAGGCAAGATCTAGGTTAGCACTTATCTCTTGAGCCTTGGATAATATTCTTAAGCTTAGAGGTTTCATGTTCTGCATCTATAAAATGCTATCCTTAGAGAGTGCACTGGGACATGGAATAAGTATGAAAAGCTTAACATAATGACTGGGCTGTAGAAGGCAGTAATAACTATTCACTATTGTTCTCTATTCTGCTCTTTTGAATAGAGGTAAAAATGAATGAAGGCTCTTGGAATCCCGTTGAAGTAATAGAGTTTAAACCTGTAAAATGGGAGTCTCACGTTTGGGTTTTACTCACTGGAATAACAGATACATTATAATTTCTCCGTATTGACCTTCAAGCTAGCATCCTAGTCTTGAGTAAGAATTATTTGGTGCCAAGTGATTATAAGACTATTATTCTTACTGTAGAGTCTGGGTATGTCTAAGAGAGAGGGCTGACTGAGGATGTATGGCTTAGCAACTCAGCAGTCTTTAAGGGGGTATAGAAGCTTATTTATAAAGATAATCAGAACATTATGCTGCTAAGTTTGAATAGCAACTTCCCTCTAGAAGCATTTACAGTACTTAAATTCTTCACACATCTCTAAATAATAAAATTATAATGGAATGGGTTTACTTAGAAGTGAGTAGCAAAGGGGGATGATTACATGTGGAAATGGAGCACTGGCAAGAATGTGGTTAGGATGGGCCAAGGAAATGAGTTTGTTTCAATTAAAAGGCCTCAATAATGTGGAAGGTTACAGGGAAATTAGGAGGCGGAGAACAAGAGAAGAATGGGCAATGTTTAACTTAAACCTCAGCTATGATTTGACCTTAGAGGAAACATCAAGAAAAAGAGTTCAAGGTCAACAGCGTCTGAGATGTATCTCATGTGAATGCTGAAACATCCACCGATTTATATAACAAATCTTTATTGCATAGCTGATATCTGCTACATAGTCCTTTGAGATTGGGATTCTTTTATGAGCAAAATCAACAAAAATCTCTGCCACGTAAACTTATATGATGGTGGAAACAGAATTCATAACCGACATAAATGCTCTAGGCATCACATTAAACTTTGTTTTATGAATAAAAGGATCCACAAGGTAGGGTAAGGGGATGGGTGTGGTACCTGGAGGGTTAGAGGCAAGTGGTAAGGAGATATTAGGCCTGGAGTAAGGAGGTATTGAGTATGGTAAGAGTCGGGGTAGCAGAGCTCATTCCTCTTTGACAGTACTACTTGGGCCACAACCCGATGGGGAGAATTTGCTTTTAGTTACCCTCTGACTTTGCTTTTCACAGGAGTGTGTGCTGGGTTTCAGAATGTGGAAGTAAAAGAGGACACATGAGAGAGCAGAGAGTGGGTACTCAAAGAACCTAGAGATCGTATTTATTGGAGTAATGAAAATGCACTAGTGAACAGCAATATCAAAGCTTTCCCTGGGCCAGGCAGCAGAGGACATCAGAAACGCTAAGGTAGTGAGTAAGTGCAATCAATTTTGAATTCATACAGGAAAGGTATATTGTCGTATATAGATATACTGTGCATGAAGTTTGAAAACATTTTCAAATTTGAATCTGTAGAATGCTAAATATCTTTGAAGAAAAATCCTTAGAGAGGAGTCTAATATTGTAACCAATCTGCTGATATGATGCTAATTTCTTCCATGATTGCTTCAGGTTGGTTCTCAAGGATGCTACACTCTGTATTCATGATCCAGTTTGGAACTCCAACTATACAATAATCTAGGTGCTAGTTTGAGTTTGGAGTAATACAATTTCATGTAGAAAAGAACACTTCCTCCATTCTAGTAAACACACTGCCCATTATCCTCCCTGCTGGAGGCCATGCTATGCTAAAGGAATTGTTCAGGGACCTTTATCTCTGATAGACACACTCACACTAAATAGGCCTTGTCTCAAAACATGAAAGGCCCACCCAAGGTACCGGTATAGTTGCCAACCTGTGGTCTTCTATGGGTTTAACGTGGAGGAAGGGCACTTCTCGATGCGCTCTGCCTATGGACTGGAGAACCAATCCACGGGGAAGGGGAGGAATCCTTGTAAATTTAGGAACCAGCCCGAGTCATCTTAGTTTCACTAACGGTGCAAGTTGGAAGTCATGAGATGGAAAAGAGGTCCAGTTAATAATTTTTTTTTTATTTCAAATGCTCCAAAATGGTGGTTAAAAGTGTAAAACGCAAAAATATTGTCCCCCAGTATCCACACAGAAGGAATGGTTCCAGAAACCTTTGCAAGTGCCAAACCCATGGGTGCTTAAGTCCCATATCTTTACCTGTTATGTGTTCATGTCCTCATATACTTTGAATCACCTTTCAATTGCTCACAAAAATGAATGCCATGTAAATGCAATGTAAATTACTGTTAGACTGTTGTTTAGGGAATAATGACAAGAAAAAACCTGTCTATGTTTAGTTCAGACATAGTTTTAAAAAAGATTTTCTATTTATGTTGATGGAATAAAAAGTGTGCTGTCCAGGCAGATGGGAGCCCTGTGCACTACTTCTCTGGACATGTTGGAGGCAGTAATGTCTGAATGAATGGAATGAATGGAAAAAAATCACGCCCACTGTCAGGACTGTAGGGTTCACCTAAATAGCTCACTCACTCACACAAGATGCTCATATCACAATGTGCTACACAAATTAGCACCGTGGTGACAACTGGAAGGCGTAATTGGAACTGTGTAGCTAAAGGAGGAGAGAGTCTGCATCTAAACACAGACAGGCATATACAGAGTAAGTAAATGGAAAACAGACAGTCTGCTGCTGGAGACTGGGCCATGCTAGCCGCATGCTCTACCACAGGGCCACATTCCCAACCCTTGACATCTTGCTATAGCTCACTTTGGCCCAGATAAAACTCAGGGTCATTCTGCTTCTACCCACTGAGTGTTGGGGTTGCACACAGTGCCACCATGTTCAATTTGCATGTGATTTTTTTTTCATTTTGTTTCCAATTTAGTGAATTCTTTTTTGTTTGTTTGTTTTTGAGACAGGGTTTCTCTGTGTAGCCCTGGCTGTCCTAGAACTAGCTTTGTAGACCAGGCTGACCTGAAACTCAGAGATTGGCCTGCCTCTGCCTACCAAGTGCTAGGATTAAAAACATTTGCTGCCACCACCCAGCTAGTTTGGTGAATTCTTTTGCAGCAGATTTTCTGGGCAGGAGATGTAAAATAAAACAAAACAAGACAAAAAAAGAACAAGTGTAAAACACATAGAATGGGACAAGACCAGGGACTTGGGAAGCCACGTTTACCTTTGGTTTGAGTTTAAACATTTTTATAGACTCCTCCAGAGTTGGTTGGCTTGGTTATGACTCTGCTGCTGATTGCAATTGTTCCGTAGGGCAGAAATGAGGAAATGTCCCATGGAATTGTTTCCCCTTTGGTTTTCCTTGCACCAGTGTGAAATGTTAAAATGAAAAGTTTCACTCTGTGGTTCATTCTAAATAAGCTCAATTCAGCACCCAGGTAGCACTGCTCAATCAGCCAACATAAGTACTTATTTTTGAAAGTGTATTTTTGACTTTAAACACTTAAATCCATTGTGGTTTATCATGTCAATATGTGTTTTGGCGACTGTACAGCTCTAAGGAGACCTGTTAAAATTCTTCCGGCGGCCTGTGGAAGGTCCCAGCTTCAGCAGCCCATTCCCCCTGTGCTCACAGGACTCTGAGGTACACCCAAACATGTACTGTCTAACAGGCAAATGGACTCCCAGCCAAATCAGTTGTTTCACTGAATAAAAACATAATCCCAGAACTGGAGTTTGTATGGGTGACTGAGCTCATACTGTGAAATTAGAATAAATTAAATTCATACAACAACTTGAATTAAACATCAATCCAGAATCTTCTCATATAAACTTCAACAACAACTTTGGGTTATATCCCCACTGGGATGGGGGGATATAGTAATGTCCATACTTTCATAAATGAAGAAAACTGAACCTGAAGTATACTTGTGATGCCCAGGACACAAGATGGTAGATGGAGAAGTATGCAACATATAATTTGTTTTAACTTTCAGTCTAGTGTGCACATCTAGTCTGTTACATCATAGTGCCTCTTGAAAATAAATCAACTTTACACAACTAATTTAAAATCTATATTTTTTAATGAAAATTATTATATTAGAAACATGGAACTGGGTGGTGGTGGCTCACGCCTTTAATTTAACTCAGGAGGCAGAGCCAGGCGGATCTCTGTGAGTTTGAGGCCAGCCTGTTCTACAGAGTGAGATCCAGGACAGGCACCAAAACTACACAGAAAAACCCTGTCTTGAAAAAAAAAAAAGAATCATAGGTAGGAATTGTTGCTTTTATTATCCCAATTATTAAAATAGCACTGGAAGGCTTTTCAAAATTGAGTGGAATGGCTATGGAGGGAAAACATCGTCCCATTCCCTGTTTATCCAATGATTTCTTTCAAAGGTTCTTGTACTATTCAGAAAAGATGCATATTTGAGAGGTACACCAGTCAGCAATGGGGACATTATTTCTGCCAAAACTATTCGGAAGTAGTCTACAAATAATAATTACAATTTGTCTTCCAAATAGAGCAACATTATAACCATTGCTGCTGCTGTCAATACTACATGACTGTTAAAAACAACGACTGCTGTTTTTAAGAACTTCATATGCACTATGCACGGGACCGCGTTCTGGATGGATGAACTGCTTGGCAGTTCTCACCCTGACATCACCAAAGAAAACTCGGCCACCAGAACTTGAATAATCTTGCTACTTATTTAAGTTTTATACATTTATTTTGTGTGTGATTTGTGTGTGTGTGAGGGGGGGGGGGCTGTCTCTGTGTGTGCATATGGAGGCCGGAATCAGATGTCTTCTTCAACGACTTTCCACGTTTTGAGACAGGGTCTCTTTCCTGATCCTGGAGCTCACTGTGTTGACTATACTGTCTGGCCATCAACATCTGGGGATCTTCTTGTCTTTTCCTGACCCCAGTGCTAGGGTTATAAGCACATGACATCGTGATTAGCTTTTGACATGTGCACTAGGCATCTGAACTCAGACCCTAGTGCTTGCACAACAAGTGCTTTGTCCACCGAGGCACACCCACCGGTGTAATCATGTCATGTGTATGGAATGGAACCAGGATGGAATTTTAACTCAGAAACACAATTCCATAGCTCACATTTATGTCAAGTAATACTGCCGAGTGTCATGGCTCATTTGTTGCTGCTACAGACTGGGTCATCTAGGTATAGCTAAAGGTTCTCAAGGCTGGGCCATCCAGGATTGAGGGGTTGTATCTGCTCCTCATCATCCTGTGGTAGAAGTCATCACATGGTGGGAGAAGATGGAGAGGAAGAGGGAGGTAGAAAGAGAACCCACTTGTCAGGACCCCATTAATTAATCCACTCTTGTGGGAAGACAGATTCACTCATGACACCCACTCTAAGAACAGGGCCATCCTGACCTCATCATTCTTTAATTTTCACACTTCTTAATGTTGTCACTCTGGGGGTTAAGATTCAAACTCACCACCAGTAGCAATACAGACACTAAGAAAGGTGGTCTGGAGCTGTCATTTTGTTTAGGTTCCTTTGAACTCACTGAGATTGAAAGGTGGTCACTTCTGTATTCATCTAAGAAAACAATATTTCATAATTTCTTCTAGGTTACAGACATTAATGAATAGAGGCATAGAGGGAAGGAGGAAGGGGAGAAAGGGACAGGGGAATGAGGAGGGGGAGTGCCTTGCAAAAAGGTTCCTGGAGAGATTTGGATAGAGAAATTAGAAGAGAGCTTTTTTTCAGACTGGCATCCAAGGGGGAATCCCAGTACCACCCCAGTCCTTTGCCAGGACATCAGTAGGCTCTGGGAGAGGCTTCATAACCCTGAGCAAGCAATGTAACCTGAATTTTCAAGTAAAATCACCTGCTTGCTTATGAAACTCTCCCTAGCTCTGCAGCTTCTCCTTCTAGCCAGCAAAGATTCCCTGAGAATATGATGAAGCAGTGAAACTCACTACAGCATGTGGATGGGAAAATGGAGCTGATGGAATCTTGGATTATTATACTACCCAGAAAAGGTGCTGAGAAACCACAGACACCATGCTCTACCCACACTGTGGGATAATGGATTGAGATGGTATGGATGGTAGGACACTGAGCACCCTTTTGTTTTATGAACTCAGAAAAGGGATTTTGTACATCAAGGCCTGGCAACAACGTGGAAGTACAGGTTTAATTCTTGAGAAATGTTGGCAGGATTCTTGAACTATACCTGTTGCAAAGAACCATGTCCTATCATATTTCGTAGACACGGAATTGGAGTACTGCTTGTAGAAAAGCAACTGGCGTGATTCTGCTTGTTCTGAGAGCTTGCAGCCATGCAGCCTTGCTTCTCAGAGTTCAGATGCCCACACTGTTTTCTCAGCAATGTGTTTGGTATTTGTGATTGATGTTTGTAAAGAAGTGGGTGGGGACAGGTTGAACTCATTCCCAATGGCCTAAATATGCCTGTCACTCCCCAGAAGGTATATGGATATGGGAGCAAATACACAAAGCACAGAACACTGGCAGTTGCAAAGTTTCATAATGGCCATTATGTGAGATAAGGAAAGCAATGCTAGATGTGTTTTTATAAAAACAACCCCCCCCCCAAAAAAAAATCCCAAAAAACTTCATTAGAAGATTCAGCAGCTTTTAGGCTTTGTGTATAGGGTTGTGGTGAAGTCAACATGCACATTCTGGTGAGTTTCGCATCTTCCAGTGATGAGTCAGGAGAAAATGCAGAGAGGATCCTGCAGTTAAAGTGTAGGTTCTGCTCAGTACTGGAGAAGGAGAGGGGGGGACATAGCCACAAAAACTTGTTTACTCTTGAAGATCAAGCCCATTGTTGCCAGCCAGCAAAGGATTTCAACCTGTGTCCACATTATCCATGAGACCGTCCAATGACCAACATCTTCCTACTGTAAATAAGCATGTCTCTACCCTCTGTCCCACTCTCTTCTCTGAATGGATTCTCAAATAGACAATTGTACTTACCATTAGAAGCAGGAAGTTTGGGGTTTAGGGATGTGGTTGGGTTGGTAAAGTTTGATAGCATACATGAGCATCCCACCAATCCAGGCATGGTAGCAAGTATTTGTAATCCCAGCACACAGGAGGTGGAGGCAGGGGGATCCAACACTCAGGCTCTTCCTCAGCTTCACAGTGGGTTCAAAGTCAGCCTACTTAAGAAACAAAACAACAGCAACAAGAATTTGGTTTTGTATAGAGTATAAAAAGTATAATGTTGATTATTGTGAAATGTTATTAGCTAATTCTGTGGATTTCTCCCCATTTATTTATAAAAGTTCACCTGTGGCATCTAAAAAAAATTAAGTGCAAATATTCTCTGCCGACTTTGTAGCCAGGGAAACATCTGCAGCATTCAGCTGTAGTGATTGTTAGGTGGTAACTTTCAGAATTAACCTCAGTCAAAGATGACAGCAGAATAGTGTAATTTACACTGCAATTTATTTTTTAATAAGTTGTTAGTTAATCAATTAGTTTGATAAGAGTGTGCATGTTTGTGTTTATGCATGTACATGTGTATATGTGTGGGTATATGCATGTGTGTATGCCTGTATGTAAAAGTCAGGACAACCCCAGGTGTCATTTCCCAGGTGCTGCTGGCCCTCTTTTGAGACAGGGTCTGTCATTGGTCCAGAGTTCCCTGAGTGGGCTAGGCTGCTCGCCTCTACCTCCTAAGCACTGAGTTATAAACCACCACACCTAGTTTTTTTTTTTTTTTTGAGGGGGAGGGATTGAACTAAGCCATCTCTCATGACTACTGAAAATATATTTTGGAAATTTTTTAAATGTTTGTGAACAGCTTAACTAACTGACTTTGTGTCTAACCTTTAAAAATATCTCTTGCTAAATTCACTACTTTAAATAAAGTACACAGGACAGAGAGGAAAGAGGTTGGACCACGTGAACATTGAGGGGCATGTGCAAACCATGACCTGTGCAGCAGGATTTATCTATATAACAATAACTGAGATATGTTGGTTGCTTATTACCAAACTGTTTTCACAAGAACTGAAGAACATTTGAAGAGGTTAAGTGGCTTAACTAAGTTCACGTGACCAGTAAGTCAATGGTTATGAATTCAGATTCAGACTGCCTAATTCCTGAGAAACAATTCTACTTCCCTTTCCTGTAAATGAACTCAGAAATTAAATTATAGGTTTTCATTTCTTCAAGCCTAGGACCCTTTAGAAACCCTTAGAAATCTCCAGTTCAGAAACTGAAACTTTGAATTGATGTAAGGAAACATTTTCGTTCACAGGAAACATTAGAATACCTCAGAAGAACAAGAGCTTGAAAGCCTTGCCCGAGCCTTGTGCCTGTGGATGGCAATGGAGCAGCAAGGGTCTGCTTGTCCTGAAACTGCTTGACACCTGATCTCAAGAGAGCAGTGTGTTATTTCATAAAGTCTCACCAGGCACAGATGGCAGCAGGGTCTGCTGCTGTCTCTCAGTGCAGAGGCTTTGGGGATAGTAGTCTCTGCACAGAGCAGGCAAACTTTAAAACTTAGCTCTCATCCAGCTTTGGCAGGAGCTGAGGAGTTACCCACAGGTGCTGAGCATGGCTTGCTGATATGTTAAGATGGAAACCACCATCACTATTACGAGGGACAAAGGCTGTCTTTATTATTGTCACAAACTATGACATGTGTTACATTTGACCATGAGGCCCTCCCTTAACTCTCTTTCCTATCTGGAAAAATTCCAAGTAGGGATATGCTGTGGGATGTTCCTGTGAGGATTGCCCCTTTTCTTTGGCATGGTGTTTGAATTCAAAAGATGCAAAGGACAAGACTTTCTAACCTTCCAAATTATGCTTTGATGGAGATATAAGCCTTCAGAGGAATACGCAGCCCTCACCTGCTGCCATCGAAAGGAAATGAAAACCAGCACTAATGGGTGTGTCTGAAGAGCTTCCTGGAAAGGGTCTAAATAGACAGGAGCTTCCTTCCAGTCAGGGAGGTAGGTGTTCATTCTGACCCTCTTCTGGAGTGAAGAAAGGACTCCAGTTTTGTCTGCAGTTGACAGGCACAAGAACAGGGATGAATTATATGAATTTATGTCAGAAATGAATTCAGCTGTTCTTCATGAAGAGCTCCAGAAACCAGCACACTATCATCTAGTTTAGAAGTATCTGATGGGTGAGCTCTGTGGTGCTGAGATACCCAAACACATGTTCTGGTGAGGAGTCGATGTGCATTTAGTCATGTGACTAGCCTGGTCCTCGCCATCCTTAGGCCTCACATGTTTGGTTCTTCCCTACCTACTCTGAGTAGCTTTGATCTTCGGTGTACACTTAAAGAGCATGCTTTCAGAATCATTGATCTAGTAACCTAAAAACCTGACTGTACTTTACTTCCCAAGCTACTGTGTAAAGGAAGAACAGCTTACTCACTGTGAGGAATGTTCCAGAGACGTTTAATTACAGCATTTGGAGATGTGTCACTCAACTGTGGCTGGTTCAAGTTGTGGTCAGCTGTTTTATTAAGTTGGTTGTCATCTTCCTAACCGCCCAGTCTGTAATTACCTTACTCTGCCATCAGTTAGTGTGAGGGAAGTCTTCTTCTGCCCTCTAAAATCTAAACCCAAGATAAACTGTGTCTTTATAAGCATTATGCTTGTATTCCCTTGCATTTAAAAATGCTTAGCTGGGTGGTGGTGACACACACCTTTTATTCCAGCACTCGAAGGCAGAAGAAGCAGGTGGATATCTGTGAGTTCGAGGCCAGCCTGGTATACAGAGTGAGTTCCAGGAGAGCCAGAGCTACACAGAGAAACCCTGCCTCAAAAAACCAAACCTAACAAAAAGTTTCTGCTCATGGTATTTTGTTATCTGATTATTTCTACTTATGAATTTTAGAATCACAGCTTTGCAGAGCTAGGATGAATTTAGAGATTATCTAACCCCAGCCACCTCTGTTTAAACTTAAAACTGAAAATGGGAAAGATAGGTGTTTTGTAAAGTCCATAGTGGCTTGGTAACAGCATCATGCTATTACATCAAGTGTGTAAACCTTGACTTGAAGATTTCCATGACCTCCCAACCTCATTGAGGTCAGAATGTTCTGGGTAGCCAGAGGCAGTTCTTAGAGATTTGGGCACAGTCACCTGGATTCAGAAATGCCCAGGTAGGAAGGGAATCGTGTAAGATGGAACTGGAGCAGCCAGCTAAAGATAGTCACAGGAAAGGAAAAACTGGCAGAGTTGGGGCCACCAAGTCTCTTTTCTAGTCTGATAGAAGGCAGATTCCAAGTAGGAGCTAAAGTAGCAGGGACTGAGCAGGATTAAACAATGTCTGAACATTTTCAAATGCTAATACTAAATTCTACATGATGTAAGAAAGAAAGAAAGGCAATGGCAGAGTGGTGTTCTTACTGTTCTACATCCGTCTGTCATTCCATCACTCAGCTGAGGTTTGCATCTGGTGAGGAGGGGCCCGGGAGGATGGTGAGCCCATTTTGCAGTCAAAATGATGGAGGCTTGGAGCAGATGTCAGCCCGATGTAGGCTACAAAGGCTGCACAGCGCTAAGCCAGGAGGGTACCCGCATGTGTCCCCTGCATAAGAAGGTGCGTTTATGGCTGGTTTTATTTTCTTTTAAAAATTCCTTTTTTTTCTCAGCACAATGTTTTTATTAAGAAAATAATAAAGTAAAAATTTCTTTACTGGCTCTTAGTCTAGAAAGTCTTTTTTAAAATGACTTGATTTTCATTTTGAAGTAATGTTGAATGACCAGAAGACATGGCCACACAAAGTATTATTCTTCCTGACCCACCAGTGGTTAACAGTTCACAACAGCCCCCTCCCCTTCCTTCACCTACACATATAATTACATGTTTTTTCAGAAGGACTTGAGAGTGCATTATCCCATTTACTCCTACATGTTTTAAGTATATGTATGTCTCCTGTGAACAAGAACACTCACTTGTTTAAACATGTGCACTGACTAAAACCAAGAATTCTACAGTGATAGTTATTTCCCAATCTATATCACATATGATTCGGCAGCTGTACAGTGATAGTTATTTCCCAATCTATATCACATATGATTCGGCAGCTGTACAGTGATAGTTATTTCCCAATCTATATCACATATGATTCGGCAGCTGCCTCAGTAACACCCTTTAATGGTAAAAATCCAGGCCTGAGTCTGGGTTTCCAAGAGTCTAGTTTCCGTTCATCTAGGTGAGTTTCACATCTTTCCACCTTTCGTTCCTGACGTTTTTAAGAGGATAGCCCATTCACTTCTAGTTCTCCCAAGTTTGGCTATCCTGTGACTGCCCCAGCACTGTGTAAGGGGTATGTGGCATTGAAAGGAGCTCTAGATAAGACTGCCTTATCTCCATGTGTCATGTCTGGAGACATACGTGTTTGCTAATGTTGCTGATGAAAGTTGTTGGCGGTGCTATCCACCTTAAAGTAAGAGCATGCATCTTAGATGGTGGGTTCTTCAGTTTCCTTCGACTCAGAGTTGAATCACCTCAAAAAGGTCCATGGACTCACGTTCAGTCCACACTAAAATCTAGGGAACTTCTAGAGGATAGGGGTGTGTGCATAAGGGCATACTAAGCTGGGGAACACAGCCTAAATACATAGATGGAATTAAAATACAAGTCAATGCTGACACAGACAGGAATGCCTTGTTTTCATCTGCTGCACTGGCATGTTTTCTAGGGAGATAATGTGTCCTCCATATCGGTCAACTAATATCTGAATAAATTGTAGCATTTGAGGGTGTCATATGTTTCTGACCTTCTTGGAAGAACTCACTTTGTCTCCAATGGAAAATGATCTTAGTCTGTGATGGCTCACTGTGATGCCTTCCTGTTTAGAGCTGGAAAGGGAACCCAACCTTCACATCCACGATGAAATTTCATAAAGACTTTGGGCTTCTGGGGAATGTCTTTGGTAGGCTACTCAGTATCTGAAACTGTCTCAAATTGTTGATGGGCTGACCAATGCTGACCTTTCTGCAGAGGTCACTGGATTTCTAGGGCACCTCAGCTTCTGAACCGATCCTGTTAACATGCAGTTTGTCTATAAGCCTGTAAAGGCATCTTGTTTCAATAACATTTTTAGCTGTAGCTGAGCCTCTGTGGTTTACAAAGGGTAACCAAATGCTGGCAGCTGACGGGTCCTGTAGCTCTTTCCTTTATGTGTAATGTGATGTGTTTTTGTTGTTGTTTATTTTGTTTTGTTTGTTTAAAAACAGATTTACTGTCATTCTACAGTCCCAAACACAGCAAGGAGAAACGAGGAAGGAAATACTTTTGTTATAAGCAACACATGGGGCTGGGATGTGCAATAGAGGGAGTGTGGTGCCAGGGATTCCTATTTCCTCAATTGGAAACCAAGGTGCTTTAGGAAGCTGTTTCAGCTTGATAAAGCTGTATCTCGGCCCCCGGATGAAAATGTGGTGGCTCCATGCTGCCATCTGGTGGTACACTGCCACACTGTCTCCTCACCAGTTCCAAATTTCTGCGGACCAGCCCCCAGTTGGCCTAGGAGGGCCAACATGAAACACCATGAAGTTGGATAACCAATTAGGAGGCTCATCTATAAAAAACACATACATACTGCCAGGCGGTGGTGGCTCACGCTTTTAATCCCAGCACTTGGGAGGCAGAGCCAGGCGGATCTCTGTGAGTTCAAGGCCAGCTTGGGCTACCAAGTGAGTTCCAGGAAAGGCGCAAAGCTACACAGAGAAACCCTGTCTCAAAAACCAAAAAAAGAAAAAAACAAAAACAAAACAAAACAAAACAAAACAAAAAACACACTACATACATGCAACACTAAATGGACTCATTAGGTTGCATCCATCTATCTATCTATCATCTACCTATCTATCTATCTATCTATCTATCTATCTATCTATCTACCTTCTATGTAACAATAATAACTAAAAAGAGGCCATGAATTTGAGAGGTGGGGGCAGTGTGAAATAAGACAGAAAGGATTGGATGGAGGAGGTGGGGATGATGTCAATATACTAATATACTACACATATTAGAAATTAGAAAACAAAACAGCAAGTTTAGGACCTGAGAGATGGCTCAGTGGTAAAGGTGCCTGTCTAAGTGTGCCAGCCTGAGGGCCAACCCTGGGACCCACAGGACAGAAGGAGAGCTGGTTATAAATAACACGGCTTACGTTGCTCTCCAGTCTCCAAATGTGCACTGTGCTGTATACACACCATAAAAACATCTTAAAAATTGGCTAGGCTGTTTGCACAACATGTGCCATAGGACTTTCGCTCTTTCTTTTGGTGTTCTTTTGTCTTCTGTGAAATACACCTTCTGTTCTTTTGATAACTCGGCGCCCTTTGCATCCTTCCTTCTCCCATCTAGTCCAACAACAAAATTCAAAGTAGGAACAACAACTCCATTTGGGTCATTCTGGGCAGCCAGGAGTTCTAAGCACTAGAAAACAACAGGGAAGAGCCAGCGGTGACTCCGGTCTGTGACGGTGGGGCCCCAATGGTCCCGGGCCTACCTGCCTGGAGCCTTAGCCGCTTTACTCAGTTACACCTTGCCTTCATATCTGCTTGTGAAATTGAATGATTTATTAGCTGTTCTGTGGTCGTTTTTTGCTTTATTGATAATTGTGGAATGAACTTTTCACTATGAAAATATGTCATGCTTTAGTAAAAAGCTTACAAAAATGTTTGTGGATATAAGAAAGCCTTAGCCAGTGTCCTTTGAAATCCGCCTACTTTGGGCTGGAGAGATGGTTCAATGGTTGGTTAAGAGCATTTGTTGTTCTTTGTAGAGGACCTGGGTTTGGTTTCTACACACACATGGTAGCTTACAGTGATCTGTAACTCCAGTTCCAGGGGATCTGATAATTTTTTCTAGCCCCTGCAGGTATGCATGTGATATACATACATACGTATGTACATATATACATGTAGACAAAAACACTCATACACATAAAATACAAGTATCTAAAAATTTAAAACTATGACTAAAGCAATCATGTTTCTTAAAATTTTTGACTGTATGTGTGTGTATGCATGTGTGTGTGTGTGAGCGTGTGCGCGTGTGCGTGCTTGCGTGCGTGCGTGCGTGCGTGTGTGTGTGTGTGTGTGTGTGTGTGTGTGTGTGTGTGTGTAGGCCAGAGGCTGACACAGGTGTCATTATCTATTGCTTTCTACTTTATTGATTGAGGCAGGGTCTCTCACTGGAACCTAGAGCTTTCTGATTTGGTTAGGCTAGCTGGCGAGCACACCTCAGGGATCCTCTTATGAACATCTCTCCAGTGCTGAGATTGGAACATTTGTGCTATCTGAGTCTAGGTCCTCATGTTTGCACGGCACACACTTTACAGACTGAGCCATCTCCTTAGGCTGGAAATATCCTTTGTAAGGTTGATGATGAATCGAGAATAGAATGAAGTGAATTAAAAATGGTGACAGTTGCAGAAGGTGATGTTTTTGAATTAGATAGTTTATGCTAATATTAATTATTGTTATGCTTATAATGTGTGACAGATTCATATTAAGGTTCATACATGACCAATACAGTGTATTCAGTAAAGTAGTAATATTCAATGCACTGAGTTGGATATTTTTTTGCTTAATTTGGAGAATTTAGAAGTTTGTCTGATTGACTTTAGAGCAAAGTCATTTTTAAAAGATTAGTCAATAAACACTGTGTAATTTGTATTGTTTCTGAGTAAATACTTTTTTCATTTTTAAAAAAATTTAAAAAGAGTTATTATTTCATGTGTATGAGTGTTTTGCTTGAGAATATGTCTGTGCACTGCCTGCATGCCTGGTGTCGTGGAGGACAGAAGAGGGTGGCTGTGAAGACTGGATGGCTGTGCGCTGCCTTGTGGGTGCTGGAAACTGAACCAGGGTCCTCTGCAAGGAAAACAAGTGCTCTAACCACTGAGCCATTTCTCCAGCCTCCGTTTTCTCCAGCCTCTGTGCTCTCTTTTCTTCCCTCCCTCCCTCCCTCCCTCCCTCCCTCCCTCCCTCCCTCCCTCCCTTCCCTTTTTTTTTGGGAGGAGGGCAGGGACTCTGTTTCTTTGACTGCTCTGGAACTTACTATGTAGACCAGGCTGCCCTCAGATTCTTGGACAGCCCTGACTGCCTCCTGACCTTTGCCACCGCACCCAGTTGTGGGTAATGGCCAGTCAACCATTCATTCTGCTAACGAAGTACTGATCCTCTGATTCTTTTTTTCCTACTTCATTTCAAACGTTATTTTTGATGATGTGGGATGAACTCAGGGCCTTGCGTATGCTAAGCACAGGTTCTGCCATCAAGTTACATCTCCAGTGCTACAAATGCTGCTTCTGTAAAGCCCATGGGCACGATGGCGTGGGCACCGTGCTTCCCAGAACTTCTCTATGGTCTGTTTTATAAAAATTATTTAAAATTAAAAATGAACTTCATAGTACGTATAATGTATTTTGATCATATTCACACCTAGGGCTCCTCTCAGATCCACTCCCATGCATTCCCAACTTCAAGTCCTTTATTTTTATTTTTAATTTTGAGACAGATATTACAAATAAAGTCTTTGAACTCATCATTATGTACATCATGCTGCCCCTGAGATTAAAGGCTTTTTTGTTTGTTTGTTTTACATAAAATAGCACACTGAGTCCTATATGTGCTGAGCATGTACTCATGGTGGAGGGGAGGGCCGCCTACTGGAGCATGGTTAGCCTATGTGGTAGGTGTCATACATAGACAAAATATTTAAATTAAAATCTAGATGTTAAACTTGAGGAAAGTGGTGGGCATTTTTTGAGTACTTTCTGTGCAGCCCTATCTGCAAACCGAGAGCTGGAGTTGTGGAAGCCTTGCTTCTAGCCCATTTGTGAGGGCCCCAGAATGATCCCAAGCTGTCTATAACCTATAGGTTCAGCTGTATCTGGAAGTGCATGGAGACGTCTCCCGCTGGATGTTAACTTCCCTGAGAAGCTACTGACTCCATGAGAAGTAGTTTCCAAAGGCCTGGTGCACTGTGGACTTCCTTCAGGGATCTGAGTTAGAGATAGGTGGGCACTAGGCGAATGAGTGAGCGCAGTGAAGGCACCACTGTGCATATTGTTCCTCCACCTGGTCTCCACACCTGGGTTCATGAAGAAAGGAGGCTGTAGCTCATGCATCAACCTCTTCTCTGCATCAGCCTCAGACTCTGCATCTCTGTGAGCGCTGACGGTAGTTACAGGTCTGTAGGGGGTCCAGACCTAAGTGCGGCCAAGACTGAAGTGCACTGTTCACGTGTTAAACATGGTGAGAGGAACTGGAGAGGAACAAAGCAAAGGAACCGAGTCCAATAGCTTGGCCACCCGCCGCCCCGAGCCATCCTCGACTGTGAGCTCAGCCGGCTTCCTGTATCATGTGCTTCCACGGTAACATGCAGCCTTGCCAGAGGCCCGAAGCAATACTGCCAGCGATCGCAGCTCCAAAGCTGGGCAAATAGCCTCTTTCTCACTGCAAGTAGATTCTTCTTAGGTTTTTGATATAGTAACAGAAGACTAACATGCCTTTCAATTCCCTTCCAAAGAAAACCACTCTGTGATGTGGTTCTGAGCACGAGGTGTGAGTGGAAACAAGTTTGAACAATGAGGGGCATTTTACAGAAAGGACAGTGCTAGGTCAAATGGTCCCTTCAAGCCCGGGCTCTTTGTCTTTCTTGCTCAGACAACCCCTGGGAACCTATTGCTAGGGTTTCTGAGTGACTGAATAAAGAAACACCTGTTTTGTTTAAGACTACAAAAACAGGAATTTCTTCTCCGGGTCCAGATTCTGTTTCCAGGATCACCTTCCAGTTCCAGGGAATTACATCCTCTTCTGGCCTCCTCAGGCACTGCACACATGTGGTGCACACACTTACACGCAGTCAAAACATGCATACACATAAAAATAATAAAGATGAATTAAAACACAACTCCTTTTATTTGCTACTGGATGTATTATTTTTATATCCCCCCCCCCCCCAGGACAAGGTTTCTCTGTCTAGCTGTGGCTGTTCTGGACCTTGCTCTGTAGCCCAGGTTGTCCTGGAACTTGCGCTGTACATCAGGCTGGTCTCACTGGATATATTCTTAAACAATAAAGGCTCCATGAAATGTAACGTTGGTAGCTCACTGGTAGCTGGTCATGTAAAGTGACCAGCTCACTTTTAGGAAGTGGGATGCAGCTGTGAAGAGTAGTTAGAGGGGATTGAAGGGTGTCATTCTAACAAGGAGGGCTGTGACCAAGCAGGAAGCTTGTGTTAGAAGCCAAGTATCTGTAAATGGAGTGGGAGGTGGAACTAGATTTACCCTTGAGGGTTCTTTGTTGTGATTGCTTTGCAGTCATCAGTTGGTATAGCCTGAGGAATATCTACAAACCTCTCCGGCTTCCCTCCCTCCCTCTCTCCCTCCCTCCCATTCTTCCCCATTCCCTCCCTAAATGACAAAGTTTTTATATAAAAGTTCAGGCAGTAAACATGTAAGTCTGGCAGGCTGTTCAGTCTCTATTCCAATGAGTCCACACCACCACTGCTGCCTCAAAGTAGTAAGCAAGCAGGGCTGCATGCCAGCTGAAATGTATTTATGGAAACAGGGCATCAGGCTAGATTTGGCCTGAGATCTATAGTTTGCCAGTCCTTTGCTCTAGATTATAAAGTAGAAAAAAATTCAGATTTTCTTTTAAGTTAGATATCTGTGTTTCCCCAAATCATATAGATGCTGTTGATGTACATAGAAAAACTCATTCATCTCTGCAGATTCTTTTTCTTAGGATTTCCTCCATAGATGTTACATGATATCATGTGGACTCTGGGCCAGTTGCCTTTCTGATGCATGATACCCCCATAGCAGGGATCTGATTGTGTGCTTTGCCAAACTCTAGCTCCATAATATGTCTTCACTGGGCCTGGTGTGTGTGTGTGTGTGTGTGTGTGTGTGTGTGTGTGTGTGTGTGTGTATGAATTTGGAAATCACTGGGTTTAAAAAGGTAAGCCAATATCTCTTCCTCATGTAGTAGAACATTATCCAGAAGGCATCCAAACTGGCATTTTGTGGGTCAACATTTCTTTCTTTTTCAGGTCTGATCTATCCCCAAGTCTTATTTGATTTACTTCCTAACATTTTTTTTTAAATGTCTGCATTTCTTTGTTCCTATCCTCCCAGGTAGCCCTGCGATAGGTCTTGGCTTTCCTCCAAATTCACTCACTCCCACCCAACATGTCACTTGCAAGAAATCTGTATGGACAATACAAATCTAACCAGGGCATTGCCCTGCTTAAAGTGAATCTCCCCAGCCAGCATTTGCTAACTGGCATTCACCGGGGTGTTAAATATGTCATGAGAAAATTCAAGGTATGGCACTGGATAAAGCAATTTAAACAGAGTTCTCCTGGCTTTGGGCTTTTCACATATGAAAGTAGAGTGATGTCTAGGAGAGGACGAGATACAGCATCTCTCAAGCCACCTGTACAAGTGGCATCCTTTTCCACGGACACCATGATGGATTAGCATCACTATGCACATTCTTTGAGAATCTGCTTTACAGAGATCACAGAGTCCATTTGATGAGGATTAATTCACCTTCACATCCTTTGGGGCTGCCCACATTGTGATTTTTCTTGTATAGATTTTCTGCTTTTCCCTCTTATAAGTCATCCTGGGCAAGCGGGGAAAAAATTAGTTTTAGATGAAACAGATCAGCCTTGGAATTTCAAACGTTTATTAGATGTATAAGTTTGGGTGAACTTCAGTTGCTTTGAGTCTTTCCCCTCATTAAAGTAGATATTACAACATGATCTCATTGTGTACAGAATCTGCAACAAACAAAATAAAAGCAAACAAGAATTGGTAGAGAGTGTAATGACTTGAGTCTGACATAATAAAGGAAAGGAGGAATTGCCAGTCAAATTTCACAAAGTATCAGCTAGAAAAAAATGAGTTTGGATATTATTGTACAGCACTGACTATGGTCAATAGTAATGCACATTTCAAAATAACCAAGAGGAAATTCCAAAATGATACAAAATATTAAGTGAGATGAACTCAGTTAATCATCTGTACTACATACATGTGTCAGAACACTACACTGTACTCCATAATACAATATGTTTATGATATTTTAATTAAAATAATAATAATTATGGATCAGGCATGGTGGTCCACACCTTTAATCTCAGCAGTTGGGAGGTAGAGTCAGGCAGATCTCTCTGAGTTCGAGGACAGCCTGGTCTACGTGGTGAGTTCTAGGCTAGCCATGGGTTTATAATGAGACCCTGTCTCAAAACAAATTAAAATAATTAAAAAAGAAAAGTCACTCCAACAAATCAACTTCAAATAATGATTTGATTGATGATACACCTTGCCAATGACTGCTGTCTTTCCTCATGTTTGGACTTCCGGGGGACTTGACAAGGATGCCACAGAGCCAGTTCTCTCTGAATGCAGTCTCCTGAGTACAGTGGAGGGCCTTGGGAAAGCATCTCCTGTAGTTCGCTGGATGCTGGTCTTGCTGTGCCTGTAGGGATGAGATGGTGTTCTCTTTCTGTCTAGATTTAACGAGCCCACCAGGTATATTGGTGATTCTGTTTTTTTTTTTTTTTTGCTCTCGATGTGTTTCTGGGGATGCCCTCTTGTGAGAGGTAGCAGCTTTGCATAGGTCACCGGCTGATGCCATTTCCCTAAATAATGTTACCACTCTGGACTACCTTGTCAACAAAACTTTTTTTAACCCAAAAAATTGCTAACAAAGTACTTGACAGTTTGTTTTTAATGAGTAGCAGTGCAAAGTTCGAAGTTAGGTTAGTCAGGTGTTTTTACTTAAATTATTTTAAAGATGTTTAGAAAAAAAATGTTCCAAATTTTAAGGACAATATGAAGAAAATGTGATGCATTCACATGATGGGTGTGAAATGTTTATTGAGTTTTCATGAATATTTTTCATTATTATTATTATTATTATTATTATTATTATTATTATTATTATTATCAACATATATATGTTTTTTGAGACAGGGTTTCTCTGTGTAGCCCTGACTGTCCTGGAGCTTGCTCTGTACACCAGCCTGGCCTTGAACTCAGAGATCTTGCTGCCTTTGCCTCCACAGTGCTGGAATTAAAGGCATGTGCCAATACCTCCCAGAAAATATTGTTTTTTTTTTTTAAGTAGAAAAATGCTTAATAAGATATACTATGGGCAGATCAGGATCTGTCCTGATTATTTCACTCAGGACCATTTTAAAATGAGAGCTCTGCTTTTCACTATACTGTTATGCTGTGTTTGCTCAGTAGATGGCACTCTTCTCCCACCTTTAAAAACTTTGTTCCCTTTAGGGTATAAAGAGTTGATAATTCATTGTGACTAAATTCTCATTGGGTCTTAGCTAGTTACTTTACAGAGCTATCATACTTTGCACATAGAACATATTGTATAATTAAACCTATATTTTCACTACAGTAAAGAAGTTTAATTTATTCCTGCGTTCATACAGTTAATTCTTCCGTTTACATCTTGCCAAGTACCCCATCTGCTAAGCTGCTCTCCGGTCTAGTCAGTAATCACCCATTCAGCACCTATCATATGCCAGCCTTCACTGAACTCAAATGATGCAAAGATATGTGAGTTGTGGTCTTTGTTATCATTTTCAAAGTAAAAGCCTGAATCTGTGTAGAGAGAAACATAATTATACTGCGACACAAATGAGCTTATTACAACATCATTAGAGTATGGGGAGTATTGGGTGTATGGGGAGGCCAGAAAAAGTGGACTGAGCTATCCTGTGGGAGGAGTGTGGGAGTTCCTTGGTGTTGTTAACTCTACCCAAGCCAAGTCTTGAGAGATAAAGAGGGAATAGTCCAGCAACCATCAGGCTGGAGGTGCATCCCAGGGGTCCAGAGAAAAGCATGGAGGGTGCAGGGATGCACCTACATGTGCTTCTGCCTCTTCTAGCATCTGGACCACAACTCTGCCTATGGTCCTCCATCCTGCCTGACAGTGAATTCACCTTAGGGCAGTGGAAAAATACCATCCCTGGATGTAATGGACAGCTGTTTTTTCTGTTTCTTTTTCTCTTCTCTTCTCTTCTCTTCTCTTCCCTTCTCTTCTCTTCTCTTCTCTTCTCTTCTCTTCTCTTCTCTTCTCTTCTCTTCTCTTCTCTTCTCTTCTCTTCTCCTCTCCTCTCCTCTCCTCTCCTCTCCTCTCTCCTTCCTTCCTTCCTTCCTTCCTTCCTTCCTTCCTTCCTTCCTTCCTTCCTTCCTTCCTTCCTTCCCTCCTTTTCTTCTTTCTTGCTCCTCTTTTGGAGTGGGGGAGTTTTGAGATAGAACTTCTCCGTGTAACCTTGGCTGTCCTGGAATTTGATTTGTAGACCAGGCTGGCCTCAGACTCACAGAGATATGCCTGTCTCTGCCTCCTGAGTGCTGGAATTAGAGGAGTGTGTCACTACCATCCCCTAATTGACAGCTTTTAAAATTTAATTATTTTGAAGCTGTTCAGGTTATTAAAAAAAAATCTCAAGGTGATTTTAAGAAGCATTTAGATTAGGCTATACTGCTTCTGTTGTTGAGTAATGGCAAATGAGCTTCAAAATGTCCACAGGGATCCTCAGATCCTTGGGAGCTTGCTCAGTAAGTGCACTCTGAGCCCCTCCCACAGTGATTCTGACCTTAGGGATCTAAAGACTATTAGAATTTTCACAGCTTCCCCAGACAGCAGCCTGGCCAGCCTTGAAGACTGTGGTAAGGGTGGAGGCTTTGTCAGTCACCTTAAAGGTGCTTTTCCTGTTTGTTCTTTATCTTTCTAGGCTGAGATGGTACATGGATTCTAGGGCAGGAGTCACTGCAGAGGCCTGGGCTAGGAAGGTGGGGTGGAGACAGGGGTGGCTGAGGACCTTGGCACATTATGGGTGACAGAGTCATGGTAGTGACGGTGAAGACTCCAGCAGGGTGCAAGACCTTTGAGATTCCAGAAGCATCTAGAATGGCAACACGAAGGGACTGCAGAGATGGATGAGTGATAAAGAGAGCTTGTTCTTACAGAAGTCCCTGGTTCAGTTTCCAGCAGTGGATGGTGGTGCGCAACCACCTGGAGCTCTAGTTTGGGGGGAGGGGGGCGGCGGTGGCGGGGGGCGGGGTCTTATGCCCTCTTCTGGCTTCCGAGGGCATTGCATACATGCAGGCAAATACATACATAAAATACATGTAAGTAAAACCAGTAATAGAATGAAAACATGTGAAGCTCTGACAAAGGACAACTCTATGGGCCCAACAATTAAAAAGAAATAAGCCCCATCATGACACATATTAAGAACTGGAAAAAGCTATAATGGGTCCTGAGCACTGAGTGCTGAAGTGTTTTTCTGTAGTAATTCTTTCTTCAGTTTCCAATAGTGAATCTTCCCACATACTGCTCCCTCCTCATTCCTCATTTTCTGGTGTCCAAAACACACACTGAATATGATAACAGAAATTTTGATAGCACATGGAGTAAATAATACATGACCAATAGTCCCTGACTCACATGGTTTGAACGATTTTCCTACTGTGATGCAAAAGCCATAGATGGTCAGTAGAAACCATGATTTGAATTTGGGTTTCCTTTTGGGTTAGTGATATGTGGTACAATCATTTTTGGAGAGCCTGGACAACAGATGCTACCTGCAGCTTGTGGTCATCCATGTGACCATCAGGACTCAAGACAGTCGCAGAGACTGTGCAGCTGAACTGTGGTGTTTGTTTGGTTAGGTACAGTTGATGCATTTCTATGTACAATATTTTCAACTGATCCTGTGTCTTATTTCTATCTAAGTAAACACACACACATACTGGGGGGGATGGGTATTGGTGAAACTTTCCATCAAGCTCTCTAGTATCCATATACACTGGCAAGAGTGGGACCCCAGCAATGACAAAAGGAAAGAACTCATTCCCCTGAGCTTGAGGACAAGTGATGGGATGTGTAGGAGACCGAAGAGAAGAACTGGTGGGTGAGGGGGTTCTACTTTAAGCCTGGGTGTAGTTCAAGTGACGCAGCGGATACTATTATTAGGTAGCATACTGAAAAAGGTTCAGAACTGGCAATATTTAAAAGAGCAAAGAATGATGCCGGCAGAATAGAAGGAGGCCACTGAAGTAGAGGAGAGGGACTGAATAGGAGATTAGAGGGAAGTTGCCGGTAGCCAGGGTGAAATACTGAAGCTTAGACACCAGGGCAAAGTGAGGCAGCTGGTAGGTAAGCTGCAGGCGGGCCTTTCCCAGGGGGCAGTGTGACAGAGTGCTGGGATTCAGCAAGGGCTGCACTGACAGCTGCACTCAAACTACGTGTGCGTGTGTGCGCGTGTATGTGTGTGTGTGTGTGTGTGTGTGTGTGAGCGTGCGTGCGTGCGTGTGTGTGTGTGTGTGTGTATGTGTGTGTGTGTGTATGTGTGTGTGTGTGTGTGCGCGTGTATGTGTGTGTGTGTGTGTGTGTGTGTGTGAGCATACGTGCGTGCGTGTGTGTGTGTGTGAGCATACGTGCGTGCGTGCGTGCGTGTGTGTGTGTGTGTGTGTGTGTGTGTGTGTGTGTGTGTGTGTGTGTGAGCATACGTGCGTGCGTGCGTGCGTGTGTGTGTGTGTGTGTATGTGTGTGTGTGTGTGTGTGTGTGTGAGCATACGTGCGTGCGTGTGTGTGTGTGTGTGTATGTGTGTGTGTGTGTGTGTGAGCGTGCGTGCGTGCGTGTGTGTGTGTGTGTATGTGTGTGTGTGTGTGTGTGAGCATACGTGCGTGCGTGCGTGCGTGTGTGTGTGTGTGTGTGTGTGTGTATGTGTGTGTGTGTGTGTGAGCATACGTGCGTGCGTGCGTGCGTGCGTGTGCCCATGGACTAGGAAACCGGGTTCAAATTATTCTGTTAATGGAGAGACAAAGAGAATTGGTAGACAGAGGGTGATGTAAAAAGAAGACACAGTGCTTAAAGAAAAACATTGTTTCAGTCAAAGATGGAGAAGTAATAATCTAAAATCTTGCTAACTAAGATCTGTTGAATGCTCACTATGTGCTGACACAATTTTAAACTGGTTTTCCTGTTACTTAAGCGAACAAACAACTTTATTAGGTAGATACTGCTATCTTCTTATTACAGATGAAGTGGAAAACTCATTTCCCAGCTCACACTCATGAGAGACAGGATCTCAGTTTGAATCTAGCCCTGTGATTCTGGAGCCTGGGGGCGCAAAGGCAGCCACGCCAAGCATTTACTTTGTATTTTTCTCCACTTCAGCTTCTTGAATCTTCACATTCCCTTTTCTTTAATGCTGGCATAGTTTGTTTGTAGACTTGATTATTTGCTTTAAAAGTACCATTCTGTCCTCAGGTACTGACTTTCTGTAGTTATCACCATCAAATACTCTTCCTGCTGAAATTAGCATTTTGGTTTGCTTTTCTGTAAACTACAAGTTAGATTTGATTGGTTTTTAAAAAAAATATTTTACTACATGTGCTGCTATAATGTGATGACCAGTGATTGTGTTTTTTGTTTTGTTTTGGTGAGTGTGCTAAACAGTGTGAGTAATAGCTTTAGAGATCTAGCCACAGCCCTTGGCTCTGCTGACTCCAGCCCATCCAGAGGAGAGCATGTGGCAGTGGCAGTGTGTGCCAAGGCTGTTCAACTCATGGCAGACAGGAAGCTGAGGGAGAGGCATAAGCTTCAGTCCTCAGTGATCTCCTCTCCAGTCACCTCCAACAGTTTCCACCTCTGCCAGAAACAGTGCCATAGCTGAGTTTCAAGTATTACCTGTGTGGGAACAGTTTACATTCTAATCACTATGGAGATAATAGGCAATGGTTTCTTCCCTTAAATTGTTTATGTTCATTTGAGTATCAAGGAAATAAATTTACTATACTGATTATAAATCAGATGCATACACACTATGAAATACATTTGATTAGAATTTATATTTGATGGTCATGAAGGGAAAGAGAGACTTTATTGTTCAGAAGAGGGTATGTGAGCAGCTCGATGCAGGTGGGGGTCCTAGGCTGCTAACAGATTGCTAGGTGTCTCATTTGGAGATGGATATGGACACATCTTTAAAACAGTGTATGTGCCACCACACCTAGCTACTGTTCTTTATACAACTAACTCTCTTAGAACAATTAGTGTCTTCTAGTCAATGTAGACATTTAGGCATGCCCCGAAGTTCTGGTTAATGAGTTATTTCTCCTTTTATGCATCACTCCAATCACCTCAACTGATACATCCACACAGAAACCTCTCAGTTTTATTGGGGTCAGTTTGTATTTTTCACTGACTGTTAGGTATTGCTCCATGGATGTTGTACTAGTGAACTTCTCAGCCTAATAGTTTCAAAATTACTTCTATGGAAAGCCATCTCTTGTTTGTGACTCATCACTTTCATTAATTACACTATCTCTTTTGCAAATAATATTGTACTAATTTTTTGAGAATTTTATACAATGAATTTTGATCATATTCAATCCCCTTCTCCAATTTCTCCCAGATCCACCCTCTCTACCCTCACTTTCCTATCCACTCAACTTCCAGTTTTCTTCTCTTTAAAAAAGCCTATTGAGTTCAATTTGTGGTGCTCTACTACCCTTTGGGGTGGGGCCGGCTCTGGAGTATAGTTGATCTGCTGGCAGTCACACCATTAAATGAAACTGGCCTTCCTCCCCCCTAAGCTATCAAGTGCTGATAGTCCTCCGCTTGTGGTAGGATTTCATGCCTACTTTCCTGCTCTGTGCTGGGATTGTGTCTGGATTGAACTCGAGCAGGGCTTGTGAATGAGGTTACAATTCTTGTGAGTTCATATGTGCCTTATTGTGTTAAGAAAATACCATTTATTCCCTCTTCCTCTCATAGGGTCTACAACTTCTCTAACCATGGGTTCTTGTCCCCATTAATAGCATGGGGCTGGCCTTAGATCCACTCAGGAAGTGATTAGTTACTTCTATAACATTACTGCCACTATTGTACCAATGGTATCTTTTGTCAAGCCAGTCATTATTTTAGCTTCCAGGAGCCACAGCTGGGTGATAGTGATGATCATTTTTCTCCTCTGGTAGTGTGCACAGTACCTCCCAGCAGTATGAACTGGCCAGTAGGGATGAAATTTTCAGGTGAGTACCGTGTTGATTTCCCTGGGTTTTGTGGTTTAAGTGTGTGGTGTCTCAGCTATAGAGTTTTACCATCAGGCTTTGGAAGGTAACCAAGAGCATTATTGATAACCTGTAATGTTTGGAGGACCATGGGACCCAAAAAGTCAAAAAGAGGTACGCATTCCTGAGACTGGGATTTTGCTAACCTCTGGTATCTAGTTTTATGAATTGAATTAACAAGAGAAAGAGAATACACACAGTTACTCTTAAAGCTGAGAAGAAAGTCTTTCTTGTTGGCCAGAGGCTACATGGGGAACTTGCCCAAATCATGCAACTCTAATCCTTAGAATTTTTTACTTTTATGTACAAAAACCACATCCTGATTGACACACTTTAGTTAGCAAGATGTTAGCAAGAAGCAGAACTACAGAAGCCAAAAAGCAAGGGTAGTGTATTTAGAGATTTTCTGGTGTCCTGGAACTATGGACCAAAGTTTTGATGGATTAGGTCTTTGTTCTCATTTTTGCAGGTGTTGGGGCCTTAATGGTTTTAAGGTCTGCATGGTATCTCAAACATGGCATCAGTTGTGCTAAGGTGTGGGGGTCTGTTACACTACTAGGAGCATTATTGCTTTGTTATTGGGTTAACTCAGTTTGAACATCTTTTACACATAAGAAAAGACATGGAATTTTGCTGGAGTTTCCCATGTTCTGGTTTGGTAGGTCAGACAATCTCAAGTATGCCCTTTGCCTGAAATTATGATAGCATACTGTTGATAAGATTTCACAACATGTTTTCTCCAAAGGCCAAGAGATTACAAAGGTAAGTATTTGTTAATTTTTTTATTTTTTGTTTACAGGTCTTCAGGTCAGAGCAGAAAGCCTATATCTGACCATCCAAATATCGTATGTGTCAAGATATCCACTTGGATCATTTCCAATGAAACTTTTGTCCAAACCAAGCAAGACATTGGTGCTCAGAACTGTCTTGTACGCTTAGATTTGTAATGAGCACAATTTGGAAGAGCTATCTTTTACATAATAAAATTCTGTTTCAATTATAATGAAGAATGTTGAGCAATCCCAAATCACCATTTTTACAGAAGTAAATATAATATTTGTTAATTTTTATATTGAACATATTCTTCACAAAATTGAAAAAAACTACTGGGGAAAGATAAAAAACCTGCTAAAAACACTAAAACAGCCCAAGTCAACAAAATTACATGCATACACAACTTTTCAGTAAAGTAGGTATGATGAATAGTAACACCTGTAATAACTTAATAAGAGGGTTTTAAAATTCACCTATCTTATCATCACCAGGCTATCATCCTGGTCACCCCTTAGCCTCTAGTCCTTGTGATCTTCATCACCTGAATTCAGATAAGACAGAACTGTGGGAGGCCAGCTCCCACCTTTTTAAAGGGTTCCTATGAGGAGGAGAGAGGAATAAGAAACTTTTGGATAGAAAGATAGCAGAGAGGAGACAGATAGAAACACAGGATAGCTTCGGGAAGACCTGGGTCAAAATCCACTGGCCCCTTCTGTCTCTTCAAAAGTGCTTTTTTATGGATTGCCCAGAGTCTGGGGAATATGCTACATCAGGTGTGGGGCATCTCAGGGAAAAAAAATATCTACGTACACTATGCTGTTATGTCTGTTAACTTTATTCTTCTAAGACAAAATTCTATCTTTACAGCTACAGTTCCATCAGGCATTCAGGGCAGGAATAAATCTAGATACACCAAGCTCTTTGTCTGCCTACTTTATTTCTCTTGGATGAAATCCTGTCTACATAGTTTCAGTTCCATCGTGAGACTCAGTTCTCTTTTGTCCCCTCTTTTACTGCCATCTCATAGTCCTGCTAACGACTATGCTCTTATGTTTCCAGCCTTATCTTCGTCCTCTGTTTCTTCACCCTCCATCTCTACTTGCTCTCTGCTCCTGGCTCTGATGAACCATACAAGAGTTCTGCCTTACCATCTACAAAACCTCTCTGTGTTCTTTTCTTCTACCTGGTCATGCCGTTCTGTCCACTTCTACAGAAAACACCTGTTCCTTCCTCCCCTGGCCAAGGTTCTCTGCCTCCTCAGGAATGTTACTCCACCCTACCTTCCACCTTGATATGTAAAAACCTGTTCACAGTCAATTGCTCTGGAGAGCCACTAGGCCTCAAGGCAAGGGGATGGTTGGAGCTTCATTAGCACAAGAAACAAAGCTACGATCCCCAGCCAGCCTGTTTCCTAGGCTCATGGTGGGGGGTGTAGTTACCTAGAAGGTCAGCAGGCCTGGGAAGCTGAACTGTTTGCCAAATGGTCTGGGAATATTTGGGCACACAAGAATTTTATAGCAGAAGACAGATGGAATATTAAAAGCTGGATAACACCAAATATTCATAATAAATGTCTTGCCTTTTGACAGACCCTTGGACGGTCAAAGTATAGCTTTAATACACAGCTGAATCTCTATATTCTTGTGGCTTGCCACACTTTTTATAACAGTGCCAATGGACAGGGCAAAAGACCACCCCCTTGCTAGATCAAAGCATACCATACAGTCAACTGCAGATCCTTCCAAACACCTGTGCCTGTGGTCCAATCATCCCTTTATGCAGCCCTGCTGGGTGAAGTGTTAGTTTTCTGGCTGCGTTGTGTTCTTACCCTGCAAGGAACGTCACGAAACACGACAGAATCCGCTTATAGAGTTTATTAGAAACAGAGGATAGAAAGTGCGCAGGCCTGTGGGAGAGACACGTGCGTGGAGAAGGGGAAGGGGAATATGGCGCCGTGCTTTTAAAACCGGCTGGGGGCGTGGCCAGGTCACGTCACTACTCTACGTGTGTACGTAGGGCACATAGTGGTGCCGCGCGCTTGCATCACCATGCAACGTCACGGGACTCTGATCACGCGAGACCCCTTGGCCCGGGACATCCGGGCCCACCAGTATCCTAGCTACGGGACGCTCTTGATACAGAAGTGGCTGGACGGAATGGAACCGCGTTGTGAACCCTTCATTCCCGACTCTTTTACTTTTAAAAAGGAAAAAATTGTGGCTGACTGGGTGCGGGGGCGACGTCTCTCTCAAAGACTGCTTCCAGCTGAATAGTGGGCGTCGGTTGGCTCTTAGGGGGAGGGTGAAGGGTCTCTTGTGAAGTCCAGGAATGATGATGCGGGGTCCTGGAACGGCGTTCTGCCTTCTCCTGGTTCTGCGGCTGTCGGCTTTCCATCCGTACTGGTGCTGGGGCCTCCCATTTAGCAAGATACTGTTGACACAGAGAGAGCTTAGAAAGAAAGAATTATTATTATTTTGTTTTGGAGTTGGCATTTGTCTGAGGTAGATTTGGCCTGCCCAGATAGAGGCATGTGACATTTACCTGAGGTAGATCTGGTCTTAGTACTCTGCTTAATTTCTATCTGAGACAAGCCTCATTAGAGGTAATTCATGTAAGGCACCTGTTTTCCTCAGGCAAGCCTTGCTGGAGGTAGTTTATTTTAAGATACCTGTTTCCCTTACTAGGTTAACACTTGGGAACCACAGGTGATCAGTTGCTGAGTATTGAACAATGATAAATTACTGTATTACATTATTCCTTACCGCCTGGATATTTTTGATGGTCCTTTTTGCCTCCGGCTCTGTGTGGCCCTGGTTGGAAAGGGAAGGGGTGGTACCTTATTCCTCTGGAATTGGCGGCAAAGCAGGGGATCCTGATGTCCTCTGGAGCTTGAGAGTGAGAGGCCCTGTTTGTTTCACTGTATATGAAGAGAGATTCTTCTGGGATGGAGGTGAGATAAAAGGTTTTAGGTGAGACAGGTGGACCCAGTGAGGAAAGCCCTCGAGTTTAGCAGCTGTAGGGGTTACAAGAATTACTTTGAAGGGTCCCTGCCACTTAGGGGAAAGGGGAGAAAGGCGCTGACCCGGAGGGGAAAGAAGAACCTGATCCCCAATGTGTATTGGAGCTGGGCAAGGATTGTCACATGGCTGAGGCAGTGAACAGTCCGCATAGCTCCATAGAATAGACCTTAGATGACATAAGAGAGGGGTTAACAGACTGTCTGGAACAGCTGGAGGCTTGGAAAAGACCTGGTGTTAGAACTGGTCTGAGGAGATATTTAACTTTTCCTGCTGCATGGCCATTATATGGCCTGAGACACTGATCCTCCTTTTGCTGTGAGAAGTCCACGCTCCCTCCAAATAGCAGCATGGGACAGGAGGATATGAAAAGCATATTTGGAGTCTGTAGAGTTAGTGGCTAGGAGAAGAAGTAAGAGAGCTGCTGGCGTGTCTGGGAGGAGGCAAATGTGTGGTGTGAAAAGAAATGGACGCCCCTACCTTAGCTAGGAGATCCCTCCCCATTAAAGGTACAGGGCAGCTTGGCACCACTAAGAATGTGTGTGTGAGAGGGATGCCTCTGAAAATACAATTAAATGGCGGTGTCTGCTGAGGTAGATAAGGCTGTCCCCTGTACCCGACAATAAAGGAGAGGTGGCATCCCAAGACTCCCAGGACTGAGTCAATGGCTCTGGTGTCCAGAAGGAAAGAAACGGATCGCTTCCCTGCTGCGTTCTGGGTTCCCTGTCATGTCTGTAGCCAAGCCTAGGTCTGTTGGAGGTCTTAGCTTGATGTACCCATGCATCTTGGTGCCTGGGGCAGTCAGCTGACTCTGTCTTTCTAGGCGACACTTTTAACAAGGCTGTTGATGGCCTAGCAGAGCATTCGGTAGCCCGTGGCCTTTTCCTCATTTAAAACAGGGACCCAACAGCTTTTGGAAGTCAGCGAGTGCCAGCACTTGGCAATTTTGTTTTCGGGCTTTTATCTCTTCCCTGGCACACCTTAAATGCCACAAGTGACTCTTTTGCCTGTGGGGTCAGGAGCCTCGCTCTCCAGATGCTTAAGTTTTAGTCAGGTAGGTCTAGGGAACAAGAGACAGATTCGTCCTTATCCTGAATTACCATTTTTAGTTTTTTATAGTTTACTGGTTTTAGGGCAGCCTTACGGAGGCCTGTCAGGAGACAGATAATAAACCTATCTCTGGCTGGACAGCCACTCTGGGTGTTGTAGCCCCAGTGTGGTTCCCGGTCAGGAACCGCTTCGGCTCCTGGGGGGTGTGAAAGGTTAGTCTGATGAATTTCGTCTGCATGAATCCTAGCCTGCTTCCCATACCCGCCTGAGCTCCTCAGAAGGTCATGAAAGGTGAGACTATAAGATTGAGTTATATATTGAAACTGTTTAATGAAGGAAGCAGAATTAGACATATAAGAACCCAGCTTACTTTTTATCTGAGAGAGTGGATGGAACATGAATTTTAATTATTGGTTCCTTAGCAAGATCTAGAGTCAGAAATTCCGGAGTCAGAGAATCCTCTGGTTTACGTATAGCTAGGAGCATATGAGCAGGAGAGAAGGAAACGAGAAGAGACAGTTTAGCATTGAGAGAGAGAAGAAAGCAACTCTTTCCATTTGCCTGAACGCCGACAGTGATTGGATAGTTCCCATGAAATATCGGGATCCAAGGAGCCGCTTAGTGGCCCTTTGTTATTTTTTTAAAACATACTTTGGCCATCTCCTTTTTTTTTTTTTTTTTTTTTTTAACATAAACGAGTTAGCTTAGAAATCTTTATGTGAGGCATTAAACTGAGAGGTTTTAAAGCTTCAACAAGACAGCCCAACGGAGAGGAAGGAGTAACAGAGTTGGAAGCCTTGTTTCCCATGTCTGCAGCAGAGGCAAAAAATAAAGGAAAAATAAAAAGAAACGTAATCCGGAGCCAAGACCTCAGGCGTCCCCAGGGTCCCGGACGGATTTCAGGCACAGGCTGCTTCTGGGCTCGTCAGCCAAAGAAGCAGGGGCCCCCTCCACGGTGAGGAAAGGATCCCCCGGGAATCCAGACAGCGTTTGCCCCTCCGTCAAGGGGAAAAAACGTGTCGGCCTCACGTGGCTCTCCAGGACGCACCAACGGCGGTGGTCCTAATTGAAAAAAAAAAACACCTCAGGCTGCAGACGTGGGAGAGGCCAGAAAAATTAGGCCAGTTGGCCAGCGATAGGGGCCGACCGTAGCCAATGAAGACCGTGGTCGGGGGTTCCCCTGGTCTCAAGATCCGGTCGTTCTCACCGGTTCAGGAAACCGTTTACGCCGGCCGAAAGTGGGGTGCACTCACCAATCCGGTCCGGTGTTGGATGGAGTATGGATGCGATTCAGGCTAATGGAGAGCGGTCTATCGCGTACGGAGCAGATTCCCCGGTCCGCGGGCTGCCGGCGGCGGAAGCGCCGGCAGCGCCCGCTCGGTTCACAGCACCAAATGTTAGTTTTCTGGCTGCGTTGTGTTCTTACCCTGCAAGGAACGTCACGAAACACGACAGAATCCGCTTATAGAGTTTATTAGAAACAGAGGATAGAAAGTGCGCAGGCCTGTGGGAGAGACACGTGCGTGGAGAAGGGGAAGGGGAATATGGCGCCGTGCTTTTAAAACCGGCTGGGGGCGTGGCCAGGTCACGTCACTACTCTACGTGTGTACGTAGGGCACATAGTGGTGCCGCGCGCTTGCATCACCATGCAACGTCACGGGACTCTGATCACGCGAGACCCCTTGGCCCGGGACATCCGGGCCCACCAGTATCCTAGCTACGGGACGCTCTTGATACAGAAGTGGCTGGACGGAATGGAACCGCGTTGTGAACCCTTCATGAAGCAAGCTCAGACCTCACTAGGAAACCTCTGTGGGTCTCCACAGAGAATGTAGTGTGGCAGGCAGGTGAGTGCATTACAGAACTATATGGAGCTCTCCAGGGTGAGAATGGATAATGTGTTAGAATTCTGCCCTCACTCCAGCTGCATAACCACACACGCACAGTTCAGAAGTTAAGTAAAGGGTCGTTCATCTCACATCATAAATGTGCATTGGTGACTACATGCATGCAGTGTGGTTATGCAATCAGCGCATGCATGGTGTAGCTCCATAAGCCCACCTGCACATGTTCACCAGGAACCTTTAAAAAGCTGGACACAGACACGACCCTCTCTCTGTTCTGTTCTCTCTCCCCCACCACCTTTCTCTCTGCTCTTTGCAGGCGCATCTCCCCAGGCCTGGTACTTCTGCCCCCACCCATCCTCCTCTTAATAAAGCTCTGATACTGATACTGGGGTAGTGGTGGCTGTGACCTTTCTGTGTGGTAACCAGTGTCATTCTTTTTTTTTTTTCTTTTCCATTTTTCTTTATTAAGCAATTTTCTATTCACTTCACATACCACCCACAGATCCCTCCTCCCTCCTCCCATCCCTCAGCCTCTTTCCCAAGCCTCTACGTCTCCCATGGGGAGTCAGCAGAGCCCAGCACACTGAGTCTAGGCAGGTCCAAGCTCCTTCCCACTGCACCAAGGCTGTGCAAGGCGCCACACCACAGGCACCAGATTCCCAGAGGCCTGCCCATGCACCAGGGACAGATCCCAATCCTCCTGCCTGGGTGCACCCGAAACAGTTCCAGCCAAACAAGCATCTTCTGTATCCAGAGGGCCTAGTCCAGTCCCATGGGGGCTCTACAGCCAGCAGTCCACAGTTCATGGGCTTCCACTAGTGTGGGTGATCATCTCTGCACGTCCTCCCGGCATGATCTCGATGTCCCTCGCCGGCAGAATCCCTCCTCTCTCTCATCAATTGGATTCCCGGAGCTTAGCTGCTATCATTCTTACACAATGGCGAAAGGGACGATTGTGGAGCTGGGACTCATGACATCATGAGACATTTTAGGCATCATTTTAAAAGCTTCATACTTCACAAAAAAGCTAGGTAGGAAGCCCTAAGGGATTGCTTGATACATACAATGAAAAGATAGCACAATTGGATAATCCAAAGTCTGAGGTCAGCTGTATATTAATTTGTGTTGCAGGCCAGATTTAGGTCCCAGAGTCTACTGTGGTCTGACTAGATCTTGTCCCCTCTAAAACTCATGTTAAGATTTAATCTCAACTATGAGATATTAAGAAATGAGATTAAGTGAGACAAGGGATTAGAACTCTGCCTCCAAGAATGGATTGACCCATTAATGCAATCAATGGATTAATCAGTTACTGGGTTATCTAAAGAATGAGTCTGCTAAAACAACAAAACAAACAAGCAACACCAATAGAAAAAGAGTGTGACTGCTCTGAAGCCAGTTTGGTTTAGTCTCTCATGCTGAGATCTTCAGTAGTCAGTGTTCTAACTTTTCTGCTTGTTGGGACATTCTTTAGTCTGTGAGGTAGTAACATCTCTCAGTAACATCTTTTTCCTCCAGCTCTAGCCTATAAAGGAAAGACACTACTGAAACTTTTATTGATCTTTCTTGCAAGTACATCTGTTACTACCTCATGAAGCCAGATTTCCTTTGGGCCCTCCTAAGGAGAATTATCACTCAGGGGCTCTCATCCACTCTACTAAGCCTTCTTCTTTGCTCCCTTTGATTTCTTCCTCTTCAGTCATGAGAATTTTCAGCATCTCTTCTTTGGTTAAGGAGACCAGCTTCACTGGATGGTGGAACTTGAAAGTACCAAGCCTTGTGAGCACTATAGGAGAGTTTACATACATTTCTGAATTTTCCCTTTCTTAACCCCTTATTTTGGTCTCTTCACTAAGCATCTTCAGAATTCACTTCTAGGGATCCTTTCCTAGTTCTGGCCATGTGTTAGACTAAATATTATGGTCATTTTGCTGTATAACATGTTTGTTCATTTCTAGAGTCTGATAAATTGCCTCACAGGACTCTGCTGAGAGTGGATACTACTTCTCGGTGTGGTGACTTGGAGAGGAAGTCATCTTAAAACAGATCACATCGACTCATAAAAGCTGGAATTTGAGACTTTGCCCAGTCTTCCAGTATGGGGAGAAGCCCTTATCCAATGCAGGTGGTCTTTTTCTTTCTTCAAAGGGGAATTTGCTGGAGAATCTGGGGATTAAAGTTTCTCAACTGCATCTACCTTGGCATTCCAGGCTAGGTTTCAAAATTCCATTGCTTCCCTGCCACAGCCAAGGCTTTGTTGTAAGAGATTTTCTCCTCTGAAGTTTTGCAACCTTTTCAGGTAAGTTCCGTGCCTTACTGAGCTGTTCTCACCCCATAGCACAGATAACAAGAGGCGTTTACACACTGCCATGGGATTTCTGGCTTTCACAGTGTCTCTCACACAAAGATGAGCCAAGTGGGGCTAGCTGTTCTCTCCCTAAAATCCAGCTGAGCTACACAGCCCTTGGAAATCTCTGCTTTTCTCTTTGTGTCACATGTGAAGAGACTGTGCCCATCGGTATAGTCGTACTGCTTTTCCACAGGGACCCCTGAGCAATTGCACTGCTACAACACATCCAGATTTCCACCAGTGGAGGCTTCTTTGCTAGCAGATGATTCAACTTCAGACTTCCTTCTCTAGTGCCTGCTTATTTGGCCTAGTCTTGACATCAGCTACCTTAGATCAGAATCCCTAGCAGCGGAGGCTCAGATGAGATATGAATGTGTGAGGTCTACTGATGCTGGATTTGCCTGATTTTGTGAGTTTTACTTGGTGCGTTTGAAAGTTCCCATCCACATGAGAAGCTCTGGCCACAAACACAGTTGAACACTGATAGCTGATTTTAAAGTACAGACAGAAAGCTATTGTTCAGAGCCTAAAGATTCACCTGCATCATTCTGATGAATGTCTCGTATCATGAGATCTTCAGGGTCATATAGGGTAGTAGTAGTGCCATCTGGACACAGCTTGACTGTAGTGTAGAGTCCTTTCTGATATTGAACCACTCGGTCTGGCAGCTTTAATCCTATTAGTGATGAGGATATCACCCAGTGTATATGTTTGTTCCTAAAAAGCCATAGGCCAGTGAGTAAAGCCTTAAGGAAGAAGAAAAGCAGAGCAAGAATGTGAGAAAGTGAATTATTGCTCCACGGAATTTTCCCCTTTTCATCCAGACTCAGACCCTGGTAACTATGGCAGGTTTGATTGGCTTCAGCTAGGTAAGGAGGCATCCTGGGAGACAATCTCAGGAATGAGCTATTAGCAATGACTAGCAGCAGCTCTGAGTGGCATCAGTGGGGGAGATTTGGGTAGGGCAGCAAAGAACCTATAGCACCCTCATTTCAATTGAAAGACACAGGAAAAGCCTGTCATCCACAGTCAATATTAATAATGGAGACAATAGCCAATATTTTTTGTTTATTTTTGTAATATTTTTCACAAGTGATTTCTAAAAATTATGTTTATTCTATTTGTGTACACAGGTGTGAGCACATGCACCCACCATAGGTGCACTTGAGTTGAAGGTCAAGGGACAGCTTGTGGAGTATGTCCTCTCCTTCAGACATGAGGATTCCCACGACTGAACTAAGTCATCTGATTTGTTTACAAGTGCCTTTGCCCACTGAGCCATTTACTGGCCCATGAATGATCTTTTTAAATCTTTACTTACACACTTAGGATTGTACACAATTTGTTATTCTACTTCTTAGAGTTCTTATTGTCACAGTGCTTCCTATTCATTATAAGATTTTTAGAAATATGATTTTTAAATCACAACACGAACATTTAAACATGTTTTTCTCACAATGAAACATTAATTTCATATGACACGTAAAAATTAAGGTTGTAGATAGAGCTTGTCTGGTCCTAAGAGATTGCTAAGGTAACTTGTCAGGCACGAGCAGAAAGCATGTTTGCTGTTGCCCGTACACGAGAGGAGACAGAAGATGGGTCTGCTAAAGACCTTACATTTATGGGTAATGGATTCATAATTGTAATAAAGGGAGAATATATTATACTAGCACCTCCAAATTCACATATCCCCCTTAGAATACAGTAACACACAATATGCACATCAAATCAGAGTGAAGGAACACACAAACGGGGATGCTGCTAGAGCCAAGGCTGCCCTGTGGTACTTTGTGGTGATTTGAGGGGAGCTAACATGGGGGAGGGGGCAGAAAGAGTGTGAGGAAGAAAGACTAACCCATTATGTTTTCTTCAGACAGTGTAGATTAAGTTCAGCAGGAAGGGTGACATTCACACTAACCCTTGCTGTCCTTGTTACAGAGGCCACGCAGACTGTAGGTGACAGGTTAAGAAACAAGGTTGTGCAATGACCATGAGTAGCTCCCTAACCTCTCAACCGCCCTCCTCCTTTTTGACTGTGACCCTCTCAAACCTCCCCTGCCAGCAGGCTCTGCCTTTCTTGCAGCTTCCAAGAAGCCCTGCTACACCGAGTCAACCCACACAACTAGCCCTGGAGGCACAGGGGTGAACTCTACTGTGATCTCTACTCAAAAGGAAGCCTCTCAAGTAAAGACCAAGTTCAGTTTAATTTTTCTCTAGATTTAAAAATAAACACAGAAGCTTCAACTTCTAATAAAGATAATACTGTCTAAGAAAGCTGGGGCCAGACAGAAAATGGGACTTATAATTAATGATTTCATAGATGCCCATAGATGTATCATAACAAAACTCTGAGGAAAACAATTTAATTCCTATAAAAATGTGCAAGTTCAAAATTTATGCAAAAGGGAGTAGAGAACCTGAATCCACTAGTGAGAGTTAGGTGTATGAAGTAATGACCAACAGTCTCCTCATCCCCAGTGAGAGTTGGGTGTATGAAGTAAAGACCAACGGTCTCCTCATCCCCAGAACTTACAACCCACAGTTTCATTAGCTCAATCAGCAGTTTACAGTTTCATTAGCTCAATCAGCAGTTTACAAGTAATTCTTATTTTGTGAGTTATGAGTTATGTGAAACACTGAAAAATCATACCTATGACCTTAATAATACTTGAAAGGTATGGAAAAAGCATTCTCTTTGCTTTATAAAGACAGAAAACTCTATACTTATGAAGACACTGTCTATACATTTGTATTCTAATTAAGGACAAGCTGTGGGAGTCTGTAGGAGTACTGCTCCAACCTGCTCCCACCTTTTGAAGGGTTCTTAGGTAGAGGAGAGAGGAATTAAGAAATGACAGAAAGATGAGAAGAAAGACAGAAACACATGATAGCTTCAGGAAGGCCTGGGTCAACATCCAACAGCCACTTCATTTATTCAAAAGGGCTTTTTATAACAATGCCAAGGGGTGGGGAAAAGACCTCTCCCTTGCTAGATCAAAGCGTACTGCACAGCCAAATGCAGACCCTTCCAAACACCTGGCAACCACGTCCATGGCCAAATCCTCTCCTAGGCAGCCCTGCTGGGTAAAGCAAGCTCAGATTCTCTGACCCTGAGTACATTCTTACTAACAACAAGCTGGGAATGCTATTGATCACCACTATGGAAGGAAAGAAGGACAGAAGGATGGAAGGATGGAAGGACAGATCCAGTACAGAAAGGAAAGAGAAATGAAAGCATGGGTGAAGCCTTACCTGGAGAAGCTGCATGCCAACCAGGCAAACAAATGATCAGTGGTGAGATGCCAGCCAGTTTCCCAGGTATGAAAATCAGCCTGAAAATGCAAAAGCTTTTAATTATTACTTAAAAAACTCATTACAGCCGGGCGGTGGTGGCGCACGCCTTTAATCCCAGCACTCGGGAGGCAGAGCCAGGCGGATCTCTGTGAGTTCGAGGCCAGCCTGGGCTACCAAGTGAGCTCCAGGAAAGGCGCAAAGCTACGCAGAGAAACCCTGTCTCGAAAAACCAAACAAAAAAAAAAACAAACAAAAAAAAAAAAACAAAAACAAACAAAAAAAAAACTCATTACAAATACGGTTATACTCAGTAACAAAGGTTACTTATCACATTATCTAAGAATTAAGCAAAATGTGCAAGATATCCATAGAGAATAACTTTTTGTTTTTTCTTTCACTCTCTTTTTTCTTTTTATTAATTATTTTTTAAAATTTATTTTACATCCCAACTGCAGTTTTTCCTCTCTCTTTTCCTCCCGTTCTCTACCTCACCTCTCCTCTGCCCCCCTTAAAGCCATTAAAACATATTAAAATGGATGAGTGTGTGGAAGTGTAATGAACTTGCTCAAATGTTAAAACCACTTGCTCTTCTTCCACAGACCCAGAATTCAGTTCCCAGCACCCACATTGGGTGGCTCCAGGTATCTGATGATTCCTCTGGCTTCTGCAGCCATCTGTGTATTTGTGATGTACACTTACCAATAGACACACACTTATACATGAATAAAAAGTAAATAAACATACACATAAACATAAATACAAAGTAAATCTTAAAAAAGATGTTAAAAGGCCAGGCACAGTGGTGAATAGCTGTAATTCTAGCTCTCAGTAGTTCAAAGACAGGTTGGGCTGCATTGATAGATCTGTCTGAAAAAACTGTAGTCTGGGAATGTAGCTTAGGGGCGAGTTGCTTTCCTGACAAGTACAAAGTCCTGGTTTGATCCACAAAACTGTGCAAGGTCTGTATTTGGGAAGGAGAGTGTGACGAGTCTTTCTTTGGATAATTCTGTGTGTTTTTCCTCAATGTTGTCATCTAGGACAGAAGGCAGCAGGGAGGAGGAAGGAGAGAAAGCCAGATGTGGTGGTGTAATGGCAGAGGGATTGTGAGTTTGAGGGTAACTGTAATTCATACTGAAAAATTAAAAAGACATTTTAAATTATCCAAATGAACATAGAGGAATTCTGTACTTTTGGATGGGGGTGGAACAGAGCAGTTAAAGACTACAGAGGTACAAAATCTTGGAAAAAATGTATAAATTCCTGAAATAAAAAATACAGCTAGATTGTAAAACAATCTAAAGTTTTGTGGACACCTTTGAAAGAACGTCTAATCCTTTTCTACCAGCCATGAGGAAAACCACAAAAGCTCTGGCGTGAATAACAGTTAGGGCTGGTACAGGCAGATAAGAAGTGTGGAGAACGGGGAGCTCAGAGACAGCCTCAGCTCCCTGTGACACCCAAAACATGACAGAGAAATGATGGGGAGCAAAGAGATCATGAGAACCAGGCTGTACTGGATACCACCTGTGAAGGCTGGCTGCATGGGGAGAAAAAAAGCCCAAATGTGAACCCTAGAGAGTTGAGTGGCAATGGAAAACAGCCCTGTCAGCTGTGTGGGAGGAGCTTCCTACTGAAGGCTGTGGAAGGCCGGCAGTGGGTGAGATGACAGGATGGGATTAGCTGTTTGTTGAATCTAGTGTGAACAAGCCATCTGTGTCTTCCATGGACAGAGGACTCTAAGCCACTCCCTCAGACTGTGGCAAAGTATAGGAACCGGTAATTGACAGGCGAGGACTTGCCGGAAGCTTGTATGCGCCCCAGAAAGGCTAAAGCACCAGAGACACGCTCATCTTTTTTAACAATGGTTTGACCTGAGCTGTTGTTCTGATCAATGTTAGGGGTCAGAACAATGTCAAGCAAGGTTTCCATCCCTGACCACAGCCCAGGCCCAGCCTCAAAGAGGCCCAGAACCCAGCATAGTTGATCCTTATCCATTATGGATTATTTATTTATGAATTCATCTACTTGCTAAAATTTACTTGCAACTCCCAAATCTTGTGGCACATTTGTGGTTATCTGTGGACATCTAAAATAAAAACAAAATATTTGAGTCATCCAATAAGTACACTGCTGGCTGAAGTTGAACACTGGAACATTTTGCTTTCTTACTTGTGCTCCCACGCTGGGAACAAGTATCTTTTTCTTGGTCCGTTTAGTGCCACATTTTTTGCATGTTTGTGTATTTCTTGTTTGCTTTTTGGTGATTTTGAGGTTTAAAATTGCCTCTAAGTATAGTACTGAAGTGTTGCTTCATGTTGCTCAGTGCAGGGAGGCTGTGCTATGCCTTGGCTCTGTAGTTCTGAGCTCTAGAGCCTTTAGCTAGAGCTCTTTAAAGAGAAACACACACAAAGCACCTCTGTGTGCTAATAGGTTGACAGGAACATGACCTGGGGGCTGTGGGAATTGTATTTTGTGTTTTCCCTAGGGGCAATGTTTCAGTCTTCACCAATTCAGTGTCCAAACAGCTTCACAGAATACAATGACCACAGATAAGGAGAGCTGGGGCACAAGTGGAGTCTGGGCTGCTCTTTCAAGCAGTGAATGACAACCAGTAGGGCAATGGCTTTGCTTAGGAGGACACACTGGAAGCATCCCCACGGTTGTCACTCATGTATCCTGCAGAGAAGGAGGACACAGGAGTGACAACCTTCTGTGGACAGTAGAATCAAGATTCCAGTCTAGTCTGTAATCCAAGAATCTTGCCCTGCTCCCAGTTTCGTCTTTGTGATTTGTACTTCCCAGCACATGGGGGAGTGGACCGGGAGAGGACTGTGAGTTTGAGGCCAGTCTGGGCCACACACTGAGACTCTTATCTTCTTAGAAAACCCGGGGCTCATGATGTAGCTCACCAGCAGAATTTTGCCTAGCATGTGCCAAGCTCTGAGTTCCAGACCTTCACAGAGATGCAGATAGAAACTACTGTGATTTTTTTTTTTTTTTTTTTTTTTTTTTTTTTTTTTTACCAGAATGGCTAATGTTAAGAAACCAAATGGCAACAGTGCTGTTGAGGATGTGGAAAGGGGGAACCCTCACGCACTGTTCATGGGAGTGCAAGCTGCTACAGTCACTATGGAAACTGGTGTGGAAATTCTGCAAAAAACTAGAAATAGAACTACCATGTGACCCAGCTGTCACACTCCTGGGTATATACTTCTATACTCTTCATATCCTTCTACAGAGACACACACACAGTTGTCCATGTTTATTGCTGCTTTCTCACACTAGCTAGGAGGTGCAAACAGTCTAGATGTCTATCTACTGATGGCTGGATATGAAAAATGTAGTGCCTATATACAATGAAATTATGAAACTTGCAGGTAAATGGATGGAGCTGGTGAGTGGATGGAACTGGAAGATATGCTGAGTGATGTAGTCCAGACCCCAAAGAGAGATGTGGCATGTTCTCACTCACATGTGGATCCTAGCATCATATCTTTAGATTTGTGTGTTTAACTTGGAGTACCTGTAGAAGCCAGTAAACTAGGAAGGGACCACTGGTATTTAGAAGGAAGAAAGATCTTAGGGAGGGGGATGGTAGAAACAGATAATAAGAAGAGGAAGAGGGAATGTTGGGGAGGAAGCTTTAAATAAGTAGAGGGATGGGAAGGTAGGGAAGAAGATGGGGGAGAAATAACTAACATTAAGGTTGTTGAAAGGGCCATACAAAAAAACTACTATTTTATAAGTTTCATTATATATAAATGTATGTGTATTATGTATATCCCAAAACAGAAGTCATAAACTGTCAAATAAATATCCCAGTGCGGGTGTAGGATGTCTCAGCTTGAGTTGCTGGTCAGAGCTGTTCAAGAGGCCTCCCTGAACAATACAGGATGATACAGGCTGCTGCCATTGCTTTTGGCTGCCCAACAGAACACCATGGTAAAACCCTATCACTAAACACACCACACACTTTGGTCACCAGACCTGGAAAACAAATTGGAACTGACCAGAAACCTTCCTTTCTGCCAGCTAGTTTTTGCAGTCCAGAAGGCCTTCTCTTGTGTTAATTGTGCATTTTTTTTTTGTGAATCTGTTTTATGTTCCTTCTTAGCATTTCACTGATTTTCTTTATTGTATTATACTTAGTGTTATATATTTCTGCTCTAATAAGTCTTATCTTTCTTCTGTTTGCCAGATATTTACATTATTTTACACACACACACACACACACACACACACACACACACACACACACACATTACTTTTGGGGAGCAAACTCAAGGCCTTACATTTCCTAGGCAAATGGTGTACCATTAATCTACAGCTTGTGCATGCAAATTGCTTTAATTTTTCTGTTTTTGAAAAAGCAGAGAATTAGGTTACTGGTTTGAGAACTTTTTCCTTTTCTATTTGATGTATTTAATGGTACAGAATTTCTTCTATGTACAATACCAGTCAGGTATTCCTCCCTTTAAGGTGGCATCAAATCAGGAAGTGGTTGGTTAAACCGAACAGTCACGTCATTGTCACACCAGTGGGGACACCTGGCCTCACAGGTTGATATTAGAGCAGTGGGGATCCACATGGGGTCAGATTACTGGAGAGTTTTCTTCCCACAACCTGCCAAGACCTTTTAGAACTATGAATGCTAGGCAGCAAGGAGGAAGCATTCAGCTCAGTTCCAGCTTGGTGTCTTATACGAGATGTTTTTAGTAATGGTAGCTTACCATCTGCTTCCCATTTTATTTAACAATGGCAATGGTCTGTGTCGTTTTTATCTCCCTGGTTGACAACTCACAATCTTACATTGGGATTTTGATTTAAAAATCTGTAGCTTCTGGGCACAGCATTATCCACTCATGTAAGGTCACTACATTCAAACTCTTTTTTTTTTTTTAAATATACTTTTTAGATAGCATATAAAACAGTAGGTTTCTATATGGCTTGCCCATATGTTCTTAGTTTTGGTTGACCCTTGATCCCATCCCTGTTTTTCCCTCATTCCTCTGCTCCATGCCTGATTAAACCTTTCCACTTTTAGTATTTCTTCTTCCACTTTTGCACATCATCATACATCATCTCTCTCCCTCCTTCTCTCCCTCCCTTCTTTGCTTTTTTCTTCCTCTCTTTCTTTTTTGTAGCATGCCTCTTAAGACCTGTCCCCAGACTCACATGGCTCCCTTCTTGCTTCTTAGTCTAACTAACTCCAAAATAAAGATAGAAATCTAAAAATTTAAACTGGAGTCTCTAGATGAGAGAGAACATGTGGGGTTTGTCATTCTGGGCCTGAGTTACCCCACTCAATATACTATTTTCCAGTTCCATCTATTTACCTGAAAATTTTATAATTTTTTCTCTAGAGCTGAATAGAATTCCATTGTGTACATCTACCACATTTTCATTATCCTCTCTTGGTTGATGAACAGATAGGCTGATCGTTTTGTGAATAGACAAGCACCAACATAAATGACTTATATAGGAAACACTAAAGAGAAACATATCTCCTACATGGGAATGCATTTTTCTTTAAAATTTATGTATGTTATTATAGAAAAACATTTGGTAAGTATTATGTAAATATTCTTCTTAAAGATTTATTTCATTCTGTGACACTTTTGACTGTATGTATATCTGTGCACTATGTGTGTACCTAATGACCACAGAGGTCAGAATGGGGTGTCAGATCCCCTAGAACTGGAGTAACTGACGGTTGTGTGCTATTATGTGAGTGCTGGAAACCAAACCTGTATCCTCTGCTCCAGCCTAGTAATGCAGGGGTGTAGGGCAGCAGCAACAGCCAGAGCTTCATGGTCAGAGGCAGGAGCCAACTGAGAGACAGAGCAAATGGGAAAAAAGACATTTTTCAGAAGCAGAGCCGGGGGCGGGGGTGGGGGGTGGGGGAGAGATCGCCAACAGGAGACTGTAGGGAAGTGTCTGATGCACCAGGCTCCAGCAAGCCAATGAGAGGGACAGAGATGGAGCAAGGTCCAGAGGGGAGCTAGTGTGGAGGCAGCCAGGAACAGTCTGCCCTGTAGAAACCCTGAAAACGTGGCATGCAGCTCAGTCAGATGCTCATCTCAGCAAAAAAAAAAAAACTTGAAAACACAATCCGACAACAGAGAACAATGGAAAAAGACAGTATAACAACACCACCAGGGAAGACCAGATGAACTCAGATGTGGTGACCAAACCAGGACAGTAGGGCATCCCCTCTGCCCCAGATACTGGGTCTACGATCACATCCATCTCCCCTTTATCGCTCCAAATGTTTGGACTCCAAAACAGAACTGAACAACAATTGCAACTGTTGCTGTTTAGTCTGCGTAACACAAATCTTAAAAGGTCTTATAATAAAAAACCCAGAGCCAGATATTGGGGTGAAAGCTGAAAGATTAGCTTCCTGCCACCACTTCCTGGGATTAAAGGCATGTGTCGCCATGCCTGGCTGTTTCTAGTGTGGCTTTAAACTCACAGAGATACGGATGGATATCTGCCTCTGGAATGCTAGGATTAAAGGCGCGTGTGCCACCATTTTCTGGTCTATGTCTAATCTAGTGGCTGTTCTGTTCTCTGACCCCAGATAAGCTTATTAGGGTGCATAATATATTAGGGGAGACAGTATCATCACATTTGATGTCTTTCAAACTTATAAACTTTACACCTCTTTAGTGAGTTTCTTTTCTGCGTTTGTTAACAAGGAAAACTATAACTATCTAATCTTCATCTCCCTCAAAGACCAGAGAAGGAAATAATTATATCTAAGTAAGCAGGAAGTGCAAAAAAGCGACTTCTAAAAAAAATGTGAAAAATGATAGAAACAGCTGGCTGTCTGGACAGTCACCCAAGGTGTAATTTGTGTATAATATACTAAAACCTAATCTAATGTAAAATATTTAAAATTAATAGTTGCCTTTTAAAAATTGATTCAATAATCTACCTTTTCACCTTATATCTATATCCTTCCCTTTTTCTTTTCAGAGTAGATTCAATAATCTACCTCTTACCTATATCCTCTTTTTTCTTTTTCTTTTTTTTCAAACAAGAACCCTGAATCTAATCTCATTGTTTAGTTTTTTTTCCTGACTATTGTCAATTAACAACTTGTAACCAACCATTGTAAACAATGACAATTATCAATAACCCATTGAAAGACCAAAAACAACCCTCCCCACCTCTTAGGAATGTAGGCATTGTGTTCTTAAAATTACTTCCTGCTGTCTGGGGGTGATGACACCATTAGGGATGCTGAAAAGAAAAATTTTGGGTTAATTGTCAAGTCCTAGAGAGTTAGCTGTATCATTTGTTGTCCAGTCTCTGCATAATGGGAAAATGCAGGGCTTGTTTCAAATCCTTGCTTGAGTAGTCTGTGAGGCTGGATCAAATCAGCTAGCCATCTTGAAATTGTCCTGAGCAGTTTGTAGTCCAAAACTGATCTTTGGGTGGTGTTTGTCAGCACAGTGGTATCAGCATCTTCCTGATGGAATTGTCATTATGGGGCCATATTATCTTTTTGGAGACTTCAAAGTCACTGTTAGGTGTGGTCATGATTCACTGCAGAAAACTGATGGAGACTCAAGCCTGAAATCATGTACAGGAAGCTAGATGAAGCCTTTTTTCTAGGATTAGTTAGTACTGTATATGACCATTAATATCATGACAAAAGTTTAAATATATATAATATTAATATATATTATATACCATATATATATTATATATCAGTCTTATAAATTTTGAAATAAAATTCATACCTTAGGAAAAGTTTTAAATAGTCAAAATAAAACCAAAGAATTATGAGATTAGTGGCAATGGAATAGTCCCTAAATTTTGGTTTTCTTCTGTCTCATATCACGTGGCTCCTCCAACATGATACAGAGATTTTGCATTTTCTTTTAACAAGCATGTTTGGGTTTAGAGAAGGAGAGAGCCATTATCTGACTCCAAAGCCAGCTTTAATTTTTAATTGAACTGGGACTACATAAAGAATATTTGCATTATATGTCTGTAGAGAATAGCAGAAACAAACGTTTAGGAAGACTTATGAAATTTTATCCTGTTCGAAATGTGATATACCAATAGGCCAATTTACTCTTCTACTTGGGACATTTTTTTCTGAATGATTTGTCTTTTTTCTTCAGATGTCTCATTTTTCCAGCGTTCTTCAGATTCCTTAGACTTCATTCTCCTGAAGGACAAAAACAAAAACCCTTCCCCAACCCTATCTTTGGGGAGGTTCCCTTTTGTCAAGTTATAACTGATTAAATGAAAAGCATTTGCTAGTGGTATAAGTTAGTTTAAATTGAATGATCATGTTGGTTGATGAACTATCACCTTTTCTAAGAGGTCTCTCCTGTTCAAATTGAATCTTTATCAATTTTTGATGGTATCCATAGCTTCTTTTCTCCTATAGAAACAAAAGCAAAACAGTATCCCCAATGTAATGCATATCCTGGTTTCCATTCTGAGGTCAGCACATCCTTAAAGTATATAGGCTGTTTTAATTCTGTAGTTTTTTCTATTATCCAATGTCTCTCCACAGCTGTTGTTCCTTTCTCATTAGCACTGAGAAAACTGAAAGTTAATAGAGTATTATGTAATCTATCTCTGGGGGTTTTTGTCACCCCTTTCTGTATATTTAGCTTATCTTTTAGAGTTCTATTTGATCTTTCTATGACTGCTTGGTCCATAGGATTGTGTGGTATACCTATAATAGGCTTTATATTGTAATAAGCAAGAAACTGTTTCATTAGCTGGGTGGTGGTGGCAGTGGCGGTGGCACACGCCTTTAATCCCAGCACTTGGGAGGCAGAGGCAGGTGGATCTCTGTGAGTTCGAGACCAGCCTGGGCTACAGAGTGAGTTCCATGAAAGATGCAAAGCTACACAGAGAAATCCTGTCTCGAAAGACCAAAAACCAAACCAAACCAAACCAAACCAAACCAAAACAAAAAACCTGTTTCATTTTACCTGAGACATATGCTGGAGCATTGTCAGTTTTAATTTGTACAGGTATACCCATGATGGCCATAACTTCTAGCAAATGCGTGATTACAGAATCAGCCTTCTCGGAACTCAGAGCAGTTGCCCATTGAAATCCTGAATAGGTATCAATGGTGTGGTGTACATATTTCAATTTTCCAAATTCTACAAATGAAACACATCCATTTGCCAGATTTCATTCCTCTGAGTACCCTTTGGGTTACATCCTGCTGGTAATGGAGTTTGATTGTATAAAGAACAAGTAGGACATTTCCTTATTATTTCCTTGGTTTGTTGCTAGGCTATGAAAAAATACTTTTTTAAACCCTTACTATTGACATGATTTTTTTTTTTTTTACGATACTCTGAAGCCTCCAGCACATTTTCTATCAATCGTTGATCGATCTCACCATTTCCTTGTGCAGGAGGGCCTGGAAGATCAGATGTGAGTTATATATAAGAGATGTTTCCTATTCCTGATTATTTCTTGTAACTAAATAAATAGCAAAGTTAATTCTGACTCATCAGGGATAAATTCTGCTGTTTAAATACGTAAGACCACTCTTTCAGCATACTGAGGGTCAGTAACTATGTTGAGAGGTTCAAAAAATCCATTAATACCATCAGAATGACATATAGTTCTAATTTTTGGACCAAATTATAAGGACTTTGAACCACTTTACTTAAATTTTCTGATTTGTAACCTGCCTTTCTTTGTTTATTTGCATCTGTATAAAATGTAGGGGCTTCAGATATTGGTGTTTTCCTGTACAATGTAAGACAGGATCAAATCAGCTCTCTTTATAAGTTTAATTCTATCACTTTTGGGATATTTGTTGTTAATATCTCTCAAAAAATTACTGCAACCTCTTTACCAAGTTTCACTTTCTGCCCATAATTTGTCAATTTCATCATTAGTTAAAGGTACTATAACTTCTGCTAATTGACGAAGTCTTAATTTTCCTTTTAATATCAACTCAGAGATCTTTTCCACCTAAGTTTTTTTTAATTAATTAATTTATTTATTATGTATACAGTGTTCTGCCTACATGCATGCTCACAGGCCAGAAGAGGGCACCAGATCTCACTATGGATGGTTGTGAGCCACCATGTGGTTGCTGGGAATTGAACTCAGGACCTCTGGAAGAACAGCCAGTGTTCTTAACTGCTGAGCCATCTCTCCAGTCCCCACCTAAGTTTTTAATTTTTTACTCTGTTTATTTGGTAGAAATATCCATTCCATTATAATATCTTCCCTCTGCATTAAAATTCCTATAGGGGAATGCTTAGAGGGTAAAATAAACAAAATGCAATCAAGCTTTGGATCCACAAGATCCACACGCACCAACATGTGCATCATTTTCTTTTCCACCAAAGCCAATTCTTTCTCAGCTTCAGCTGATAATTCTCTTGGACTATTTAAGTCCTTGTCGCCCTCTAAGATGTTGAACAAATTACTCAGTTCATCATTTTTTACTCCAGCAATAGTTCATACATTGGAAATGTCTCTGAATAATCTTTGAAAGTCATTAAGAGTCTGTAATTGATCTCTCCTAATTTGCACCTTTTGGGGTCTAATTTTTTTTTTTTGTAGATCTATTTTATATCCTAAATAATTAGTAGAATCTCCTCTTTGTATCTTTTCAGGAGCAATTTGCAATCCTCAACAGGGCAAAATTTGCTTTACTTCTTCAAACATTCTTTCTAAAATATCCACATTTGAATCAGCTAGTAAAATGTTGTCCATGTAATGATAAATTATAGATTTAGGAGGTGGTTTACGTATTACTTCCAATGGCTGTCATATAAAATATGGGCACAGGGTTGGGCTATTTAACATTTCCTGTGGGAGAATCTTCCATTGGTATCTCTTGACAGGCTAGGAATTATTATAAGTAGGTGCTGTGAAGGCAAATTTTTCTCTGTTTTTCTTGTAAGGGTATTGAGAAGAAATGATCTTTTAAATTGATAACTCTAAGAGGCCATCCTTTAGATAACAGAGTAGGCAAAGGAAGTCCAGATTGTAGAGAGCCCACTGGCTGAATTACCTTTTTAATTGCCCTTAGATCTGTTACCATTCTCCACTTACAACTTTCTTTTTAATAACAAATACAGGAGAATTCCAAGGGCTGGTTGATTCTTTAATATGCTGAGCGTTTAACTGCTCTGGTACCAGCTCTTCCAAGGTCTCTAGTTTCTCTTTTGTTAAAGGCCATTGCTGAACACATGCAGGCTTGTCTGTTAACCATTTTAAAGGTAGGGTTGTTGGTATCTTTGAAAGATCAGCAGCTGTTGTGCCCTGTTCTTATACAATTTGGATGGCTGGTAACTGTTCTTTGTAATACCTTCTAGTATTTTTCTCAGAAACATGTGATAGTTTATGGTTTATTTCTGAGGTTGGAGGACTGCAAGGCCACAGGAAAGCGACTTTTTGTGAATGTGTGCTACCAGATATGTTAGATGCCAGATATAACACGAAACTTAAAAAGTCTTATAATAAAAAACCCATAGCCAGATATTGGGGTGAAAGCTCAAAGATCAGAGAAGCAGAACATTCAGCCACTAGCTTATCTCTATGAAATCTTCAGCCTCAGGAGCATGAGTTTCTGTTTTCTCATGTCTTATATACCAATTAATAAGAGGTAGATTATTGAATCTACTCTTAAAGGTCTGAGCTCCTAAAGCATCTTGGCCAGCAATTCTTATTTCAGTTTTGCTTTCAATTGGGTCAATTGCAATCTGGACTTCCTGGGGCCTATCAAGTCCCCTTTGGGATTGCTCCTTCTGGGGTCTATCCACTTTAATTTTATGGAAGCTGTGGTCTTGGGATCCTTGGACTTCCAAGTCCACCAGGGCTTATCTGAGATCCCTGGTCCAGAGTCTGATGTCTTCTGGAGATCTTGCTGGGGCACTCCAAATGCTATAGAATTCCTGACCCATGCGAAAAAGACCATAGACTTAATCCAATTATAATTTAAAGATTTATTGATTACTGCTAACAGGACAATCTCTGAGCCAAACTTAAGAATGGGAGCAAGGGAAGGATTTTTAAAGTTGAAAACCACAAGAAGAACCACTATCAGCAACAACAAGACAAGTGCGGTTTTGCTCTCCCAAGATTAGGTAGTCAAGGCCACCTGAATGTCTGCACAAGCAGCTCACAGAAACCAAAAGCAGTTAGTCATAACTTAACAAGTAGATGGTGCTGTGGGATGTTCTGTATGCTATGAATATGTGTTGTTCTGATTGGTTGATAAATAAAATGCTGATTGGCCAGTAGCCAGGCAGGAAGTATAGATAGGATAAAGAAATAAGGAGAATTCTGGGAAAAGGAAGGCTGAGTCAGGAGATGCCAGCCCACTGCCCAGGGAGCTGTTTGCCCATGGAAAATGTGGCAACATATAGATTAAAAAAATGGGCTGAGTTTAAGAGTAAGAGCTAGTCAGTAGGAAGCCTGAACTAATGGCCAAGCAATTCTAATTAATATAAGCCTCTGTGTTTACTTGGGTCTGAGTGGCTGTGGACTGGGTGGGGCACAGAAAAACTCTGACTACAAAATGGTTACAGCTATACATTTCTGGGTGGATGGTCACTGAGTCAGGGTTACTGGAACTTATCTTCCAGGAACTGGAGTCAGAGACAAACAGTTAGTGGTTACCAAGATGGATGCCTAGCAGAAAATGGAGGGTTCCCCCCATTACATCTATGTACATTTAACCATCAGAGAACAATGCTTACCTGCTTTCTTCAAGCTCTTGTCACATTGGGGTGCTTAGTTATGTCACTTAATTGTAGTCTTCAATAAGAATGAGCAAGCCTTGATGTAGATACTGGCCAGCAGACCAACAAAGCAGCAGAAATTTCTTATGAAAGCCTGAACTTGTAAGTAGCAGCTTAGATGGTAAGGAGAGCTTCTGCCTGATTTGGGGGAGGGTGAGACAGCTTGATTGACAACAGGATAAAGTAAAAGGAAAGGCAGAACATGCACTTGGGCTTCTGTATTGGATGGTCAAGTGGGAAATCCTTAATTTTGAGGAATACTGACAAATTAAGAGTGAGCAGCTAAAGAGTCCATTGGCTAGAGGGTATCCCAGGACAAAAGACTGAGAGATGAATAGTGTCACTGTGGGAAGCAATGTTTGATGCGGAACTCAACCCTTGAAGATCTTTTCATAAAATCCACCAAGACATGGAAATGGCTTGGGAATCAGTGTGAGGTGGAGATGGACAGATAATCTGGGATCCACTCTAAACAATGTTAGTGATGAAGAGGGGAGAATGCTGCTGTCATAGTGGAACTCTTACAGTACACATGCTCTGTAGGATGTTGGGAGGACAGGAGGTAACAACAAACATGGGATATTTATAAATGGGAAAGCAAAATCTCTGATGAAGCACTGGAGGTACCTCATGGGGATCACAGTCTGGGGAGGAGCCTTGACTAGGTGCTCTGGTTCCTCTAAGGCTGATTGCTGTGGATATCACTCTATGTAAATAAAACACTGATGGCCAATGACCAGGCAGGAGGTAGGTGGGACAAGGAGAGAGGAGAATTCTGGGAGGCGGAAGGCTGGGGGAGAGAGACTGCAGCCACCGCCAGGAGAAGCAGCATGTAGAGACTCTGGTAAGCCACCAGCCACGTGGCAAGGTATAGATTTATAGAAATGGGTTAATTTAAGATAAAAGAGCAGTTAGCAAGAAGCCTGCCACGGCCATACAGTTTATAAGTGATATAAGCGTCTGAGTGATTATTTTATAAGTGGATTGTGGGACTTCGGGGCTTGGGGAACCTGGAGAGAAGCCCTCCAGCAACAAATGGCGCCCAACGGCTCGAGTTTCCACCTTAAACCTGAGAATATTTAATAACCAATTCTAAACAGAGCCAAAACCAGGTTCCTGCTTCTTGTCTCATATGAGCAGCTAGATGTGGCAAAACGCAAGTTTGGACACTGGCGGGTTCCTGGTGGGTGCGTCTGACCGGCAGTATGGCGGAAATGAGGCATCTGCCAGTGGCAAATTAAGCTGTGTGGTAGATTTAGTCTTTACTATTATTTAAAAAAAAAAAAAAAAAGGTTTCTGGGCTACACGCTGCTTTGATAAAAGCTTAGACCCACTATTTCTGAGACTTGATGACTCCCAGAGCTGGCGGAAAACGTACCACTGCCATGTTGGGAAGCTGAAGTGGGCGGAGCCAGCAGCCACAGCGCCGTTTCAGGCTTACAATGGTACAGTTTAAAGCAATAGGCTCAAGGCTCAAGGTAATATAAAACATAAGCCACATAAAGATGGCTACCACACAGAGAATCTGGATTATGTTCTCTTTGATATTCATAACTAAAGAAAAACATTTGATTACAAAACCTGTTGAGTTATGCCAAAATGTATATTTTAAAGGTACCTTGACTTCAAAATTTGGATATAAGGATATGTTACTTTGGAAAAGAGGTTCTGCTTTTGTTTCCACAGAAAGCCAGAGGCTGTGGACTTGTTCCAGATTAAGATACATCAGGTTTCACCAGCCAAGACCCCCTGAAAGGACTCCGATGACACCATGGCCCAGATGATCCAACATCCAGATCGGTTTCAAGGCAACTGGTTCACACAATACAGCCTCACGGACTACCCCATAGGTCTAAAATTTTCTTTGCATCCCCATAAGATACAGCGCCCCCCTCCAGCAGGAAGTAGTAAGAGATGCTACGCCCAAATTCCCAAATATACCAAGCTGGCTTTGGAGGTGGAATTGGCTCACTCCCCCTCTAAACCCAGACATATTGCTTTAAAAAAAAAAATGGTTAAGTGATTCTTGTGTCCCAAATCAGAAGAGCCCTCTGGTGTGGGACAGAGAAAAACCAATATTTTTATTTAAAACAGGTTGATTATAAATGTGATCTCTTTCTAAAAAAGAAAAGGGGATATGGTATATAGAAGGATATGGAGATGATAAGATAAAAGGGTAGATTAATGAACCTACTTTTAAAGAACAACTTGTTTAAAATGTTTTACATTGGTATAGATTTTAGTTTATGTTTAAAATGTTTTACATTGGTATGAGTTTTGGTTTGTTGATGCAAGCTTGGGGTTAATTTTGTTATACTGTATATATATATATTTCTATTCTTGTTTGAGATATTATGTTTATGTAACTCATTTAAAATTGTAATAGATAATTAAAAATAGATTAATAATTAGTCATCTATGATAATCATATTTGTAGCCATGTTAGTTAAGTCTTCTAGGTATACATAGATATATTTCAGATAGATAGGTAATCTTCAAACACTTCATAGACCTAGAGAATATGGCATTTAAATAACTTAGAATTCTGTTGACGTGAGACACAATTGCTCCTGGCTGCACCAATTGATCCCGAGAGAATGTTGGGCTTCTAAGACATTTCCATTTGGAAGTTTGTCTTTTGGCACAAAATGGCCTACTGGCAAAGAACTGCCCTTGCCTTGATGGCTGACAGTACAAATGCAATGCTGTCCTTTCTGGACAAGTGGGACACAAGGAAAGCAACCACTGTACTCTGCCAAGACAGGGTAAGATGGTCTCTTAAAATTCCTGCTTCTAAAAATGGTCTGTCAGATACTCTAGGCCTGTAGCCAATTTGAATGCACCAACAATGCTGAGAAACATCAGGTGACTGTCCAGGCTGCCAGCTGTCTTGGTCTACTCTTGCAAGATTCCCGAAGTTGCTTGCATCCGTCTACCATTTCTCAGGTACCATTATGTTCCTTCTCAGGTCTTTGATGTGGTTGAAGGCTAGATAGTCGTAATTTCCTCAGTTATGATAAAAGATAAGTTAGCTATAAAACCTTAAACTCACAAATATAAGATAGATAGGACATCTTCTTTAATATTGTAACTATAATTCTTGCTCGGTAATTGTTTTGTTATATGTAATTTTACCATGTTAAAGTTAAAACCTTCCTTTTTAAAAAAAGAAGAAAGGGGAAGTGCTGTGGATATCACTCTATGTAAATAAAACACTGATGGCCAATGACCAGGCAGGAGGTAGGTGGGACAAGGAGAGAGGAGAATTCTGGGAGGCGGAAGGCTGGGGGAGAGAGACTGCAGCCACCGCCAGGAGAAGCAGCATGTAGAGACTCTGGTAAGCCACCAGCCACGTGGCAAGGTATAGATTTATAGAAATGGGTTAATTTAAGATAAAAGAGCAGTTAGCAAGAAGCCTGCCACGGCCATACAGTTTATAAGTGATATAAGCGTCTGAGTGATTATTTTATAAGTGGATTGTGGGACTTCGGGGCTTGGGGAACCTGGAGAGAAGCCCTCCAGCAACAGCTGATGAAAAGCAGTTTGTGTAGGGTGGGGATGAAACAATGCCTTGGAGGTATTGGTTTGGAAACTGTGGGAGTTTATAATTTCCAGGATCAATTCTCTTGATGAGGTAGGAGAGACAGATGCACTTGAGGAAGAGAAGGTAGTGGTACTGTTTTGGCTTGAGGCAGAAAAAAAGGTCTGAAAGAGTACTTTGGGGAAGGAGAAAACAAGCCAGTCAGAATCATATAGAAGTAGGCAGATGGCCTATGGGTTCTGTAGTGTCAGTGTGACTTTAATATTCACTGATGGCAAGGAAAAATACTAAGTACAGCAGTGTGGTCCTAGGAATGATGCAATTCCTAATGATGCAGAGATGAGCTGCCTAGTACCTCTGTTGTCAAGGCTTCAGTTTGTGTGACTGTATAGCAAGGATGTCTAGGAACACAGATGATGTGTGGACAGGGCCTTCTTCATGTCCACCTTCACAAGCAACTGCCCACAAGGGATGAGCAACAGTGGCTAGTGTACTTACTGGTTTGTTTTTCAACAGGTAGCAAGGTTATAAGAAAAATGAAGAATACAGATTGGAAGCCTTCTTCAACAGCCCAGTGGTGGCATTTACAACAACAACACTAGAAGAATATCATCCACCAGCTAGGAAGGGATGCTTAAACAAGCCTAGCATGTCCCTAGTCTATTAATGTGAAGGGGGTTGAGGCTGCCATTCACTCTCATCACACAGTGGCTCCAATCAGCACAACTTGCCCCATGTCAGGTTTTGTTTAGTGGCCCAAATAGTCCACCATGCTTTTCTCAAGTTCCGACTTTTGGAAACTAAAATTAGTCTTTAAAAACATCTCCAATTCATCCTGTTTCCCAGATGCCACTTGTGTGGCTGCATTGGATGTGGGGTGGCAATTTTAGCACCAGGTCTCTGAAGTCAGGCACAAACTTTTCCATCTCGCATCTATAGTGTCTGTCCCCAGGGAGTCATATGTTGAATACCCTCCAGTGTGATGATACTGGAAGAGGCTGTGGGTGTGACTATGATTACAGGAGGACACAAGGATGGGCTCTCAGGATGGAGTACTTATGCTTACAGGAAGACGAAAATCTCCCTTTCCATGTACCTGAAGAAAAGACTGTGTGAGGATGTAGTGAAAAGCTGGCTATCTGAAAGTTAAGAACACAACTCTCACCAGAAAATAAATTAGCTGGCTCCTCCATCCTAGACTTCTAGCTTCCAAACTGAAGAGGAATTTCTGCTGTATAAGCTGCTTAGTCAGTGGTATTTTGTTATGGCAACTCAAACCAACTAAAGATAGCATCATAATATAAAAACACCCGTACATTAAAAAGGCCACATATACAGTTCAGTCAAATTAGTTCTTATTAGAGAATTCTTCTTGGTTTTGAGCAGCAAGTATCTCAAATGCTGGATAACATGCCCCAGAAGGCAGAGTGGCCTGTCTAGGGGACTCAGTGTAGTTTGTAGCCTCTGTTTCTTCAGACTTGTTTAGGTGCTTGGCTCTTGAGCATGGCTTTATTAGGACTGAATTTCAGCTAGAAACGGGTATGTAATATGCTGGGAACAGTTGCTCCCTAGGGCCATTAAATCACCTTGTTATTTATCACCCTCTAGAATCCTCTAATTTACATGTGGTCTCTTCTCATAGAAGTGCCTCAAGTTAATCTGAATTTGTTTAGACAATTTTATGGGTATTATAAAACCACAATTGAATTTCAGACCTTTGTAGCAGCCCAGCTGAGATGCACTCCAATTAGAAGTAATTGCTGTTAATGCTGTTATGATGTGGTGGATGCCCACTCAGTCTTGGACCTTTGTTCTGCTGAATTCCCTAAGAGTCTCCTCTTTATCCTTCAACTAAATAGACAGGCCTCAGAATACATTCTCTCAGAATCACAGTATAGGAGCAATATTGTGCCTCTCTCCTAATTAACCTTGTTAGCCAAGGATTTACAACATCAGTTGGTTGGTCTGAGGGGTCTTTGATCATCTCACTACGCATCCACAGTGGTGAAGGATGCCTGTGTGAAATGAAGTGCTTTGTATTCTTTGGCATACACGAAATCCCCTTTTTAATTCTTTGGGGCATGATAGAGTGTTTTTGTTTAATGAAATGATGTGTGGGAAGCACTTAGCTTAGGGCTGAACAAAATAAATATTAGTTATCATCGCTATCATGATGTGATATTTGAGGTTGAATGTAAAAGAACAAAAACAGGTTCTAGGATCATGAAGAACACTCAAGAGCAACCAGTCTGCAACATCTCTGGACCTGCGCTGCATGGCTGACACCTCAAAGAGCATCTCACCCAGAAGATACTTAAATTCTAGATTCTTTCATCTTTTACAGAGTCGACCAAGATAACTTACTCTTCCAGTCCTGCCAGAGGCAAGATACCAAAAGGAACCTGTTTCTCCCACAGGGTGGAGGCTCCAGCAGCTTGGGAATGAGTTGCTGTGATATGGTAATTAACATATGTTTCTTAATCTTGCTTTTATAGTTAATTTACAAAGCATGAAAGCAGTTTGCCTGTTGATTAGACTTCAAGAACGCAATAGCTTGGAGATGAGGGTGCCTCTAATGAATACAGATGAATGAAATTGTTCATTCTGTGAAATACACATAACTGTGAATCCCAGCTTGCATTATTAAGTTAAACAGTGGAATTAACTCTGGGTGTGGCTTTTGGATCAGTTAGTAACAACAAATCTAACTCAGTAGAATTTCATTTTCAAAATAAGAAACAACCAATTTCTAATCTCATCTTGGATAAAATGTGATCCTATCTGAAAGTCTGGACTAATGTCACCACCAGGAAATCCCTGGTGCCTTGTGTCTGACAGGCACTCATCTAACAAGTGGCACTTGTTAGGGCACTGGGATGCTTAATACTGCGAGGCTACAGGATCCAACCAACTTTGAGAGAACGCTCTGTTTATGAGCGGTTACGCAGAGTAGGTACACTAGGTAGGAAGATCCACCCCATGGGCGGCACTACCGCATGGGCAGAGGTCCTGCACTACATAAACAGTGGAGGGCTAGCTGAGCACCAGCACTCATCTCTACTCCCTGACTTCTGGGTACCACAACTCCCCACCCCATGGACTGTCCTGTCAAAATAAATGTTCTCTTCTCCAAGCGACTTCTGTCGGCTGCTCTGTCTCAGCAGCTCACACAACTGAAGCAGCAAGCCCCTGGCACACACGAGGCCCAGGTTCAAAGAAGCCTAAACTGAAAATAAGGTAACAGAAAATCTGCCTGTTTGTGTCCTCCGGAGAGGTCTTGAAGCAAGACACTTGTCACACCTCCTTTGCCCCACAGAAGTTCAGCCGCAGTCACCTGCTCCACAGGAGCCACCATACTTAGGGCAGCTCATTGATCTTACCTCTCTCTCCTTTAATGAAAATTTTTGTTTTATATTAAAAATGTTTTTAATTGAAATAGAATTTAACTGAAACACCCCTCCCCTACTTTTCCTCCCTCTAGCCCTTCCCTCTCCAACCTTTCTCACATCATCCCTCACATAGCCTCATTTTCTTTGATTATATTTGTTACATACACATATATGTGCATGCACAAATATATATAAATAGGACTTGCTGAGTCTGTTTTTGTTATTTGTGTGTATACAGTTTCACTGACATAATTGTTGAAGTAGAAATGACAAAAGGGTCAATTTTATTTTCCAAACAATGAACAACAACAACAAAACACTCAACAAAAAAGGAAAAGATAACATTGCATTTAAAAGACACTGGAGGGACATTCTGGTCTGTAGAAGAACAAGGGTGGTACTTGTCTTTGGGTTCAGTCAGACAGAATCACCCTTCTTCTTTGAAAGAAGCCTGCTGTAGTCATGGGTGTCAGATGACATCAGGCATGGAACTTCTCTTTAAGCTTTCTTCTTTTGACCAGTGAAGCCATCCATCACATGAAAGACTCCCAGATAGTCAGCTATAAGCATTCCTGTCTCGACAGGCAAGAAGCTAAAAAGAGCACAAGAGTAAATGTTTTTTGGTTATCATCTGTGAAAACATCTTTGCCAGGTCAGCTGAGGATTGTCATTTTTGCAGACGAAGTCACTTGTTCATGTACTCATCATGCAGGCTTGGGCTCAGAGGTCTCCTGCGCTGCTTAGGACATTCAGTTCACTTATTTTGATCTCCAAAATATCACCGATTTAGAGTACTGTGTACTCTGAAGATGCACTTTAGAGTACTGGGATTGTCGACACATGTTTGGAGTAAGTAGGTCTGCCTAGAGACTGGGCTCTGGCACTTTCAATACCAGCTTAGGTGACTTACCAGCTTGTACAGTTCCATGTCCTCAGATATAAACTGAGGGTGTCCTTCTTCCTAATACCACGGTGAAGATGCAAAGGATCCTCTTGCATCTGGCCAACCAAACTAAGATGTTTATCCCTTCCACCCCCATCTGTGCCTGGGAAGACCCACAGAGACCCCCGACCACTATCTAGCACTCTGCCCCTGTTGACCATGACACCTAACACTTCAGAGTGAGTAAACTGGCAAGCAGATGCAGAAAACCTGAGCTTTGTTTTAGGGCTGGGATGAGGGAAAGGATCTGTGCCCACTCCTCTGTTTGGCACACTGAGGCTTCCAAGTGGTCTGTGTCATCCACAGCTCCAGGGCTCTGGTAAACTGTTAACATACTGGGGAGTTTTCCATTAGTACTTAAAGCTCCCCTTTGTCACTGCAGCTCTGAGATGCCCCTTTCTGGCTTAGTATTTATGTGTGGTACTCATGATGCCCAGGATGGATTCTTGTGGTGGGGGGAGGGTCTTGAGACAGGGTCTCACTCTGCAGTGCAGGTTAGCTGCAGATTCAGCACTCCTCTTGCGTCAGCTTCCCTAATGCTAGCATCATGGGTGAGAGACAGCCTGCCCACGTAGCCTATGTTTCCATTTCCTTCTGTCTTCTCACCTGACATCTATCCCTGAGAAGACAATTTTGATCTTGATAGGGGTTGCTTTGTGTCTTGTTCTTTTATGTAACCCCAGATCCTTGAATGGTGAGTGGTGCATGGTTCATACACTGCTCTCTACATGTTTGAAGGAGTATTTCATGATCCTGTTTGTTTTTCTTCTACTTCTCCAGAATGATCTAGTCTTTTCTCAAAACATTTCCCAGAACGGGCATGCCATTAAATTAATATAACTTCCACAATTATTCAGAGTAAAAAAAAAAAAAAAAGCTAATCTGTATGCACGACCAAAGACTAACATCGTGGACAAGGCAACTGAGGCTGGAGAACACAAAGACTTGATAAAGAGCAGGATCATAACCCTGGGTTTCAGATTGCTACTCAGAGACCCCTTGTGTGGCCTACCACAGCCTGTCAGCTGCAGGGATCCCTCCTATGTAGAGAAGTGTGGAAAGGGAAAGGGTGGAAGAATGATTTCTGTTTCACTGCACAATGGGAAAAGCAGGTCTGTGACTGTTAGTCATGTGACAAACTTGAAGAATAATGTCTACACTTAAACATTTGAAGAACTGTCATTGTCATAGGGAGTAGAGCTGTGTACAGAACTGGTGGACCAAGAGAGAAGTAACAAGAGATACGGAAGAAACCAATTCAACTCAACAGAAAGTGGTGGCTGGCCATGGAATGTGTTCTTTGTAAAGGTGTGGTCCCCGTGAGGGGAGGCACAAACACATGAGACATCATTGAAACTGAACTGAGGGACTAGGAATGAGCAGTGGACTCAGCAGTCCAGCAGCGGCCTGCACTAGGGCACAGGGGGTAGGCAATGATGCTCTCTTCCCTCCCTCCCTCCCTCTCTCCCTCCCTCCCTCCCTTCTTCCCTCCCTCCCTTCTTCCCTCCCTCTCTTCTTCCCTCCCTACCTTCTTCCCTCCCTACCTTTCTTCCTATTTCTTTCTCCTTCCTTCCATCCTTCTTTCCTCTGTTCTTTAATTCCTCCCTCCCTCATTCCTTCCTGTTTTTCCTTTTTACTTCATACCTACTTTCATCTCTCCCTTCTTTCCACCCCTCTTCCATCCCTATCCCCCTCCATCATTCCCTTCTTTCCTTTCATCTTTCCCTTTTCATCCCTTTCTTTCTTCTATTTATTTCCTTTCCTTCTTCCTTTCCTTCTTTCACTTCTTCCCTTCCTTACTTTCTTTCCTTCTTTTTTCTTGCTTCCTTTCCTTCCTTTATCCTTCCTTCTTTTCTTATTCCCTCCCACTTTCCCTCCCTCCCTCTCCCCTTTCTTCCTCATTCCTTTCTTCTTTTCCTTCTTTCTTTCTGGTGCAGGAATTCAAACCCAGAACCTTGTGTACGCCAGGCAAGCACTCTACTACTAACTTACACCCAGCCCTCTTTTGCCTGGTTTTAAGAATTTTTTCTTCTCAAGTTCTTTAACTATCTTGCTAAAAAATTTAATAGCAATTGCCAGTTTTACCAATATTACAGATTCCTAAGGCATCTGGCTGACTGCACTTGAGGAAGCACAGATCCCATATCTATGCTGACATGATCATTTCATGATGTCTGTAAGAAGATCTTTACTAAGCAAAAACCAAATAACTTTTTAGTCTATCCAGAGATCATTTTGTAAGACCATTAATATTTGACAATAATACTAAGCTGTTTGTTAGAGAGGGTCTCTAGAATTGTGGTGCGAGGCATTGCAACTGAATACATTTGAGACTGTGTCAATAAAAGGTCATAGAGATGAAAAGTGTTATGGAGAAGATTTTCCTTTAAAAATCCATTAATTTAACTAGTATTTGCTCAGTGGCTCTTCCTGGTAGGATCTGGAATAATCTGGTGATTGGCCCACATAGAAACATGGAAGATGATGCCATTACCTTTTTAAGAACATCATGAAGTACAAAAACTTGGGCATATACAAGTATAACTTCTCCTGCAGAATAGCTTCAATTATTTTTCTGACTGCATATTCTGGGTCCAGAATTGGTAACAGAGTAGGACACCTAAGGTAAGACAAAAAACTTAAATAAATTAAAAAAAAAATCATTGCTTAAGGTTAGGAATAAAGAATTTATAAGACATACCCCTTTCTCAATCCCCATCTATTTCTATATTTACTCACTTATTGTCAGAGTAGTAATAAAACAAGTATAATGTGAAATGGAAACCCATTGTAATTAATATGTTCATGTTACAAATAGCCATGTAACTTTATTAAATGGTCTAAGAGTGTAGTGAGTCGGTGGAAGCAAACTGGGCTCTGTTCATAAGATGCAAAACTGGGTCTCTGTGTCTGTAAGGGCCTGAACTTGTCCCCCTCAAATTACACTTAAGCCTAATCTCCACATGATGAATCTGAGTCAGGTGTTGGATCTTGGAAAATAATTAGGTCATGGGAGTGGGGCCCTTGTGAATGAGTTTAATGCCCTTATGGAAAGAGCCACAGCAGAGGTGGACCTTCCTTCTGTCTTTTCCTCCCTTTTTTCCTTGGCAAACAAGGTCTCACTGATGACCAGAACCTGTCCTTAGTGCATGAGCTGGCTTTTTGAAACCTAGCACCTATGCTGAGACACTTTACTCAGCCTTGGTGCAGGGAGGAGGGCCTTGGACCTGCCTCAGCTGAATGTACCAGGCTCTGCTGACTCCCCAGGGGAGACCTTGCCTTGGAGGAGGTGAGAATGGGGGGTGGGTTGAAGGAGGGAGGCTGGGGGGTGGGAGGAGGCAGGACAGGGGAATCCATGGTTATATGTAAAACGAATAGAAAAATCTCTTAATAAAATAAATAAATAAATGAATGGATAAATAAAAATAAAAAGAATCATCAAAAATAAATAAATAAAAATAAAAAGAATAATCAAAAATAAATAAATAAAAATAAAAAGAATCATCAAAATTAAAAACAAAAACAAACAAACAAACAAAAAACAACCAAGGTCTCACTGACAATAAGAAGGTGGCCATAAGCCTCCCTCCACCCTGGCTCTTGAACTGTAGTGCTATGAGTAAGACCTTTCTGTGTTAATCCATGCATGGTATTATTTGAGGAATTCTGTTGTTAATCCAGACATGTGGTGCTCTTTTAAAGAATCCTGGGGCTGTTTTCCTTTAATGAGTTCTAGTTTACCTGGGGTCAGAAAAGAGGTCTGAATGGCATTGGGTGCAGAGAGGGACTATGGTCAGGACAGGAAACAAAAAAGCAGAGCTAGGACCACAGAATGCATACTAGCTGGCCACTGATGATAAACTGCATGTGTCAATCAGCACCTTAAATACATGTGTGGGAGACAATTCAGAAACCACTCGTGGATCAGAAAATATTTTAGAAAAAAGACCCAAGCAACTCCAAGAAAAGAATCAAATTGGATAGGCAGACAGTCAGTTTAAAATCAAAAGACATACTTACTTAGTAGTGCAACCTTCAAACATTCCAGTTTTTATAAAGAATGGGCACACAATTGTAGTTTTGATCCCCGTTTGTTTTTCTGCAAATGTTTCGACAAACATAGATTCAGCGAATCCAAAGGCTGCGAATTTAGTAGCACAATAGTCTGGAAGAGAGAGGGAGCTGAAGTGTACATGTCTGTGTTGTCTCCTTACATTCTGTGTCATCATGGAGCTCAGTGATTGAGTTCTTTATGATTCAAAGATTAATGATAACCTTGCACTGAGCAAGTCTGCCTCCATTTTCCCAATTGCTCAGGTGATCATTAGTACCAACTTTCAGCAGTTCCGTTGTGCTGGGCAGTTTTAAGTAAAGTTGACGCAGCTAGAGTTTTTGGAGAGGAGGGACCCTCAACTGAGAAACTGCCTCGATAACACCACTCAAGGGCATCTTCTTAACTAGTGATTAATGGGGAAGGGTCCGTACATTGTGGGTGGTGATATCCTGGAGCTGGTGGTCCTGGGTTTTATGAGAAAGCAGGCTGAGCAAGCCATGAGAACAAAGCCAGTAAGCAGCACCCCTCATGGCCTCTACATCAGCTCCTGCCTCCAGGTTCCTGCTCTGTTTGAGTTCCTGTCCTGACTTCCTTCAGTGATGAACAGTGATGATGAAGCATAAGTCAAATAAACCACTTCCTCTCCAAGTTGCTTTGGTCATAGTGTTTCATCACAGCAATAGTAATCTTAACTAAGATAACTTTTATTTTAAAATGAGGTATGCACAGAATTTTTTAAAGCTATAATGGCATGGTACCTTTAAGAGATTACAGAGTGATATACATACAACTTTTATATGCTCGGAGTAATGTTACATGACTTGCTTTCTTGTAGTAATCTAGAACCAGATGCCTAATATTTCTATTTGTATTGTCAAGTTTTTAAATGGCATTACATTAAAGTCACTCACAATACTGATTGTGACAGAAAATGTGGCAATCATTTCAGAATGATTGTATGGGGAAGAATATGTAGTAAGTAGGAACATGGGCCATTGAAATAATATGCTAGCAGACAAGTGGACTCCAGGATGAGAAAGGCTGCTGAATGCTCTTCTAGACCATACTGCTAGATTCACTTACAAGTCAATGTTATGTTGAGCCTGTGTCAAACTATTAAACAGGATATAGGATGGTCAGTCCTTATTTCAAGTAACTTAACCTCAGTAAGTATAAATACATACAAAATACACACAATAGTAAATTATACGGGGATCTAAGCAAGAAAGCTCAGCATGGTCTCTGGTCCTCAGAAATAAATGTCCTTCCAACCATAAACCTTGTATTGCCAGTATAAAGAGCTTCTGAAACACAGCAAGATGAAGCTTCCATAGTCACCTCCCCAGGACCAGGATTCTGCTAGCTCCCCACCCTGTGACAAGTGCTTGAGATAATCAGCCTGAAAAGAGGAAGGCGTTACTGTGGCCCACGGCTTTAAGGCTTTTTCTTCATGGTTACTTGGTCTTGTTGCTTTTGGACCAAGGTAAGGCGATATCCTCAAGCACAGGCATTTGACAGAGGAAACCAGCTTACCTCATGGCAGTTGAGAGACAAAGACGGTGGCAGGAAGGAGCCACCTCAGTCTCCCCTCCATGGGCATACTCCCAGTGGCCTCCTAACTCCCTTCCACCAGGCCATGTACTCTAACAGTTCTACAACCTCCTGGTAATGCCAAAGTTTTAAAAAAAAACCTGGCAGTTTTGCACACAGGTACAGATAATGTCAGTGTGACCATTTAAAACCATTTTAAACCAGACTCTGGAGAAGGTGTGTGTCTGTGACCTACCTGCACACACAATGTGAGGCAGATTCCTGGAGAAGGTACCTGTCCCAAGTTAGGCCTTCTTGACTAGAGCTCTTAGTTACCTCTTCGTCATCTGCCTACTGGGATTATCAAATCAGCTGGGTGTGGGAAGAGAGGTGAGACTGATATTCCACACAGGCGTTTAGCCAGTGGGAAAGTGAGGAGGTTCCATTATTTTCTAAATTCTGTAGGTTCACAGTTAGGGATCAGTTAATGGAAGCTCAGGAGAAGGCTGGTGGGCTCCTTAGTATCCTACAACAGTGAATTTGATCTCTGTGCACACAACTGCATTGGTGAGCTTTCTTCCTCTCTACCTATCTCCCTTCTCTCTTAAATATAGGGGGCTGCATGAGACCACACGACTCCAGAGCACATAGTCCAGGTTGATGTCAGTCCAGCTGACAGCAGTTCTGCTACACAAAGCAATCCTCATTTACCTTCCTGATCAGACCGTTAGTTCATTGACCTTCTTATTATTAGGACATGAGTAAATGCTAGTGACTTAGTGGTATTCTGCAAGTTAAGGTTGTCAGGAATTCTCTTACCTGCCAGCCCATTTACTCCAACTAGTCCAGCTGAACTTGAAATGCAAACCAAATGGCCATGGTTGTTAGCAATCATGGCAGGCAGGAAGGCTTTATATGTCTAAGAAGAGCAAAGGGAAGCTTTTAATACCTAATAGCACACTCCATGCTTTTCTCAGATGTGTATATGGGTACTGTGATTAAAACTTTTTTTAAGCTAATGAAATTATCTAAAGACATTGGATATGAGAACCTAAGCACACATTAAAGAATATTTTATATCATTAAACCATTATCTCACCATGACATTGTCAACAATATTAAAAACAGTTTATCCACATTAATGCTTTGTTTATATATGTATTATATATAATACATATAATATCCATTAATACAATATATGATGTTGTACATGTATACATATTATACAACATTAAGATCACAATCAACATAGTTCAAGAAAATCTGAATTGTTGACAGCCATAACCACAAACCCACAAATACCTATGACGTCATTGTTTAGGTGTACATTTTGTTACCTTCCTTGGCTTAATTCTGATTTTAAAACTTTTCCTGAACACAGTTCACAAGACATCCTGCTTCCATTGAGAAAGAACTTTCTTTTAAACCAGTCTATACTTCTTTGAATGGTGGTCTTTTACTTTAATACTAATTCATAAAGTAAAATATGTTTTAGACAATGGGTGCTTAGGCTGTGTCTCAGTCATACAGAATATCTTCACTTTTTTTTTTTTTTTTTACTGGGAACCTGGAGAAAGGTGGTACAGGAAGAGCAATGCCCAATGCTTGGGCAATAAGCAGAAATCAACCACAGATATAGACAAGAAGGTTAAGAAAATGAGTTCTAGGCTCAAGAAGCAACTCTGTGGGTGTTTGCTGTGTACACGTACACACACACATACACACATACACACACATACACACATGTACACACACATACACACACACAAAAACAAAGAAACAAACAAAAAAAGCAAAAAAAAAAACCCAAAATAAACCAAAACAAATCAAAGGTAACAATAATAATAAAATAAAGAGATAAAAGGATCCTCTTGTAAAGGCCCCATCTCTTCAATCACCTGCTTTTCACTGTTTTGTTTCAGAGAGGGAGGCAGAAAATCAAGTGAAGAAGACAGACAGCATCATAACAGGGACCCTGTGTTCAGGGTCCAGTGTCCCCTCTGTGACTCTGCCATGAAAGCTGGAGCCCAGTGATCAGGCAGTTCTTTGAGCCTCTGGCAAGTAAGTCACATGCCCTGTGCTTGGTCACACACAGAGTTTGAAAGATATGAACTACCAGAGTGAAGAGACAGGAGGGGATGGAAGGGGCCAGGGAAACAACAATATTTAAGTAGTAGCTATCAGAAAGAGAAGAGACTAGGGGAAAAAAGAAGTAGGACGGACATGAAAGCCGCAGGAGGAGACTCGAAAGGAGACTGAACTATCTAGACACAATGATGAAAGTAAATTCACCTGATGCACACACACACACACACACACACACACACACACACACACTGCACACATAAAGCACAAATGAGAGGACATTTGGGACAAGAGAAGTAGCTTCAATGAGGACACAGTAGTTACTAACATCTGGATCTTTCCATTTTTCTCCTGAAGATCTTGCAGGACATCAAGAATGGCAGCAGCACCACTACACAGTAGAGAAAGTGGAGATAGAAAACACAAAACCTCCAAACACGAGTCAAAGTGCTTGAAGGAGAGCTGGGGAAGATGTGAGAAGAAGGGAGGGTGATCTTCAGCAAGCCCTCTCAAGAAAGTCTTGTTTAGGGAAAGCTGAGTTGTGAACAGGACTGAAACCAACTGGGCAACAGAGAGGCAGGAAGAGGCCACAGAAAGAGGTGTGGACTGTGGGTGTGGGAAATGGTTGGTCGCAGGCAAAGCCAGGAAAATTCACTCTCTGGGCCTGGGGCAGTATTATGAAAGTCAGGGCTGAGTCCCTTTGTGATGGTGCCGTGTGGTACATACTGAGAAAACCTATGCTTTCTCCAGGTAGGTACCGAGTGAGGTCTTGGTTTGCCCAGGACACACCTGATTAATAATGTTTGCTCATTAATAATGCTACTTTCACTTCCAAAAGTGTCCTTGCAGAGGCAAATTGTAAATTACCCTAGTCATGCCAAAGTAATTTACTTACTACCTATTCTTGAAAAAAATATTTTAATTTCTGTGGTCTCTTACAAATACCTCTCCAACCTGCTACAAGAAATATAGTCATCCCCTTTGTTAAGAAAGGGTCAGGTTGCCGGGCGTTGGTGGCACACGCCTTTAATCCCAGCACTCGGGAGGCAGAGACAGGCAGATCTCTGTGAGTTCAAGGCTAGCCTGGGCTACCAAGTGAGTTCCAGGAAAGGTGCAAAGCTACACAGAGAAACCCTGTCTCGAAAAACAAAAACAAACAAACAAACAAACAAAAAACAAACAAACAAACAAAAAAAGAAAGGATCAGGTTCAGGAACTCCTGTAGATGACAAATTTCATGGACACTCAAATTCTTTTATAAACTAGTGAAGTGCTCACAAAGAACACACATCCTTGTTATCCTTTAAACCACCTCTAGATGATATGATATCCAGGACAATGGAAAGCTGGGACATAAAGTGTATTAGTTAAGACTGATCGTAAGGAAAGTCTGCACGTTTGGCACAGACACACTATTTTAAAAACTGTTTTAAATCTGTGGTTTGGTGGATACATGGATGTGAAACTGGCAGATATGAAAGTGACTGTGCAGGTAAGACATGGGGTCAGTCCCTGACATTTGCTGTAATCAGTGATAAGGACAGTTCTGCCTTTGAAGGACAGCTTTGTCACTGAGTAGAGTTTCTGGGAGCTGTAAGGCCAGGTTGGATCAAGAGGGAACAACTGAGTGGACAGACCCAAAATTAAGATGATAAGTTGAGATGAATCTCAGTGGTTCAGTGCCTCCATAGGCTGTGTAAGGGAAATACACCTGTGTGGATTCCTAACCTTAGACTGTGTAAGTACCTGTGTGGATTCCTAACCTTAGGCTGTGTAAGGACCAGTGTGGATTCCTAACCTTAGGCTGTGTAAGTCTGTGTGGATTCCTAACCTTAGGCTGTGTAAGCCTGTGTGGATTCCTAACCTTAGGCTGTGTAAGGACCTGTGAGGATTCCTAACCTCCCCCATGATTAAGATGTCTGTTATATTTAGGGGTTGATAACACTGTTACAGATCAAGAGAAAAATACTTTGGGGGCCCGGCAGCGGCAGCCGACAGGGACATACAGGCCCGGCGGCGGCCCGCAAAGGTAGATGGGCCTGGCAGCAGCGACAAGCAGAGGCAGGTAGGCCCGCGGCGGCAGCCGGCAGAGACATACAGGCCTGGCGGTGGTCCACAGAGGTAGACGGGCCTGGCAGCGGCGGCCAACAGGGACATACAGGCCCAGCAGCGGCCTGCAGAGGTAGACGAGCCCGGCAGCAGCGACAAGCAGAGGCAGGGATGCCTCTAACCCCAACACCGGGGAAGAAGCTATCTCTGTGGGACGGAACCAGAACGAATCTGAACACTCTGTCTGAGGCCAACCCAGGGCCCAGCTGCTGATCTTGCAAAACCCAACAACTTGGAGGTGTTGGTGAGACTACCCCGCTCAGCTGAAATCCATCCGGGAGAGGATTCAGAGCCCTACAGTTTGAAGTCTGAAGAAACAAGATCAGCTGAGGAGTTGATGAATGAACAAAACGTGACCTGGAAACACATAAGAAGAAGCTACCCAGCCACCAAACAAGATCACCAGAATCATAAGTATATACTTCACCGACTGAGATCACCTGCCCCTGAAGAAACAGCCCAATAGCACCAATTTAAGCAAGAACTCCTATTGAACCAAGACTAAAAATTAGAACAAGGGAGGCACTCTCAGACACAGACACCACCTGAACCGAGCAGAGGAAGAGATGAGGAAACACCAGTGCAAAAATATAGGCAACAACATAAAGACCTATATGGCAACATCAGAACCTAGTGATTCTATACCTGCAAGACCTGAACATACCAAGACAGAAGAAACAGAAGAAATCAACCCTAAAAACAACTTTAAGAAGATGATAGAGGCCCTTAAAGAAGAAATAAAACATTCCCTTAAAGAGGAAATAAAAAATTTCCTTAAAGAGGTAATGAAAAACTCCATTAAAGAGGAAATAAAAAACTCCCTTAAAGAAATGGAAGAAAAAACGAACAAAAAATGGGAAGAAATCAAAGAAAGTCAAGAAAAAGCAATTAAACAGATGAAAGAAACATTTTAAGATCTGAAAAATGAATTTGAGACAATAAAGAAAACACACGCTGAGGGAATGCTGGAAATAGAAATCCTGACTAAATGAACAGGAACTACAGAAACGAGCATAACCAACCGATTGCAAGAGATGGAACAGAGAATCTCTGACACTGAAGACACAATAGAGAAAATAGATTTGTCAGTCAAAGAAAACACTAAAGACAAAAAAGTTGTAACACAAAACGTACAGGAAATTTGGGATACCATGAAAAGACCAAACCTAAGAATAATAGGGATAGAAGAAGGAGAAGAATAGCAACTCAAAGGCACAGAAAATATATTCAACAAAGTCATAGAAGAAAACTTTCCTAACCTAAAGAAAGAAATACCTATGAAGATACAAGAAGCTTACAGAACACAGAATACGCTGGATCCAAAAAAAAAAAAAAAAAAAAAAATCCCCTCGCCACATAATAATCAAAACACTAAACACAGAGAACAAAGAAAAAATATTAAGAGCCGCAAAGGAAAAAGACCAAGTAACATATAAAGGCAAACCCATCAGAATAACACCAGACTTCTCAATAGAGACTATGAAAGCTAGAAGATCATGGACAAATCTTATGCAGATACTAAGAGACCATGGATGCCAACCCAGACTATTATACCCAGCAAAACTCTCAATCACCATAGGCAGAGTAAACAAAATATTCCAGGATAAAATCAGATTTAATCAATACATGTCCACAAACCCAGCCCTACAGAAAGCACTAGAAAGGAAAATCCAACCCAAAGAAGCTAAACACATCCATGAAAAATCAAGCAATAGATAATCCCACACCAACATACACCACAGAAGGACAACACAACACAACCACAAATAATAACAGGAATTAACAATCACTGGCCATTAATATCCATCAATATCAATGGTCTCAACTCACCTATAAAAAGACACAGGCTAACAGAATGGATAAGAAAACAGGACCCATCCATCTGCTGCACACAAGAAACACACCTTAACTTCAAAGACAGACACTACCTTCGAGTAAAGGGCTGGGAAAAGGCTTTCCAAGCAAATGGACCTAAGAAACAAGCTGGTGTAGCTATCCTAATATCTAATAAAATAGACTTCAAACTAAAATCAATCAAAAGAGATCAGGATGGACATTACATATTTATCACGGGAAAAATCCACCAAGATGAAGTCTCGATTCTAAACATTTATGCTCCAAATATAAAAGCACCCACATTTATAAAAGAAACACTACTAAAGTTTAAAACACACATCAAACCCCACATATTAGTAGTGGGAGATTTTAACACACCACTCTCACCAAAAGACAGATCTACCAGACTGAAACTTAACAAAAAAATAAAGGACCTAACAGATGTTATGACTCAAATGAACTTAATAGATATCTACAGAACATTCCATCCTAACACAAAAGAATATACCTTCTTCTCAGCACCCCATGGAACTTTCTCAAAAATTGACCACATGCTTGGCCACAAAACAAATCTCAACAGATACAAAAAAAATTGGAATAACCTCCTGTATCTTATCAGACCACCATGCCTTAAAGTTAGACCTCAACAGCAACAAAAATTATAGAAAACCTACAAACTCATGGAAACTGAATAATGCCCACCTGAAACATCAATGGGTCAAGAAAGAAATAAAGAAAGAAATTAAAGATTTCCTAGAATTCAATGAAAATGAAAGTACAACATACCCAAACTTATGGGACACTATGAAAGCAGTGCTAAGAGGAAAATTCATAGCTCTAAATGCACACATAAAGAAGATGGAGCAATCCCATACCAATGAATTAACAGCACAACTGAAAGCTCTAGAACAAAAAGAAACAAACTCACCCAGGAGAAATAGACACCAGGAAAAAATCAAATTGAGGGCTGAAATCAATGAAATAGAAAACAAGAGAACAATACAAAAAAATCAATGAAACAAAGAGTTGGTTCTTTGAAAAAATCAACAAGATAGACAATCCCCTAGCCAAATTAACCAAAAGGCAAAGAGAGAGCACTCAAATTAACAAAATCAGAAATGAAAAGGGAGACATAACAACAGACAATGAAGAAATCCAGAGAATCATCAGATCATACTTCAAAAACCTGTACTCCACAAAAATGGAAAACCAGGAAGAAATGGACAATTTTCTGGATAAATACCACATACCAAAATTAAATCAAGACCAGATAAACCATTTAAATAGACCAATAACCCCTAAAGAAATAGAAACAGTCATCAAAAGTCTCCTAACCAAAAAAAGCCCAGGACCAGATGGTTTTAGTGCAGAATTTTACCAGACTTTCAAAGAAGAACTAATACCAATACTCTTCAAAGTGTTCCACACAATAGAAACAGAAGGAACACTACCAAACTCTTTTTATGAGGCTATAATTACCCTGATACCCAAACCACACAAAGATGCAACAAAGAAAGAGAACTACAGACCAATCTCCCTCATGAACATTGATGCAAAAATACTCAACAAAATATTGGCAAACCGAATCCAAGAATACATCAAAACAATTATCCATTACAACCAAGTAGGATTCATCCCAGGGATGCAAGGATGGTTCAACATACGGAAATCAGTCAATGTAATACACCATATAAACAAACTGAAGGAAAAAACCACATGATCATCTCCTTAGATGCTGAAAAAGCCTTTGACAAAATCCAACACCCCTTCAAGATAAAGGTCTTAGAAAGATCAGGAATACAAGGAACATTTCTAAACATAATAAAAGCAATTTATAGCAAGCCAACAGCAAACATCAAATTAAACGGAGAGAAACTCAAAGCGATACCACTAAATTCAGGAACAAGACAAGGCTGTCCACTCTCCCCATATTTATTCAATATAGTACTAGAAGTTCTAGCTAGAGCAATAAGACAACAAAAGGAGATCAAAGGGATACAAATTGGCAAGGAAGAAGTCAAACTTTCACTATTTGCAGATGATATGATAGTATACATAAGTGACCCCAAAAACTCTACCAGGGAACTCCTACAGCTGATAAACTCCTTCAGTAAAGTGGCAGGATACAAGATCAACTAAAAAAAAAATCAGTAGCCCTCCTATACACAAATGATAAAAGGGCTGATAAAGAAGTCAGAGAAACATCACCCTTTACAATAGCCACAAATAATATAAAATATCTTGGGATAACACTAACTAAACAAGTGAAGGACCTTTTTGACAAGAACTTTAAATCTCTAAAGAAAGAAATTGAAGAAGATATCAGAAAATGGAAGGATCTCCCATGCTCATGGATAGGTAGGATTAACATAGTAAAAATGGCAATCTTACCAAAAGCAATCTACAGATTCAATGCAATCCCCATCAAAATCCCAACACAATTCTTCACAGACGTGGAAAGAAAATTACTCAACTTCGTATGGAAAAACAAAAGACCCAGGATAGCTAAAAGAATCCTATATGATAAAGCAACTTTTGGAGGCATCACCATCCCTGACCTCAAACTCTACTATAGAGCTATAGTAATAAAAACAACTTGGTACTGGTGGTATAAAAACCGACATACGGACCAATGGAATCGAATTGAAGACCCTGACATTAATCCATGCATATATGAACACCTGGTTTTTGACAAAGGAGCCAAAACTATACAATGGAAAAAAGAAAGTATCTTCAACAAATGGTGCTGGCATAACTGGATGTCAATATGTAAAAGATTACAAATAGATCCATATCTGTCACCATGCACAAAACTCAAGTCCAAGTGGATCAAAGACCTGAACATAAATCCAGTTACACTAAACTTAATAGAAAAGAAAGTAGGAAGCACTCTTGAACGCATTGGCACCGGAGACCATTTCCTAAATTAAACACAAACAGCACAGACCCTGAGCACAACAATTAATAAATGGGACCTCTCGAAACTGAGAAGCTTTTGCAGGGCAAAAGACACAGTCAATAAGACAAAAAGACAGCCAACAGAATGGGAAAAGATCTTCACCAACCCCACATCTGACAGAGGATTGATCTCCACAGTATATAAAGAACTCAAGAAACTAGACATCAAAATACTAAACAGTCCAATTAAAAAATGGGCTAAAGAGCTAAACAGAGAATTCACAAAACAAGAAACACAAATGGCTGAAAGACATTTAAAGAAATGCTCAACATCCTTAATCATCAGTGAAATGCAAATCAAAACGACTCTGAGATACCACCTTACACCTGTCAGAATGGCTACGATCAAAAACACCAATGACAGTCAATGTTGGAGAGGATGTGGAGCAAAGGGAACACTCCTCCACTGTTGGTGGGAATGTAAACTTGTACAACCACTGTGGAAATCAGTATGGCGGTTTCTCAGAAAATTAGGAATCGAATTACCTCAAGACCCAGCCATCCCACTCTTGGCATATACCCAAGGAATGCTGATTCATACCATAAAGATACATGCTCAGCTATGTTCATAGCAGCACTATTTGTAATAGCCAGAACCTGGAAACAACCTAGATGCCCCTCAACTGAAGAATGGATGAAAAAACTGTGGTACATATACACAATGGAGTACTACTCAGCAGAGAAAAACAATGAAAGCATGAAATTTGCAGGCAAATGGATGGAACTAGAAAAAATCATCCTGAGTGAGGTAACCCAAACCCAGAAAGACAGTCATGGTATGTACTCACTCATAAGTGGATTCTAGATATAAAATAAAGAACAATCAGACCACAACCCATAGAACCATGGAGGCTATATATATAGCAATGAGGTCCCTAGGACGACTGTGGCTTATAATAAATTTCGTTTTTACTCAATTATTGAAAAAAAAATAGCCAAATGAATGGAAACACATGAACTATGAACCAAAGGCTGAGGAGCCTCCAGCTGGATCAGGCCCTCTGAATAGGTGAGACAGTTGATTGGCTTGATCAGTTTGGGAGGCAACTAGGCAGTGGGACCAAGTCCTGTGCTCATTGCATGAGTTGGCTGTTTGAAACCTGGAACTCATGCAGGGACACTTGGCTCAGTCTGGGAGGAAGGGACTGGACCTGCCTGGACTGAGTCTACCAGGTTGATTGCAGTCCTCGGGGGAGGACTTGTCCTGGAGGAGGTGGGAATGGAGGGTGGGCTGGGGGTAAGGAGAGGAAGTGGGAGGGGGGAGAATAGGGGAACCCGTGGCTGATATGTAGAACTGAATGGTATTGTAAAATAAAATAAATAAAATTAAAAAAAAAATAGAAAAATACTTTGAACACCAGAGTAAGTTTGCATTTTGTGTGAGAATAAAAAAAAAAATCACCCATAAATGTGCTTTGAAATTGACATCAAGTGACTTTTCCATGAGGTCATCAGGGCAGTCGAGGAACTTCTTGCCTGTTACAATGCCAGCATTGTTGATGAGGATAGAGACATCACCGACTTCTTTTTTAACCTGAATTGACAAGAAGAATGCCACCATCAAACTAGTGATTCTGTATATGATCTCTTTCCCAATATTTATATATTCTTTTTTTTTTTTTTTTGTTTCGTTTTGTTTTTTTTCGAGACAGGGTTTCTCTGTGTAGTTTTGGTGCCTGTCCTGGATCTTGCTCTGTAGACCAGGCTGGACTCGAACTCACAGAGATCCGCCTGGCTCTGCCTCCTGAGTGCTGAGATTAAAGGCGTTCACCACTGCCGCCCGGCTATTTTTATATTCTTGATCCGTGCTTTAGGCTGGATCCATGTGCTCTTTGCAGAGTCCCTACTGCACTAGATCTCTGAGCCCACACTCACTTCGTTCTCCTCTCCGGTACAGACTTGAGTGCTGAAATCTACTTTCCTTCTCTACTCAGCGTGTCTTTCCCCTGTGTCTGGTAACCTTGTCTTGTGTTCTGGCTGGTAGCACATCATTTTAGTCAAGTGATAGATATAAGGACAGCTTTATTATAACCAAATATCACACAGACCCCACCCTGGCACACACAAAGATGAGGAGGCAGGAGCCAATGAAAAAAAGATAATATATATCTTGAAGACAAGGCAGATTGGTGTCTGCTGTCTTGTTTTCCTCAGCAGAATGGATTTCTTCTTGCCACCTCAAACTTTTAGGGACAACATCTGTGAGTCGTATTTGTTGCTGAAACACCAGCTTGAAACAGCATCAGGTCACTTTAAAACGAAGGGCTCCAGGTGTAACAGTGGACCCCTCCCCTCTAACAAGCCTTCAGCTAGTCATCTTGGTTCCTAGTGCATGTGAGCCTTTCCAGGATGAAGACAAAGATGGTTCTATCCTTATGTTCTCCGCTGTGTTCTGAATTTCATCAGTGCAGTTTAGACCATACCCTGGCAGTCCTGGCCCCACCATTGAGAAAGAATTACCCATCGCAGCTACCATGTGTTCACAAAGGAGGCTCACAGCAGTTCCTCTTGTATCACTAGCTGTGTGTGTCCATGTGTGTGCTTGTGTATGTATATGTATGCATGTATATGTGTGTGTTCATGGGTATATGTGTTTGTACATGTCTGTGTATATGGGTGTGTACACACATGTAGTAGGTAGCTGTTCCAGCTTTGACCTGGAAGTATTACACTCATTGAGGCTTCCAGTAACTGTCACACATATAAGGCGGGCCAAGACACGAGCCCTTAACACCTGAGATCCTGATATGCCGGCTCCCTTGGTTCCTGGATCCTGGATATTGGCGGTAGATTGAACAGAGTTCACCAGAGAACACCACTGGACTGCACTTCACCTCTTCCGGGCCCTGTAACCTATCCCTTTACTTGTTGTAAGCAGAACCCCCAAATAAACCTCCCTTTTAACTACGTGGAGTTGCCTTAATACTTCCACCAATATGCACATGTATGTGTGTGTGCATGTGTGTATGAGTGTGTGTGTGTGTGTGTGTGTGTGTGTGTGTGTGTGTGTGTGCACCTGACAGGATGGATAGTGTGAGATGAACCACAGTACCAGAGAATGTTGCTGATGAGGACATACCACTGAGGAAACGTGGAAACTGTGGAAGTCTCAGGTTCAGCAACAGGGTGACATGGCTGTGCATTTACCTCAGCTGAATAGGTCTGTGGACACAGGAACAGTGGGAACCTATGTTTTGTGCCCGTTTTCAGATAAAGCACTGGAAAAAAAATTCTAAATATATGTCTGCTTTGAAAACTAGCTAGTAGTTCATCAAATTCAACTTGAATAGCAGTCAAGATTAGAAATTAGATAGCCTCACAAGGAGCAAATGTCAAAAACTTCAGAAAGAGATTTGGGGTGTAAAAAAGAACCTGCTGGAAGGCCCGGGGTTGTCAATCATGCTGTATCTTACTCTATACTTCCAGGATGGCTGATGTGAATTCTCCAACAGCATAGGTTTCCCATCCCCTACTTATTAGTGCTAGAAGACAGCAAAAAATGTCTGATTCTGAGTCCATGATTTTGGAAATCAGTTATTAATTTTAAGAAAATTTCAGATACTACAAATGAAATTCAAGATGCTAGTCTGTCAGTCCTTCCTTCCTTTCATTTCCTCCCTCCCTCCCTTCCTCCCTCCCTCCCTCCCTCCCTCCCTTCCTCCCTTCTTGCCTTCCTGTCTTTGCTTCCTTCCTCTTTTCTTCCTTCATTTTTTTTTTCTAACTTGAGAAGAGGCTATTCAGCCAGAGATATGATAAACCAATGATTGTGTCTGACTGTCTGAAGGCCACAGTCATTGAACACATAGCTAGGATCCCTTAGTGCTATATCAGGGATATGTGAAAATTACATAGTCCCAGCCTGTTCATGTTTTACTGTTTGAAATAACCAGTCACCCAGATGTTCCATGAAGCAACCCAGCCACTCAAGACCGAGCAGAGAGAAAACACTAGGAATCACTTCAAATTGTTCTCCCTGGTTGTTCTTCTGGGAACATGCCTTAAAACGTCTTAGTTTCCTACTATCTAGACTGAGAAGTGGAATTTGAGTTTATAAGTCAAGTCATTTCTCCTAAATGCAGAAGAGCACATTGTCAATAGTTCTCAAGACCACAAAGTGACAAAAGGTGAACAAGCTAGAATACGGCATGGTAGACATTTCAGAAGTCAAGCAGCTGGGACAGGCAGTTCCAGATTTAGGAGATAGGGAGGTAATTGTAACATGAAATTGCTAAACAGTCTTATTAATAATAAAAAAAAACCCAGAGCCAGATATTGGGGTGAAAGCTGAAAGATCACCTCTACGATATCCTCAGCCTCAAGAGAGTGAGTTCCTATTTCCTTACACCTTATATACTTTTCTGTGTCCAGTCATATTACTTCCTGGGATTAAAGGCATGTATCACCACTGCCTGGTTCTTTTCTCTCATGTAGCCCAGTGTGGCCTTGAACTCACAGAGATCCAGATGGATCTCTGCCTCCTGAGTGATAGGATTAAAGGTGTGTGCCACCACTGCCTGACCTCTATGTCTAATTTAATGGCTGGCTCTGTCCTCTGATCCCCAGGTAAGCTTTATTCGGGTGCACAATATATCACCACATGTAATTATTTATAGAACCCTGTATTAATTTGCCATTAAGGTCAAGGTCTTCAGTGTATGAGTATAGACTCATGATGGCTGAAACCTGGCTAGGGAAGTTGTTTGTAGTTAGTGCAAGTCAACATGTTAGGTGATAGGTGCTTCATAGGTAAACAGGTGCAGCTGGCCAGTTGGCTGCACTTGGGATGTGGTCCCAGAGTAAGCCCAGGTGAGTTTATCACGTTTGGATCCCCAGACAGCATCAGATAGCCTGTAATTGGAATTAGTGGTAAGAAAGATGGGAAGCAGAAAGGCTGTTGGAGCAAGCTGGCTTGGGTCCTCTCTTTTCACTAACTTGGGCAACACTAAGTCCTCTAGTTGGCCTGGGAGAGTAGTGCATGGATATATGCATCCAAGTGTGGATATAATGATATGGCATATGCATCTTACTGTGAATATAAGGACACAGAAGTCCTTATGAGGGACAAAACTGTTCCTTGATGAAGTAACAGTCTCTTTGCCAATATACCAGAGTTTCAGTTTCCTAAAACTTTAGAAGTCCATTATGTTATCACCAAAGATGCATTTAGAGCAGTTGTTCTCAACCTTTCTACTGCTGAGAACCTTTAACATAGTGGTTTTCAACCTTCTTAATGCTGTGACCTTTTAATATGTGGTTCTCAACCTCCTTAATGCTGAGACCAACCAAAAATGTTGGTGACCACCAACCAGAAAATTATTTTTTTTGCTTCATAACTGCAGTTTTGTTACTGTTCTGAATCATATATCTATCATGTAACTATCTGATATGCAACCCCTGTGAAAGGGTTGTTCCACCCCTAAAAGGGGCCATGACACATATGTTGAGGACCACTGATTAAGAGGATTTGGGTGTAATTCAGTGCTAGAGTAAGCACCAAGACCCTGGGTTCAAGCCCAATTACCACCAAATAAATGTTCTCAGGATGAGAATTCTTATTTTCTTATCATTACCTGTGAAAAACACATATTCTAATGGAAGCCATGGAGAGGATTAACATAGCCTGAATTTAACTCAGACTAAACAGGATGTACATATTCTAACTATTTGATCTTGGGCAAAGTGTTTGACATCTGTTTCTGACCCCTTAAAGAATGATGCTTCCACATCTTGCTCTTTCTTACACTACAGTAGCACAGTTGGCATGTGGTAGGGGTGTGATCCAGAGCACAGGGTGCACACAGGAATCAAGAAATTCAAGTTCTGGCCACACCTTTGTTAACTGTCACCTCTTTTCATAAAGTAAACTAAATTCATGCCCACATGAATTCACTGTTCTTATTTTCAAAGGGAGGTAATAATTTACCTTGTAGTGCTATGATATGCTACATGCAGGGGTTTTAGCAAAACATTTTGCATTCAGTAAGAATGAAAAATTTCTAACTTCTATTCCCTCAGATCATTTTTAGAGTTGAGGGATACTGGAGACAATTGGAAGGTGCTGAGACAGAGAGGCCAATGAACAAAACTGATGCATGCCAAAGTAATTGCCTAGGATTCCGACAACCCACAAAAAGAATGAGCCCCCAAGACGCACCTGGTCAGCCACTCTGTACACTTCTTCCCGTTGGCTGCAGTCACAGGTGTAGGCGTACACTCTGGTGGCTCCTGCTTCCCGAGCTACCTGTAGCGTCTCCTCGTTTGCCTCTTTATTTACATCCCAGAGAACGAGCACTGATCCCAGGCGGGCAAACTGCAAGGCTAATAGCCTTCCAAGTCCACTCCCAGCACCTGTTATGAGGACTATTTCACCAGCAACATTCTTCTTTGGCTTTGGGATAAGTTGAAAAAATAGCGCCTCCAAAATACTAAACAGTGACTTCCCCAAGAAAACAAGCATGTCCTTCACTGATTCCAGGTTGGAAGACATGTTCTGGCCAACACCTTTAAAGTAAGACAAAGTTTGCTCAGTTCCCCATTCTGAAGGAAAGTGCTGAGAATGTGATGCAAATGTTCTTTCTGGCAGCTGACACTGAACTCAGGGACAGGCAGGAATACAGCAGTGTATGATATCCGGCACAACTTTCACACACCCTCTCCAGTTCCATTCAGATCTGCGTGCCAGCTATGTGTCACACATAACAACAATGCTTGTTAATTGGCAGCTGAAACCACTGCACCCAAACTTATGCCAAGGGGCACGCCAGTATTTCTTCCTAGTTAACCTTTGCCTTACTAACTACTACTGATGCCATATTCAATGACTCTGTCACATCATGATGTGTATGATATAACTCTTATGGTGCTACATTTTTGTCTCCTTTTAGGTTTCTTTCTTCTCATTTGCAGTACAATTCTTTCATTTAGTGATGCAATTTAAGAGCTGAAGGCTAAGGATTTAGTTCAGTGTAAGAGTACTTGCCTAGCAGGTAACTTCTATCTGATTCCCAGCAAAAATGCAAAAGAGGAAATTGTAAAATCCTATCTGCATGAAGTATTTGAAGAGAAGTGACTGGTTTTCCATCAACACCCCAAGTCCCTTCCCAAAGCTGAAGGCCCCATTCGGTCAGCTCCCCTTCACTTGCAAGATTTGGTGAGACAGATTTGGCTGCCTTCTCTGCCTCTGTGAGGCTTGAGGCCATCCTGTCTTTCTGGACCCCTCTCTCTCCTCCTTACTAGGCTCAGGTCTAAGGGAAGTTCCGTACAGAGAATGCACCATGACTTATCCTAGCTCTGGCTCAGATAGATGGGACCAGTTTTCTTGGATTCATAGTGCAGATCACCAAAAAAGCACGCAACCGGTTTTGTGATGGGGTAAAGGGTTTCCCTGAGTAAGGTGTTCCATTGAGAGGTTCAGATGCAGGTATAGGTTTCCAGAGATAGAAAGGCAAGCAGTAGCAGGCCTTCATTTTGCTGGCTGGCTGAGCTGTTGATGATAATGGGTGGTTCAGTTCATTTTTAGAAGGGTTTACCACATGGGATAACAAGGGTTTAACACAAAGTTGGCATGGCTGAAACTAGTTTCTGGCTTATTCTACAGATAAGACAGATAAGAGAATGTATACATGATCTGCCAAGGCCGTTGTGCTAGCATAAGGCTAGGCTGGGTCCAGGTTATGCTTATCAGCTTCAGTTGGTTCTCTGTGCTTCGGAGCTGGAATTTGGTTTCCCATTACCTCGGCACCGGGACTCTTAACTGTTCTAGGTGAAGAAACAAATTGTTAAGTACATAGTTGAATTCATCACAAGCAAGAGTGTCATAAAGAAAAGTTCTGAGTGATGGGAGACTTGATTCATTGGAAAGAAGCAAGAAGGAAGGGTTGCTGGGGAGCAACTTTCCCTAGGATAGGCAGTAGGAATCAGAGACTGGGTGAGAGCTTGGTGTGTCTTGGGGTGGGCTTGATCTGTGCATCTGGGGCTTTTCAGGGGTTAATAATGCTCTTGGGAGGGGACTGAGGTACTGATCTGTGGTTCAACAGTGGGTTTTACTATACTTTGGAGACACCAACTAAAATCCTCTGCCAGATTTGCTCTGATTTATTTCCAGAGTAACTTTTGGATGATTGATCAGGCCACCAAGGCAATCTGTAATGTCTTGAAGGAAGACTTCTATTTTAATATGCAGTCATAGGGTGTGTACCTGTGGCCCTGTCAGGGTGTATGCCAAATTATGTACATAGTAAAGGGACACTCTGGCCACCCTTCCCACCTGGCAGCATCTCATTTCCATTATTCTTCCCATTAGAAAACGCACAGCAGGTGACCCAGTCAGGCCACTATGTCCCCTTTCTGGTACAACATCATGTGATCTCCTGCCAGAAGACAGCTCTCCTCGGTGGTGGTCTCTAGCCCTGTGGAGAAGTGTCAGGATGACGCAAACCCTGAAATAAGGACCGGCTTTCCCCTGCCCTGGAGGATGTGTTCTAGGTATTTAGGAGCCTGGTAGCATGCAGTAGTCCCCACTTAGGGTGTCTTCTGTGTGCTCACACACAGTGAGGACAGACACTGTGATTTTCGGAATGGAATGCTACCTCTGTCAGGGTCTTACTTGGCAACTTTGCTCAGAATTATTTCATTGCTGGTATCTCAGTCTTCTCTAAGAAGCTAATGTGCTGGGGGCTGCAGGTGTGAGTAGGAGCAGCACATGGCTACTATTAGTCTTCAAAACCATTTGGACAAATTAAGAAAAAATAAAGGTAGGCATCAGCCTGTACACAGATGCCATTTAGGGAATGCAATGGAGAGGAGCTGGCTGGCTTTTAGTCACATCATCGCCGAATCTCTTCCTCAGTCTCCAGAGGTGGCATATGGAGGACATGAATGCTTCACTAGGAACTGTGGCCCCCAGACAGCATAGTAATTCTCTAGTGCTGTCATGGGCATTCGTGGGAACAAATGGATCAATGTTCTCTGGCTATACCCTTGAAAGGTGATTACAGTAAGTACACTAACAAACAAAAAGTGAACGCACACCTCAATTTTATCGTAATGATTCTTTCTTAGGAAGCTGCAAGTGCATTCCATTTAATCAGGCTGAAAACTTGGCATCTTCATCCCCAGTCCGAAAGCTGAGCTAACTAGGCACAAAGTAAGCCCATGACACTTGATCCCAAGCCCAGGGTCCCCTTATGGCAGCAATACTGGCCTGGTTGCAGGGAGCAGATGGTTGGGGCAGATAGACTTACAACCACAACTCCTGAAAGGGGTGAACTAGAGGTTGCAGGGAGGAGGTTGTGTCTGTGCAGGCCTGGGCAGAATGCACGAACAAGGGCTAAGCAGGCACCACTCTGTTCAGAAGCAGCCAGCGGTTCACACCTGAGGGGTTTGTCCGGTACACTGCTGCCCTGCAGTGGGTGGGAGCAGACAAGTTGCTGTCTTGGGCTTGGTGCTAGTCCCTGACAGTGGCTAAGGTTCCCCTGGGTTAAAACTCTCACCCTGTGGCTTTTGCCACCTCTCTAAGAGCAGCCCCGGACTCTGGGATCTCTACAACTCACCTTTCACACAGCTCCCTCTCTGGCCACCACGGAGAAGCTGACTTCGCAGGCCTCAGGCACCCAGGTCCCTGGCTCGCAGCTCAAGAAGGTTCGAGGTAGGTTCGGGTGTTTATCCGGGTGTAGGCTGGAGCCCAAGCCCAAGGGCGGGACTCCCGCGGGGGTGGGGCCGCGAACGCACGACTCAGCGCACCGCGTGGGTCCGTAGTCCTTTCCTACAGGTGGTAACTGGATAGTGGAGACTGGACGCGCGCCCCAGTACTGCCCATCCCGTTTAAAATGTCCCAGTGCCAGGCCGGATGCAGTCAGTGGTAAGAAACTTCCCAGCATCAGGTGTGTTTGCAAGCACAAGCAAGGTTTCACAGGGTTTAGGGACCAAACAAACTGCAGCTCAGGGCACAGATGCGAAATTCTTCAACGCTGTCTGATTCTGCCACTTGGAACCTAAAGTCTCAGGTGTCTGTAAGGAACGTGGGTGTGAGCTGGGAATCTGCCAGGAGGTGGGTGGGTGGTGGCTGGGGTGCCTGTGGCTAGGGCAGGTGGCCAAGGGAGAGAGAGTTTGTTTTAACAAGATGGGGTTGAGAAATAAAAGCAGAGTAAGTGTCAGTGTGTACTATGACCTGTTTCTAGGACATTGCTTGTGTACAAAGACCCCCAACAAAACATAGCTATAATATAACAGTCAAGAAAACAAGCTTAGTCAATAAAATTAGTGAGCGATCCGATGTCAGCACCTCACCAACGAAATGCTTATGATAGAGAGTAGGGTTTCATGGGTGGCACCGCAGTGAACAGGAAAAACCAGGAGCAAGGACCAGCTTGGGTCTGGATGTAAATTTCAAGAGTGGGAAGGGACAGAGCAAGTGGGCAAGGCCCAGAGGAGTGCAACCGTAGCCAGGCTTTATCTGGGACAGGCTTGGGCAAGAAGAAAAAGCCTTGAAAAGCAGGAGCAGGGGAAGCCTTGTGTTCTCAGTGTCTAGAAGTTTGCCTGGCAAAGGCAGAGAAAGGTTTGGGTGGCTGTCCTGTGGGACGGGGTGTGGAAATTGCTGTTAGGTTAGCCATCATCACTCATACATTACTCTGGGGAATCGAAGAGTTTCTAAGGAGTGTGGAGACCATGAATGATTGTATAGTGAGGAGTCATCTCAGATGCCCCTAGGGGCCATGAGAGAGGGCAGGCAGGCAGCCTGGGGAAGTGGCAGGCTGTAGGGGCTTGGAGGTGCTGCAGAGGGAGAACAGACCAGGGTGTACAGGTTAGCAACACCTAGGAATGATGGTGGACTGAGGTTTGGAGAGAAGCTGGCTGATGGGCCTAGGTCATACAGCCTGTCTATGAGTTCAGATCAACGGACACTGGAAAACATCAGCTTTCCATCATTTCATGGTTCCTCTGAGCAGAATCCTGGGATGTCACCCTTCTCTCTGGCCAGACATTAGGGATAGACCTTATGGAAGCAATGGAGCATTATTAGAAATTTCATCAATACAAAATACGGATGTGGGCAATGTGGGTGCATTGCAGGTGCAGGTGAAGCAGCCGGAAGCCTGAAAGGAGGTGAAGGTTCTGCTTTGACTTGATGGTGGGGGACCAGAGGCTTGGTTGCTACCCCAAAAGCTAAGAGAGGGTTCCTGACCAGAGTCCCTCTGCAAGGGAAAGAAATGGACAGTTTATGATGGAAACCATTTCATGAGCTAATTGACATATTAGAACATGGCCTCAGTGCAGTCTGAGTTTCTTGGATTGGATAGACACACACTAAAGGATAATTTCCTTTCAAATAGACAGATATTTTGAGAAAGAAGAGGGTGTTCATATTGGGATACAGGGTGTCAGTTATGTAATTCTCAAACACCTACACCACACACACACACACACACACACACACACACACACACACACACACTCACACTTTAGACCGGAAAAGCATACACCTTCTGACCCAGTTCTCTCCAGAGAGTCAGGCACTATTGATGCTTTCCAGAAGAGAAAATGGGTCTCAGGGAGGGAGGGAGAGAGCGGGAAAGACTGTTGCTCTGAATCATGGAATCTGTTACCGTCCAGGAAATAACTATATCAAGGAAAACCTTTGATTATTTATTTCTAAGAATTATGTGCAAATGGGGTAGTTTCTAGATAATTGTATAAACTCAAGGTTTTCAAGGCTATGAAAAATACTCTTCACAAGATGCAAAATTTATAAACATAAATATTTAATGAGAATTTCACCTACAGACATTAAAGCAACTGTAAAAGATTCCCCAGGCTTAGCACCTTTGCTCACTGAAGCAATGGCATTTTGATTGATTTTTACCATCTCCTTGGGCTTCTGTTTGCATTCTTCAAGAGCTCCATTCTCACATACTTTTGTTCCATGATAAAATGATTCTGAGGGTGCACACATGTAGATATTTTCTTTTTAGATGGTGGACTGCACACATGCGTTTAGATTCTGCTTTTTCCCAAAATTTCCTTGAAATGAAAGAAAAGGCACAACATGGTTAAATACATAGAAGTATGACAAAAAAAGAAAAAGAAAAGAAGAAAAGTGGCTCCCAGTGAGGGCCACCTAGAGACTGGCCCGTAATTGATCCCATGTCCAGAAACCAAGCAAAGGCAAAAGATACCAAGAGCTGCAGCACACTCCAAAAGGCATTGCAGAATGAGTCACCCTTCCCCACAGAAACTCAGAGAACCAGATTCAGTAAGAAGCACAAGAGTGAAAGTAGGCCACGGGGCACACAGATGGACTAAGAATGTCAGTGTGACAAGCAGCTAGTGAGATTGGAATGAAATGTAGGAGACTATTCTATAATTTGGAGCAAGGCAGGACAAAAGCCACATGTACATATCTAAACCAGGGAAATTTCTGGACAGCAAGAAAATAAGCAAAGTAAAATAGCAGAGCAGTGGAAAATGATCACAGGTAGGTAACTAGCTACAGTAGTAATGCTTCTGTGGAACAGTTAGAATAAACTAAGCAAAGTGGACAGAGAAATGACCAGGAAATTCACTGAAAAACAGAAATAATGGGAAGCCTCTGAAAAGGGGCTACATTTCACTGACTTTCTGGAAAAAAACAGTTGAAAGAATTGTCTCCCCCCCCCCCCCCCCCCCCCCGCAGCTAACAATATCCATACATTAAAAAATTAGATGAGAAACCGGAACTGAGGGTGTATGGTCTGGTGTGTCTCCTATGGATGACAGTTGGACAGTACTTATGTCTGTTGACTGCTACTTCACAGCTTGGAATAGATCCCCGGGCATGAAGAATTTTTGCTGGGGCTTGTTTGTGAAAGCAAAGAAGCGAGAGACCACTGAGCCACCGCTGCTTTGCTAACCTGCTGCAGTCAGGTCAGAGAACTCCAAGGCTAACACCACACTCACTGCAGGAAATCTCCAGAAAGCAGTTAAGACAAAAAGCATAGACTAACTCCATCAAGGTCATTTCACAATCACACTGTTTGTGCCTTGCTGATAAGTTTAATATGCATGCCAGGTGGTGGTGGCACACGCCTTTAATCCCAGAACTCGGGAGGCAGAGGCAGGTGGATCTCTGTGAGTTCAAGGCCAACCTGGGCTACCAAGTGAGTTCCAGGAAAGGCGCAAAGCTACACAGAGAAACCCTGTCTCGAAAAACCAAAAAAAAAAAAAGTTTAATATGCATGGAGATGCACAGAACATTTCATCTAGAAGGATTCTTCACATTCATGGTGGTGGGGAACTGATTGAGTTGGGGAGTGAATGGTAGCTTTCCATGTGTTAGCATCTGCTTCTATGATGTTTGGCATTTTTAAAAACTCATTAGTTAGTCAGTGATGCTAAAAACAACAATAAATTAACACGTAAATCTTCAATTTAAAAAGGCTAATTTTGAGAACATACCCTTGTTGTTCTTCTTTGCTGTTTTTTACATGCATGTCTTAAGGAAGGACGCAATGGGGAAATCATTAGAAAGGGACGCAAGGCATTAATTAAGCACCAGGATAGTCTATCAGAATCAGACTTTAAAGGGGAGAACCTAAGTAGGCCTAAAAAGAAGAAAGAAAAGAATAAAGAAAAGGAAAATAAAGAAAATAAGCCAGAGAAGGAAGAAAATTCAGAGAAGAAAGGGAACCCTTTGTATCTAGTATTAGAGGAATTTGCAAAACTTGATTTATCTGATAATGAATTAGATTCAGATGAGGAGGAAAATTTAGAGGAAGCTGCCGCTGAATATAAAAAAGAGAGATATGGGCGGCGGCGACCTCCTCCTTATGATGTTTTACTTTGTAAAATACTGAAATACAGTCACCAGCTGATACATTAAAAATATATCCATTTTATCAAAATACATTGTACTGCTAGAAGGAGGTATTTAAAAACTTTCTGAGAACTGATTAGTAAAAAACTTCCATTTGCTTGTTCCAGGACAAGAGAACTCTGCTGGTTGGCTAGAGAGCAACACATCTGTCCTGGGAAACAGTGGAGCAAACAGTACCTGTGAGTCATCAAGGGCCGAGTGGGTGGGGGTTTGTCCTGCCACCTTATTGGGGGAAAGTCAGGGCATAGGAAAGAGATGCAGACATGTCAGTAACCTGAGACCAGAGGAAGGTGCTGATCGGAACAGGCACATGACTGGACTTCGCTATAAACTACGTTTCTCAGGATGGCTGGGCAGGAAGCCAGACATTCATTCCACCTCACTCAAACACAAAAGGACGTATTGTTATATGTTGGTTCTTGCTCTTCTATTTATTTCAAGATCATTATCACTGCTAACAATTTTCCCCCTGAGTAATTGCAGCGTGAATGGCATAGTAATGAATTTATGTGATGTGACCCAGATTGCTGCATTTAAATCATGTTGGAAGATAATTCAGACAGAGCCAGTGCCCATGGCCCAGTTTCCCTTTCTTTTCTGAGATTTCTTTTCTTTTGGCATCTTGGATCACTGGAAATACTACTAACAAAGGACATTAATTGTTTATATTGGCTATGGAAAGAATTATTAGTGAATAAGTGATCAAGGTGGGGAGCATGACGGTCTCTGTCCCCTTGTCTATCTTTCCTGGTTTTATTTTGCTGTGATTATAAAGCTCATGCATTTTAAGCACATTGCCTGAGTGTTAGTATGTTGTGCAGTTTTCTTTTCTTTCTTTCTTTCTTTTTTTTTTTTTTTTTTTGGTTTTTCGAGACAGGGTTTCTCTGTGTGGCTTTGCGCCTTTCCTGGAACTCACTTGGTAGCCCAGACTGGCCTCGAACTCACAGAGATCCGCCTGGCTCTGCCTCCCGAGTGCTGGGATTAAAGGTGTGTGCCACCACTGCCCGACTGTTGTGCAGTTTTGTGTTAACACCTTTACCAATAAGTTCTGTTGCAGACACTTTAAACCACATATTGGCTTAAATTTTATTGGGTAGTAGAAATAAAATTGATGATAAAGATTCAGACCCTAAACACATGTGATAACCAACTCCAAGGAATGCTTTGCCCAGTTTTCTTTTCACTGAACTCTGAGATGAGGAGCTTCTTCAATGTGTCCCTCTCTATGGCCATCCCTCAGCATCCCCCTTTCTGCCTTTCAACCCTATGACAGTCTGAACTTCCCAGGATTCTCATTTCCTATGGATGTTTTCAAGTCCATTCTCTTTCATTTCGCAGGCTGCTAGGATTTGAACTTGTCTTTAGAAGTTCATCTGTTGGAAAGTTAACACCTAGATTCAGCGGCCGATGGTATGTAAACTTGTAAAGGAGAGGCCCCTATTACTGGAATAATGGCTTAATGAGAGGAGACTTGAACATACCGCCACTGAGCTTCTCTCATGGAGTGCCTGCCATCATGTGATAATATGCTAAGATCGCCTCACCAAATGCTGGTGACTTCCCGGTCTCCAGACCTGAGAGAAATAACTTTATTTTCTGTATTTTCTCAGGAGTGTGGTATTCTGAGATAGTGGCAGATGGTGCACTAAGATGCACCTGGGATAGGGTGGGGTGATATTTAGAGTTAAAGGAATTTAAGGAAATTGGTTTACAGATCTTTAAACATGTACTTCTCCTCAAACAGATCTGCCTGAGAAAAGCCTGAGGTCTCCTGTCTTTCATGGAGTTCTACCTCTTTTTAGAGTCAGCCTCATTCCACTTTACAAAATGTGAGTGACTCTTGGAGAATTCAGAAATCCAAGAAGCTTCTGAGGAAGAAATCAGCAGGAGCAAACCCAAAGTTAGCTGCAGTGCAAAGTGCTAAAGAGAGCACTGTGTTGTCTGCCCCAAGTGGGATATGGGGAGAAGAGGCACCACTGTGGTAGGGTGCAGCAGGAAGACATCACCTAACTTCTTAGCCTCTGCGACTGCTAGATTTCTTCTCTTTGTGTCATTCCCAGTTGAAGTCTGTTAAGGCAGTAGAAAATACATGAAGTTCCACATTTTTCACGTTTTGATCTATTTTCCCCGGGTCTGAGTACTTCAGACACTAAGACACCACTGTTACATGATACTCCTCACTCCCCAGTCTTTGTAATTGCCAGACATAAATCCCCCACCCAGTTTTTCACTGTAATTCTTGACACTTTCTCAGTCTATCTTCAGAGTGAAAAGTTGAGTGTGGTTAGCATCACAGGATTGCATATTAACACCCAGCTTCAAATCAAACTTTTTGGAACAGTTTAAGTGTGTGATCATGTTGTGCATTGGATTGACACGTGTCTTAGTCAGTGTTCTATTGCTACAACAACTTTATAAAAGAAAGACTTTAATTGGGGCTTGGTTACAGTTTCAGAGGTTTCCTCCATTATTATCATGGTAGGAAGCATGGTGGCATGTGGGCAGACATGAAGGAGAAGGAGCTGAGAGGTCTACATCCAGGTCAGTGGGGCACCAGGAAGAGAAAGGCTCTGGGCTTGGAATGGACTTTTTGAAACCTCAAAGCTCACCCTCAGTGACACACTTCCTCCAACAAGGCCACACCTTCTAATCCTTTCAAATAGTACCACTCCCTGGTGACTAACTATTCAAATCTAGGAGTCTATGTAGGCCATTCTCATTCAAACCACCACGGCACTGAAGGCTGGCATTGTCCTTTAAAGTCACACTGTGAACACCAATTGGATGGACTAAATGTATAGCTTCAAAGTTATTATGAAAAATACCCTTAGTGTATATGAAATACACATCCGATTGAATGCATATCTTTCAATTAAAATAGTGATTTAAAAAGTTTTAGGTGCCAAGTTTAAAACACCTAAAGTGATAGATAAATTATTTTTGGGGTAGTCATATTTGAAGACCCATGGCATATTCCATTTTTTCTTCTTTCCATGTTTTGTCTTTGTATTTTCATAATTCATGTTTTAACATTTTATCACTTTTTTAATGTTAGTAATAATTTTTGGAGATTTCTAGTTCTTAATTTGTGAAACTTATGAACTTTTAAATTTATGATTGTGTGCATATGGGAACTCGTGCTTCAGTGCACATTTGGAGGTCATAGGGCAACTTTAGGACTCAGTTCCCCCGTTTCATCATGGGCTCTGAGGACTGACAAGGTTTTCAAGCTTGTGTGGTTAAGTGTTTTTACTTGATAATTCACCTAACTGGCCAGCAAAACTTTGAAATCTGATTTTTATTTAGAAACTATGGGAAGAGATCAGAAAGACAATCTAGCTACCAAATACAGGACAGGTATGATTGAAAATAAATTTTGTCTTATACCAAACTCATTTAAATGACATGTACCAAGTATTCATTTTAGTGTTGTCTGTAATAACCTAAACCTGGACCTAATATTCAGAAAGCACATGAAGTATTCCTGCAGCAGAATTTCACACAGTAATGTAAAGGAATGTGTTTCCACTACACAAAATCTGTGGATGATTTTCATTAACAAAATGCTGAGTGAAGTGACCCATTTAAATAAATACTGTGTAATTTCATGTTTGTGAAGTTCAAGCCACTGGTAGAAATCTGTGTGATGAAAGTAAAGACACATGTGACCTTTGAGGTCTCATGGATGAGAGGTAATACAAGAAAGTTTTCTGGAGTCGTCTTGTGGTCCTCAGATGGACATGGGTGGTGGCTACAGTTGTGTTTAGTATGTAAAACTCACCTGATCTATGCACAGGCTTTTTCTGGAAGTAAATTCTATTTCAATAAAAACTTTACTTAAAAAGAAAAGACTGTTTGTGATCAAAGAAATTTTTTAAAGATTTATTTTTGTTTGTGTATGTATGCACGTGTCTTTGTATATGCATGCCACATGTATGTGCGAGAAAAGTACATTGGAGCTACCAGAGTTGGGGTTATAAACAGTTGTGGGGCAGCCCACGTGGGTGTTAGGCATTGAACTCAGAAGAGTTTTTCCTCTGGAAGATCAGTAAATGCTCTCAACCATCAAGTCATCTCTCTAGCCACCAAAAACATTTATTTTAACTACTTAATTAATTAGTTAATAAATTAGTTATATTGATAATTGAGCCAGGGCTTCCTACATGCTTAGAGAGTATTCTTCCATCGGGTCACCCCCCAATCTCTTTTATTTATCTTTTATTGCTACTGCTGCGGGCCAGTCCTACCCAGGAAATATTGGTGAGAATATATAACCTAAGCCTATGCAGACAACATGGGTTCTTTGTGTCACTGGTAGTACTCAGGTGAAAAATGACCAGTTTGAATACATAGTCATAGCCACAAGCATAGGCTACTTCAGGACAATGTTTTTTCTTTTTTTTTTTTTTCTCTTTGGCAAAGTTCCACCTGGTCAAGGACTTAAGCCTATCTGTAGACCCAGCGCATACAATCTTTGCTGGACATGTGCAATTGTGTGCAGGGTTTTTATGTAACGCATTTTCACCTGAGCTGTGTGCTTGCACCAGTTCTCATTTCTGATGGGAAAGAACCAGGGCTAGAGATAATGCCAGCCCCATGGGAAGATTTTCTTGTTCAGCTATGAGGCTGTCATGTGATTAAGACTTTGAATATTCCCTACGGGCTTCTTGGGGCCTGAGTTTCCAGACAGCTGAGTGTCAGAGACAAATCCAAGCACAGTGGACAGAGCTTTAGGCAGAGGGACACAGGACTCCTGGCTAATACTAACGTTGCTCCTCCTCTCTTCTCAACCCACTGAACTCTTGGCACCCCACGCTTTACACCTTCTTCACTGCTTCCTGGGGTACTCTGCATCAGGTTCCTAACCTACAGCACCAAAAGAGGCAATCTCTTGATTTTAGGTCCAAAACTTGACAGCAGACATATTCATTTCAGAGAGCTTTCACATGATAAAATGCATAGCATTGGCATATATCCTTTCAATCACAGTCTGAAGGTGACAGTAGTAATAAACTCGAGTATGTGTTCTTCAGATGTGTTATAGAAGGAGGTCCATCCTCTCCAGTGTGGTCAAGGACACCTGTCCCCTGCTTGGGTCAGCAGCCAATGGAGTTGACGTCTACCCTGTGTTGTGAAGCCTTTGCCTTCTTTGTCCTTACTCTCGGCTCTCCTGAGTGAGTCTGGAACCCAACCTGGTCTCTGACATTGGTGCTCCTTGAGCAGAACAATCCCAGGAATGGAACATGTCTCAGTCAGCCATCTGCCACTGTGACAAAATACCTGAGACATCCAATTCAACAAAGGAAAAGTTTACTTTGACAGAGTTTCAGAGCACGCAGCCGATAGTTGGTTAGTACCGATGTTCTTGAGGCAGCACACACCACGTGGAGAGCACCTAATGGAGAGAACACTGCTTTGTCTGTGACAGCAAGGGAGCAGAGAGGAGCGGCCGAGGCCCAATATTCCTTCAGGGACATACTCCTAACCACCTAACTTCTCCCATGAGGCCTTGCCCCCTGATAGCAACAGGCTGGTGACTAAGCCTTCAACAGTGGCCTTTTGGGGACGTTTAACATCTAAACTATAAGAGATGAGGAAGAAGAGGTGGAAAGAGAGGCCCAACACAGCAGTTATTGAACACTGGCTCAGCAGAAGCCCTGGAGGAAACGTACCATTAACCGTGTTCAGAGGCAATGAGCAACATCGTTGAGAACACCATCATTGTTTGTCTGCTGATATCTATTGAGGGTGAGTCAGCAGTGTCTGTGTATACAGGAGACTGCAAGTGGCCGAAATTCACAAGCAGAGAACCAAGGATGTGATAGAGAACAAATTTCCCACGTTAGAACTGGGAAGAATTTTGCAAATATGTTGTCTGAAAGTTTTCGATTTGTGGGTTTGCAGAAGTAACTTGGGAGCTGTGGGACCCTGACCACCAATCGAACCAGATCAGTTCTGTTCCCATGCTTTCTATTCTGGAGAATTGCAAGAGTTATGAGGAGTTATTAGCCTCTGGAACAACCTGACCTGGAAGGAAATTGAGTTGTCTTGTATTTGATGTGCAAATCTCCCCATTCCTGTCAGTGTGATGTTGGGTAAACTCTTGTTGGAGCTCTATGAGCTCAGTTTGCTCACCTGGGCAGTGGCATCACATGCCTACTTTAGTTGTTACTAGAAATGAACTATGATAATGAAAATATACCTACATAGTACCTATTGAGTATTTAATACATACCAGGCACTTATCTGAGTTCTTTGTATGTATTAATTCATGAGTTTCACTACAGACAAGGGTCCTGAAACACTTACTTGCCCAGAGTTATGTGATTGTGTTTCAAACAGAGTTATGATGTTCTGCCTCTTGTAAGTATCAAGAGCTATAATTTTCTTGGCATTTACAATGTGTCACATGAGTTTTAATATAGATTGTTGTAAAGCCTTTTAACATAGCAATTCAATTGTGATATGTTATAGCTTCCATTTTACATGTAAAATCTCTGAGACTCAGTGGCTTTGATGAAGATCACCAAGTTCCTAATCTTAGACTCCACCATTTAAGCTTCTTTGAAGAAAATATGGCTTTGTATGTGACATTTAAGGGCAGGGATGGCTTGGAGGCTACACAAGCCCCTGTGCTCAGAAGGGCCAGGTTACTGCTCTGCCTTCACTGTCTTTACATCCTACACACCCTGTTTTTGAACTTGTGCTTTGAAAGTGAAGTCAGTGGGGCAATGGGGCTCGTGTAGGAACACAGATGTGTTCCAGGGTTAGCATGCACATGGTGGATGTCCTTGCAAATCCTCACAGTAGAGCTTGGTTTATGGGCATAATGGGCAATCACACACAGCAGTGAATTCTTGGGAAAATGTGGACTGCCACTGGGTCCCAAGGTCGCATCTGGTCTGGATTTGGCCCAGACTGCAGTGCTCACAGTGTCAATATTAACATAATTCATGTTGGCAGTGGCTCCCCCTTTAGGAGAGAGAACGGCTCTACACTGGAGTGGCACCAAGATCTGTGTGGCAAGCTTGCCAGTCATATCTAGAGTCTGTCCCTGTAGCAGCCACACTACGTTTGAGGCACAAAAGGAACTGTCAGTTCTTAGGCAGTAAACCTTTGAAATAAATCATTACAAAGTAAAATTAAAATTTTATGTCTGGACCTTTTAGTAAAGTAAGTCAAAACATTATCAGAATTATTCAAAGACTTATAATTCCCAATTCTGAAGCTCGCAATTTATTGCAAAGCACAGGTCCACAAGCTTAGAAATAGAAACTGAATGTAAAGATCTTCATTGGCTGCAAAAACACTATTTTAATTTGAAACTTGATGTGAACCAATGAGAAGTGAGGAAGATACTTTTGAAATAAATTTTTCCCTTACAATTGAAGGTATTTTAATGTATGAACAGGCATTTAAGTAAAATGTCACAAAGTCACTTTGGGCTCTTTATCTAACACTCAGCAGTCACAGGGAAACTCTTCTGCCAAGGAACAAATGCTCATTACAATAAATGCACACAGTGCAGCAAATGTGTACAAAGACAATCTTTGCAGAAAAATTATTCCCAATATGTATTTGCTACAGATGTAGTCAAATTAAAAACTGAGTAGGAATATATACACATAGGAATATATACATTGTCACAGCCTCTTGACAATTGTGTTAACAGAAATTTTCTCTTCAAAGCTGCTGAGAGAGCAGTTTGTTATGTCCTTAGAAATAAACCTGGAGAAAATGTGAGACAGAAAATTCTTTTTTTTTTTTTTTGGTTTTTCGAGACAGGGTTTCTCTGTGTAGCTTTGCGCCTTTCCTGGAGCTCACTTGGTAGCCCAGGCCTCGAACTCACAGAGATCCACCTGGCTCTGCCTCCCAAGTGCTGGGATTGAAGGCGTGCGCCACCAACGCCCGGCTAAGTGAGACAGAAAATTCTTAACATCAGTCAAGTTTTCACATTCATGAATGACTGTGTTAAGATTACATAACCAGATTTTTAAACATTTGTTCTATATTGTATTACATAAGATCACAAAGCCAGGTTTTTACATTTGTTCTAACCACCAGTGTCTGGTAATCATGTATTAGAGTGATCCTGAGTGTGCTTAGTACACACTTTTATTATATTTTAAAAGAGGAATCAGCTTTCTACTTTAGTGATCTTTTTCCACTCTGGTTTTCAGACAGTGGTCCGTCTGTCCCAGCCTTGCATGAGTGTTCTCCCTGGCTGCTGGGTCTTTCTGCAGGGTGCCTTCAAGCTGGCCCCTGCTCCGGACACTGTGGTGCTCGCTGGAGGCACTGTTTCTTCATTTGGGGAAACTTGTATATAGTTCGTACTTTCCTTTCCAAGTGTTTCTTTGATTTGCCTCTAGTTCTCTCCCTCTAATTTACCTCCCCTTCTCTTTCTCTTCCCAACGGCATCTTACTGTGTAGCCCAGACTGCCCTGGAATTCAAGATCCCCATTTCCAGTACTGGCATTGCAGGCTGGTGCCACCATGCCCAGTGACTGTTTTTGCCTTCCACCAACTGTATGGTTTGAGTGTAGGGTCTTCATGAGGCAAGTACTTCTTGGTTGCATTTGGAGGCCATACTTTGTGCTTCTTATTAGTCTCTTCACTCAAAGCACATGGGTCTCCTTGGGCCCCAAGACTGCTAGAAATGACTTAGAGATCACCTGTGCCACCAACACCCAGCAGAAGCACTGTTGGTGAATAGGATGTCTTGCTTCCTACTGGAAGCTCCTCTTCTCTCCAGCTATGTGGCACATCTTTTTTTTTTCCCACACTGTCTCCAGGAACTCTCGAGTAAACCTAAGGACAAGAGAAGCTATTACTAGTCCAGCTCTACTCCTGCATTCCAGGAGGGCTTCCTTACTCAAGCTTCTGCAGTGTTTTTGGGAAAAGGCGTAATTCTTTGAAGATTATCTCCACTTTCCATTGTCCTTTCCTCTGCCCAACCCTTGCTTTTTTTTCAGGTCCTGCAAAGTTATCTCAGACTCTCTGTTTTATTTTTCCAAAGCAAACTCTGCCTATAAGGCCAAGTACATTCGGTGATTTCACAAATAATGTTGCTTTCAGGCTCCCAGTAAAGATGGTTGCAAGAAAGCTAACTTACTTCTGTCACTCAGGTTTTCAGGGTCAGGTGGGTCTAGGCGACGGGTCACTCACTGTCTTTGACTCCTGGAAAACTCCTTTCACACTCAGAACACCCTTTAATCTTGAGCAGGTGTTATTATTAAGAAGTTCTTTTTAGTGCGAAGACAAATATTCTTTCCCGTATTAAAAAAAAAGGCTCATTTTTAAAGCCCCTGGGACATTCTAGTGCAATGACAGCAAAATTCTACTTCATTAGCTCTTAATATTTTCCCCAAACATTTGATTTTGAGTGGTCCACTCATTATTAAATACTAGTTTTACTTTTTAAATTTTAGCATATTTGATAATTTTTAATAATTAAGTTTATCATTTTTGACAGTTTCAGAGATTTATCTAATATATTTTGACCACTCTCACCTACCCCCTTTCATCTCCCTTCCATCCCTGTCCACTCTTTCCTTCCCACAAACCCTTCTTGTGGGGTTTATTCAGGACAATTTGCATGATCCCAGGTTTGGAGCTGTGCTCTGGACACTGGTGGGCTCACCAGTGGATGCATAATTCTTTTTGAAAGATGATGGTAATTGCCAATTACAGTGTTGTAGAAAAAAGAAAGAGGAGAGAGAGAGAGAGAGAGAGAGAGAGAGAGAGAGAGAGAGAGAGAGAGAGAGACAGAGAACCCTGTGTTTTAATGACTGCCATTCCCACAAGCCCCTGCTTCCCAGACAGACAGCATATGAAATGTTTAAGTGCAGTTACTTTTTGAGAAGTGGGTAGAATGAAATCGTATGTGACTAAGTCTCAGACCCACTCAGTTCAGTGTTGGTGAATTTGTTAGTTTTCACGGCCGATTGTAAAACCGTGGGCAACATTACACAGGTGCCTGCTGTATGTAGTAGGCCCTCCTGATTCAAAAGTTCAGATGTAAATACCCCGAGACAGAAAGATTTGGGGGAAAAAGAGATCCCCGAAAGACACAAAGGTGAAACTTCAATTTGCCACACGCTGAGTACTTTGCTGAATTCACACTGAGGTAGTGAGGTTTGGGTATTACTGTTGCTCTGAAGATGGTTGAAAACACGTGGAAGAATGTACACACACACACACACACACACACACACACACACGGTTGAGGCATCCTTGGATTTTGTTATCCATGGACACCATGTCTTATGGAGGCTTCTTATGTTCAACACAGCATTCAATTGCAAAATCAAGAGTATGAATTGGCACCAAGGGTGGGAGAAGTCACTATACCATTGGGTAGTGATAGCCCTCCTTCTACATCCCCTTGCCAGGATCCAGGACCAGCAATAATCCACATAGAAGTCAGCACACAGGTCAGACACATTTTCTCTTTAGCTTTGGAATGGGGCACATGTGATGTTTGTCTTACAACCTCATAGACTCAATACTTCCATGGACAAAGCCTTCACATTGCAAGGGAGCAGAATCCTCCAGCCCCAGGAAGCCCAGAGTACGTCGTCATTCCCTACCAGGTACATCTTGTCCATTTATCACTCCCATCAAGTTGCCAACTACCAACTAGGGATCCTTATAAGCAATGTTTCTTAGAAACATATATGATATGTGATGCTTACTGGATTACCAGGGGGAATAGAATTAGGGAGTTGAGGCAATTCTCATGCAGAGAGGTAAAGATTTTATTAATTTTTCATGCAGAATATGTCAATACAAATAAAAAGCAGGAGAACAGACTGTACGGTTTTTAAATACTCTAAGTCTACAATATTGACGAACAATATTGACCAGGAAAAGGGCAAAACTAAACCAAACCAAAGTCTCTGTGTGGTTAGCAGCACCTTGAAGCTCTTGTTCTATATTTAGTGAGTGTCTTACTCATCTCTCTGTTTATAGTGTTATAGATATCAGGTACTTGGTAAATATGTGTTGAACCAGTGGATAAAAAGACTCTCCCTAGAGTACACAGTGAAAGCAAATCATGTCCATTTTTAAACTCACAAAACTGTCCGACATCCTCTCACCTTACTGCTTTATTTTTCTGTTAGGCCACCTTTCCCTTCTTTTTCTGCCACAAGGTAAACCATGCTTTAGTTGCATGAATGTATTAGGACCGTGTCCCAGTAAAATAAGAATAGATATTAGTAATAAGCTCTCTCACTAATGGAAGACATATTGTAATGCAGTAGAAATGTAAATTTCTGGCATCACTATCACTAGTTCTTGGATGTAGGAGAGGTGAATGGGATCAGTATGTAGTAACTACAGTTAAAGAAGCATCTTTAGCCCAGATATCACCAGAAGTGCCGTTGTTAGGATTGTGTATGAAATGGCAAGACATGAAGTATAAATTCCCATGTTAGGTGTTTGAAAAATAAGTTGAATTAAGATATATTAAATAAGGTAGTATTTTTGAGGTTGTTACAAAAATAAGTTTTATTTATAAGCCAGCAGAGAGTAGAAGATCTAAAGTGTTTATTTTTCTTATGGATTGAAACAGTGAAGAATTGTTCAACATATTGGGATGCAAACAAAACTGATGTTACAGATTTTTTTCAATCCAATAAGCATGTTCAGTTTCAGTCCCACTCACAGTCTTCATATGATCATTTAAACCTAGTAGGGTTAATTAGGCAATACAAACCAGCCTTCATTTTGTGAAGTAAACATTTTTAACTACAAAATTAATATGTATGTTTAAATAGGATATTAAAGAATTATCAGTCCACAACACTGATTTACAAGCTCATTACTTATAATTACCTCATTCCTGGAAGTGTCTTATATTCTATTTTTGATTAAGATTAGGGCCAATTTGCATTAACATTTTATAAATATATGATCTGTGTGATCAGAGATCACTGGAAGCACTGTGACATTTTTATTTAGGAAACTGAAGAATTACATGGGAATCTGGATAAATAATATAAATGTTTAGAAAAGTATCAGTGTGGTGATATATGTCTACAAATCCAGCCCTCAGAGGCTAAAGTGGGAGGATTTTGAAAGGACAACCTAGACAGTATATTGAGAACCTGTTTGAACTAAAAACAAACAAACAAACACAACAACAACAAAAAACTGAGAGAAGAAAAGAAAGAGCCGAGTGCAAACTGTCTCCTGGGATGAGAAGCTGCAAACTTTTGAAGCCTGGGTAGGCTGGCATGATGCAACTGCTAGGGGGATTCCAAACAGGATACCATCTCATCTCTGCATGTGATTATCATGTCTGTGACCTAGGTTATTCCTGTTTCCTTTCTGTTTCAGCCTGCAGTTCTTCTGCCTTTGTTCTCCCTCTGAACGACGTCATACAGGAATCCACACCAAGGTACTCACCAAGGGCAATCATCATTTTTGGAGATATCATTCTAGAGAAAAGCAGAAAAAGTTGTGATCCTTTAAGACTCTTAAAGTCACTGAAGGGACTACTTTGCAAAGACTAAGTGCAAATAAAATCAAGGGTGAAAGGTCATGCTGTGCATCTGTCACTTACTGGGAGGGATGGTGGGAGGACGCCACCAATCATAGTTCAGGGCCATCAACATCATGGATGATGGTGGATGCTTTCAGCCCTTCCTACACCCTAGAATCATCCTCAATGTTTGAAAAAAAACCCCTCAGTTTCTGCACATGCTATGCTCCCTGGCCTTTTGGAGAGACCAGATGGTTCCTTATTTACTCCAAATATCCTTATTTTCTTGACAACAATAGGAAGAATTAGAATAAAAGCATACCAACTAAGAAGACTAACTTTAAGTGTGAGGATGATTCTAATGCACATGTGAGACTGAGAACCATTGCTTAGATCAAGAATAATGCTGAATTTCAGATTACTTCTACTTGGATCAGTTTAGTTCTGCTCAACTTAACCGAGCATGTTTACCAGGTCCTATCCTGGGTGTAAGCATAGACCAGGAAAGAACTTAGAAAGTGTGCCCTCAGAGAACACACACAAGTGTCCAGTGTGTTAAGTGCTAGAAGGCCATGACAAGTGTGATGGGTCATACAAAGATGAATGTTGGCTTTCTTAAGCAATTAGGGCAGCTGAGGAAGAATAGGGAATGTATGGGGTAGATAGAAATAGTAAAGGAAGTACTGAGTTTCCCAGGAACACAATCCTTCCTCGTGCTCTAACTGTCAAAGCTTGGTGATGCCAGGAGGGGAAAACTCCACACATGACATATGACAAGTCATAATAAAAGCACTTCATGAGATGGTCTTTGAGTTGTGTGCCTGTGTAGTTATGCAGGAAACACATGGATACCTGTTCCGACTTAGATTCTATCTCCAAGATAAACTAATCCAAATTTGAATAAATCTAAAGTTTTGAGCACTTCTGATCCCAAGCACTGTTCAGAAGGGCAATCCATCTTGTGCATACAGCAGGGGGAGGGCCTGATGTGAAAGCTTCAGCATCTCCACTTCATCTTGTCATTTCTTTGTCCTCTCTAGACTCCAGACGTGCTATGCTTGCAAGCCTCCTGAACATCCATCATGGCTGGAGGCAACACACAGAAGACAATATCTCCATGCTTGCTGTGGGCCTATGAGAGTCTACGCAGAAATACCCTAGAATTCACCGTGTTGGCCTTCAAGGAAGTTTTGGGAATTCTTTCACAGAGTGAAATGGAGAAATTACCAAATAACTTAGTGTTTCCCCGAAAAAAATCAGAATTTTTATGCATTATTGCAAAAATATAACTCTGTATTATATAAACTAAATTAATTGATCAAAAATACAGACAAAACAACAATAAAAAGCTGAATGTGGTGTTGTATACAGTAATTAGGGAAGTTGAGGCAGGAGGTTGAAAACCTGGAATATGCAATATGATTGTTATCTCAAGGAACCCAAGTAAGTGAATAAAAATACACATACACCACACACACCCCCCCACCACCACCACCACCACCACCACCACCGTCACCACCATCATCACCACCAATAACAACAACAAAACAAAAGGAAACAACCTTAAAACTTCTCCAGTGCCCCCCACCCCAGAATTTGTGTGCTGTTTTGTTCTGTGTAGGAATAAATACAGTGTGTTCTTGAGAGGTCTAAATAATGCGTTAATTTAATTAGTATCTGAAACAACAAAGATATAGTTCACAATAGTCCAATAAATTGTCCTTGTGTAGTATTAAAATTATTTGTCATAATTTTAAGTAACAGTGAAGTTACCTTATAGATAGAAAAACTAACAATGACCAGACAACTTGTTCACAATCAACCCAAAGCCCAATTAACTTCATTAACTTACTGTTTGAGAATCAATGCGAAATATGCAAACTTGGGTATGAGGAGGTAAACTTGTTCCTCTAAAATCGCATTGAAAATTTTTTGAGCCACATACTCTTGCTCCAGTAGAGGTAACAGAAGTGGATACCTGGAATGAAAATGCAGAGGTTGGGTCAGTGGAGTGGTCTTTTCTATGGTGATCAGTATCGAGTGTTAGATTTTAGATACTGAATTACAGTAGAAACGATAACTGCAAACAGTAAAAAGACAATGAATACTTGGGGTTACTTGCATTTTCTCTCATGGCCAACACTGGGAGCACTGTGGATATCCTTTATTGCCTCGTGTGAATGCCCAGTCTTTGCTTCTTTTCTGCTCTATGCTCTGGATATAAAGATGCAATTACTAGTCTAGGGAGATGGCTCAGCGGTTAAAGTACTTGCTTCACAAGCTTGAGAACCAGAGTTTGAATCCCGGAATTCACATAAATGTAAGGTGGGCAGAGCAGACCACTTATTATTCCAGCCCCAGAAGTTTGAGATGGGATCAAGCTGGTTAACAGGACTAGCCAGATCAGCAAGCTCTGAGTTTGATTCAAAGAGTCTGCCTCAATGATAAGATGGAAATGTGGTCATGGTGATTCCTTATGTCAACCGTAAGCTTGCATGTACACATGTGAGTGTGTACCCACACTTGAAGAAACATGCACATGCAACACACACAATGTAAAGAATGATGCAATTATTTTTAGATTTTTGTATCATTCTTTCCTCTCCTTCCTCACAAACATACAGAATTATAATAGACATAAAACCATATGTTATTAAGAAGTAAAATTTCAAAATAATTTACCAAAACTATCTCTTGAGCAGGAGTAATGCATCATTTTAGGCAGATGGTAGTTCCATCATTGAGTGAAATGATTTATGAAGCAATAGGAGGTGGTGGACTAGACTGAAAGTAAAGATTCTATTTCTTTCATATTTTATATTTTTTCAATAACTTGAACCATATACATTCAGACACTGTTTCTCTTCTGAGTTTTGGAAAGTAATCAGTTTTCTGTGACTGAAGTTTGACAACTCTTGAAAGTCCCTGGTGCTCCAGCTTAAGGGGCTCAACACATTTATATAGAAACTCTACAGACCAGGTTGTTTCATCCTTTAAACATCACCTTAGGATTAAGGAGCTTTCGGGTTTTTTTTCTGGAGACTTCTTTTTTTTTTTGTCTTTTATGTACATAGGTACTCCAAGATTATATAAACCATTGTTTAACATCATAGCCTTTACTTGCTACCATTTTATAATTTCCTGGCATTTATACTCCTTGTGTGACCTTGACAATCTATCATTAAAATCATATACTTGGTCCTTGAGAGTATCTCAGTGGTTAAGAACACTTACTGCTCTTGCAGAGGAGCTTTGTTCTGTTCCTAGCACTCACATCATAGTTCATAGACCTGTTTAACTCCAGTTCCTGGGGATCTGATGACTTCTTCAAACTTCTTTAGGCACCAGGGTTACTTACACATGATGTACATACATACATGCAAGCAAACCACTCACACATAAAATAAAATAGTTGAACCTAAAATTTTAAAAAGTATTTACTCACATTACTATCAGTTCTCACTGATATTGCTTTAAATTAATGTTAGAAATAAAATAGTTAAGATATTGTGCTAGCTAGATTTAAGTCAACTTGGCACAAGCCAGGACCATTTGGGAGGAAGGAACTTCAGTCGAGCAAATGCCTCCAGCAAATTGGCCTGTGGGTAAGCCTGTGGCAAATTTTCTTGATTGATGATTAATATGGGAGGGCTAAGCTCACTCTGGGTGGTGCTCCTCCTGGGAAACTGGTCCTGGGTGCTGTAAGAGGCAGGCTGAGCAAGCTAGTGAACAGCACTCCACCATGGCCTCTGCATCAGTTCGTGCCTTCAGGTCCCTACCTTGCCTTTCTTTGATGATGGACTGTGATATGAAGGTGTAAGAGAAACAATCCCTCCCCAAATTGCTTACAGCCATGGTGTTTTATCACAGCAATAGGAACCCTAACTAAGACAGATGGCAAAGACATACTGAGCATGTGTCTCTACTCACACATGGGGAAATGTTTACTGAGATTTGCCAACTTTTTTTTACTAGTCCATTGTTAAAATTTCTTTATGTAGTTTAGAAAGAAGTCCTTAATAACCTATAGGATTTATAATTTTTATGAGCATATATATACTTTATTGATGTCCTTTGGAGCATAGAAGTTTTTTTTCAGTAAGTTTTTAAACTGGCATATATTAATTGCATATGATACTGGGTTTCATGAAGACATTTTCAAACAAGTATATAATGTACTTGGAGCACACTTCTCCACACGTTTCTCCCCTCCTCTTTCTCTACCTTTCCCCTCCCATCTTCAACCTCCTTTCTCTAGACAGATTCACTTCTATTTTCAGAACAGACACGTTAGCACGTGGGTGAGACACACACACACACACACACACACACACGGTTTTATGTATCTATGTAAAATCTAGGATACACAAATGAGAAAACCCACAGAGACTGAATTCATTTACTGATTATCTTTGAAGCACAAACATTTTACAATTTGATGGGTCCAGTTTGTTTTCTGTTGCTGTTTGTACCTTTGGGGTCACAGTTGGTATCACAATTGGTAGGTCACCGCATAGTCCAAGGCTACAAAAAATCCAGTTTTTCTTTATGCTCTAACTTTCATGCATTTTCAGTTGACTTTTGTGTGATGGGGTTTGAAGTTCAACTTTGCTTTTTTTCCATTGTCTCAGCACTATTTGTTGAAAACTGTTATTTTTGACATTTTGGTTGTGAGCCTATCCTTTAATGGCTGAACCATCTCTTCATCCCAAAGCTGTTACTTTTACTGAATTGTCTTGCCACCCTTATTGAGATTTAATGGGGGTTAATGTAAAGTATTTCTTGACTATCAACTCTGTCCTGTTGATTTGTCAGTCTGTCCTGTCAGAGCATGTTCTCTGTGCTGCTGAGCCTCTACTGAGTTTGAACATTAGAACCATGGATTCAGTTTATCTTTCTTCTGCATTTTCAGGGTAGCTTAGGTTCAGTCAACTTTTTCAGTGCTTTGCATCTCCACATACATTTTAGCAACACGTTGGCAATTCCTGAAAAGAAGTTAGTTTGGGCTCTTTATTTTTTAGTGTTTCATACATGAGTATTGTACTTCCATTATTTTCATCCTTTCTTCTCCTCCCTCCAGCTTCTCCCTTATCCTCCCTCTCAAGTTCATGACCTCTCCTGTAATTATTATTGTTACATGTGTATATGTATCAACAATATATACACACATATATCACACACATATACCTATATGTATTTATAATCTGCCAAGTCTACTTAGTGTTATTTGTATGCACGCATGTTTAGGGCTGACCACTTGGGATGGAAGAACCTATCAGGGAGCTTATCTCCAGAGAAGGCTGATTCCCCTCTCACAGCAGCCACTGGGCACTTGCCACTCTTCATCTAAGAGTCGGTGGTGCCTTTGGAGTTTCCTCTAGGAATTGCACTGAGTCTAGGGAGAAGTGGAATCTTAACAGCACTAAGTCTCTCTGTCTACGAACATGGAATTTATTTTGTCTGCTTTCATCTCTGTCAAAGATGTTTTAAAAATATTTTTTCACAGTATAATTGGTTACCTTCTGTTAAATCTGTTCTATGTGTTTTATTACTTTTATGCTGTTATAAATGAAATTGCTTTTATTAATTTCACCTTAAGCTTGTTCATTATAAATGTATAGAAATGCAACTGATTTTCATTTTGATTTTGTATATTGATCTTGCTCAATTAATTTCTTAGATGTAATAGTTTTGTGTGTGATATTTTCAAATGTGTGTGTGTGTGTGTGTGTGTGTGTGTGTGCGTGCGCGCGCACTTCAACATGTGTGTTCATGCGTACACTTTAGGATTTTCTGCACACAATATCATGTCATCTCAGAACAGGTTTTCTTCTCCCTTTCCACTTCTCTGTCTTTGATTTCGTATTATGTGGTGAGTATTCACACACTTGCTTTGTTCTCTGTCCTTTATTTCTTGTGCTGGAGATAAAGCATAGACCTTGCACATGATAGCTAAGCACTCTGCCACTGCACAGCACTGTACAGCCCCTGCCTTATTCTTGATCTTAGGGGCAAAGCAATGTTTCCAGCACTGAGTACAAGGCGACCTGTGACTTCTTCACAGAGGGGATTATCTGGTTGCAGCAGTTCCCTTCTATTTCTTGTTTCTTGAGTGCTCTTGTCACAAAAGGGGTTGGATCTTGTTAATGTTGATGCCTTTTCTGTAATATTGAGATGACCACGCAGTTTTTGCCTTTTATCTTTTGATACAATGTATTATATGAAATTATCTGAAGTATGACCTCAACTTGGCATCCCCAGGATAAACCCCTTTGATCATGGCACACGTCCATCAGTGGATGATACTGTACTTGGTCTGTTGGTATCTTATTGAGGATTTTTGTTTGTTTTGTTTGTAAGGAGGTGTTGATCTTTAGTTTTATGTTCTGGTGGTGTTTTGTCTGGCTTTGGCATCAGGGTAATATTATATTCAGTGAGTGAGTTGTAAAATGTCTGATGGTCTATATCTAATTGCAGTAACAGTGTTTAGAATTTAGGAGTTTAATTCTTCTGAGGCTTAATATAATTCCTCCAGGAGGCCATCTTGACCGGGCTGTTAGTATCTGGGAAACTTTTAGGTTACTAGTTCAGTATTTTCCTCCCAGTCAGCTCATATCCCCAGACAGTTTGTTCTTGCATTGGTGACGCCTGGCTTGATAATGTGTGAGTTCTCATACTCTTTTTTTTATGCTCCTTTCCTATTTGGAATGGCAGTGATGGTGGTGTTCTCTCTTCAGTTCTTGTTTTCGGCCATGAGTCTTCTCTTTTCTCTCCTTTTGTTAGTACAGCCAGAGTTTCATTCATCTTTTCAATGGACCAGCTTTTGGATTAATCACTTTTCACTAATTTTCTACTCTAATTTATTTCTGTAGTGAGATTTAATATTTCTGCTTTCATTGGATTCATTGTGATCTTAGTTTACACAGTTTTTGAAGGCAGAAGATGAAGTATTAATCCAATATTTTATATAGTAATTTACAATTATAAATGTTACTGAATAGTTGAAACTCATAAAAGTTTGTAGGTTTTTATTTCAGCATATTTGGAAGTTTCTCAAATTTTCTTTTGTTTTGATTTATAATTTTATCTGTTTTAGCAAGACAGTATAATTTATATGACTTTATTCTTTTAGATATTATTGATGGTGCTTCATAGCCAGGCAGATGCTTCCTTCTGGGCAATATTTGAGGCGTCCTCAGTATGAGTGTGTACTCCACTATTCATGCTCAGCACCAGTGTGCACTCTGTTTCTGTTTTGCAAAGTGACTGTCAACGTCTGTTACATCTGCTTGACTGGGGTCTTTTGCTATCAAGGATGTTCTTTATACCTTAAAATTTTATTTTTGAAGTTATTTACCATTTAGTTTTTCTGAGGTATATACTACATATTTTAATCTAGCAAAATCTACTTTTGATATATAGTACCTTAATTTGGGTGTGATATAGAAATTTTGTTCCTACAAAGCTCTACTACTTTTTCTTTCTTTATGCTACAATAATATCTTTATAGAAATACTATAATATATAATTGTGTATATATCACAACATTGTGGTTATTACTAAGTTCTCTGTTTTGAAGGTGAAGGGACAAGGGAGAGCTGGTACACATTACAGAATGCCTCCATTCTGGTTCTTTCTATCTGCTATCATTTTCTAAGTCTAATGTAGCTTTGTTCCCACTCATCTCATCTGATATTTTAACAATATTATTATGTATACATTGTTTATGACAGTGTATTCATAATTAGTTCAAGGAAGGAAAAGAAATACACATCTTTACTGCCCTTTACACAGTTATCTACTTTGGTGCATTTTTTATTGTTTTCTCATGTGAATTCTGATTATTCTCTGGTGTCACCTGTTACATCCTGAAGTATTTCCTTTTCTGTTTCTTGTAGCGGGGAGTATGAACTCTGTTTTTAGTGGTCTTCATTTTTGCAATATGACTTTGCTGGAAAAGATTCTTGGTTGATTTTTCATTTAGTTTCTTGACTGTGTCATCTGAAGTCTTTTGTGTCTTTCATTGTTTCTGTTGAAGTTCAGCTATTAATCACACCTTAGTTGACTTGCTTATTGATGAGATGCTTTTTTTCTTGCTGATTATAAGATTATCTTTTGTTGTGTCTTTCAATGTTTTGACTATGCCGTACCCGTGTGTGGAACACCAAGTGCTTACCTTTCTTGGAGCTCACTGAGGTTTTAGAAAATTTCTAATGAAGTTTACTAGCATGATTAAAACTTACTTGAATAATAACAAGGAGTTTTAGACATGAAGACATCATAGGGGCTATATCTCATAACCAATATTTGTAATTGAATGCATAGCTATATTTCCTGTCTTCACTTTGTTTAAAAGATCCATTTATTGGTTCCATGATAACATGACTATTACTTTGGCTAGGAACCAATGTGTTTTAGCAAACAACTCTAAAATACCTCCAATTGTCGAGTGATCCTAGGTAAACAGTTGATTAAAATCCATTGTTTTTGTTTTTAAAAAATATTCATTTTATACACTACGTGGAAATAATTAGTATTTTAATCTTTTAGCTTCCTATCTGATACTTGGAATGGCAGTTCGCAGAAATTCCCTTGTCACATAACTGCATTCAGCTCCTCTTCTGGAGGGTAGAGTCTCCTGTGTGCTGAAACTGCCTTGGGAAAAACAAAGCCACTATGGTCTAATACATTGTAATCATTGCACTGGCCACCTTTCATGTCCATGTATTAGTCTCCTGAAAGCTTAATGACAAACCAGCTTTTTTGAACACTTCAGGAGGGTGATTTACTTGCTATTTTCAATTCTGTCCTGATTCCCAAAATTCCCGATGTTTTCTCCCAGTTGCATCCTACGTGGTCCACAAAGGGATGAAAGAGAAGGGCTGGGTAGGGATGGCCTGCCTGCCAACACACTTCAGACATCCTTAACAAAGTCAGCAACTGATTGCAGTGGCGGCAAATTCAAGCTCCTGATGACGTCATCTGGAACCTGAATTTTGCCAGTCATTCAATATAAACACCACTCGGTGGTGTTTACAGCTGCTGTACAATAATGTCAGAAAGTTTGGTGGAATAAAGATTTTCAGAATAGGGCTCATGGTTTTTGTGATTTATCCATCTATAGCACCTAATAAAGATGTCTGTGAGTCCCCTAGTCCAGATTAATTTTACGTAGTTTCTGAAACTGTTCTGGTGAGAGCTTCCTGAAACCCATCATTAGATGTAGATACGAACAGCCCGGAAACAAACAGCAAAGGAACGGCACAACTGGGTGAACAGCTACTCAGAGTTTTCAGTGCTGCTGTTTAAGAAGACCAGTGTTCCTGACCAAGATAACAAATGCAAGCCGGAAGCACTGAGTTATTGATCTCTGTTGCACACGGACGACACATGATTGTCCTCTCCACTGCCCATGGCTGCTTACCCCCACCAAGGCAGTGCACCATGTTCATGTACAGGGAGTGGGTGGGTGGGCCCCACTGCCCCCACATCCTGTGCCCCAGCCACATAAGATGCCACACAAATTGATGTCCTGGATGGTCAATGATTCACTGCCTAGGTGAGGGTGAGTGTTGCGGGCTGAGTGTAGTGGCACATGCCTACAATCATAGCACTTGCAATCTGAGTCAGGAGGACCACAAGTTCAAGGCTAGCACATGTTGCACAACCAGCTCTGGCTGGTGTGAACTATATCATGATATTATGTCCCAGACACACAAACAAATGCAACAACGCCCAGTGCTCTCCTGTGGGGCCTGTTGTACATATGTTTGCTTGTGTTTTTGTTTAATGGCTTTATTGGATTAGTTCAGGGAAGTCCATCTCTTCTGACTGAATGCTGTCAATGTGTAATTTTGATGTCATTTTCCAGAGGATGTAGTCTTGGGTATAACAAAATTTTCCTAGCTGTTGAATGGCACCAATGACTGTGGTTTTAACCAAAACTCGTGTGTGTGTGTGTGTGTGTGTGTGTGTGTGTGTGTGTGTGTGTGTGTGTAAGCATGTGGAAGCCAAAGGTTGACATCAGATGTCCTTCTCTATTGTCTTTCAATCTTACTTATTCTTCTGAGATATGAACTCACTGAACCTGGGGCTTACTATTTCAGACAGGCTTGCTGGCTCACAAGCCCCAGGATTCAGTTTTCTCACACCTAGCACTGGGGTTGCAGGTACACATTGTCACTCTGGCTGTGTATATGGATGGTAGGGATCTGAACTCTCTTCCTCCTTATGCAGCAAGTCCTTCACTCCTGGAGTCAGCTTCCTAGTCCCCAGCCAGCAGACTTTCTAGCTTTTCTGCTGACAGTTAACTTTATAGCCTGCTGCTATCATATCACATCCAGTTCCAAAGGTTGCCAAGTGGTTGTGCTATTCTTAAAAAATATTTGAATCCATGGTCCTGTCTAATTGAAGCCAGGTCCACAGAGAAAGAGATGCATTGTTTTGACATTGTCTTTCGCCTTCACCTGGGTAGGATCTCTGCTATAGAGCAGGGCATATGGGTCCTTGTTTTTCCCTGACTAAATCCGTTCAATTCATCTTATTCTGGAGAAGGGTGGAAGGAACTGGAATTCACAGCTGCTGCCACTGTCCTGTGTGGATTTTACATAACCTAGAGTCCAGGAAGACAACATCTACCGACATCATCTCTCTGGCAAGTCTACCTAAAATTTGCCTGTTTTAGGAGACTTGAAGACATGGGAGCTGGATGTTCGACTGCTAAGGATCCTGGGGCTCTGTAACAACAAGCTGCCACTCTAGAAACAGGACCTGCCCTCCTTGCCAAAGGCCTCTTCTGAGCTTCTCCACTTAGGACAGTTGGTGTAAGAGGAACAAGCCCTGTCTAGATGAGACTACTCATTCAGTGTAGTTAGTCTACTTAGTCTACTCTGCAGAGTGGCTCAAAGCAGGTTTGACAAGGACTTACTGCTGCCATCAAGTGGAGAATAACTCTTCTGTCCTGGGAGCTGAGGAAAGGTGGGAATTGTCACTTAGTTACCATGCCCCCTGAAGTGGCTACAGTACAGTCTGGTGCGGTATGGAGCTCCTGATGTCATGGCCTCTCAGGATTATTACGGGATTTAAAAAAAAATTCTTTGAACAGTTTTCTCCACTGCAGTATGTTCTTTGATCAGTCCCCAGAAATCTTAAATGATTGTCCTTATGACTTTCAGCAGCTTAATCAATAAACCTTTAGCTGAAAACTCCCCCTAACCCTGTGCATTTCAAATAATGCTTTACCACATGCCTTGGAGTTTTTAAACTTAATTTTATAGCTTCAGTGGACTCAAAATATCCTCAAGGTCACTTTGCTGGTGCTCTGTCTTTCTCCAAACACAGGCGAATCATGTGCTACTTATGGATCATGTGAGTTCATTATCTAACAATGGTAATAGTGGCACAGTCCTCACAATAAGGTCATTGTAGTCCACTGTTCTCTGTGCAAAAGTCTTCACGCTGTGTTAGCATTCTAGTTCAAATTATTCTAGATAAATTTTATCTTCATATTAAAAATCATTTTGCAACATTTCTTTCACAAACCTTTCAAAATATTTTATATTTGTGGATATCTATAATTTAATATTTTATATAGGAAGCAAGTTATTTTCTCAATAAAACAAAGCTATCTTAATAAATTCTCATTGCCAACTTCTGTTATATCTTAATATTATATACAAGCAAAGATTGCTGAAAGCACTCACTTACTTGGTTGTACAGCCTTCAAACATTCCAGTTTGGATGAAATATGGGCAGACGATGGTGCTTTTAACTTTAGATTTTCTTAGCATAGTTAATTCAAGGAAGAGGGACTCAGCAAAGCCAAAAGCTGCAAATTTGCTTGAAGAATAATCTGAAATAAAGTGAGGGGCCACTAGTGATACAGCTTGGGAAATTCTCATAATGATTTAAAAATAAATTTCCTTTTCTTTCTTTCTGGCTTATTCTTGAGGACAGAGTATCTCTACACTGTGTGGCCAATAAAAACAGTGATTTTTTTTCAGTTTTTCTTAACTCAAGAATACCAACAAAACAATAGACACACACACACACACACACACACACACACACACACACACACACACTTTATTTTATGTGTTATTAAAAAGGAGAGTACCAAGCTGGGCAGTGGTGGAAAATGCCTTTACTCCCAGCACTCAGGAGGCAGAGCCAGGTGGATCTCTGTGAGTTTGAGGCCAGACTGGTCTACAGAGCAAGATCTAGTACAGGCACCAAAACTACGTAGAGAAACCCCATCTCAAAAAAAAAAAAAGAAGGCGAATACCTTTCCTAGTCTGCCATTGTGAGGTAGGAAATGGGAAGGAATGCACCTGGCATTATGAGTAGGGTTGAATGTTTCAAGAGTTCTGTTTGGGCCGGGCGGTGGTGGCGCATGCCTTTAATCCCAGCACTCGGGAGGCAGAGCCAGGCAGATCTCTGTGAGTTCGAGGCCAGCCTGGGCTACCAAGTGAATTCCAGGAAAGGCGCAAAGCTACACAGAGAAACCCTGTCTCGAAAAACCAAAAAAAAAAAAAAAAAAAAGAGTTCTGTTTGGGACAGGAAGAGCTTCTCTGCATTCTGGAAGGGCCCCATCTCTAGGAGAATAGAAGGATGTGTGGTAAATGGAAATACTCACCTGATAGTCCATTAATACCCACTAATCCTGCTATGCTTGAAATACAGACCAGGTGACCATGGTCAGCTTTAATCATGGCAGGAAGGAAGGCCTTACAAGTCTGGGAAATATAAGCACATTAATTGATTAACTAATTATTTTCAGTATTCTGTAAGCATTTGATGAACTTAATAATCCACTAAGTCAATTTTTATTTAACCCTCATGGTGTGTTAAATTCTATGGCAGCACACAAGTAGGAAGTATAGAGACACTGTTAGTTGGGTAATTAGATGAGAATCTTAATCATAATATTTTAAAAGAAGTAAAAATTCATGGTATAACTGGGCCTCAGACCTTACTAGGCTCCTAGACCTTAGCACAACTGACTCTATTGTGGAAATACCACTCAGGCTCTAAAACTCAGCACATAGACAGTGCCACTTGCCAAAATGAAAACAAAGTCCTAATCCATCAAAGTCTGTAGTTCTGGGAAAGTCTCTAAATGTACCAGTCTTGCTTTTGGGCTTCTGTAGTTCTGCTTCTGTTTGACTGTTGTTAATTGAAGTAAGTCAACCCAGAACATGGTTTTTGTCCTTAAGCTCACCCTGAGAAAGACTTGGTGCTACAGTGGGAGTCTGAACATCTAGTATAGTTGCCTGCCAGCTAATAAAGAATTTCTGTTGGCTTAAACCCATGTCTGAGCAGTCTTCTCTGGTGGATACCCCAGAACAATAGTAAATAAATATTGAGCCACCAAGCACAGTTTTCATTTTTAAAAGCAACTGTTAATTGAGATGATGAGTTCAATGTTGTATATATCTTATCTTCTAATGGAATAAGATTAATTGTTGAAGTTACATTGAAAGATAAAAATAGTATTTTTGTAGTTATACTGCTTAGAATTTAATTCAAACTAGTGACTATGGAGAAGTAGAGTCTGACCAGGTCTTGGAAGAATGTTGGTTCCGAGACTCCCATAGATACTAAAATTCAAAGCTATACAGGTCCCTTATATAGCATGATATAGTGTTTATGTATAATCTGTGATCATTCTTCTGTAAATTCTAAATGTTTCTGTTATTTAGAACACATTATTCTTTTGTTGTTGTTTTTTTTCTGGAGCTCAGGACCGAACCCAGGGCCTTGCGCTTGCTAGGCAAGCGCTCTACCACTGAGCTAAATCCCCAACCCCTATAACACATGATTCAATGTAAATGCTATCAATATATTATTTTTATACTGTATTATTTAGTTAATGATAGAAAGTGTTTATACATGTTCCCTCCAGATGCAACATTCTATTTCAAATATTTTAAGTTAGTGCTTGATTGAATCTGTAAATATGGACAGGCTGTAAAGGGCTGCAATATGGAATCAGTGAGAGATATTTAATGCAATTAATGTTTTATTCTTTGATGAGTATATTGGTAGGTGTGTGAGGAAGCACTTTCCCTTTACTCTTGATTTATTTCTTTAAAAATTATTACATATACTACTTTTACATAAGGGCAGTTTTGAATGAGTTTGTAATGTAAGTTAAATGTTGCAGTTTTGGTTTATTTATAATTCTCTATTAGTGAAACTGTAGGTACTCGCAAGGTAGAGTGAAATTCTTTGTGAATTCTTTTTGTGGTACGACCAGAACCCAGTGAAAAATATTTGTAGGCAACAAGGGAAGGCAGTTTTTGACAGACCAGGAAGCTTAACAGGTTTGAGAAAAGGAAATCTTTCTCTAGAAGTGCTACAGGCACAGTGTTTGGAGATATCTATGGAGAGCTTGGCCATCAAGCTTTGGAGCAGGTGAATCCAGTACAAGGGGGAAATATACAAAATTATGAGTCTCTCAAATTTTAGAAATGAGTGATGATTCTCCCTAGTTTTTGGATGGAAGTGGATTCCCTGGTTTTACTGGTTGCTCAGAATCACATCTAAATTTTCTGATATACACCACAGTAGCTTTTGTGTGTTTATTGATTCCCTTCGCTGTTAATTGTGTGAACCAGTTAAGGCCATGACTGTGCTTGCACACAATATAAAAGTACAGGATCAGTGACTACAGGAGGCCAGAAGGAGGCAAGTCAGGGGAAAGAACAGCTCATGCCAAGACCCCTTGAGGAGGGCTTGACATACTGGGGTTTAGTCAGGGTCTTAGGAGTTAATTGAACATGACCAGGAAGTGGAGAAGGTGAGAGTTGGGAAACAGATAAGAGGCTATTATCATGTCATGTTAGGGTTTACAAGCTGTGCTATGTAAGTGGACTTCACTCTCAATGTGTTGGGACCCTCTGAATGAGGGTTGTTTGAACCATATGTTGAATGAGATTATTTGATTAATACAGTAGAAATATCAACTTGCTTCCATATGAAGAAGATAAGTTAGAAGGTATCAGTGTTGAAGATGAAAAGCCATGGTAAGCTGCCAGTAAAGGGATGAGGTGGTTTGAACAGCTGTCATCAAGGGTGGAGAGACATGCACTTGAACATGAGTTGTATAACAGGCAGGACAGTGTCAAAGCAGGAGGGAATCAAGGGTGACTTCTAGGTCTGCGGTGGGATCAGGAGTGTGTGGATCCCAGTTCCATCTACCAACACGGTATTTGCCATCAACCAAGGCAAAAACCTAGGATGTCAATGATGCAGGTAAGGAAACCAATGACTTGTAGAAATGTTCACAGGAAACCTAGAGTATGTAAGCACCGTGTTAGTTGTTTTATTGGTATTGACTGAAATAAGTTTGTGGGCTCCAGTGTCATTTCGCACCACTTCCTGGTGACCAAGGAAGAAGACACATTTTATGAAGATTATAAAGATCGAAAAAATTTTAAGCAACAATAAGTAGGAGTTAGGAGACTTGAAACAAATCCATTCCAAGGTCTCTCAGAGACAAAAAGGATTGAGGCCCTGCTACCCCTTGTGAGTCTCCATCTTATCCATGGCCCTGGCTCCAGTTACTTGAACATCCCACATCTTACATGCACCACCAGTAATCATTTTTCTATCACAAAAGTGTAATCCCTCCCAGTGGAAAGAACTTTGGTAATCCCAGCTTCCTTCAGTCTCTTACCCACTCTGTAGAGTGGCACTGTCCAAGGCCTTAGCCTTTAGGCATTTGTGGCTAATTAAATATACATTAATTGTTATAAACTATATAGTATTATTAAAGGGCATAAATTTAAGAGTTTAGCTTTTCATTCCCATCAATCATGTTTCAAGTGGTTACCATATGAGGAAGCAGATAGAAAACATTTTTATTGTCAAAGGCGATTTGGACTAGGGTGAGACCAGGAAAAACTAATCCAGGCTAGGTACAGTAGAGCCTTGTGAGGGTGAGACTTCCACCACTTGTCAACAGGAAACAACCAAATGCTATATTTGTAGACAAGTGACTGAACAGTTGCTTGAGATTTTTACACTCACTAATAAAAATGAAAGAGAGACTTACCCAGAAATGAGAGATGGCATTGACGAGAAATGATTTTTCTACCATGTGATCTGGGATATCAAGGAAGGGTTTCCCTGTTACAACACCTGCATTATTAATGAGAATGGTGACATCACCAACTTCTTCTCTAACCTAGCCAGAAACGAGAGAAACATGACATGGATTGAAGTGTTGAATTTTTCCTACGTCACATTTTCACTTATATTACTCAAGCTTAGCTGTGGAATGCACAATGTGTCAGTCTATGGCAGATAAAGGTAGTCCCAAGATTAAATTGTCTAGTGACATTGTAGTCATATCTGCTTGCGTAAGGAGACCATGAAGAACCCACTACTATGAAATCACTTGGTAGTGTGAACTTCAAAACATACCTCCATCATTCAACCATGCTTGAGTATTACTTCATTAAAACTATTTATTGCTATTGTTTCTCATAAAGAAATTCAGCAATTCAAAAGTAATCCTATGATCAATTATAATCTTTGAAAAGAACACTTCAATTTGGAAATATTGCTTAAAGAACATGGTTTCCTCTGGAAGGTGACAAAGGCTGTAGCAGCAGCTTTTATGGTTCTGAGAGTCTCAGAGTCCTCTGATGAACACTTTGAAAGGGGTTTCTCATGTCTGGAACTGGGGCTTTTTAAAAAAAAAATTTTGATTTTATAATTAACTTAATTTCACATATCAGCCACGGATTCCCCCGTCCTCCCTCCAGCCACCTCCTAGATCTTCCTCCCCAATCCACCCCCCATTCCCACCTCCTCCAAGGCAAGGTCTCCCCTTGGGAAGTCAGCCCAGCCTGGTAGACTCAGCCGAGGCAGGTACAGTCCCCTCCTCCCTACACCAAGGCCGAGCAAATGTTAGGAACTCTATGGCTCTCACTAGGAGCAATGTCAGCACAAGTGACTTAACTTCATTTGACTGTGCACGTTTATATACACTTATATGTATTACATGTGATTTTAGATACATAAAAAAATGCACTTCCTTATGGATTTTTTGAACATCCTTAGTGTTACTTTTTCCTTCCTTCATCCCTCTCCTTCTGTATCGATCTTTCACCCCACCCAATTAAAGCCATCCCCATCTTTACCATTTCCTTCTTCATATCACCTACATTATCTTGGTGAAGACACCATTCATTCTGTACACAGGACCTGGAGAATCTGAGCCAGATCTGCCCTGAAAGCCCCCCTCCCTGAGGACCAGCTTACATAGTAATGGAAGGTGCTTTGAAAGCTGCCAAGTGAGGGAACAACCAATATTACTAGCCAGCTGTGACAACGGTGAACCACAACAATGACCAGCAGGCAAAATATTCCTAAAGGTGAAACAATGACACTCACATCTTGGCAGTAACCAAAAACTATCTAATTGAGCTTAAGGCCAACTTCACAGGAAGAAAATCATTCCTGGTACAAGAAGCCTATCAGTTACCAGGGGCTATTGAGATCAGGGATCTGGGAAGAGAACCCACCACCTCCACTTACTAAGCCAGAGTAATACCTAACAGGATTCTGAAATTTGTCCTTAAACTTATAGGTAAGAAACTTCTCTTTGTGACAGATGGAGACTATTACAAAAAGCAAAAACAAAAACACCCCCACCGAAAAAAACCCCATAACTGGTGAAAATACAAAGAACTACTGATTGTGGGTTACCCAGCTCCAGCTGATACTTTACAATGTACCATTTTTACCTACAGCTCAGGGAACAGTGAGGAAGAGGGAGCGGAAGTATCATAAAAGCCAGAGGACTGAAAAGTCTGGTGTGAGATTCTGTCTCCTAGATATGACAGGGAAGCAACGCCCGTGACATATCTCAGCAATGTGACTGCCTACATAAGACCTCTGAGCAAGAACACCACCAGCAGATGTGCTAACAGGGAAGGGGGATATCTCATGGGGCCCCACCCCTAATAAAAGACCTATAGAAACTAAGGAATGCTGAGAGAAGGAAAAACAGTCTTCCCCAGGAGTGAGTCCCCTAATTGGTTATCCAGTATATAAGTGTGTGTGTGTGTGTGTGTGTGTGTGTGTGTGTGTGTGTGTGTACACGTATAAAACACTGAAAAAGAAAGTGACCATGAATTTGAAAGGAAACAAGTAAATGGGGGAACATAGGAGGGACTAGAGGAAGGAACGGGGAGGGGAAAATAATATAACTATATTTTAATATCAACAAAGAAAAAAAAACCACAAAACAGCAAAAACTCTTGATGTGTTTATAAACATATATGACATTATAAAAATGTAGCATTTAAGTGCCAAGTTGGATGAATTTTAGTAAATGCATGTATCTATATAACCTCTACTTCAAAGAAAACACATTTCCAGTACCCCAAAAGTTTTTGTATGTCTCACTTATGTGCTGTATTTTGGATCTGGAAAGTTCCCTGAGACCTGGGATCCACTTTGGTGCTTTTGGGACATGGGAGAAGCTTTGAGATGTGGGATCTAGTGGGAAGTTTCAGCCACTGGAGGGATTTTCAGTGGGGATGGTGGGATGTGGTATTCCTCTTCCACTCCTGGCCACGCGGCAGCAGGTAGGTTGCCAGCAGTGCCCTGTGCCGCGTGGTGCAGTGCTGCTTTCTGACTGAAACCGTGAGCCATAATAAACCTGCTAATATGATTTCCTCAAGAAGATGGCCTGCCATATAGGGCAGCTCTCTCTCTCTCTCTTCTGTTCTTATTTCTCTTTTTGATACTGAGGATTAAACTCTAGGTCTTGTGCATGCTAGGCAAGCGATCTACTCTCAAACTATTTCCCTAGCCCTTGTTTTACGCTGAGGCTTCAGTAAGTTGCTTAGACTGGCATTGCTCTTGCTCTGTAGCCCAGACTGGATCTGAGCCTGTGATCCTCTCACTGTAGCTTCCTGGGTAGCTGGGAAAACAGCTAGTGGCCCAGCAGACCCAGCACAGTTTGCTTTCTTGCATCTCTGTTGCTCTGTTTTTTTTTTTTTTTTTTTTCCCTGCCGGTCTTTAGTGACAGTGAAGTGTGAGGACACTCTCTGCCTGTGTATCTCTGAGCATATTCCTTCGTGTAGCCATTAGGCTTACTGTCAGCATGTGGATGCCTGATGATTAATTCTATTGGCATCATTTCCCTAACCAGGTCAAGTCAGCACTTGGGATGAAGACATCCCATACAATGATGTATTTGATCTAGTGCCCAGAGACTTCAGTGATCCTGGGCACTCTGCTCTAAAGACTACTTCTAATCTAAATGCTATCTCTCACTAACATTTTTATAAGCTCTCATCTCTTCCCTCCCACATAGCCCACTTCTTCTGCTTATGTAACCTAGTAAGCATGAGTCCCATTTGGAGCAAAGCATGCTCCAGGAAGCACTGAGCAACTGTTTCTCTGCCTACCATGTTGTCTCAGATTACGCCTTTGTAGGTCACAGTGACAAAGGTGATGCTGGGGCAGAGCAGGAAACAGGTTCAGTGATGACTTGAAAACTCCAAAACTCCTGAATCAAATCTGGTAGATGCAGCTGCTCTTTCTTTCCTCCAGACAGGAGGCGTTGTCCACCCTGACTTTTCTTTTCCTGGTCCATGTTATATGCTAAACCTACCAGTTGGAACTGCTTTGGAAAGATGGGGAGAACACCGCTGTTGATACCGGTAAGGGGGTGAGTTGTTAAAGGGAGACTTAGTGATGCTGACTTGATGTTGGGATTAGACCTCCGTGTTTTGGAGGAAGGTAAGTCTAAGGAAACATCAGTGAGAGACAGGTTTATTGGGACAATGAGTGTAAACAAGGACTCAATCCTAGGTCAGAGATGGATGCCTGGTCAAAAAGAAAATGGCGAGGAAATGAAGTCTTTTGTGTAAAATCTCTAAACATCTTAGGGAATGAATGGTCACTCAGGTCACTCCAAGAGAAGCCCTGCCTCTGTGGGACACTATAGCAGCAGGAGGATGATCTAGGTTATGGGATTTAATGTCTGCTGTACTTTAAGAAGACGTTTAGGAAGGCATTATTCTAGCTCATGGATTAGAAAATAGGCTATGGGAAATTAAGAATCTGCCAAAAGACTCACTGCTGAGAGGAACATTGATTCACATCCAATCTGGCAGCACATACAATACCTGCTTTTACATAAATTTACGCTTCTTCATCACCAAGATTATATAGCCTCAGCTTGTCATGAACTCACAGTCTTCCTGCCTCAATCTCTCCAATGCTGGGATTATAAGCATGTGTGCTGTGTTTGACTGCATATGTTGACTTTGTATGCTGGAACTGAAAATTCTTTCTTCATCTGCTTGTGGAGAGCTGATTAGTGTGCCTTTTGGAATGCTGCCATGCTGAGTGTCAACTCATCTCAAGGGTGAGGATGATGTGTGCCACTTGTTACAGTCTTACAGATAAAGCACTTGGGTTTCCCAATACTTAATAACTAACAAGCAGAAAACGAGATAGAGTGATACACTCAGAAAAAGCTACATGTAAGAGAGTAGCAAAGAAGAAACTTTTCAGATATATTCCAACGGCAAATATTTTCAAATTTTTAGGATGTTTTCCTACTGGATACTAAAAAACTTTAACCAGAACAGAATGTTTTGTAGGGGGCTGGGGTGGTGGTGTAGATGATGGTGCTTTTTGGCATAGGGGAAGGTTGGGCGATGTTTTCATTGTTTGCACTTGACGGAAGACGCTCCCGTGATAAAGCAGTCGGGGCTCTAGGACCACCTAAGGCTCTGTAAGTTTCCTGGTTCATGACCTGGCTGACTTCCTTCAGCTCTCCCTGCCTCTGTTTGTCACTGACAAAGTAGCAAAATGACAGCTCCTGTTTCATTGTGAAGTTTATATAAGATCAGACACAGAAGCAAAGGCCTTTCCAGGCACCCTGAGCTGGATGGCGCCTAGTTTTGAGACAGGAGCTCCTGAAAAAGCAGATCACACTAAGTTCACCCCAAACGTATTCTTCTGGGAGCTCTTCATGTCATGTTTCTTTCCTTTTTCTAAAATGAGGAGTAACCCTGATTTCCCCTCTTTTACCAAAATGGATTCAGGGAACTATAATGCCCACACTGCTATTAGCTGTCAGTGAGTTACAAAAACCAAATCTTGTGGGTCCCCAAATACAAAGAGTCTGAAGAAGAAAGCAAAGAAGAGAAAGGTTCAGAAAGTATCACCATGTGGAAACTCAATAATTGATTTTTAATAAATCAAAAAATGAATTCCACAAATAGAAATTGGGTTGCAGAGAAATCCCTTGGAGATTCTGTGGTCAAACTGTCTGTCCCTGTGGATTCCAGCTACCTGGATACGGTGTCTTGCCAGTTTCTGCCTCATGATCTTGGGTAAACTGCATGTTTGGTGCTCTTGGCTTCGACATCTTGCTTAACAGGAATGATGGCAGCAGCATAGTCTCAGGAGGTTGGGTGCCTTGATTAACTGAGTAATTAGGTGTTCAAACTATGTAAAATAGTAACTAATGAGATAAAGATAATATAGGTGCAAGTTTTGTTTTGTTTGTTTTGTTTTGTCTTTGCTCTTTGTGACTCTGACTAGAGGCTGGTACATTAACCTTTGAGAAAGCCATTAATCCCACATGTCCAACTGCTTCCCTTAATAGGATTACGATGGTCTAAGCTACTAACATGTCTATCTCAGTTATGCCAGAGTCATCAACTAGCATACCAAGATGTCCCTATGCTCTAGAGACCTTTGAAATTATTCAAATTGTCCAGTTACTAAATAGCCTGCCTCCTTTTTTTCTGTGGAAACAATAATAGAGAATAATAAGAATAATAAACTGCCTACAGTTTCCCTTCTCCTGCTTCCTGCCACACTGATATTTCCCTATGTACTGTGCTGTGCTGTGTCTGCCAAGGGGACTGTGGGTAAGGGGGAACATCCCACGGGAAGTTAGACAACACAGGTAGGTGACGTGTGAGGACTTTTATATGCCGAGTGCTTCCCCCCTTACGCTCCATATACTATGTTCAAACAACACAACCCGGCACTGGACTTGCCGTAAGATGGGATGGGATTTCAGTGTCATTACAGTCATGAACCGTAGGAAGCTAGAGCTGCATATGCTCTTGCCCCAACTGGCTTTTCATTTCACGGATGTGGAAACAGGGGTGAAGAAAGGTAAATAACTTGGTAAAAGTCGCACAACCAAAGCAGAAGAGCTGGGCTGGCGAGTATCTGCAACCGAGGATGCCTAGTGAGTCACTGAGCAGAGCCACCAGACAGGATGGGGCCCTGGAGGGAGAGAGTCGCTAAACAAATCAGCTGGGCAGCACTCGGCCCTGAAGCCGGACCAAGCCCTACTCCCACTGTTTCAGGCTGTGCCTGCTTTTTGGAGGCTGTGAAGTCATACTTAAGACGAAGAGAATTTAACTGGAAGTACACAATAACCTTTGGGAGAACCCATCACTCCCCCGGGATTGGGGAAAGTACAGGCTAAAAGCAGTTTTCTCAGAGTCAAAGCAAAGAGCAGTGCTAAGCTCACCTGATCGGCAACCCTGTACACCTCTTTCCTGTTGCTGCAGTCACACTTATAGGCAAAGACTTTCACACCACCTTTTTCTTTGGCCAGTCTACATGTTTCCATGTTGCCTTCTTGATTGATATCCCAGAGAACTAAAATGGCTCCGTGGCTGGCAAAATGCATGGCCAGTAGCCTTCCAAGTCCACTTCCAGCTCCTGTTATAAGGACAATCTCTCCAGTAACATCCTTTTTCCTTTTAGGAATTATCTTGAAAATTACAGATTCTAAAAAGTAATATAGAAACTTTCCAAAAAACACGGCTGTGTCTGCTACTGCGTTCATGTTGATTGATTGTAGAAAGGAATGTTCTCCTAAGGAGAAAAGCAGCTGGTGAGTCCATTTCATTACAATAGCTGCAGCACAGAGCATCATTGAAAGCAAGGGCTTTCTATTCAAATTATGTGGCTAGCAGAAATTGTCAAACTTGATGAGTTGTAAATTATATAAACAAGAATTATAAGAACATTTTGTGTTAACAAGAAACATCTTAATTAATAGGATTTTTTTTCAGATAATCTGATTGATAAGAACAGCATTGTAGTTAAGAGCATAAAGTTTTTGTGCCTTGACTCCCTCAGCCTTACATGATAAGTAAATCATGACTTTGGACACTTGGTCCAGTCATTTTTCTACTATCTTGTCCTAGTTAGCTTTCTCTTGCTGTGATAAAGACCATGACCAAAAGCAACCTTGGGGAGAAAGGGTTTAACATACCTTACGGCTTACAGTTGTCATGAAGTGAAGTCAGGACAGGAATTGAAGGTAAGAACTTGAGGCAGAAACTGAAGCAGAGACCGACCAAGGAGGAGAGCTGCTTACTGGCTTGCTCACCATGGTTTGCTCAGCCTACTTTCTTACACAATCCATGACCATCTTGCCTAGGGGTTGCACCACCCACAGTGGGCTGGGCCCTCCCATCTCAATCATTAACCAAGAAAATAAATGCCTCTCAGACTTGCCTGCAGGCCAATGTGATAGAGGCATTTCTTTCAACTGAAGTTCACTTTTCCCAGATGACACTGGCTTGTGTCAAGTTGACAAAAAAAAAAAAAAAAAAAAAAAAAAAAAAAAGAAAAGAAAAAGCAAAACAATACAAACAAACAAAACCAGCCAGCACAGAAATGTACATATTTAATGATCTTTCTTTCTTCCTTCCTTCCTTCCTTCCTTCCTCTCTTTCTTCCTTCCTTCCTTCCTTTCTTCCTTCCTTCCTTCCTTCCTTCCTCTCTTCCTTCCTTCCTTCCTTCCTTCCTTCCTTCCTTCCTTCCTTCCTTCCTTCCTTCCTTTCTTTCTTTCTTTCTCTCTTTCTTTCTTGTTTGGTTTTTTGAGACAGGGTTTCTCTGTGTAGTTTTGGTGCCTGTATTGGAACTCACTCTGTAGACCAGGCTGGCCTCAAACTCACAGAGATCCACCTGCCTCTGCTTCCTAAGTGCTGGGATTAAAGGCGTGCACCACCAAGCCCAGCTATACCTGATGATCTAACAAAGATGCATGCCCACTTGGCAGCTCTTTAACAAGAATATAGAAATAATATTGTACTACAAATAAAGCCTCCATGTCTTTTCAACTACTTCTGATAATAATTTTTGAGAGTGACAAGACAAGTATTGCTATTTGATACTGAAACAGCAAATATCAAGTAGTCTCACTGGGGAAGGGGTCACACAGCTGTCTAATCACGAACATAAGTCTCCCTAACTGTTCTCCACGTCTTTACAACTAGAGTAGGCAGTTCTTGGGACTAATGGGTCCTTTAGCCACATCGACCCTCTTAAAAAAGTTAGATGATTTTATACTTGTCACATTTTCCTGATTTTTGATAATTTTTCTTCTGTCATACTTTAGTGATCCCACACCATCATTTTATGGAGCCATTAGCTATAGAGCATATAAAATCTGTACTTAAGCCAGAGCACCTCAACAGAATACCCACTGTAATGATGATGACAATGTTATCAACCATGGTTGTTAATGCTACAGAATTCACATGCCAGGCAAATCCCAGTGCCTAGCAGTCAGGAAGTCATTGAAGTTTCACAGGGGATGCCCATCTTACTGAAGAAAGTGCAGTCAATAAGAGGCTAAGCAAACCCCAGTTAGTAATAAAGGAGACAGAGGTTGACTCCACATCATGATTTCAGTGTCCATGTCCTTAAATATATGTGATGGCACACAATTTCCCATCCTCTGCAAAAGACAAAAGTTGAGTCTGATAAAAAGAATTGTCTTTCAACAGTCAAGAATTAACTTGGAAAAAATAAAAAAATAAAAAAGAATTAACTTGGTGATGTCCTACTGAGGATGCCAAAAGACCCAAGGTGGTGTCACCTTGCTATTAGCCCTAACCTGCAAGTACTTTCCACTGAGAGATGATGGAAAGAGAAGAATTCATCCCCAAATCATCACTGTAAATATTTATGTGGACTTTAGAGGGGAAGAAAGAAGAAGGAAGCTAGGTTCAAATAATAAGTGTGTTTTAAAGATGCTGAGTTACAGTCTATACCATCGAGGAAGAGAGTGGAGCTCCGAGACACAGAAGGAGGCAAAACACAAGGCTGCAACAAGGTAAGTGGTACAGGGTGTCACCTTAGCAAATGGCTTGGCCCCAGAGGGCAGTGACAGGGAGAATGCTTCTTAGGGGACTGAAGGTAAGTGTGTAAATAAGATTGGCTTTTAGTTTATCTAGAAGGTTTCCTTCAAGATAGAACAGATCATTTCCATTAACTTACCTGGATTTACTGAAAACATTAAGACTATTCTGTTTTCCTAGGGATTTGGATGTACCTTGAATTTAGAGTTCATGTTGATTGCCAGTTTCTACTTAGGAAAAAGATTGAGATAGAGAAAATCCATCGTCTTCTCTAAGCATAGTCCTTTCTGGGTCAAGCACAACCTCAAATCACATGTCCTGCATTTCAGTGATGAAAGAAACCCATATCTGATCTTCTAATAAAAACACTTAGAGGTATGATAGAGAAGAGGCATTGGACCAAACAGGATAGAGAGAACAAGTGAAGTTTGGGGCTTGCCTTAGAATGATCTCTTCTCAGAGTGCTGATTCTCAAAGTATATGATTTGAAGTATCTGGAAAGGAACCCAATTTATCTTGCTATAAATTTATCTTGCTACTTCAGCAACATATTAGGCTTGGAACTACCTAGAGGATAAGAGGTTTGCATTTTTAAGACAGGAGTCATCATTTAAATGTCCATTGAACTGCATTTCTAGAGAGCAGAAAGCATTCAATTTTGGATCCAACTTTAAGAAATGCACACAAACCCTGATGTAGCTAGTGATGGCCATAAGAATTATTATTCCCAGGTGGGTGCTTGGACACTTGGGGCTACCAAGAAATCAGAAAAATGTCACGAAGCATTGTGATGAGTAAACACTCATCAAGTGCCAGTTGTCACTACTTAACTTCCCTGCCTTATTTTTATTTAACACTCTGCAGTCCAGAGGATTAACAAGGATGCTCACGTGGGTATACAACTAACCAAAGGTTGCACCACTCATGAATGGATTTGGATTGTAGCCCATACTCCATGATTGTAGAACCCTTTCTTCTCTGACTGCTGCACAGACAACCTCTTCAAATAATTTCAATAAGTTGGGCCTTAACACATGAAGGCCTTCCTTTATTTTTCTTTAGCCATGTGCTAAGGGCTTCAAGTTGAAGGACATACTGTGAGACTGGGGTAGTCATTGGTACTGCTTTCACATGGGTTTTGAGGCTGTAATTATTAGGTCAATAAGTAATAACCAGTGCTGCCTACTCCTTGAAGATTTCAGACATGCTTAGCTTTTTTGAACCTTGGGTTCCACATCTATGAGGTAAGCAAACTATTGACTTCCTATGAATGCAACAGGCAATGAAATAGCATATGAAAAAGGAATTTTTCCAACTGCAAATTCATTGCTAGTAGTAGTTTTTGTCCCTTTCACAAACCCCTCTTTGATGATGACAGTGGATTTGCTGTCATCCACCCATAAATATGCCCAATAACAACACACGAGAAACATCTCTGTGGTTTCCAGCTGGACTTAAATGATGAAACTCTCCTGGAGCACTTGGAAGAGAGATTTGCAAGGGAAATCTACTAGAAAGGAATAATAATGAGCTGTTGGAGACAGTAAATGTTAATTCATTGCCCCATCCAGAAAATGTATGCTGTCATACCCAGAAAAACCAGCTCTTAACAAGGGTATAGAGCATGTGCTGAGGAACCAAAGGATCTAATTATACCTAAATAAATGTTGCATTCAAATCATGTGCTGGCTAGTTTTATGTCAACATGACACACACTAGAACCATTTTGGAAGAGGAAACCTTAACTGAGAAAACCCCCACCAGACTGGCCTGTGGGAAAGCCTGTGGTGCATTTTCTTGATTGATGAACAATGTGGGAGAGTCCAGCTCCTCTCTAAATGGTGGCACTCCTTGGCTGATGGTCCTGGATGCTGTAAGAATGCAGACTGAGCAAGCCATGAGGAACAAGCCAGTAAGCAGTCTCTCCGTTGCCGCCGCATCAGCTCCTGTCTTTAAGTTCCTGCCCTGATTTACTTCAATGATAAACTAAGATATGGAAATGTAAGCAAAATAAGCCCCTTCCTCCCCAAATTGCTCATGGCCATGGTATTTTATCACAACAATAGAAATCCTAACTAAGACAGATGCCAAAAATGTCCTCAATGAAGCGGAAACAAACATTACTGTGTCACAGCTCGAAGCTGTGCTTCACGTGGGTTTGTTTGCCGGGTCCTCCCACGTTTTTTGACACCTGTCTAGCACCTGACACAGATACATCAACCATGGGAATGTGCCTGTTGCTTCCTCCATATTCTCAGTGCTGCAATATATGGCACATATCTTGTAAATTCAGCTGTCAAAGTGGCCTGGAGTGAGAGATGTGCCTTTGCTTGTCAAAGCTCTTCTCCAATAAATAAACAAAACATGCCCTCCAAAGCTGTGGAGAGCTGTGTAAGCATTGTGAGGGAATACTCACATTCTCTGCTTGATTGTCTTTTCTCATGGTATCATTCTGCCTTTGTCATCAGCCCTTTTTGTGTGCCTTAAACCATTTCTACACAGAATGCAGACACTTCTTTAGTTTAGTAAGGTAAATATGAATAAAGTTGCCAACTCATGTAAACAATTTGATGGTCAGGATGCATTTTATGCCCCCCACCTGTTTTTATTATGGAAAATTTCTAGCAGTTACAAAACTTGAGAAAAGGTCATATAAATATCTTAAGAACATACACTTAGCTCAAACAACTAGACCAAACATTTTACTGCATCTGTTTTTCCTCTCGATCTCCAGCAGAATCACTTGTAAGTAACCTTCAGAGGTTATAGTTCTGTTCTGAGTGTCCTCAGATCTCTTCTAACAAGGTGGGCACATCACACAGGCCCAGTAAGATTATTTGCCCTAATAAAATTAAATATACATCAACACCTGCTATTGATCCACGTTCATAGTTTCCTACCTGACCTGAATAGCCATAACAATCATGCACTGCATTTGGTTATATCTTTAGAACCCTTTTGCCTAACTAAAAGGGTTCTGCCCCAATAAATTAAATTTTATTGAAAAGATGACTCACATTTTCTGATTTCTTTTTCTTATGTATTAGTTACTTAGAGTTTCATACTATGTGTCTCTTGCAAACTCCAAGTTAGATTTAGGGGCTTTACTACATTCCTATGAAATATTTTTTTGCTAGCAAGTATGGGCAAAGGCACCAGCTCAGCATCACAATGTTCAGTGAGCTGTGTAGATGTTGTTTTCAGCAATAGGGCCTTGCTGTCAGTTTGTGGAAAGCTGTATAGTCTTGGCAAAAGTCTGGGTTGTTTGGGGATTCCCATAGCACTCCTTTGGCCAACAACTTAATTAGATGTAATCTAATCTTGTACTGGAAGCTTCATTTGGTGCAAGAGATGTCCAGTTGAAGCTTTGTCTCCCCCATTGTTCTGCAATTTCGTTTAGATCACTTTCACATATGCAGATATTTTAGGAAACTTCTACAGCAGTCACATGTACAAAGAGGACCTGTTGTGGACCAATGCAGCCCCGTGCTTTCTGCTTCAGTCTCTGTGAGCCCAGAAGGACCCTGCTTAGTTGATTCAGTAGGCCAGATTCTCCTGCTGTCCTCTATCTCCTCTGACTCCTACCATCTTTTCTCCTCCTCTTCCATGGGGGATCCCCAGTCTCCAAGGGGAGGGACCCAATAGGGACCTCCAATTTAGACTACCTCTCCTCATAATGTCTACTGTCAGAGGAAATCTTTCTGATGATGATTGGATAAGGCTCTTGATCTATAACGGGACATCATTAGGAATAATTTCATTGACTTAAAAAATTATTATTACTATTACTACTACTATTATTATTATTTTGACAGTCCTCTTTTGTTCTACCCTAAGTCTCTGGACAATCCAGTCTCTGGTTCTTGGCTATCCAGGCAATACAGGGCATGGGTTTCCTCTTGTGAGAGGAGCCTCAAGTTAAACCAGACATTAGTTGGCCACTCCCACATGGCCATTACCCCAGCACATACTGCAGGCAGGAGAGGTGGGAGGTTTTATGGCTGGACTGGTGTCCAGATTTCCTTTTCCATAACCTACAGAGTACCTTCTCTGCTAAAGAGACTAGAATGGGGGGGTGAAGGCTCCAAGCCCACACCAGCTTGACCTCTCTGCATTCAATGAGCTGAGTGGAAGTTGTCCTCAGCAAAGGAAGTTGTTGTCAGTCAGTTTTCAGAGGGCAACTTTCTGTCCTAGCATTAGCCTGGATTGTTTAGTGATCTCCACAGATCCTCTTTGACCAACAACTCAACCAAATATAACCCAGTCCCACCACTGGAAGCCTTACCAGGCTACAAAAGATGGCCAGTTCAGATGCCTTATCCTCCATTGTTAGGAGTCCTCACTAGGTTCACCCTCATAGATTTCAGGAAGTTTCTACTCAACTATGTTTCCATACCACCCTCCAAATGTCTCCAAATTCCAGCTGTCTCTTCTGTCATTCTCTTTTTCCTCCTTTCCATCCACCTGATTCCTCCCACTCCCATCTCTACCCATCCCAGTCAACAACCCTATTAGAGTCATCTATTTTCCATTCCCAGGGAGAGCTATACTTCTCCCCTATAGCTTTCCTCTTTACCTAACCCCTTTGGGTCTTCTGTGGATTATAGCATGATTATAACTTACTTAATACTTAATATCCACTTATACGTGAACATATATTGTATTTGTCTTTCCTGGTCTGGGTTACATTACTTGGGATGATTTTTTTTTTCTAGTTTCGTCCATTTGCCTGCAAATTTCATGATGTCATTTTTTAAACTTCTTAGTAATACTCTATTGTGTAAAAGTATCACAAATTTCTTTATTTTTTAGTTGAGGGACATCTAGGCTGTTTCCAGTTTCATGCTATTAAGAAGAAACCACAATGAACACAGGTGAGCATGTGTCCTTGTGGTAGGATGGACTGGTTTTTAGGTATATACTATACCCAAGAGTGGTATAACTGGGTCTTGAGGTAAATAAATTCTCAATTTTCTGAGGAACCACCATATTGATTTCCATAATGGCTGCATGACTTTATACTCCCACCAGCAATGAAAGACTGCTTCACATCCTCACTAGCATGAGATGTCACTTGTGTTACTGATCTTAGCCATTCTGATAGGCACAAGATAGCACCTCAAAGTTTTGATTTACATTTCTCTGATGGCTAAGGACGTTGAACACTTCTTTAAGTGTTTCTCAACCATTTGAGATTCCTCTGTTGGGAATTCTCTGTTTAGAGCTGCACCCCATTTTTAATTGGGTTACTTGTTTTAATATCTAGTCTCTTGGGTTCTTTATATATTTTGGATATTAAACTTCTAGTGGATGTGGAGTTGGTAAAAAATTTTTCCCATTCCACAAGCTGTCTCTTTGTTCTATTGATGGTGTCCTTTGCCTTACAGAAGCTTTTCAGTTTCTTGAGGTCGTATTTATTAATTGCTGATCTTACTGCTTGCCCTATTGGTGTTCTGTTCAGAAAGTTGTCTCCTGTGCCAATTCATTCAACGCTCTTCTCCACTTTTTCTTCAATCAGGTTCAATGTGTCTGGTTTTATGTTGAGGTCTTTGATCCTTTGATCCACTTGGACTTGAATTTTGTGCAGGGTGATGAATTTGGATCTTTTTGGATTCTGTTTTTTTTTTTTTTAATTCTTTCTTCTACATGCAGACATTCAGTACGACCAGTACTACCAGTACTATTTGTTGAAGATGCTGTCTTTTTTCCATTGTGTATTTCTGGTTTCTTTACCAAAAATCAGGTGTGCATAGGTATGTGAATTTATGTCTGCATCTTCAATTCAATTCCATTGGAAAATGTGTCAGTTTTTATGCTAATACAATGAGGCTTTTATTACTATAGCTCTGTAGTACAATTTTAAATCAGGGATGGTGATACTTCTAGCAGTTCTTTTATTGTTCAGGATTGTTTTAGGTATCCTGGGTTTTTTGTTTTTCCATATGAAGTTGACAATTGCCCTTTCAAGGCATGCAAAGATTTGTGTTTGGATTTTGATGGGAATTGCATTGAACCTGTAGATTGCTTATGGTAGGATGGTCATTTTTACTATGTTAATCCTACCAATCCATAAGCATGGGAGATCTTTCTATCTTCTGATATCTTTTTCAATTTCTTTCTTTAAAGACTTGAAGGTTTTGTCATACAAGTCTCTCACTTGCTTTGTTGGATTTACTCCAAGATATTTCATATTATTTGAGGCAGTTGTGAAGGGTGTTGTTTCTCTGATTTCCTCCTCAGTCCATTTGTCATTTGTATATAGGAGAGCGATTGATTTTTTGAGTTAATATTGTATCCAGCCACTTTGCTGAAAGTGTTTATCACATGTGGGCATTCCCTAGTAGAATTTTTGGGGTTACTTATGTATACTATTGTAACAATTGCAAATGATACCTTGACTTCTTTATTTCCTATTTGTATCCCCTTGGTCTCCTTCAGTTGTCTTATTGCTCTAGCTAAAAATTCATGTACTATATTGAATAGATATGGAGAGAGTGGACAGCCTTATCTTATTCCTAATTTTAGTGGAACTGCTTTGAGTTTCTCTCCATTTAATTTGGTGTTGGCTATAGGTTTGCTGTAAATTGCCTTTATTATGTTTAGTATGCCCCTTGTGTCTCTAATCTCTACAATGCTTTCATCATGAAGGGGTGTTGTTGCTGGAGGGCTTCTCTCCAGGTTCCCCAAGCCCCGCAGTCCCACAATCCACTTATAAAATAATCACTCAGACGCTTATATCACTTATAAACTGTATGGCCGTGGCAGGCTTCTTGCTAACTGCTCTTTTATCTTAAATTAACCCATTTCTATAAATCTATACCTTGCCACGTGGCTGGTGGCTTACCAGACAGAGTCTCTACATGTTGCTTGTCCTGGCGGTGGCTGCAGTCTCCCTCCCAGCCTTCCGCTTCCCAGAATTCTCCTCTCTCCTTGTCCCACCTACCTCCTGCCTGGTCATTGGCCATCAGTGTTTTATTTATATAGAACAATATCCACAGCACTTCCCTTTTTTCTTTTTTTTAAAAAGGAAGGTTTTAACTTTAACATGGTAAAATTACATATAACAAAACAATTACTGAGCAAGAATTATAGTTACAATATTAAAGAAGATGTCCTATCTATCTTATATTTGTGAGTTTAAGGTTTTATATCTAACTTATCTTTTATCATAACTGAGGAAATTACAACTATCTAGTTTTCAACCACATCAAAGACCTGAGAAGGAACATAATGGTACCTGAGAAATGGTAGATGGATGCAAGCAACTTCGGGAATCTTGCAAGAGTAGACCAAGACAGCTGGCAGCCTGGACAGTCACCTGATGTTTCTCAGCATTGTTGGTGCATTCAAATTGGCTACAGGCCTAGAGTATCTGACAGACCATTTTCAGAAGCAGGAATTCTGAGAGACCATCTTACCCTGTCTTGGCAGAGTACAGTGGTCGCTTTCCTTGTGTCCCGCTTGTCCAGAAAGGACAGCATTGCATTTGTACTGTCAGCCGTCAAGGCAAGGGCAGTTCTTTGTCCAGTAGGCCATTTTGTGCCAAAAAGACAAACTTCCAAATGGAAATGTCTTAGAAGCCCAACATTCTCTCGGGATCAATTGGTGCAGCCAGGAGCAATTGTGTCTCACATCAACAGAATTTTAAGTTATTTAAATGCCATATTCTCTAGGTCTATGAAGTGTTTGAAGATTACCTATCTATCTGAAATATATCTATGTATACCTAGAAGACTTAACTAACATGGCTACAAATATGATTATCATAGATGACTAATTATTAATCTATTTTTAATTATCCATTACAATTTTAAATGAGTTACATAAACATAATATCTCAAACAAGAATAGAAATATATATATATATATATACAGTATAACAAAATTAACTTCAAGTTTGTATCAATAAACTAAAATTTATACCAATGTAAAACATTTTAAACATAAACTAAAATCTATACCAATGTAAAACATTTTAAACAAGTTGTTCTTTAAAAGTAGGTTCATTAATCTACCCTTTTATCTTATCATCTCCATATCCTATATATCCATATCATATCCCCTTTTCTTTTTTAGAAAGAGATCACATTTATAATCAACCTGTTTTAAATAAAAATATTGGTTTTTCTCTGTCCCACACCAGAGGGCTCTTCTGATTTGGGACACAAGAATCACTTAACCATTTTTTTTTTTTTTAAAGCAATATGTCTGGGTTTAGAGGGGGAGTGAGCCAATTCCACCTCTAAAGCCAGCTTGGTATATTTGGGAATTTGGGCGTAGCATCTCTTACTACTTCCTGCTGGAGGGGGGCGCTGTATCTTATGGGGATGCAAAGAAAATTTTAGACCTATGGGGTAGTCCGTGAGGCTGTATTGTGTGAACCAGTTGCCTTGAAACCGATCTGGATGTTGGATCATCTGGGCCATGGTGTCATCGGAGTCCTTTCAGGGGGTCTTGGCTGGTGAAACCTGATGTATCTTAATCTGGAACAAGTCCACAGCCTCTGGCTTTCTGTGGAAACAAAAGCAGAACCTCTTTTCCAAAGTAACATATCCTTATATCCAAATTTTGAAGTCAAGGTACCTTTAAAATATACATTTTGGCATAACTCAACAGGTTTTGTAATCAAATGTTTTTCTTTAGTTATGAATATCAAAGAGAACATAATCCAGATTATCTGTGTGGTAGCCATCTTTATGTGGCTTATGTTTTATATTACCTTGAGCCTTGAGCCTATTGCTTTAAACTGTACCATTGTAAGCCTGAAACGGCGCTGTGGCTGCTGGCTCCGCCCACTTCAGCTTCCCAACATGGCAGTGGTACGTTTTCCGCCAGCTCTGGGAATCATCAAGTCTCAGAAATAGTGGGTCTAAGCTTTTATCAAAGCAGCGTGTAGCCCAGAAACCTCTTTTTTTTTTTTTTTTTTTAAATACTAGTAAAGACTAAATCTACCACACAGCTTAATGTGCCGCTGGCAGATGCCTCATTTCCGCCATACTGCCGGTCAAACGCACCCGCCAGGAACCCGCCAGTGTTCAAACCTGCGTTTTGCGCTGTCTAGCTGCCCGTATGAGACAAGAAGCAGGAACCTGGTTTTGGCTCTGTTTAGAATTGGTTATTAAATATTCTCAGGTTTAAGGTGGAAACTCGAGCCGTTGGGCGCCATTTGTTGCTGGAGGGCTTCTCTCCAGGTTCCCCAAGCCCCGCAGTCCCACAATCCACTTATAAAATAATCACTCAGACGCTTATATCACTTATAAACTGTATGGCCGTGGCAGGCTTCTTGCTAACTGCTCTTTTATCTTAAATTAACCCATTTCTATAAATCTATACCTTGCCACGTGGCTGGTGGCTTACCAGACAGAGTCTCTACATGTTGCTTGTCCTGGCGGTGGCTGCAGTCTCCCTCCCAGCCTTCCGCTTCCCAGAATTCTCCTCTCTCCTTGTCCCACCTACCTCCTGCCTGGTCATTGGCCATCAGTGTTTTATTTATATAGAACAATATCCACAGCAGGGTGTTGGATTTTTTCAAAGGCAGACAGAAAGGAGTGGGGCCAGTTTTCCTGCTCTCATGCCTTAGGGTCCAGGTCACCCACATTCACACCACCAGGGCCAACTCTCCCGTGTGCTGCAGCTGGTGAGGGGCAGGGCCAGCTTTCTTACTTGCTGCAGACAGCAAACTGTGTGTGTGTGTGTGTGTGTGTGTGTGTGTGTGTGTGTGACACCTTTCCCTCACCCATGCCACCACATGGCAGATGAGAAGGGGGAAGCATCGGCTCTGCTGCTCTCATGCCTTCAGGGCTGGTTTACCTGCACCCTGGCCAACAAAGTCAGCTCTACTGTGCTGCCTGGGCAAGGCGCAGGACCCCCTCTTCTGAGTGCTGCTGCTGGTGAGTGCCAATTCTCTCACTCTCATGACCTCAGGGCCAGCTCTCCCACCCACCACAGGCTGTGAGGGGCAGTGCAGGGGTGAGATCATCTATCCTTCTCCCTCTCTACCACATGGCAGATCTCCACATGTGTTTGGGGCACTGGATAACCTGACTCCCCCCCACCCCCACCCCCCGGCCCGGAAAACAGGGTCAGCTCTACTTAGGTGAATTTTTACTTCTTTCGATCATTAACTTCAATTGTGTGTCCTTTCCTCCCCCACAAATGGCTTAATTTTTAAGCCATTCATTTTGTTTAACAGATAATTTTTAAAATGGTTGTTCCATTGAGTCTTGTGTGCTGGGCTCCTGGGGCACAGTGGGACAAGTAAAGACTGTGTTGCTTCTCAGAAGGTTTGGTGGAGATAGAAAACAACTAATTGAGCATGAGCATTTGATATTAGTTACATGTGACAGGTACACATGTACTGTAGAGTCAGAGAATCTAAAGCAGATATTCCCTGGGGAGGTGGTGGTATTTTGCTATCTGTCATATTTTACATGATTTCACATGGTAGGTCTCCAACATTTATTTATTTGATTCAGGTAACAGTTTTATTGTGCAAGGCTGACATAAGAGGGTCAGCTGATGTACATCTAAACTCTGAGTGCACTAGTTTAGTTATACAGATGTTATATGTCCCTCCCTGTGTGCCACCAAGGCTTCCTTACATCCCAGTAATCCAAGGTGACATAGATTATGACTGGCTCTCATCAGTCTGTTTAATATTGTTTGCTGCATTATTTCAACAACATTTATTTATTAACTGGTTAATGGGAAAACTGATTTGTATCATTCTTCATACCATGTGACTAATGTTGATAATATATTAAAAAATAAACATTTTAATAATATTTTATCCTTAAAGAAACATTTATTATGCATAATGATTTGGTTCTTTTTACCTTCTGGAATTTTCTGAGCTATTTCCCACTGTTCTGATGGAATTGCAGAACTGTAAAGGATCCTTTAAATTATTTGTTCTACTCCAGAATTTTGACATTGGTCTAAAATTCAATAATTAAGCCATTCCCTTAAAAATTGGATTTGCTATAAAGAGTTCTGGAAGCCTAGATAGAATACTTAACATCTTGGTCTGTAGTAAATTTTCTTGATTGTGCAAGTCCTTTTGAAAATTTTAACAGCATACTAGATATTTATATAATAGACAATTATTATAATGGGTTAATAATAACTGGATTTTGTATGGGTTAGCTGCACTAATTAATGGTGATAAGACACAACTAGGTAAAATTAATTTTCAGAGAAGGGCATTACTTTGGGAAGAAATGGAAGAAACAAGGTAAGGAGATTAACTGGTGAAGGAGACAGAGAGTAATACTGACAAGGAGAGAGGGAGGAGGTCTATATAACATTAAGGACATTTGAAAAAGCTATAGTGAAACATTGTTTTATGTTTACTTAAAATACATATTATATATATATATATATATATATATTATTGAAATTATACCACTTGGGGTTATAATACTTCCTTCAAGAGTCATAGCCTATCTAGCAAAAACCCCAGTGCCAGGCACAGGAAACTTCTTCAAGTTGTTGGTCAGGTGAACACAAGATACTCTTAAAATAATATATGCTGTTGATGTTGCTTCCCAGAACATGGAATGTAGACCATATTGCTGAAGACACCTGTCTTAGCTAGGGGTTTCTACTCCTGTGAAGAGACACTATGACTATAGCAACTCTTACAAAGGAAAACATTTAATTGAGGTGGAGGCTTACAGTTTAGAGGTTCCGTCCATTATCATCATGGCAGGGAGCATGGCTGCATCTAGGCAGGCATGGTGCTGGAGAGGTAGCTGCTACATGCTGATATGCAGGCAACAGGAAGTAGACTGAGTGTTACACTGAGCAAAGCTTGAGCAAAAGAGACCTCAAAGCCCACACTCACAGTGACACACTTCCTCCAACAAGGCCACACCCACTTCAGCAAAGCCACACCTCCTAATAGTGCCACTCTCTTTAGGGGCCATTTTCTTTCAAACCACTACAACACCACACTCTTTAGACACAGGTCTTGGAGAAATGGACCTGGAACTGACCTGGATGCCTCCTCTCAGAAGACTAGCTTTTTTATCTGATGGTACTTTGAAAACTGCCAAGGGAGAAAGCAATAATCCTATGAAGCTGTAAAGCGTATAAACCACAACACTGGTATGGTGGCCGCCAATGGAGCAATAGTGGCACTTACGTTTTTGGGGTAACCCACAGCTGTCTAATTAGACATGATGCTGGCTCAAAAGGAAGGAATCCATCCCTGGTGCTATAAACCTAGCCAGGTGCCTCCTCTTAGATTCAGCCATATTCTCAGGCACAGCTCCACACCACTGTAACAGGTAATATGGGACCCCGAGGGAGGACTCTTTGACATTCTCTGAGGCGCTTCTTTGGGAGTCCACATCCTGTTTGAACCGGTTCCCATCTCCTGTTCTCAGTACTGAGGGTGTTTCTTCCTCAATATTGTACTTTCTTCATTGACCAATAAGGAACCTGGAACTCAGCAAGGTCACATACAAAGCACAAGGTTCATGCAAAGCTAAACCCTATACTCTCACTCATAGCTCACTCCTTTTTTGCAGCCCACTATATCTGGAAAGAAATTAAATGTAATAGTTCTCCATTGTAAACATGTTCAAGAACTCACATGGCTGCCTCCCACCACCAGGGACAGCACCAAATCCTATGCATATATTTCTTCAGCTATGATAAAGTTTAATTTATAAATTCAGTATAATAACACAAATATTATTATATAATTACAAAATGGAATGATTACAATAACATACTATACTAGAAGCTATGTTGTAAGACGAATTGCTAAACAGTCTTACTAATAAAAACTCCAGAGGCAGATATTGGGGTGAAAAACTGAGAGATCAGAGGAGTAGAACAAGCCACACCCAACCTCAACTTACTGACTCCTCAGCCTCCCACGCCTATCTGCCTTTCTGTCCCTGCCATCTCACTCCCTTTCTCTGCCCAGCTACATCACTTCCTCTTTCTGCCTAGCCCTGTCATTTCCTGTCTTATCTGTACAGACCTCCAGAACTTTATGGTTAATTAGTGCTGGAATTAAACGCATGTGCTACCATGCCTGGCTTTGTTCCCAGTGTGGCTTTGAACTTACAAAGATCCAGATGAATCTCTGCTTCCCGAATGCTAGGATTAAAGCCATGGGCTACCACTGCCTGACCTCTATGTTTAATATAATGGCTGGCCTTTCCCGCTGATCCTCAGGTAAGCTTTATTGGAGTACACAGATAATATATCACCACACTATTCGAATGTGTTCTTTCTCTTGAAAATTCAAGACCAACAAGTGTTACATTTTCAGTTCACAGTTTGCTGTAGATGACTGAAACCCTGTAAAGTGAGACTGCAGATAAGGTGCTGAGTGCATGCATGAGGCTGAAAGCTTGTATATAGGTAAAAACTCCAAGTGGACAAAATTCATTTAAGAGAAACTGAATTTGCAGGTGGTATCAATCTATAACAATTAGTATCTAAATAATTACAAGGAGTTAGTAGCACTAGACAGTATTCATGAAAAAATCCACTAAATTATCACATGTATGCTTTCATTCATAAAATACCATGACTATCCTGTGAGCAGCTCTGAGTGTTTGTGTGGTATATTCTAATTTACTCTAAGAAAGGGAATAATGACCTAAAGCAGATTTTATTTTATCTATTCCCAATATTTAAGAACTTTAAAAAATGTTTTAAATTGAAACATAATTATTTAACTCCTTCCTGTTTCTCCCTCATCTCCTTCCCTGTCCCTTCCACCCCGTCTCAAATTTATGGTCTCATTATTATTATTATTATTATTATTATTATTATTATTATTATTATTATTATACATGCATCACTATATAAAAAAAGCCAATTGAGTCTGTTTAGGGTTGCTTGTGTGTATATGATTTCAAGGTTGACCAAATGGTATTGGATGACCAATTGGGGCCTCATTCTTGGGAAAGACATTCTGGTTTTCGTCAGTCATTAGCTGTCTTTAGTTCTTTGTCTAGGGATGAGACACCATGAGAATTCCCCCTTCCAGGCTAGCATGTCTATTGATAATTGCCATCGATCAGTTCTTATTTTGGCATCTATACTTTTGTGGTGTCATGGGTGTAGTTCCCTGTCATCTCTAAGAAATAGTCTCACAATGGACTTCCTGTTCCCCTGGCTGCATGGTTTTTGCACTCTTCTGGGATGTCCCCTGGGCCTCACGTGCAGCGGTTGGATAGCTGCATCCACTGGGCCTGGGCACTGTACAATCAGTGGATATCTGCATTATAACCAGTGTGGTTTTCTCTAATAGTCTCTGTCTTTGCGAAGAGAAGTTTCTTTGGTGAGGTGTGAGAGCTGCACTTATGTGTGGACATAAGTTTTAGAATGCAGTTAAGAATTACATTGTTCTAGTAAAGTGGGGTTAACAGGCAAGGTTTCCTTCCTGTTGAGTAGGGCATGAGGCCAATTAGACAACTGTTGGTTACCTCGAAGATATGAATAATCCCAGTTTTGAAAGTTCTGGTTGTCTGAAGAATTTGTAATTCTTCAGTTTCTTGACTTTGTGATTAGCATTGCTGAGCAAATGCCACCCTTACTGGACAACCTGTGTTGATCATAGGATCCACACACCATGGCTCTGTTTATCTGAGAGCTTTTCTTTTATCTCAGGGATTTTCAGTTGTTTATCGTGGCACACTAAGTCCCTCTAGTCATATTATTAGAATTCCAGCAGAAATACTAAAAATTGGGTGATTCAAATAGCTTAATAATGATAATAATTACAGAGATATGGGGAAGGCATGAACAAGCTAGATGGGGAGATGTGATATCCAGGGACTGATGACAGCAGACTGCTTTGTCATTTCCAGATCTGAGAGTAGCACAAATAGGGAATATTACCAGAACCAAAGACAGAGAGGCAGCATGGAGAAGACTGCCTCCTGGAATCGAATTAATCCAGGTGCCCATGCGGCCAGTGGAGGCCTGCAGTGAGGGAGCTGGAGGTATGACAAGTCTGCCAGTGACTGTTTGCCAGTGCCCTCTGCTCAGTGAAGGCTAGTGGCGTGCCAGGGAGCAAAGCAGCCCAGTGATGTGGTCAGTGAGGCAGAGCCCCCTGGTTACAAGCCGAGGAGGGGAGGGGGACTTGAGATGCAGAGGATGGTGGGTTCTCAGTGCGCTCTTGCTAAGACTCTAACATCACAGACTAAGTAGAAAGAAAAGAGGTAGCCATCACTTGCATGTGCGCTACGGAAGCCCATGTGTTAATGTGCTTGGTGACCAGCCTGTAGGGCTGTTGGGAAAGGTGGGACCTTATAAAAGTGGGGGCTAGAAAGAAGAACTTAGGTTACTGGGGGGACATGTTTTGAGATGGATATCAGAAACATAGCTTCCTCCTCTTTCTCTCTCAGTTTTCTGGCTGCTGCCTGGTAAGCAGCCTTGCCTATGGTGAATCCCACCATGGAGTACTTCCTTGCCTCTGGCCCCAAAGCAATGGGATCAACCAGCCATGGACTGATACTTTAAAAACTATTGGTTAAAAGAAACATTTCCTTCCTGTAAACTGGATATTTCAGATATTTTGTCAAAGTAGTTGACAAATGCCACCCAGAAGTGAATTTTGGCTTACAGTTCTAGCCCAAAGCTGAGCAAGGATATACCTGGTGGTTGCCTTCTCCCTAGTAGTTTTGAGACAATTTAGGATGAAGAGACCTATCCAAAGTGACCTTTGTACTAGTTCAATACACTAATCAAATGAATAGATTAATTCACTGGTAAGGACAGAGCCATAATGACCTCTTATGTGGTCTCATCTCAGCTTTTGAAAATGAGAATTAAATTTCAACATAACAAAACAGGCCTCCTTTAATTCCAGAAAAAAAAAATCCAATTTTCATTGGGAGCCTAAGGCAAAAGAATCAAGAGTTCAAAGACAACCTAGGCCATAGAATGAGGTGCAGTTTCAAAAATATTTCAACATGACTATTAATACAGGCAAACCACACACAAGCCATATATGGAAATGTGCCACATGTAGGGTGCTCTCCAGAGGGTTACTCACAGGTCTACAATGCAACTGAATGCTTGGAAAGAGGCAGGTGTCATCATGAGAGGTAGGGTATCATCATCAGATCAGGTAAAACATGACTTATTTTAAGGCAAAGGGTTCTGATGTCTGATAACATTTTGGTCTGGCCCACTCTTTGGCTTCTTACCCTTCCTCTCAGAGAAACTTTATGTTGGCCTATGGCTTAGTACTTTCCCTTTGAATACATCCTTCCAAGTTAGTATGGCCTAGAAGAACATTTGTTAACTATCTGTTAAGGGAAGGAGTGTGGTCCTGACTTGGAGAATCATCTGCTTAGCCTGCCACTCTGGTTTGGCCAGCATTCTCATTCCCATTGCCCAAGTTTTTCCTTGGTAAATAGCCTTCCCAGCCTTCTTTGGTGCGTATTTTCATTCTGTCCTACTTTGATTGGGTGGGAAGAAGACTTATGAACAGGGCACATATATGAATACTGACACTTGGAGTCTCCAACCTTTCCTTACTTTGGTGTTCTTTTAAAGAATTTTTTACCTTCTCCCTTGGATTGGCACCTGTGGAGTGTATTTTCAATGTAGCTATTATGCCCATAAACCTTTACTTGCCAGATGTGGCAGCTCATGTTAGGCTCCTTCCTATAGCTATAAAGGCTTGTTTTAGGACTTGCCAGCTACTCTCTGAGCCTTGTAAAACTATATCTCAATAAACGAGAGAGAGGACTATGGATCTTGAAGCACAAGTCTAATGTATTTTAATATCAAATTTCTCATGTTTTCTTCTGAAGTTCTACTTAAGGGTTAAAAAGCTCAAGGGTTGACTTGTTTATGTTCTGAGTCTAGTGACAGCTCCTCTGTGACCTCAGCAGAGCTCTAGAATGGACATGAGAGGAGGCTTAAGCTCATTGACACCACTTAGTCTTAGACATTTGGGATAATTTGGGGAGGGCATTACAAAGACTTGAAGAGTCTCCTGAGCTATTGTGGGAGGTTTTGCTTCTGAGGAGTGTTAAGTAGCATGTCTCCAAGGCAAACAGGAAAAAGAGAGTGGTATTTGGTTCCCAGGCCTCTGCCCAAATGTTGTCTTTCTTCTCTTTTGCAATAGATAAAGATAATTTCAATGTGTAGGTTACACCATTGCTATTACAGAAACAATTCACTCTTAAGCAAGTCATATAACCTCAGGTGCCCTAAATGGGGTAATAGTGTTACCCAATTCATAAGTTGGTTGTGAGAGAAAATGAGGTGATAGATGTAAACGTTTAGCTATGTTTGACACAGGGATAAAATCACACAAACCAAATTAACAGAGTGTCAGTAATCTGTGGGATAATGCCAGTCAAATATATGATATAATCTCCAAAGGAAGGGGAAAAAGATTAAACATGGTGGTCTCAAGTCTTGTACAAGCTATCAAACTATAGATCCAAAAATCCTAGTTCTGAGGACTAGAAACATAATTACACTTAAGGCTATCAAAATCAAATTGTTTAAAATGAGATGCAGAGAAATTATTAAAAGCAGTCAGAGGGAAAATATATCTTACATATACAAGATCAGAGATAAGGACAATAACACATGTATTTGAAGAGGCATGCATGCCTGAAAACAATGAGATCTCTAAAGTACAGAAGAAAATATCATAAAACCCCATCACACTGGATATATATACCCAGATAAGATATTTTCAAAGACAAAAACAATGTAAACATTTTTTTCGAAATACAAAAGTGAGAGAATTTCTTACTACTAAATAAATTAGTAAAGAATCCAAAAGGCAGCCCTTCAGGAAACAGAAAAGCTATGAAAAAGAAATCAGTCAACTCAAGGACCTCAACATAAATCCAGTTACTCTAAACCTGATAGAAGAGAAAGTAGGAAGTAATCTTGAACGCATTGGCACAGGAGACCACTTCCTAAATATAACATCAATAGCACAGACATTAAGAGCAACAATTAATAAATGGGACCTCCTGAAACTGAGAAGCTTTTGTAGGGCAATGGACATGGCCAATAAGACAAAATGACAGCCTACAGAATGGGATATACCTTCACCAACCCCACATCTGACAGGGGGCTCATCTCCAAAATATATAAAGAACTCAAGAAACTAGACATCAAAATACTGAACAATCCAATTAAAAAATGGGCTACAGAGCTTAACAGAATTCTCAACAGAAGAATCTTAAATTGCTGAAAGACATTTAAGGAATTGCTCAACATCCTTAGTCATCAGGGAAATGCAAATCAAAACGACTCCTAGATACCATCTTATACTTGTCAGAATGACTGTGATAAAAAACACTGAAGATAGTTTTTGTTGGAAAGGACATGGAGTAAGGGGGAACACTCCTACACTGTTGGTGAGAATGCAAACTTGTATAGCCACTTTGGAAATCAATACAGTGCTTTCTTAGAAAATTGGGAATCAACCTCCCTCAAGATCCAGCTATACCACTCTTGGGCATATACCCAAGGAATGCTCAATCATACCACAAGGACACTTGCTCAGCTATGTTCATAGCAGCATTGTTTGTAATAGCCAGAACCTGGAAACAACCTAGATGCCCTTCAACTGAAGAATGGATAAATAAAATGTGGTAATATACACAATGGAGTACTAATCAGCAGAGAAAAACAATGGCATCATGATGTTTGCAGGCAAATGGATGAAACTAGAAAATATCATCCTGAGTGAGATAACCCAGACTCAGAAAGACAAACATGGTATGTACTCACTCATAAGTGGATACTAGATATAAAGCAAAGGAAAATCAGACTGCAACTCACAACTCCAGGGAGGCTACCTAGTAAAGAGGACCCTAAGAAAGACACAGGGATCACCCAGCAACAGAGAAATTGATGAGATCTACATGAGCAAACTGGGAGTGAGGGGGGTAATGGAGGGCAAGGGTTGGTGGAAAGCGAGCTTAGAGGAGCGGAAGGTCCCAGATGGATCAGGAACAGAGTGGGAGAACAAGGAAAGAGACCATGATAAATGAAGACACCACGGGAATAGGGAGAAGCAGAGTGCTAGAGAGGTCCCCATAAATCCACAAAGATACCTCCACAATAGACTACTAACAATAGTCAAGAGAGTGCCTTAGCTGACCTACTCTGGTGATTGGATGACTGAACACTCTAACTGTCATGATGGAACTCTCATCCAGTGAGTGGTGGAAGCAGATGCAGAGATCCATGGCCAAACCCCAGGTGGAGCTCCAGGAGTCCAACCAGCAAGAGAGAGGAGGGATTATATGAGCAAGAGATATCAAGACCATGATTGGAAAAAGCACAGAGACAAATAGCCAAACTAGTGGAAACACATGAACTGTGAACCAATAGCTGAGGAGCCCCCGACTGGATCAGGCCCTCTGGATAAGTGAGACCGTTGATGAGCTTGAACTGTTTAGGAGGCCCCCAGGCAGTGGGACTGGGACCTGTCCTTGGTGCATGAGCTAGGGCCCATGGTGAGACACTTTGCTCAGCCTTGGTGCAGGGAGGAGGGGACTGGACCTGCCTCAACTGAATCTACCAGGCTGGGCTGAATCCCCAGGGGAGACCTTGCCTTGGAGGAAGTGGGGATGGAGGGTGGGTTGAGGGGTAAGGCTGGGGGTGGGAGGAGGGAGGACAGGGAAATTCATGGCTGATAAGTAAAATTAAATTAATTATAAAATAAAAATATTTATTAAAAAAGAAATTAGTCCACATCAGCAATCATAGCATCTATTGATATGGCAGAATTAATTTATTTCTTTTCCATTTTTATGTTATTGGTGTTGTCTTATTTCATTAAGTGTTTGCACACTTTTATATAGAACTGATAACAGTGTATATCTTTGCTCTGCTGCATATTAACAAAGAAATATTGAAATTTTTTATTAGTAAGTGCTTTCTTTATTCTTATAGATGTTTTTATAATATTTAGCCTGTAAGAGTCATTTTTTATTTATACTTTGAAATCATGATTTCAAAAATACATATTTGTCTCTCCCTCTCCCAGAAGCTAACAATCAGGAGTATCTCCACATCTAGGGTGGGATTTCATGTTTGGCTCCCATCTTTATTATGAGATTTGGTCTGTCTTGGTCTTGCCCTTGTTTTGTGCATGTTGTAGCAACCACTCTGAGTTCATACATGCAGCTGTCCTATTGTGTCCAGAAGACACCATGTCCTTGTCGTCATCTGCTGCCTCTGACTCTTACATTCTTTTTGCCCCCTGTTCCACAGTGACACCTGAGCCTTGGAAGCAGGAATGTGGCATATGTCTTCCATTTAGGACTGAGGATTCTTAAGTCTCTTATTTGCTGTACCCTGGCCAGTTGTGTGACATTGTGTTAACCACCATCTACTGTTTGTTGGAGGAGGATTGACAGCTGCATTTCTGTATGAGTATGAAGATAAGTCATTAGGAATTGGTTTGGTGTTAAGTCCATTTGACAGAGTAATAGTAGTAGCTTCTTTCCTAATGGCCTATTGTCTGTCTAGCCATAAATTCTTGGCCCAATAATATAGGTTTCATTTTGCAAACAAGGCCTTAAATCCAGGCATGAACTGGTTGGTTACTCCCTTGATGTTTGTGCCACTATTACACCCATGGGCATGCCTTGCCAGGCTGATCATTATTGAAGCTTTCAGGATTTACAGATGAGTATGCTTGATGATTATTTTTCTATTCTGGTAATATCTATAATACCTTCCAACAATATGAAAGCTAGGTATAAAGCTTCTAGGTGAGTACCAGCTTGATTTCTCTGTGTTCTTTTTATGACTTAAATATGTCATCTAGTCAGCAAAAAGATCAAACAAAAGCATTGGCAATTGCCTGTAATGTTTGGAGATCTATAAGACCTTATTGTCTGATAACTCCAAAAGAGGTAAACCATTCATGGCACTGGGCTTATTTGTTAGTCTCTGATATCTACTAAAGATATTGTTGCTTTGTTATAGGGTAACTCAATTTGAACTTTTTTATGTTTAAGAAAAGACACACAATTTTGCTGGCTACAATCAAGTAGAAAAATTAGCTTGACTTTATAAGCATAAGGGATAAACAAGAAATTTAACAACAGATAATTCAGCAAAGCAATAGCTACCTAAGCACAAACATTATAAAAAATCTTTATAGAGGTGTTTGTAAAACATTATAAGACATTATCATGAGCCTAAATGTAAAGATACTTTCTCATTTGTGGGAATATCCATGTTCTAATATTGTTTATTCTATATAGATTAGTCTGCAGCTTCAATATGATTCTAATGTATGAATAGAATTTTGGTTTCCACTGGGTACCAAAGACAGCGGAATATGTATTTGACTAGTATCTTGTGATAAAGATACCAGGATGTTAAGATCACAAATTGCATATGGCTGTCACTTGTAAGAACTTGTAAGTTCTCCAGTTTTATAAACTGCTGCAACTTTCTTGAGTAAATATCCATAGATTTTTGAAATGAAAATTGCATTGATATATTGTTGATGATGTTTGGTTTTAGCTGCCATAGTAAAGTGTCACACACTGGGTGTCTCAAACAAACAACAACAAAAACAATTTGGAATAGAAGACAAGCATTTTTAACGTTCAATAAAAGATGATCGATCCTTTAAGGTAGAAAAAATGACAATATATTATAGGGTTTATATCATGTGTAAAAGCAAAATGTGTAACAACAGAAAGGCAATGAGGGTGTGTGTTGAAAGGTCCTGCATTATACATAAAGTAATGCAATGTTGCTTGAAGCTATATTGCGAGAAGCTTAAGAAAAGTCAGAAAAAGGAAACAGATTTACTAATAATCTAGTAAAAGAAACAAAAGAACAATTAAAAATATTCAGTTATCTCAAAGGCAGAGAACAAAGAGCAAATTGAGACAATCACATTGCAACTCGAAACAGGAAAACACAAATTCTTCTGCATACATAGTTATCTAAACTCTGAGGATCTAGACTTCTCAATTTAAAAAGTCAGGGACCATCATGTTGGAGAAAGAAACACAAAGCCCTGCTGCATGTTATATGTATGAAAATCTCACTTTAAATGAACACAACTCAGATGAAATGACACAGGGGCAAAAAAGGCGGAACGAGACAGGTTACCCTGACCGTCAGTTTAGAAGTGAGAATCACCATATTAACATGAGACAGAGTTGGTGCCTGAACAAGCAACAGTGAGGATCAGCTCACAATAATAAAATTGCTGATTAATCAAGACGTTACAGCCACTACAGATGCTTACTGACACAAATGATGCAAAGCTCAGTTACACTGAAAGGAGAATAGGCAAATTCAATCATAGCTAGAGGCTCATATCCACTCTCAGAATTTATCATGCATCATGGGTTTTGCTTTTTTATTTTATTCCAGTAATGAAAAACTAGTTTAACAAGAAGCAACATAAGGGCCTGTGAGATGGCTCAGTGGATAAAAGTACTTGCTGCACAAGTCCAACTATATGATTTCAACCCCCAGAACCCACGATGGAAGGAGATAAATGACCATCTGAGTTATCTGAGTTCCACATACGTGGTATGGCATGCATGTGCTCACAGGCACACAAACTGGTGTGCATATGTGCAAACACACTAATAAACAAACAAATAAATAAATGTAACTTACCACATCAACAGGCTAAAGGAAAAGTCCATACTAAACTTTCAGTATACACAGTGAGCATGTCAATAAAATGCAGCATTCCTCCTTCTTAAAATGTATGGCAAATGAAAAATAGAAGGAAACGTTTTCAACACATTAAGTGTAACTTTGGAAAACATTGCTATCAGAATAATTTGTGCTGAGGTCTGAAGTCACACAAGGCTGTGTCCTCACATCACTTCTCTTCACTTACTACTGTCATCACTTGTATAGAGTGCAACCAGTGCACTAAAGCAAGGAAATGAAATAATGTGCACACAGATTTGAAAGGAGAATCCAGTGACCTGTTCACAGATGACATTGTCCACACAAAAACATACAAAAAGAGGCACCGGAACTAAATGTGCAAAACAGTGAGCATGTGGAAGGGCTGGCAGGAGAGTTGAATACTTTCCACACCTCACAATTCTTCTGCTTGGCGTTGCCTTGAGACATGAAAGCACATCTCTATAATGACCTGCACACAGTGTCCATGTGCACTTTCTTGTAAGAGCTCCAACCTGGAAACAAATAAATTATCCAAAAGCTACGTGGAGAAACAAATTGTGGTGTACCCATTCAAATCGACGAATGATTGATACTTGCAGCATTATGGATGAAGCAGTGGATGTGGGAAGGCAAGGTCGGGAAAGAAAGGTTGCATTGCAAAGTGTTGCTAGAAAACTAATACGGTTAAGTTCACTAGTCTGGTTGTGATTATATTTACACAGTTGAATGCACTAAAAACTCATCAAAATATTCATCATGCAAGTTATCATTTGACAGTCCCACTCCAATAAAGCAGCTTCAATTTTCAGTAGCCTCATAAAGAAAACCTAGTTTCACACCCTCCAGGCTCTTAAAAACAGCCTTGCCTCTAGCACCCACAAATTGCCTGTTTCCCTTATTATTTTCATATAGGATTTTTATTTAAAATATGAAAAATTTTTAGAACAGTCAGTGCATATTTATATTGATGCTTCTGGAACAGGATAGTTATATTCTAGAGTCTTAGGCTGATTGATTGTAATTTTTTGTTGTTTGTTTTCTTGCTTCTGATTTATCTTCTTTCTTTCCTCTCATCCCTTCTCTTCCCTAGTCACAATTTTTGTGCTGAATTATTACTTTACTATGGCTTCCAAAAAGGGTTTATTTTCTTAATATTTGTGTTGCTCACAATGTGTCCATTCTAGACTGTTAAGTACTGGTTTATGTGGCTGTCTGACTTGTTTTGACTGGCTGCCCTTCTTCACTTATCCCGTGCCCTTTCCCTTAAAAGGCAGTTTCCAGTCTTCTCTCACATTACATCTGGTGCTGATCGTGAAGTCTACCCATCTTTTATCTTTGTATAGACAACTTATCTCTTGCAAGTGACAGTTTTCAGATTTTCTGTTCACTGATGGTGTAAGTTCAGATGTGGATTTATTCATGTAAGAAGCTGGGTAACATTTTTATGTTTGTTATCTTTGCATTAATTCTGTCTTCAGTACCAGATACTTTTCAGAAGATATTTTTAAAATAAAAGCATTTTAAAGATATTGTTGGCATACCATACCATTCATTCTTTTAAAATGTAGTATATTCACCAAGTTACGCAGCCACTGTGATCATCTCTCCAAATGCTGTGTAACGTTGGTGATCACCCTCACAAAAGTAGCATCACCGTTAGTGATTACTCTCCATTTTTTGTTCTACCAACTTCAGCAAATACTAATCTGTTTTTGTCATTTATGGATTTACCCACTGTAGTGAAGAGGTGATTTGTTGAGCAATAAGGAAGAAAGTGGATATTTTAAAGAAATGGAGTCATAACTCACATGGCTTTTGTGCCTCGTTTCCACATGGCAGAGCGTATTAAAGGCTCATTCTTGTTGCACCATGCACCAGCATTCATTCCTCTCAATGATGAATTATTTTACATCTTCAGATAGACTCCATTTTGTTTACCCATTTACTGGTTTATGGGCACTTGCCATGCTTTCCCTTTGTGTTTTATTTTAAATTGCCTTATCATCAACTTGTTATGAATGAATAAAATCTTGAACTATACGTGGCTAAAATTTGTTTTGTTTTGGAGGCTGGAGGTATGGTTCAGTGGGTAAGGTATGTGCTGCACAAGCCTGATGACCGAGTTTAATCCATGGAGGGAACAGAACCCACAAACTTGTCCTTTGCCCTCTACAAGGCACCACGTGTACAATAATAATAATAATAATAAATAGATAAAATCCTTTTTAATCAGTTTCTCCAATGTCAGTGACCCTCATTTATCGCTAAAACTTCTTTTCACATTTGAAGATGAAATTATTTACTGAAAAGCTCCCCTAGTGCTGGAGGGAGGCTGCAGGCTGGAAGATAAGCCATGGAGCATTGCAGTGGAGTATGTTCCTGGCCGCACCTTGCCCCACATAGTTTTTTTTTTTTTTTTTTTTTTTGTAAGCCTCACGATGAATAAGTAAAGTGCATGCCAGGATCTGGTGGGTAACATAGGGCATGAAATAGGAGTCATACATTAATTATACACACATGCCATTAGTTATGCTCCAAGAGGCTAGCATAGTTCATAATTTCTCATTCTCTCTTTAAGCAGAAGGATTCCTGTCTTTATGTCTTTGAAAATCATATTACTTTGTATTTGCCTCTGACCAGGAGTCAAACCACTGCCATGTTTTTGCCTCTCTGTCTCAGTGTCTGCTCTTCTGCACCTCAGCATTTCACAGTGCTGCTCATATGAAGCAGTATTTGCCTTTCCCTCCCATTACTCCTTCAATAGTTTCACAGTTGTGGCTCAGAAACAGCCTTTACCCAAAATGCTGTTGTTTCTATTGCAAATCTAGGGCCAGAACTGTAGGTGGCTTGGCCTACATCGTGTCCAACCTTTCTATATTGCAACACGGTGTTGTCATCTGTAGAGGTCACACTTGGGAACTACAAAATGCAATTAAAAAAATCACAAAATATCCACCTTATAATGTTTTAAGTCCCATTTCTAGTCGTCCCAGGGTGCATACAGCATACCAGTAGGAGGGTGAACATAAGAGGGTGAGCATGCCTGGCAGAACCGGCATCTTTAGCTCTACCTGCTGCTTCCACCACCAAGATGCCCAGCATTGATCCCATTACCCAGATACCCACTATTGATAAGCTCTGATGAGCAGCCTTGACATTTTTTATCCTCTTCCAAAAATAAGAGAGACCTTATTAAATGGCCTCAGTTGTCACAAAGAAGGGAAGGAGGTGTGGCTGTACCAGACACTCCTCACGTTTGTGTGCTGTAACTTGTCATTCACACCTCATTCTTTCTGTGCATAAATACGTCTTTTAAATCAAAACAGTTTACATATCTTTGCTATGAATCTGGGTGGTAACATCAGCTCGAACTGATACTTGTTGAATATCTATAACAAGCAGAGTCTATTTGCACAAATCAACAAATTGATTTTTCACATTGGAAACCAGCACAAAATGAAGCGGCACTATGATGGCAAAGCAACAATAACACATAATCAAATGAAGACCTTTTCCTGTGGGAGCTGTGATACATGACCCCTCGCTACGCTGCAGTGCCCACAGGGAAGGTGGGCACGTGGAGCCTGCGAGTCAGTCTCTGGAAGTTAAGTCAGAAATGCCTTTGCTAGCATAGTCAGTTTGCTTGACTGATAGGAAATGAAATGCTTTGACTTAGTGGTTTTAGAAATTTTCCCCTCACTGGGACCCTTGAACAGAATTACTTAACACTGTGGGAGGATGAGGACAGGGCACAATACTGCAACTGGGAATGTGAATCAGTAGGGAATTTTTAGAAGCTATGTGTGATAATTTGAATATTCTACATAACAAGTACTAAACATATGCATTTTCTTTGATTTAGCAATTCTTCTCTCAGGAGTTAATTCTGTAGAATTTTGTCATGACTAACACACACACACACACACACAAGCACACACACACACAATCCACAGGTGCGCCAACCCATATGTAGCTAAGGACAGCTATGAATGTGGCCCAACACAAAATCATAAACATAAAACATTATGAGATTCCTGTTTGTTTTCTAACGAGTGAAAGAAAAGGTGTGACTCCAAGTGGGAGGGAAGGTGGTGGGAATATCTGAGGAGCTAGGGGCAGAGAAACCATAATCAGAACATACCACATTGAAAAAAAAAACTATTTTAAATAAGAGAAAGAAAAAAAAACATGCGATTCTTCTGTGATTTTTCTTTCTTTCTTTAGTGACTTAATTGTGTGGCTCTTGAGCATGAAATTTGTAGACGACAACATGTCATAATGTCAAATGTTGGGAACAACTGGTCATGCATAAGAATATTTATTGAAATATTGTTTATAATATGGATTGTTCACTGGCAAAGTTGTTAAGAGGAATAGTACACGCTACACAATACTGAGGCAATGGTTAGTACCCGATCTGTCTTCTTTCCTGATGGAGAAGTGTTGCTAGCCCTAAGTGAGAAAGCGACAGCACAGTATGTACATAATTATTTTATTTATCTCAGGAACAAGATAAGACTGCACATGTCCGTGCACACACGTTTGTACTTTATTTACCTGATTAAATATATTCAAATGCTGAACTGTTGGGGCAGTTGCTGCTGTGGAAGGCAGAGATAAAAGAGGAGTGTGGCTTTTGACACCGATCTACACTGAGAGGAAGACGCCTCTGAAGAGCAAGCTCAGCACTTAGGGTTCTGCAGCAGCTGTATCTGTGTGCCATTGTCTCATGCATGCCGAAGGTAAGTTGTAAACAAGCAGGCTTGAATGGTCTTTCATTTTCGCTTCCATCTCCTGGTTACATTACATCCTCCATAGTTATCTGACGAATGATGTGGGTAGTAAAAAGGAAAAAAAAAATACTTGAATAAAATTTCTGTTGCCAACACCAACTTCCCCTAATCCCCTGCAGGCAATTGCTTAGCAACAACAGAGGCTCCTTCTGCCCCACTGACTTCAAACTGGAGGTCTTCCTTCTCAGCTGCCCACTGTTCTCTCACTCGGCAGTGTGGATGGAGCCTAGGGCCTTGCTCATGTTAGACTTACTCTGCATGGAGTGTGTCCCCAGATATTTGGCCCTCTTGAGCCATGGAATCCTCATGTCTGGAAAGTGGGCTCTTTCAGTGTGTTTACAACTCCCTTCCAGATTCCTTTCTAGATTGTAAGTCAAGGCAGCCCCCAACTTCCGGAATCACCAGGGAAGACCTAAATGAGAATCTTCACCCTACAGGGTGAGGCAACAGGCTGGAGCCTACCGATGAGGGAAACGGTGCTCCAATTCAGGCCCAGGAAATGGTTCTTAGAAGTGACTCTGCCTTCAAAGCTGTGGAGCCATCAAAACACCAGAATGGTCTGTACTCCCTCATCTTGCTAGGAGTGTTTTGGGAGGATCTTCTCAGGTCTTCTCATCCTAAGGACCCAAAAGTCACTCAATTTGGAGAGGGCTGTGTTACACAAACACCCCACTCAGGTGTATAAAACAGATGGCATTGGAAGGAGAACCAGGAGGGCACTCAATGAGGTGAATGCCACGTGGCCACAGTCACTGCAATGGATGGAATCAAATGGATGAAAATAATTATAGGGTGTTTTTTTAAGAAACAAACAAACAAACAAACAAACAAACCAAAAAATTTTGGGCCAGGCACAATGGTGCATACCTTTAATCACAGAACTCTGGAAACAGAAGTAGATGTGTTTCTGTGAGTTTGAGGCCAGCCTGGTCAAAATAGCACAATCTAGGCTACAATAAGTCAGAAAATAGCCAGAAGTGCATCCAGAAGAATATATTTGAATAGCAGAATAACTGAACATCCAAATGGTTGGTAATATAAAATGACCTGATATGGTGATATTTTATTTGTGCTGAAATGTGATTCTGTTTGTATGTTAATAAATAAAGTTGCCTGGAGACCAGAGGTAAAAGCGAGCCATTAAGCAGAAGTCAGGCGGTGGCGGCACACACCCTTAATCGGATTACATGGCAGGCAGAATCTCTGTGTGTTCAAGGACACTAATCTCAGTATGAACCATAGAGACCTGGAGGTCTGTATAGACAGGCAGTGATGAGGAAGTCATGTGGCTAGGCTTAGAGCCAATGAGAAGGAAGAACAGGAAAGCAATAAAACACAAGTCACACAGGAAGAAGGTCTCTCTCTCTCTCTCTGGGGAAGCAACAGTGGCCAGGTGGTAAGATAAAGTGGTCTTGGCTCTTTGCTAGTGCTCTGATCTTTTGGGCTTTTAACTCTGTATTTGGCTCTGTGTTTCTTATTTAATAAGACCTTTAGAATTTCATCTACAACTTGATCTCATTTGTAGCTAGGAAAGTATAACTTAAAGCAGAATGGCTGAAATGCTGAAAGACTAACAGTAAAAGTGTGAGTGTGCTGTATCAGTACGGCAGGAGACTATATTGAAACACACACACAAACACACACACAAACACACACACAATCCTTAACGCTATGAACACTGTTTGCATATTTGCATAGTTAATGATCAGGAAAATCTGCTGCTGTTTTATATACTGAAGAGAAATGTGTGAGAAGAGACATGGGCAAGGGTATTTACGGAAGTACTATTTACAGTTGTCAAACTTTGAAAGTTATGCACCAAGTCAACAAGGGAGTTGAACCGAAGTGTTGTCACACTGTGGGGCACTAACATGTGGCAATAGAGATGACACACCACAGCTCTGTGCAGGTTCATGAATGAACCTCATTAATACAATTTGGGTCACTAATGGATTCAATTAATATGAAGTTTAAAATAGATGGATTAATCTTTGGGTTTGAAGTCTGGGTGAGAAATGAGGAGCTAGTCCTCAGTGGGGGCCTTCAGAAGAGTTTGGAGAAGTGGTTGAAATTTTAGCTTGCTGCGGGGATAGTATTTTCCACTCATGGGCATGTGACTTAAATTGGATGTTGAATGTTTGTCCCTTGGTGGTTCTTGTGCTAAGGGCTTGGCCTTGGGCTCTCCTGGGAGGCGGTAGGATCAGTAGGAGGTCCTTACATCATTGGAGTCAGGTCATCAATGTGGAGTGGAGGACCCTGGTCTCTCTCTCTTGCTGCTTCCTGACTAGTAAGTTTTCCTCCCTACATACTTCCACCACGATGCATGGCCTCTCCAGAGGCCACGAGTGATGGGGCCAAAGCGTGAATGTTGCATGAGGTATTACATATCCCTTCTTTCACCAGTTAACTGTGCAATGGGCTTCATTCACTTAGTCAATGAATGAATAAATTGAGTTGTGTGGGTGCTGCATAAATTTCAGGAGAAATGGCAAATGCAGATATTGGAAGCACAGGGCTGTTGCCATCTTCTCTAAGCCCATGTAACCACAAGGCTCAGACTCCTCGTGCCCCTCGTTTCTGGACAAAATGTTGGAACAGTTTTAGGTTCAGAGCAAAATGTAGTGGAGAGTACAGACACTTCCCTGTACTCCCTGCGCCTGCACATCACACCCTCTTTGTCAACACACCCGAGCCGCACGGTCTGCTTTTTGAAGTCAAGAAGCCAACAGCAGCACATAATCTCCCAGAGTCCAGTTGTGTGGTGAACATGGAGAAAATGAACAAGGATTGAGAGGGTTCTGTGTGCAGCAGCTGTGGTGTGGATACAACCTTCAGGAAAGAGCCCAAATCTGAGCCCAGACATCATTAAATCTCTGAAAAAACAAAGCTGAGATGGCATGTGGTGGAGAATCCGAGATCCCCCTGAAGCAATGGAAGGCTGAGAAAAGGACACCCCCACCCCTCCCAGTCAGCCCGAAGGCAGCGGGCTTAAGGGCTTCCTTTTCTTTGACCTGTGCATCACTTAAAACTTAAAGAAGGTGCAGACAGACAATTAGGCAGGAGAGCGTCCGTCCTGTGTCCTGTAGTTGACTGGAATTTCCATGCAGGCCAGCTGGTCTCAGAGCTCAAACTTACTAACTCTCAGAAGGGACCTCCAGGCTGCAGGGTGGGGTTGTAGGAATGCAGGTGAGTCAGATAGAGGGAACAGTCGGGTAAAGGCTCAGAATGGAGCAGCAGCGCCCTCTGCAGGTGATATGATCTTCACTCCTCTTCACCTACACTTTTCAGTGTCCCCTTAAGGCAGCAGAGACTTGGGTTCATTTTAAAACCTAACTCTCGTTTTTGTACTTATTGATGACCGCACACTGAGGGTACAGTCAAAGCCCAGGTATCTACACTGACAGGAGTGTCCAGGGTGGCCCTAGACAACAGTTCCTCAGAATTTAACAAAACATTCTTGAAAATATCCAGGCCTTTACGAGTTAAAGTAAATTCTAGTGATGAAGCTGTAGGCTGGAGGGTGGGAACAGGGACTATCTGGATACCGAGGGAGGCCTACAAAGCACACTGGAGTCATCAGTCCTAGGCCAAGGATGGTGCACCATGGAATAGTTCACCTGGGCTCGGAGCCCTGGAATCTAGCTGTAAAAAGAAAAATCCATTTCCTTCCACCACTCCTTTCTGTCCCTCTGCCCTGTTAATTCCTCCCCTGAGCAGCTTCGGAGGACTTTTTGAGTTCCTGGTTCTCTACCAGTCTAGGAGACTGTTCCATCACAGTCTGTATGGTCCTCAACACCGGAGACAAGTGATGAAACGGAGTGGCAGACAGCCGTCTGTTGCTCATATTAATAGCATTTTGGTGGCCCCATTTTTACAGTACCCCCAAAAGGGAAAGAAAGGCTTCCTGGGTGTGCTTGCAGAATAACCTGTGCAGCCATGCCTTGTGCTGGTTTCTCAGACAGATCACAGTGTGTGCAGACATACACATTGTATTCCCCTAGGATAACGTATTGTGAGGAAGGCTGAAGGCCGTGCTCCTCACTTCAGATAGTGTAGGTTGGATTCTTGCTTCTTCTAAGGGTTCAAATGCTTTGCTCCAGGGGAGGGAATTAATTGACCATTTTTTTTTCTTTCAAAATACTAGCTTCCATGTCTTTTTAATCTAAAGCCGTGTTTTCTTTGACTCATTGTTTTTGTTTTGATTCACACCTTATCTTGCTGTAGCTGTTATCTCAGACTGACCTGGAATCTGCCATGTGGCCCAAGCTGCCAATAAACCTGTGCTGCTCCTGTCTCGGCCTCTGGAGGGTTAGGGTTACAGGTGTCAACACACGTGGTACATACGCTGTTTTAAATGGGGCAGTAATAAATAGAAATAATAAATAGAAAAAGTCAGTAATAAATAGAAAAAGACATAGAACAATGCTTTAAGAACCTAAGTTTAACATCTCATTGGAAAAAACTGCCAGTATGAAGTTGGCTTCTCCAAGGGAGGCAAAGCCCCTAGCTGAAATGATGCTGGGCACCTGCATCCAACATATCCCAGAGCAGACTTTGTTTCTAACGCAGCTGTCCAGAGCCAGCAACTCTTTCCCCTCGCTTCTTGGTGTGTTTCATTTCCATTACTGCCCTCACTCAAAATGTAGAGTTCTCAGAGCTCTTCCGGGAAGAAAAAGTTAGTATCTTGATCAGAAGTGTCTCTGGGGGCAGTGATCCTTGAGGCTGGGGACCTGTGGCACCTTGAGCTGATCAGGAGAAGTAGGAAGTCCCCAGGTCTCCTTAGGGCTAGACTTTGGGATGGGCTCTCAGGGTCGCTAAGGTTGCCTTTTCACATGGACCACACAGAGAATGCTGTGTGGGAACCCCAGTGGACTGCAGACCAGGGGCTCAGCCTCTAGTGTCTTGCAATCTGACCTGATTTTCTGAAGGGCACAGGGTAAGTGTGGGTGAGGGTTCTGGGAAAGTGAATGGATGGGTAGTGCTGCTTGTAGTTTCAACTAGAAAAGTGAAAAATTGTTTTATTTTTGATATCTGAATAATGCCTCAAACACCTTTGTTAATGTGAAATATTCATCAACCCCTTGTGTTTTGAGAATTCATATCACACAACAGCCACAGTACCCTTCTGGATTGTCTGGTTGCCAAATGAACTCATTTATCCACTTCATTCATTCATTCATTCATTCATTCATTCATTCATCAGCTATTAGAGCATCCACTATGGTCATGGTAAAGGGTGTGCCATATTGAACAAGATATAGTCCCGAGTTCTTCCTGTTCTTGCTGGAGTCCTGGATGGGAGATGAGGACATGGGGTGTAAAGGACATTGACTGGGAACAAAAGGTGTAGGGCTTTAATCTCACTCCTGTTTCAACTTCTGAGCAAAATTAGACCGAGTACTAACCTGTGACCTTCACTTTCTGTACATATAATACAGGGTTAAATTGTCTTTGCATCTAATTTTGTCCCATTGCATTTACTTTTTTAAGAGTTCACATACAATGAGCTAAATAAAAAATGCTTTGTATCCTTGGTCAGGAGAAAGAGGCCAGTGATTATTCTGTCATAGCAGTTGATGGTACTGTCTCTACGTCTAGCATTGACTGTGAACACCCACAGACAAAAGAGAGCCACTTCTCACAGAAACATTGTGCAGTTGGGGTAGTGAATTTATTATATTTATATACAAGTAAGCATTTATTGACGTTTTGTCAAAAGTGAGGGATGAGGTAACAGAAACTATTACGGCATGATAAGGAGATAGCTGCACCGTGCCAATACTGAGCTTTAAGACTCAAAAGAACACAGACCCCTGACATCACAGCTCTCAGGCAGTGTAGTTATCGGGACCACACGGCGGCGCTACATCAGGCAGTGTAGTTATCATCGGGACCACACGGCGGCGCTACAGCACAAGCATCACAGGACAACAAACACCACGACAAGGCAGTTGCTGACTGGGGATGGAGCGGGCCGGTGGGTGGCTGGGGTCACTGTTGGGAAAGGGCTTTAAAATCGCATAAATCCCCCATATCTTTTTTCTATCTCAGGAACTTCTTTAGAGTAACTTTCACCTTCTTCGTCGGAGGGCAGAGACTCAGCAAAGCGCTTCAGGAAGCCCCCATATCTCTTCTGGTAGTCCATCCACCACTCGGGGCGGCCCACCCTCCTCATGAAGCCCCCATAGCGCTTCTGCAGCTCTTTTGCTTCGTCTTCCAGCTGGGGGCTTCTTTTGAGGCCTCTCATGAAGCCCCCGTACCTCTTGCTCACACTGTCGTCCTCCCTGTCAGTGCTCTCCTGGTGGTGGCTCTCCCTTGCACGGTTGTCTCCTGTTCCCAGGAGCTCTTTCAGCAGGTCGGAGGAGTTGGCCAGGGTGTCACCCTCATCTGCATCCTTCTTCATGAAGCCGCCATACCTCTTGGCAAGGATCTCCCCTCCATTGGCTTCTTCTTCTGGCTCCACAGGATAAAGCTCATCCATCTTCTTCATGAACCCCCCATACCTTTTCATGAAGCCTCCGTACTTCTTGGCCAGCAAGTGGCCCTCATCCTGTTTGCCGCTGTCTTTGAACATGTCGATGCTATCCCAAGGGAACTCAGGCTTGAACACCTGCAGGAGATCCTTGCAGGTCTCCCAGATTTTGAGAGAAGGCAGCTGTCCTTCACATTCCAGTGTGCAAGCCTGGGAAGACAAGAAGCATGACCAAAAGAGACCCTTCTGAGCCATTGATGGACCATAGTTATCTGCTTTAGTATACACACTGTCACAGAGAAAGACTATTTCTACCCTCTCACTATAGCTTTCTCTCAAACTGAACAGCGAACCAGGGAGCACTGGAAAAAGGGATCGAGTGGGTAATAAGTCTCCTTAGAGATCTTGTTGGGTATTCTGTGTCATCCCTGGATCCTCAATTCTGACTCAAACGGCTGCCTTCACAACCCAGTCTCTAGCCACATTGTTTCCTATGGAATATGCAATTTTGTTTGAGACTTTTTGAGCCCCACAGAGGAATTTCTATTTATCTGACTAGGGACATTTCCTAAAATTTCCCTCCACAAGAGACAAGCTTACTAATGAGACTTACGAGACTTATTAATGAGTGCCCCTTGTCACTATCTTACTCAGTCTCCCCCAAATACTTCAACCTTCAATGAAAAAAGGGGCAATTCCAAAATGAGGTTAAAAGGAAAGGCACTCAAAACACTACATCACACTTATTTGTTATGGATTACTTGATTAGCCAAAAATGAGATGCTTTGACCTTTCTTTTTTTCCCCCTGCAGCTGATTAAAACAGATTTGATCATTTTGAACCAAATGCTGCTAATTACCTGGATACAATGCACAGATTACTCATATTATTTTCTTAAGATTAAGCCATTGGTGTATAAAACAGATCTTTTCCAACGCAGACGTATTCTTTAATAAAGGAGGAATTAGCAGCATGTAATTACTTTCTTATTATAGAGCAATTCAGCTCAAGCCATAGTCAGCTTTAGGCTACACATCTTAAATGACTCCTTCAGACAATTTTTCTAGTCAATTGCTTGCCTTCAATAAAAAAAAAAACCCAAAAATATTAGATAATGCTACAAAATCCTATGATGTTCCTAAGCATTTCAGGGGACTTCACAACCTTTGAAAAGACCTTACAGACACCAGCCTACAGCCTTTGATTTAGACAGGAAATCTAGTCCTGTTCTTGGCATTTAAAAATTGGTATGTTCATATTAAATACACACATTATTTTCACAATGAAAGCTTTTTATTCATGCAACAAAAATCTTCTGGAAAGATAGTTAACCAACTTTTAATGGTTATTTTAGTTTTGTGTCTAAGAAAATTAAATATGTGAGTACATAAAAGCTAAAGAGGAGCTAATTAAAATAACCCATTTTATTCTTGAAAGTACATGATTAAAGACTCAAAACACCACTAAAAGCCTAAGAAATACAAGTCATAATAAGATTTACACTCTAAAAATGTATTTCCTTGATCTGGTGGTCAAAAATGAATGTCATTGATGTAGCTTTAGGGGTACTTATCACACACCGAGTGCTCTGGTCTAGAGCACACTGAATGTTAACATCTAGACAACTGTCAAGGCATCTTCTCATCTCGGTACCCATTACACTATCTCATGGGAACCTGGTAAATATTTATTGACTAACTGTATCTTTGGCTAGGCAACCTCCTTTTGCCTCTGAGTTCTACCAAAATTCCAGAACAGCTGTAATTTTAACAACATTTGAGCATTAACTAATTCTCTGTCAATGAGAAAACAGCAAAATTAAATGTACACCACAATAGAAAACAAATTATTCATTCAAAAGACTTCCTAAAAGATGTTGTTGTTCATAGAGGCTTTTCCCTAACCTGTTCATGCTGCATGTGCCCCTTATCATCTGCACCACAGATAAGGACAGACAGCTACAATAGCAAGGACAAACTGTACCGAGGAAAAGCGGAGGAACAGCCACACCCCTTCCACACTCCCCCTATCATGTTCTTAATGATAGTGGCAGTTGAGAAGTAGAGAAACCAGAAGTTTCTCTGCTGTTGGGCAGCTACTTGTCATCCAAGGCCCTCTGTTCATGCTCCTCAGCATTGGAAAAGGACGATGAGCATCATTTTTGATCTTGGTGAAGGGAACAGTTGAGTGAAATTTTCTTGACTAGGTATTGCTAAATGTCAGTTATACTTGAGTCCTCAAATCATATAATTTTGTAAATCTGCTACTGTTTGAGGCCAGATTATTGGCTCACAAACTCTTCTAGAACTCACGTCACCATGAGCTGGCAGAGACCTTAACGCTCCGTTCGTAAGTTTGTGCTGTGCTCATCAAGCAGAGGGCAGAGCTAAAATGCCAGTGACTGCTCAAAAATTACCCGTGGCTGGGCCCCAGAATCAGGAGCCAGACAGAGATCTTCAGTACCGTAGGGTTTTAATCTCCTGTGTATAAAGTCCATTACTCACAAGGTTAATTCTTATTTACACTCGCTCAATCTTTAGGGAAACCTCACATGACTATAGGAGAAGGAAGAAAGCTGAGTGAGAGCATTCCTGTTTAAAATGGAATAATTTTTCCCTTACAGTTTAAATACACAGTGCTCTCCTCTCTGAGACCAAGCTAGTCTACATCGACTGAAACAGATCATGTGATCAACCATTTCAGGTGAAGCAAACGACATCTAACTGGAAATATCAGTTTGGATTTTTGAACTCCCTGTTTCTTCTCCATTTCAAACATCTCAAAAATGTGAAGCTTCCTCAAAGCCTCAAGTGTGAGCTGTGGCAGCTCGAACGAACACGACCCTCTCTTTTGAACTATTAAGCAATTTTAAGACAGGGCAAGTGATCATTGAGAGAGTGAGTGAAAAAGGAAGCCTCTGGAATCTCAAATCTGCAGACTCAGACCCAGGGGCCCCCACTCGTGATTGGAAAGCCTGTGGCCGATGACGTAGGTACAGCCATTTTGTCTTCCCTAGCTCCTGTGTGGGGCAGGCTGTCTTTGGACTGATTCCAGCTCCTTGGATGTTGACTGCCTCGCCTGTGCTCTTCTCACAGCCAAATCAAACTGTCATTTTAACCGTTATTATAAAAATGCAGTCAAGACAAGGTAAAGGGGAATTCTGGGACTACTAGTTCTTTCTGGCCTCTTTGGGCAACTCCCTACCTCTCCCCTTATCCTTTTCCAACCCAGAGAGGAAGGCTCAGGAAGCCCAACAAAAACAACGGGGTGTGTGTGTGTGTGGGCACGCTCTTTAACAAAAACAATTACCTTCTTTGCAGGAAGGGCGTTTGTTTGAAGGGCCCTTGGCTTGGGTTCTAAAGTTGGGGTGAAGACTTCTTTCTGATAACCTAGATGAAGTGCTATCCGAGGTACTGAGAGAACACATGTTGGGGTTCCCGCATCCCCAGGGTCAAAACAAAATTGGTTTGTGTGGAGATACTTCAGCCCCTAAGGGTCCCAGATAGGCTTGTTCCAACAATGGAAAACAGAGCGAATCGGGATCAACGTTTTGGAAATGTCAGGGTCACCCAGGTCACCAAAGGCTCGTGCAGTGCACCTTCGCGTGTGATGCTAGATGTCTGCAAGTCTGGCTGCATGAGCATAGCCAAGGACATTCAACTCACCAGGAAGTTGATGTCTCCGGGGCGTACTAGGCGGTAGCTGCACTTGGCGCAGTCCTGGCTGCAATCTGCCTGCACTGTGGCCAGGAGGCAGGACCCAAGCGCCAGCAGCCAGGTGCAAAGTCTCAGGAATCGCGCCATGGGCTGTAGGAGAGAAGGACGCGCACATATAGTCTTGTCCAGTCTCTGAAAGGTTCCCTAGGAGGAAACCTTGCTGGGTGGGAGGTCGTGGAGCAAAACCCGCACAGACACTCTTTCCTGGACTCCGCCCACAGCCCAACACCTTCCCGGGTGACTCAGGCTCGGTCCGGAGTGGCTCTGGCCGTCCTGGGGCTCCCTCGGGGGCATCCTGTTTTCCTGGGGGCACCCTATCTTCCTGGGGTGTCCTGTCCTCCCGATGGATGGCATCCTGCTCTTCCGAGGGCTTGCTGTCTTCCCCTGGCGTCGGTTGCCCAGGGCAAGATTCTGTAGCGAACATTGGAAACCCCGGCTCGGGAGCGGGCGCTTGGGGACTAAGACCCGGACCCCCATGCCAAAGAGGAACCCCGTGAAAGTTGGGCGAACGCATGCAATGAGGGAACAGGCTACGGTCGCCATGGCACGGGAGACTTGGGGGCAAAGTCACTCACGCTGCCACTGTTCGGACGGAGCAGGCTCCTGGAGGCGCGGGTCCCAGACGCCACTCTGCAAGGGAGAGAAAAGAAGGCAAGTGTGAGGCGGCCGCGTCGGGGAGCTGGGCAAGGCGCGGGGCAGATCCCGACCTCACCGTCGCGGTCCTCGGTGTCGCTGGGCTGCGGGGCTCTGAGCGCTTGCCTCGAGGTCCGGAGGCTGGCAGCGGACACAGCCACTTTATAATTAGCCCCAAACCGAAGGAGGCGCGCGCGCCCCAATCGCCGGCGGGGCTGCCGCTGACGCAGGCCCTACGCCAGCCCGCGCCGACGCCTGGCGGGAGGGGACGTCCCCGCAGCACGCGGCCCCCGAGGGCGGCGGGTGCGAGTGGGCGCCGGAGGCCCCCCCACCGCGCAGTTGGGAACTCTGGAGAGGACACGGAGGGGAAACTGCTTTCCCTGCATGAATCACTTCTGTGGCACCGTGGGTGGGGGTGTTTGAAAGGGCAGCCGGACTTGGGTTTCTGAGAAGTTGGACACCCTCGTGTTAGGCGAACCTGCCCCTTCCCCACCGCCTCTCCAGGAGTACTGCAGGGACATCCCTGCACAGCTATCCGAAAGTCGTAATTTTTCACCCCTCTGCCCCGACATTCCGGCTGTCTATCAGCGTCAAGTGCACAGTAGGCACCCAGTTAATAGTTACAGAAATCAGTAATTGAACCTTCCTGGGGATCTTAAACTTTCTCCTTTAGATCAGTGAGATATCCGGTCCCAGAAGCAATACCACAGGTACAGAAAACAAAACACCCCCCCCCCCAACAAAAAGGAACCTCAAAAAACAGAAACCACGTTCTGGGAAGCATGTTCTCCAAAGACCACAGGAGGGGTCAATCTTGGCTACGAGGCAGACTTGCAGGTTTGGGACTTGCTGTTGTCAGCGTGCTGCACAGAGTGTTTTTTTTTTTTGGGGGGGGGGTGTTTGATGAGTAAGGGGGGTGTCGGGGAGGTTTGATGTCAGTGTGTCAGGAGTTTGGTGTGGAGGGAACAAAGAAGAACGCTGTCCTGGACGCTGTGTCTTGGGTCTTGCACATCTTGTCCACGGGAAGGGACCTAGCTGCAGAAGGTGAGGCAGAGGCTTGCAGAGCAGCCCGCTCCCTCACTTCCCGGGTCTGTAGATGGTCGTTAGTCAGGAAGCTTAGATCTTACTCTAAGATCTCATATTTTTTCCTACTTGTAGAAAGGCAGCGGATGTAACATGCTATTATATTGACACACGAGAGAGAAGGCACGGTGTTTAGGACAGAATCATCTGGAATAATGGACGAAATTACTTAACCTGTCTGGCCTCAAAAGCTGTTTTTAACCACTCATCATCTCTCTCCTTTGGATCTATTATCAATTTGATCTATTATCAATTTACCTACCCTTTTAAAATTCACCCATTGTTTGTACCTATCTCCCTCGCCCTAGAAGGATATCACAAACAGTTCGAGAGTTCATAAAGAGAGGATCTCAAGGTTTTCCCAGTCATACAAGTAATTTGTAAAGGATCTGCCACCGTGTTCAACCTTCGCAGCTCCTGCCTCCACGCAGCTCCTGAGAGGCTCAATCTGAAATGCGTCCCCCATTTTGGTCGCTAGAGGGCGGCGCTCTCCTGCGTTGGTGGAGCACACCGAGGGCTAGGACCGCATCTACTCCCCCGCAGGACTCACTGTGCTGGCTGAGGACCTTCTCAGAATGCTCCAAGGGATACACAGGTGCACTTGTTTTTTCTCCTGCCTGGGGAGGCCTTGTACTTGGACCGTGAAAGCGCAGCACTTGTGTGGTACAGGCCAGCTTTGTCCCCTTTCTACTTTTTAGATTCTTCCCACCAGCGTTTTGATGATTTTTGTTCGTTCTTGCTTCTTCTCCCCATTGCAAAAGAGAGCTTCTGTCTGTCGTCACTTAAAGACGATTTCCTCTCGTTGCCCAGGCTTTGCAAAAGAGACGACTGCACTGAAGTACTGTGCAATATACTGAACAGAAAGAAAGACACCTTTCTGCATCTGGGCTTTTGTACGCCTGAGATGTTCCTGGGACTCTCAAAGGCCCAGTGTTTAATGGAATGTTTAATGTCCTCTCTGGGTCTTTTGGAAGGCTGCCTTTTCTCAGTGGCTTTAAAAATGTCACAAGAGAGACAACAAATGAGAATGCTCCCTAGAATCCCTCAGGCCTGTCCGGCACAGGTAGTTTGGTCACAGCCCGTGGTTAATAAATGTGTGCCAACTGGATGGTTGCATGTGTGAGGTGCCAGTGGGTTAATCTTGCTTGCAAAACAAATCAGTGAGTGTTTCTTCTTATCATTTCCTCCTATCTACGCTCGGGATAGAAGTCATGTTTCTGCACCCATTTCATTAGATTTGGACAGTTGCAATGACTGATTTGAGATCCATTTTTTTGTCATCGTCTTTTAAATATGTGTGGTAGATTTTGTAGCTGTGTTTTGACAAGGAACCATTTCAGAAATCAGGCCCCAAACACGGAAGGGCACCAGTCCTAAAGCATTTGATTTGGAGATTTCTGATTCTCAGGTCAAGACTCAAACCTTACCTTCTGACTCTAGGGTTGCAAACATCAGCTCAGAGCCAGCATGGTGACTTCTTGGGGTGTTTAACTCAGTTCGTAGCTGTTCAGTAAAGTGTTTAAGAAAGAGGGCAGAGGAAAAGTCCTGTAGGGGTCCCTTTCCATCCTCCTTCTTCATGCCACTTGAAATGCATGAGATCAGACAGAGCTTTGCTCTGGCCCCTCTCTAAGGCTCAGTGGAGGATGGAGGCAGCTCCTACCAGCAGAGGCTTCATGCTCTAGCATGTCAAAGGCTTGGTACTGTGCCAGAGCCAGGGAAATCTTGCTGATTTTCAGCTCCAATCTAAGGTGGATGTTTTGTAAAATGGGATCCTGTGAGTGTGGCAAGTTAGCATGAAGCATCTCTGCTGTTAGGGTGGACCCAGGAAGCTTTCATAGATTGAGGGAATCTATGAGACAGTCACATCAGCTTGAGTAAGATGCTTTCCTGTTGTCATAAGCTCCCATCTTAAGGAAACCGTGTGCTGATTTATTCTCATTTTCAAAATCCCAGAAACAGATACGACTCTTGAAAGAAAAGGTAACCTGGGGCGTGGTCACCAGAACTGAGTTTAAAAGAGAGTAGTGGGGGGAGAGAAGGGGATGAAAATGCCAAGCGCACTGAGAATGCGTTATAATCTTAAAGGGAATGCAAGCAACTTCTGAACTTGACCTTTGTGTGTCAGGCAGGGAAAAATGTCACTTTTAGTATTAAATATATGCAGTAAGACAATGAGTGAAAGAAACCACGTTATGACTCCTCAGAGCCACAGAAATTGCTGTGGATACAGTCAGTACAGGGTCTGTGGAGAAGCCTGACTTTCGGTAGTAACTTTTGGAAAGGTGATGAGAAACAATGATGTTGAAGTTTTGCATTGTCTCATTGGACACAAGCCTTATTCAGCAGTTTGCCTTTGATTTGCTCTTAGTCGTTTTCAAAATTAAACTCCAAGTTCTACCTATGCAGTTCTGCCAAAGAAGCCGTTTCTATGGCTGAGGCTGTGTCAGAAGAGAAGTTGCAATCAGGCTTTGAGTCCTGTCAATCACCGAGGTGAACGGAGCCACTCTGAATCAGGTCCTTATGTGAATTTCTTTGGAAGTGATCCATGTCACAGAGGCTGAACATAATAGATACGCACTAAAGCTGTTTTGAAGTGTGTTTCAGATGGCCTTGGCCAAACCAGAGGTCATGAAATGAAACCAAAAGTCATGAGCCTGGGAAAAAGGACTGGTAGGGATGGAAATTAAGAATTGACAGGGACAGGAAGGGAATGAGGGAGTGAGGGAGAGAGAAATTACATATACATGTGTGATTGTGTTACAATATCAAACAACACAATTAATTTAAAAACGTTTTTCTATTAAGAGTCACATTTGTATAGTGTCCACACACCTTGGATGGACTCAAGTACTCAAATGCTTTGGCTGTAGCATCCCAGGACTCATCACCATCACTGGGTTTGGGCAGTGGAGGCAGGGATGTCCTGAGTTTGAGGCCTGCCTCTGTTATATGGGGAGTCTCTTCTCAAAAACCTTCCATAAGATCTTATAGGGAGCTTGTCCAGGTATCTGCAGAGATGACCTGTCAACAGCTCAGCAAACAGAAAGGCCAATGACTCTGTTTTAATCTGTCAATGGGGCAGAGTTACAGAAGAAAGTACCTCCTTGCCCTGGAGCTGGAGAGAGCAAGAAATGAATGCAGAAGAAAAAACAAAAACAAACAAACAAACAAAAAAGCAGCTTGCTGGAGCAGAAACCCATGACACCAACCTCCCAGACAAGTGTCACAGTGGGCCACCTGCATCACAAGTGGCAGTTCCTGCAGCCTCAGTGCAGCCAAGGCGGCAACAGAAAATGCAGGGATCCAGGCTCATGGGCTGCACCCTCTTTTGAGTGTCATCTCGAGGAGCATGACCTGGTTGTGACAGCGAACACTGGAGAAACGTGCAGCTCCTGGCAGAGAAGAGGGACACTGGTCAACCACGGAGCACTCTGCTTTAAAGCCTGCTCACCACAGGAGAAGCCAGGTAACCAGAGACTGGCAGACCTGAGGGGAGGAAAATGCCCAACTCCACGCCACTCATGCTGTGCTGTTCCGCGGACAAGGAGAGTTAGGAAGAAAACGTGAAGATCACAGTCCAGGGCACAGGCTTACTGAGTAACAGACTCACAGGGCTATAGCTGTAAAGCTCCCTCATTCCAGACACAAAATTACTACTGGCCTGTCGACATCAGTTTCCTTTCCTCAGTGTCTCGTATCTAGCCATCAAGCTATCAATAAAAAAGACAAGGTAGACTAAAAGGCGAAAGAACAGTTTGAAGATACAAAGAAAGCATTGGACTCACTCAGATATACCAGGAGTGTTGGAGTCATCAGACCAGGCATTTAAAACAGCTGTGACTTATATGTGAAGCCTATGTAAAGGGTTGTAATGGGTAAATACACAGCACCCCATTAGAAGAAATAGAAGCAAGTAGAGATATCAGACATTTAATACAGAAGCCGAACAAAACACCAAGGGCCAAGCATGCTGTAACAGAGAAGGACACATTTGAAAACATTGCTGAACTGGATGGATATGGCTGAGGCAATAATCTCTGAGTCTGAAGACATGTCAACAAAACTGCCCAAACCGAAAATCAAAGAGAAAAAAAAAGACGTACCAGAGAACTCTGGGGATGTGATATACCGCTAAAAAGGGCTCTAAGAGCAGAAGAAAGCAGTCACATGCAGGTCTGTACCACCGCACTCTGGAAGCTGAGCCAGGAGGACCTCCACAAGTTCAAAGCCAGCCTATGCTTCATACTGAATTCCAGGCCGGCATGGGCTTCAGAGTGAGATTCTGTCTCAAAAGAACTCTCCAACAGACAAATAAACAAAAAACCCCAAATCATCACTTACACCCGCCTTACATTCAGCAAGTTCTCTTAGCATTGAGCCTGATGGATGAGACATTGGGGACACTATTGTCAAATCAGAGGGATTCACACCTAAAGAGGGTAGAGAGACTTAGAAGAACAAGGGATGAGTTAAGTATGCCTTCTCCTCAGAAGCAGGTGCCAGTGCCTAAACTCCTGGCCCAGCAGGACATGCTAAGTTCTGTGAAGGTCTTACAGTTCTATATTCTGTGACAGCGTTCTTCAGAAAGAGTTTTATGACAAAAGACTAGGGACGTTGTTCCTAACAACTCAAGAAGTGTTAGAGTCTTTAGAGAGGGAGAGATGGAAGCCAGAAATCTGGGCCTAGAAAAAGGAATCAGTGAAATTAAATCACAAAAACTTGTTTTGTTGTTCTTGATCAGCCCAACAGATACTATGTTGTTTAAAGTATCAATATCAACAAAGCCTCTCTCTCTCTCTCTCTCTCTCTCTCTGTATATACAAATAATAAAATGCAAAAAAATGTCTTACCAAAAAATTTAAGAACTGCATTATTTCTACTGGGACTGTAGTTTGGGGAAAGTAACTATCCAGTACTGGTCCTCTTTCCATTGTTTCCTTTTGCTTCCTGTCCTGACAGAGCAAGAGGTGAAAGATCACCCTCCCTCCCTCCCTCCCTCCCTCCCTCCCTCCCTCCCTCCCTCCCTCCCTCCCTCCCTCTCTCCTTCCTCTCTTACCTCCTCCTTTCCCCTCTTCTCTCCCCACTCCTCTCTCTCTTTCCTATCTCCTTTTCTTTCTTGAGTTTCTACCTTCTTTTTGTGTGTGTATTGTGTGTAGCTCCCCAGTTTCAGGACCCAAACTGGCTAAACAGCTACCCCCTGCCTGCTACAAGGTAGCATGGAGCTTTGACTGAACAAATTCACTCAACATTCTGCCAAATCTGACAAGCCCTGGACTTCAGGCTTCACACACTAAGCCTGCGGGAGATGGGGCAACACACTGTCCTAGAGGAATGGCATTTAGAGGGTTCTTTGATGCCCCTTGGGGAGATGCTTTCTGGGGTCAAGTTTCTGCAAGTATTTTCATGTACCTTTTTGCTCTCCAGACTTCTCTTGGTTGCCCCCATTTTCTTAGTCTTACAGGAATGGGAGCTCCAGTCTCTGTCCTGTCTGTGGTTGCTCCTACCACATGTCTTTTCCAACAGGCTTGTTTCAGCCACATTCTGCAGAGGCCATGCTGTGTTGCAAGCTAGATATTGTCCAAGGCCACATGTGAGTGTTAGCTACAAGTTCGCAGGGAAAGAAAGATGCAAGGATTTATATTTCAAATTGGTTATCCAACACCAAGTAGCTAGTCCTGAAATCATATCAAGCAATACTGAACACACTCAGCAGATTGTACTTATGCACACATAAACAACAATCAGACACAGAGGCCCTGGATTTGAGATGGAATAGGGGGAGGTGGAAGGGGCTGCAGGGAAAGGGGCGTGGGAGGGGTTGGAGGGGGAAGAAGGGGGGTGATCTAGTTATATTTTAATGAAAATGAGAAAAGCTGCTGTGGTACCCCTTTAGGCAGCACCGCGGGGCACTGAGGCTGAGCACTGAGGCTGCAGAGCTCCTGTAGAACGCCCCCCTGTGGTGCAGTCCCCAGAAGCTGAGGCCAGACTGCCTTTCCCCTCAGCATTTGCTTCTGCGAAACTTTATGAAGAAATTCTTATTTTACGACTTTATGTTTATGGCTGTCTTGCCTGTACATATACATGTGTACCACATGTGTGCCTGGTGCCCGTGCAAGTCAGGAGAGGGTGTCACAGCCTCCAGGGGTGAAGTTACTGGTGGTCGGAGGGTCATAAGCAGCCTTGTGGGTGCTGGGAATTGAGCCCAGGGCTCTCTGCAAGAGCAGCCAGTGCTCTTGAGGGCCGAGCCATCTCTCTGTCCCTCTGTGTGGCCTTTGCCCATTGTGTCTCACTTTTCTCTCTCCTTCCACTCCTGCCTCCTCCGTGCCATCCAGCCCCAGTGGGCCAGGATGCTAAGTCCTCTGTCTCCTTTTGTTCCAGTGACCAGAGTCTCTGGGTGTCTCCAAGTCTGTCCGAACTTTAGTGTGACTAGAGAGGTGCATTCATTCCCTCAGCCACCACCATGTTGAGGGGAGGTTTGGGTTTTGAGTTGGAGAGGAGGAAGTGTCTTCTTCAGTTCATTTTGGAAATGTTTATATTCCTCTACGTGCAACTCTTTCACCTGTTTGGGTAAGCTTACTCTTCACAGTTTCAATTCTTTTATTGTTACTGTACGTTCATTGCTTTATTAATTTTCATTTCAAATCATTCATTAGTGCATAAATGCAACCAACATTTGTATATTGATTTTATGTCTTGCCAACTTTGCTGAATATATTAACTCTAATAGTATTCTTTTTGTGAAATATCTATGCATTTCATGTGATCCACAATAGATAATTTTATTTTTTTCTTAGAGATTTAAATGTGTTTTATTGCTTTCCTGGCTAGTACTTCCATGGTTTGTGGAACAGGAGCAGGCTTCCCTTACTTGTCCCTAACAGTAGAGAAAAAACTTTCATTGATGAGTGCATTATTAGCTCAGGCTTTTCCTGGGCAACCTTTATCATGCTGATGTAATTGTCTCCCCTCCTCCTTTTCCATGTTTTTATTTTTATTATGACTGCTGTTGGACTTTGCCAGTCTTTCCCGCGTTGAGCTGATCATGCTGTTTCAGTTCTTTGTTCTACTAATACAGTGTATCACATTGATTGATTTTTGTATATTCTACCATCTTTGTGTACCTAGGACAAACCCCACTTGGTCATGGTTTATATTTTGTTGAGAAAATTTTAATGTATATGTATAAGTGATGTAAGACTACATTTATTTTTGCATCATGTCTTTTTATTATCTTTGGCATCAGAGTAATGCTGATTTCATAGAATGAAATTTTCATTTCTTTTCAACAATTTGAGAAAGAATAGTATTTTCTTCTGTAAGTGTTTAGTAGAACTCACAAGTGAGGCTATCTGGCCCTGGTTTTCACTCTGGAATGTTCTAATTATTGATTTCATCTCTTTGCTGAGTTCAGAGTTTCTACTTCACATTTGAGTCTCTGTAGGTTCTGTTTCTAAGGTTGTGAATTTCTTCTGGGTTAGCTGATTCCCGGGTAGCATTGTTAATGGCAATTTTTGTACACCAGATGTAACAGCTTCTGTTTCATTTTAAATTTCTGGTCAGTTTCATATATATTCCATCACAGCACACTTTAAAAACAATTTGAGACAGGGTCTCCCTCTGAGTCCTGGACTTACCTAGATGTCACAAACTTCTGAATGATGCTCCAACATCAGCTTCCTGAGGGCTTCGGCTGCAGGTGCCCTCTCTGAAGGGCACACCTGCTCTGTTTTCTTCTTAGTTGAGAACTTTGTCTTTTTTATTTTTTAAAAAATCAAATTTAGTTTTATTTATATTGTCTATCTTTCTTTCTGTTGTAATCTTTATTTTTTCTTTCTTTTGCTAAATTTGTGCTTACTTTTCCTTCAAATTCCTTGAGGTACAGAGTTACATTTTTTACTTGAGCTATTCTGTATTAGAATTTATAGTTACAAAAATTCCCTTTAGTGCTATTTCTGCTATGCTTAATAAATTTTGGTATATTATGTTCTTGTTTTCATTTATCTCAAGATACTTACTGATGTTTTCTTAATTTCTTCTTTGACTCACCAATTGTTAATGAGTGTGCTGTTTATTTCCATGTGCTTGTGAATTTTCCTTTATTTTGTTACTTATTTTTATTTTCACAGAATCATGGTCTAAAAAGATATTTGGTGTGACTTCAATCATCTTAAACTTGTGATGATTTCCTTAGTGAACTCATGTGTGACATGCCAGTGCTTGAGAAGAATGTGTCTTTCACTGCTGTTGGGTGGAATATCCTATGGGTCTGGTGTGTTCATTGACCCACAGTGTTGCTCTCTCTTCTGATTCTTTTTTTATCTATATGTGTTCTATCTATTGTCGAAAGTGGGAATTAAAACAGATTATAGAGTTGCATTCTGTCAGTTCATATTTACAGGTGTTCTGATGTTGGGTACTGTTCTGACTTGGATATAAATTGTTCCCCACAGGCTTATGTGTTCACACAGTTCCCAGATAGTGGCACTGCTTTGGAAGGTTTCAGAACCTTTGGAAGGTGGGGTCTAATTGCACCAAGACAGTCACTGGGGAGTGCCCCTTGGGGTTTGCAGCCCAGTCCTACTTCCTGTCTGCTCTGTACTTCCTGATATGAGGAGGTGTAACATCACATTGTGAATGCTCACCTCTATCCCACTAACCATGGAGCTCCAGCTGTTGTTCCTCCGCCCACATACAAAAGGAATTGAAAAATCCTTAAGATACATAAATATTCATAATTGTTTTATCTTACTGATGTGTTAGTTGTAGTCAGATGTTTCCTGTTCCCACCACCCAGTCCCAAATAACTGACTTAGAGGCTGAATATGAATTATAAATGCTTGGCCAATAGCTCAGGCTTATTACTAGCCAACTCTTACATTTTAAGTTCACTCATATTCCTTATTTACACTATGCCATGTGGCAGTACCTTTATTAGCATGGCACATTCATCTCCTGTTCCCTCTGCATCTGGCTGGTGACTCCTGACTCTGCCCTTCCTCTTCCCAGCATCCTTAGTTTGTTCACTCCACCTATACATCCTGCCTGGCTACTGGCCAATCAGTGTTTTATTAAACCAATTCAAGTGACAAATATTTACAGTGTCCAAGAGGATTATTCCACAGCAGTTAGTCATTTTGGACAATATAATATTTTAACATACACATACTACTTTACCTTGTTTTATCCTACTTTGTTTTGATTACTGTTTTTCCATTTTTCCACTTAAATCTGAATGGAGTCATTTACAGATAGAATAAGGTTGGTTCATGGATGTTAATTCATTCAGCTTTCTGCATCTTTTGACTGGGAAATTTAACTCATGTGCACTTAGTCCTGGATAGGGGTGGACTCATTGCTTTTTGTTGTTGTCTGTTTGTCTTGTTTGTCTTTGGCCATTTTGTTTCCTCTTTGGTTTCTTGCCATCTTCTGCTGTGGAATAATCCTCTTGTGCACTGTAAAGATTTGTCACTTGAATTGTTTTAATAAAATGCTGATTGGCCAGTAGCCAGGCAGGAAGTGTAGGTGGGGCAACCAAACTAAGAATGCTGGGAAGAGGAAGGGTGGAGTCAGCAGTTGCCAGCCAGATGCAAAGGAAGTAAGATAAGAATGTCAGACTGTGGAAAGGTACCAAGCCATATGGCCAAATATAAGAATTACGGGTTAATTTAAGTGTAAGAGCTAGTCAGTAATAAGCCTGAGATATATATGTATATGTATGCACAAATACACAAGTACAGCCTGCTGAGTCCATTTTTATTGTTTGTATGTATATGGTTTCAGTGCTGACTGCTTTGTGCTGGATAGTTAAGAAAGGGGTTCATCTGTGGGAGAGGCTAATTCTTACTCTCCCAGCAGACATTATTTTGTATCTAGGAGGGTCACAGTGAAATTTTCCTCCTTCTGCATTCACATCTTTAGTTTGATGTTCTTTTCTGGTCTTGTTTATGCAGCCCTTCCAATAGACTTCCCAGTACTCTGTCTCTTCAAACCTTTCTGCCCTGTCTTCTGTGATGTTTCCTGAGCTGTAGACTCAGGAGCTGTGATGTAGATGCATCCAGGGGGCTAGGATCCCCATGATCTACTGATCTCTGTATTTGTGTCCAGTTGCAGTTTTCTATGATGGTCTTCATTTGCTGTAAAGCTTCTTTAAATGCAGGGGTAGTAGCTACACTTATCTGTGGGTATTAGAATAAGATTTAGAATGTAGTTAGAAATGTTGGACTAACAAGTGGGGGTAGCAGATTCTCTTCCCAGATCCATGATCTCAGGGACCCCAGAAAGTTGGCTAGGTTTCTAGCACCAGGCATTGTTTCCCTCCTGTTGACTTGGCCTGAAGTTCATCTAGTTGGCTAAGTTGGCTACCACCCACACCTGAGTTCCACTTACTGCACTTTTATGAATATCTTGCCAACTGTGGTTATTGTTGTAGTCTATAGGAGTTGCAGCTCTGTAGAACTGTTTGTTTCCCATTCTTGGCAGGTTATATTGTGTTTTTGGTATCATGGAAGCTAGAATGCAGAAAGGAGGCTTTCAGGTTAGATCCAGCTCAAGTTTTGTGTCTTAGTATTTGGTGTCATCAGCAATAAGAGTTTACATTTAACCTCTGAGAGACAACCAAGGGCTACACTGACAATGTATGTTTTTTCAGAAGTCACTTGGGAACTACACTGACCAACCATTCAAAAGAAAGTTTCTTGTGCCTGGTTCTGGAGTTTTTACTAGTCTATGACTCCTGTGGGAAGCATTGTCAGCCCAAGAGGCATGTCTTACTTAGGGTTCCTATTGTGTGAAGAGACACCATGACCATGACAATTCTTATAAAAGAAAACATTTAATTGGGGATGGCTTACAGTTTCAGAGGTTTAGTCCATTATCATCATGGTGGGACATGATGCTAGAGAGGTAGCTAAGGGTTCTACATCTTGATTCACAGGTAATAGGAAGTGAACTGTCTGTGTCCACACTGGGTATAGCTTGAGCACAGGAGGCCTCAAAACTCACTAACACAGTGACATACTTCCTTCAACAAGGCCACACCTACATTGACAAAGCCGCAGTGCTAATAGTGCCATTCCCTATGAGCTTATGGGGGACAATTACATTCAAACTACCACAAGGCATAACTCTTTTTAAGAGATACATGTATATATACTTATATGTGGATGTTTACATATATATATATACATATATATTTATAGTGTATAATTTTGGGTTAATATAAAATAATATCATTCCTTGAGGATTTATCAAACAGGCTTGCTGTTATTTGTTCCTGCTCCCTTCTTTTGTATTGACTTCCCGTAATTTCTTGGTTGGAAGGCTTTTGTCTTTTAGCACTTGAATGTATGGTCCCATTCCCTCCCCCTTGTATTTTTGTTTTCTGCTTAGAAACCTATGGATAATTTTACAAGCAATTTTCTTGCATATGATGATTTTCTTTTCTTTTGCTGTTTTCAAAATTATATATTGACACTTTGATTATAATATATGCTTATATCAACTTCTTTATTAATGACTATAATTGTTTTACTGTGCTGTGTTGGTCTTGAATTTCTGAGGCAAAATGGTCTTGTCTAGGTTCCTGTACTTTCATATTCTTGGCTTCTTAGTTTTGGAAAGATAGTTTGGTTGTTAGCAGAGTGTTCAGATAATGAAAAACTTGAGTTTTTTTTTTTTTTAATAATTGAAACAAGTTTTTTATTTTTTTTTTTTTTTTTTTTTTTTTTTTTTTTTTCTTTTTTTTTTTCGAGACAGGGTTTCTCTGTGTAGCTTTGCGCCTTTCCTGGAACTCACTTGGTAGACCAGGCTGGCCTCGAACTCACAGAGATCCGCCTGCCTCTGCCTCCCGAGTGCTGGGATTAAAGGCGTGCGCCACCACCGCCCGGCTGAAACAAGTTTTTTATTTACATGAAATCCTCATGAAATGCTCAGAGGCTGCATCCCAGAGGAGCCTGACTCCCTCCCCGAGCAGTCACTCAGTGCTAACTGAGCCCTTCCCTCAGCCGTGCTGGGAGTTGGACTGGCCTGATCTGGTGCAGGTCTTGTGCATGCTGTCACAGCTGCCATATGTTCACATGTGCCGGGACCTGTCATGCCACTGCAGATGTCGACTGCCTCTGATCTTACACCAGAGAAAAGAAAAGAAGGTGGAAAGATTATATTACTTATTCTAAATCCCCTCCATCTCAGAAACTTTACATGAACTTATCAGTGTTCTAACATCATCATTGACAAGACTATTCCATGTATTCCATGTATTCGTCCCGAAAGCACAATAAACTGCCTGTGCACATATGTACGGATTTCTGAATTCTGTGTTATTCTTTGTTCTGCTAATTAATATTTCTCATTGTATGCCAACACAGTGATTATTATGACTTTATAGTAAATCTTTAAACCAAACACTGGAAATCCTCTAACTTTGATTAAAATGCAACTGTTTTATCTATAACAAGTTCTTTATATATCCACATGAATCTAAAACCTATTTATCACTTCTTATCAAAAGAATCCAGTCATGCTTTTAATTAAACTGCATTAAATCTGTAGACCAAACTTAAGGATGACGGTATTTTTTTTTTATAACTATTTCCTTTAGTCTATGAACATGGTATATCTCTCCATTATTTAGGTCTTCCTTTTATTTCTCTAGCAATGTTTTATGGTTTTAGGTGCATAGATATTGTATTTTATCTAGTTTATCTTAGGTATTTTATATATTTTGTTGTCTTTCGAGCAGTATTATTTAAAGTTTATTTTACAATCATTTGTTATTTGCTCTATTTTGTCATTAAAATGGAGCAATTACAAATACATCAGTTCTATTGTAGACTGAGTTAGCAGTGGACTTTTTAATCTCTTACCCTGAAAGTAACTTCCAAGAGTCTGTTTCATTTCCCAGGTTCAGACACAGGTATTGATATACAATAGACACTCAACAGATTTTTGGTTTGAATGAAGATATCATTTTGAAGATCAAATTCATTTTTATTTAGTTTTAAAAGGACCATTAAACAGCACTGAGAATTCAGAACCCTTCGCCTGCACTATACTAAACAGGAGAGTGAAATGATTTGACAGTTACTTGATGGATTTAAAAAGCGTAGCATATTTTTCTGCACTTGATTGGCATTCAAATTATCCATTGTTAATATTAACAAGATAAATGTCAAATCACATCCTCACATGTATTATCTCAGGAGGGAAATCTAACAAAAGAGAAATGGGAAGAGAGCCTGCTAATCCCGTGTGTAGCAGTATTGCACAGTGGCAGAAGCTGGTGTAGCTCAGGGGTGTCGAAGCCCCCTGAGCAGTGGATGGCCAGGACATAAAGAACCGTAAGAAAAGAAGAGCTTCAAGGGTCAGGGGATATTCAACTTAGTTTAGTTGACAGTCACTTCTTTTCATATTATCTGGATGAGGAGGTTAACTTACCATCACATAAATAGCTTTAGAGAGGGGAGGAATTCAGTGTCTTGGTTTTTCCTGTCCATTTCTGCTGCTATCAACATACCAGGGCTGATGAAGTCATTAGAAATGCATTTCTTATAGTTCTAGGGACTTAAAGTCCTTAGCAAGCTAGATGTGCTGCCCTCTCCCAAGATGTTGCCTTATTGCTTCAAAAAGGATGAGCACTGTATACTCACATGGCAGAAATAATGGGACAGTGAAGAAGGTAGTTCCTGAGTGAGGCTCCTTTGATAAGGGCTGTAGCACCATGGATGAGAAGTCTTTGTGGCCTAATCAAATCCTGAAGACCCTACTCTTAACACTGTTGGGTTGGGGGCTAGATCTCAACTTATAATTTGGAGAGGATTCCAGATTCAGCCTCCACTGTATAGTGAGCAGTGTCACCACCTGTTTTTTGAGGCATGAAGCTATTAATAGAAGCCGTGCTGCATGCAGACCTGCCCTCCCCCATTACATGGTCTGTTTGATCTATATAGTATTTAACTTTTTAAAAATTTATATCCAAGAGCAAGAGCAGGAGTTCAGAAGTGGAGAAAATAGAGGAACTTACTTGCCTGTGTGTGTGTGTGTGTGTGTGTGTGTGTGTGTGTGTGTGTGTTGCAGAATACAACTTTTTCCCTCTTAAGTTCATGCAAGAGAAAATTTTGGCTATGCACAGATTATGTCTTCCTCTTATGCTAAGTTCATGCAATAAGTGAACAGTGCTCTTTTATTGAAGTTTCAGTTTATGAACTTCCAGTATCAGAGTTCAATGGTGGTACCAAAGAAAACAGCATAATATGATAAAACAGAAGGACAGATAGATGGGTGGATGGGTAGAATTCACATAGCTATATAACTTGCTGTAGTGTGTGGCTGCAAGTATTCTTTTTTAACATTAGTTATTGCTAATCTTTTATTGTGCCTGTTTTCTAAATTTAAGGTTGTTGTAGGTGTATAAGCAGGGGAATAGAGCCTACATTTATGATTCATAATCTCAGGGTGAGGAATGCATTGTGGGTCATACATCACATCCTGCTTTTGGGGTGCCCTTTTTTAGTCTGAAGTCCTCAGATCTTCCACATTCCTCCCCAACATCATGATCAGGTAGGTTCTTTATAACATCAGCCTGCTCTCTAGTTCCAGCTTAAATATTACTAGCTTTTTTCTTGCGCGCGCGCACACACACACCCACTCCAGGGCGGAGGCTTTCCAGCCCAGCGGCAGTTGTTGTCAAGTGTCTCAGCTCGTGCCCAGCATCGGTGGTACTGGAGACTGGAGTGGGCTCATGGGTGCTGCTCTATGACATGGTCCCGAGAAGAGTGTCAAGGCTAACCTCAGGACCACAGAGCACAGAGAAGGATCACCTGAGTGTCACTTTGAAAGCTGTATACATATTACACATCTAATCCATTATTACAGCTGCCACCTCCCCCATCATAACCGTACATATGTACACTCCACTCCCACATACTAATACACATACACACAGACAAGCCTACATACATTCCTTACATACCCACAGATGTGAGCACTTTTCATTTAAAACACTGAGAAAACCCTTATCAAGCAGTAGTATCTTGGAGAACAGTGAAGCTTTCCCCCCACATCTCTTGAGCTGCTTACAAAGAAAGCACAAGTCTCAGGGATGAGCTCATCTGTGCATCTGTCATGGGCACTGCTCGCTGACGGAGGACAGAGTCCATTGTAGTAAAGGGGAAAACAGAGTCTAAATCCCTATAAAATGTTTCGTTTTAGAAAACGCCCCATGTCAGCCCAGTCTTTGGCTCATTTGTACTTTCTTGGTTTGGGGTGGCGGGGGTAGAAGGGTATGTTGTGGTCAGAGGATAAAAGCAGATAGGGTGAGATGTGAATGGGACATAGGGAGGTCTCTGCTTTGGGACACTGTTTGGGCTACAGCCATCTCAGTGCTGGTTCAGGTTCTATCTCTCATGGCCTTGGCTAAGTTTTTAATGTTACTCTGTGGTGGTTTGAATGATAAATAGCTCCCCAAATCTTGAGCATTTGAATACTTGGTCCTCACTTGGTGACACTATTTGGAGAGATTTAGACAGTGTAGCCTTGTTGGAGGAAATAGTTCACTGGGGGCAGGCTTTGAAAGTAAAGATCCCTCACCTATTGCTAGTTTGTTTCCTCTTCTCGGTGTTTGTGGTTCTAGGTAGGAGCTCTCAGATTGCTGCTCCAGCTGGCATGCCTTCACTTCCGGGTGATAGGGGTGGACTCTTAGTCCCTGGAACTGCACACCCAATGAACCTTCTCTCCCGTTAGTTCCCTTTGTTGAGGTGTTTTTTCACAGCAATAGAAAAATAACTAATACAGAAGCTGGCTGTTGAGAGTAGACTGTTGCAGTGAAGAATGGGACCATGGTGTTTTTTATTTTGAGGAATGTGGGAGATTTGGGGACTTTGGACTAGAAAAGCCCTTGAGTGTTATAAACATGAATTAATGGGCCTTTCAAATAGGAGCCTGGAATACAGCAGTACTGAGAGCACTGATCCCAGCCCAAGAGGTTTCAGAGGGAAACAATCTCAGCAAGCAGACTAGAAACCATTTCTGGGATATTTTGCCAAAGATTGTGGCTGCCTTCTGCCTGTGTCCTGAGACTGACTGAAAAGGAATGACTAGTTTCTGTGTTGGAGGAAATGTCAAGACAGCATGGCACTGTGGTGAGGTTATTATTACTGACTGCTCTCCTAGTTTACAGAAAAAGAGCAAGTGAGACAAAGAGAATACCAAATGCACAATTTGAAGAGAGAGCACTGGGGAACAACGCCACACAGAGGCCTGTGTTGGAAGAAATTAGGAGATTGAGGGAGGCCTCATCTGCACTGGAATGTAGGAAGGACACTCTGAGGCAAGGCCCTGCCCAGCTAAGCTTCCAACCTGTGAAAGACTTAAGGAATTATCTGCTCCTAGAAAAGAACAACAAGCAAAGCCTCTGCCAATGTCACTCAAGGGGCCAAGGATCCATCTGAAGCTGTCAGCTGACCTGATAGTGTTATCTCCATGACTCAGTCTTTAGAATCATAAAGGCCACATAAATGTAGAGATTGTGGAATCTTCTGTGATTTCAGAGAGCAGATGAGGCCAGGCGATGTGTCAGGGGAGCCCCTACACAAGGACTCTGAGAAGGTCAGCAGCCCTTAGAAGCCATTGCCTGAAGCTGTGGAAGTGAAGTCTAGGTGGCACTGAGGACCTCAGGATGTTGGAGATTGTAGACGAATTTCTAAATGAGCCAAATACAGGGGTAATAACTGAAGAGATCAGAGAAATAGCAAAGGGCCACTGACTAGCCTTAACTTACCACCATGCCATAGCTTCCCAAGAGAGAGAGTTTTGTCCTGTCTAACCTGCACTTTTATTGCCTTCCTGTTCTGCCTTCTCATTGGCTCTAAGCCCAGTCACATAACTTCCTTGTCACTGCCTGTCTCTGCAGACCTCCAGGTCTCTATGGTCGGTACTGGGATTAAAGGCGAGTGTCACCACACTTGACTGTGTCCTTGAACACACAGAGACTCTGGCTGCCATGTGATCGGATTAAGGGCATGTGCTACCACCACCTGACTTCTGTTTATGGCTCTCTGTAACCTCTAATTTCCAGGCAAACTATTTATTAACATACAAATAAAATATCGTATTTCAGCACAAATAAAATATCACCACAAGAGATGCCATGAGACATGTGAAAGGAGGAATCTGTGACAGGGAATGGAGCCAGGCCAAGGGAGAGAATGCAGGGAAGTTGGAGGGGCAGAGTCATCTAAACCAGTTGAAACTAAAATCCCCAAACACTGAACATGGATTTGGAATTTGTCCTACCTGGTCTGGTCTTGCTTTGGTCCAGTCTTTCCTCACTATGTCGCCTTTCTCCCTTTTGGAATGGTAATAAATGTTTTGTGCCATTATATGTTGGAATTACATAGGGGTTGCCTTGAGTCTCAGAAGAGACTTTGGACTTTTAAACTGTGTTGAGACTGTAAAAGACCATGGAGACTTGAAGTTGGACTAAATGCATTTAGCATTGTGATGTGGCCATGAAACTATGGGGGCCAAGAAGTGAAGTGTGATGGTTTGAATGATAAGTGTCCCCTGTAGTCTCAAGCATTTGAATACTTGGTCCTCACTTGGTGATACTGTTTGGGGAGGTTTAGGAGGTGTAGCTTTGCTTGAGGAAGTATGTCACTGGCAGTAGGCTTTGTGACTAAAAATTCATCACTTATTACTAGTTGGCTCCCTCTTCTTGTTTTCTGTGGTATGAGATCTGAGCTCTCATCTCACTTCTCTAGCAGCCATGGGTGTTGTTTCCCTGTGATGGGGATGGAAACTTCTCTCCCTGGAACTGTAAGTCCAAATGAACCATCCCTTCTACAGATTGCCCTGGTCATGGTGTTTTATCACAGCAATGGAGGAGTTACTGATACAGTCCTCAGGCTTTGCCAGAACAAGAGGCACCCTTACAGTATGTACTTCAGTGTGGCCATAATGCTAATAAGGGAATGTGTTTACAATACAGTAAGAAATGTAAAAAAATAGCAAATGCTACTTTCTGTTAATAAACAGAATTGTGCCTGGACCTACCTAGGCTCCCACACACTCTGCACTGCCCTCTCCCGCCAGCCCCTATTCTCAGGACTTCAGGAAAAGACAGATTGAGTGAATAAGTATGGAGACAATAAGTATGCTGTGGCCTAGTCTTCTGTTCCTGCCTCCTCACTTCTTCACCGCTTACTGGATTCCAGACAGACAGACAGACAGACAGACTAGATAGACACTTTTATTATGGGTTCTTTGCATTCATCAGCGTTATAAACTAGCCAGGTCTGGTGACAAACACCTGTAACCGGCACTGGAGCGGCTATATTAGAAATAGCGAGTTCTAGGCCAGCCTGGTTGGTCCCTCCCCACTCCCTCTCTGTCTGCCTGTCTTCTCTCTCTCTCTTCTCTCAGTATTTGTATGCACATGAGACAAAGATTTCCAACTTTTGCTGTTTATCTGAATTGATCCAAGCAGTGAGCATTTAACTTGAAATGTCACAAACCAGGGGGCAGCTTTGGATGTCACTTGGTTCCTTTCCTGCGGGGCCATTCAACCAGCCAAGAGGAGCCTCAGTCGGACTTTTTTATAGTAGGTGTTGCAAAACAGTGACCAATGCTTGGATCAGGGCCCACAGATGTGTTTTGTTTGGCTCACATGGCATGTTTTAAAGTTTTGAATGTTTCCAGCATTTAAGAATAAGAAATCTTACATAAAAATTCAGATTTCCAGCTTATTTTGGAAATCAGATCTGGCTCCTGTCGGGGCTCCCTTCGTGTGTTTCGGAATGTAAGTGTTGGCTGAGCGTTAGCCACGCTGGGAGGGGCCCAGGCTCAGGCAGTTCCCAGGCTTGTTCTGCCTTCTGTGGACATTCAAATCCTAGACCTTCAGTCCCAGTGTGGGATCTACAGTGCTTTAAGATGGGGCTTTAAGTTCCTGGTCTGAGGGTTGGAAAAGGACCTTTGCCTCAGTTTGCTAATTTGTAAAATGAATGGGGACTCCAAGTTAGTGGGCTGTGTGTTAATGTTACTCTTCACTCTAAATCTCTCAGTGTCTTTCTGCTTCCTTTTCTGAACCTGTGGGAATCAAACACTTATAAGTTTAGACCCAGCAGCAGAGCAGAAGGCACCAGGTGAACCCCGGTGGCATTGTTCACTTGAAGCAGACTTTATAGTGTGTTAAGTACTGGGTATAAAATTCTGTTTTTGACTCTAGGAGGGGGTTGGCTGCAAATAAACACTGTTGAGTAAATAGACCAGTCAGTAGTATGGGTATGCGGATTTGGTGTGCATCATGCTGTGAGGAGCTGTTGTCCTCAAGGCTTTTATATTCTGTCAGGGTCCACAGGTCATTCCACAAAAGACCACCACTCATGTATGCAAAAGCAAGAACGTTTATTTCTCAAGAGAAGAATTCCTGCATGCAGGAGTCCGCCACACAACAAAATGGTGACGACCCCCAGAGAAGCTCGCAGTCTCCCTTTATAGACAGCCAGAGGGGATTAGGTCATCCTAAACATGATTGACAGAGCGAGCAGCAGCCACACTAGTATGTTTCTGATTGGCTGGGGTGTAAGTGCTGAATCATGCCTGGTATGTAATATCTACCCCACCTGCCTTATCAGAAACCAAAACAGAAACAGAAACTGAGACCTAAACAGAAACTGAAACTTCACTGAAACTCAGGCCTGGTGGAGATTGGGACTGGGAGAAGCCCACCTTGGTACAACTGAGGCCTCTCAATACCAATAATCATCTTATGATAGACACATAATAAAATAACACATATGTCTAGGGAAGATTGAGTTCTATTAAACTCCACTGCCAAAGGAAATGAGAAAGGATAGTTTATCATTGGTGTCTTCAAAACCAAACCAAACCAAACCAAAACCTACTCTCTCTTGGAGGCTTCTGAAAGTAAAGAAAATAAGATTCTGGCTTGCAGACCATGGCCATGGGACAGTGGCAGCCTTAAATGCCTTTTACGGACTCCAGTCCACTGCCTTAAACACATAATGTTTATAAAAACTGACAGTACTAAAGCACATTTATGCCCAAGAGAGAGAGGTACAATATCTGTAATGAGTGTTGTCATAGTTCCAGGATTTAAAGCTGCAGTTGGGGAGGCAAAGCCTTCACTGTGGTCCCTCCTCTGTGTTCCTGACTTCAGCGTGAGTTGATTTTCAGGAGTGCCAGTACTCTACCCTAGCCCTTTGATAACTTATTTTTTAGAGTCATAAAATACACAGGCTCAAGCTACATATTTTAAGATATGATGCACTGTACATCCTTTGACAAGAATGGTTATGTTTTTGAGATTTATTAATTCCAATACAACCATTTCTTTTGTAGCCATTTAAATTACATTCTAGAAAGATTAAGCTACAACTTTTATTGGGAGTGTTCAAGCCATTTCCTTACAAACAACTGAACTTGAATATCCTTGCACTCACTCATTGCTCACGTGTTCGAGTTGCTCAAGAAATACAGCTACCATAGTTCCCAGATGTCAGAGTGGGGAGGAGATGGAGAGGGAGGGGGGAGAGGGTGAGAGAGAGAGAGGGAGAGAGAGGAAGAAGGGGAGAGGGGGAGAGAGGGAGAATGGGAGAAGAGAGAGGGAGAGACAGAGAGAGAAAGAGAGAGAGGGACAGAGGGAGAGAAGGAGAGGGAGAGAGAGAGGGTACAATTGTAGGTAGGAACAGTAATTCTTATTTTTATATTTTTGGAGTGTAAACAACACCGATAACACAAGGTTAGAACAAAACAAGACCAAAATCTTGCCAGTTTAGCTGTTGACCGAATTCTGTATTTACTGTGCTCCCTCTGATGTCTGTCCAATACCTTCTTGCCCCCTTTCATCTCAGTTAGGCAAAGTCTCTGCCATTTTAATCATTAAAACATTCTCAGTTTCTCTTCTTAAAGTTCTCCACAAAGAGAAAAGGTTTCATTTCCTCTGACTACAGAGTCACGGTTGGAAGTTGTCTGTTCAGACAACAGACAGGGAAGGGGCAGCAATCACAAACACTAGCAAAGTTATCTTGAAAATGTTTTATGTTTAGCTGTTCAGAGTCAGCTTAGGACTAAGCAGAAAATGTCTCTGGGGTTAGTCTGACTAACTTCAGTTAGTACAGTGGTCTTTTCTACTGTACTTTGTCCATACCAAACTGTGCCATGGCGTAAGCCCCACACAGGTTGGCTAACAGTAGAGGACATTCATTATTTAGAACTGTTTTAGTTAACACTTTTATGATATTTTCTTTGTCCTTGAAAACTGTGTTTGTTGGAAGCCACACACGCTGCTTCGGTATGTGGCATAATTGAAGCAGAGACCCTTTTTATAAACTAGTGAGATTAGTGCTTTACATCCTCACCTGAAGTTAATGCTGGGTGTGCGACTGTGTGCATGTGTGCACACAGCATGGGTGATGGTGCACAGCGGCGCACATGCAGAGGTCCTCTGGGACAGTCTTGGGGGCCTTCCACCTTTTGTTTGAGACGGGATCTCTCATGGGCCTGGGGCTTCACCATGTAGGCCAGCCCAGCTGGTGTACAGACTTCCAGGGTCCCTGCCTCACATCTTGTCACTGCTGACTCCAGGATGAAGGGACCATACCTTTTTACACGAGTTCCAGGTTTATAATATTTGAAGTGGTTAATGACAACAGTTTATTTTGTGGGCTGGGTTATAATTGATTGTATAAATGTCTGAGGGTTAATTATAGAGTATGTTGGGACTAGTCATCACATTTATCAGTCAGATGATTTGACAGTGGGGACAAGTGTTAAGGACAATTATGAAATAAAGAGAATAAGGAGACACATGATGAAATAAAAATACAATTTAAGTTTGACACAGAATCTCTGCCTGATGGTTTTGGGAGGAAGTGAGCTATCCATGCATATACTCACCTACTGCATTTGTAGACTCTGTTAGGGAACCAGGCTCCCCAGATGTGCTTTCTACATCTGGTGACCACTGACTGAGCACCAGGGTCAGAGTTTCATTTGTACTCAAGCATTATACTGTACCACATAACTCCATACAATTATTATGTGCCAGTTAAGATATCAATGGTGCTGAGCTCTTGAGGAATATCTTACATGTAGTGATTTTTCTGGTTGGGTATACTTATGTGAATAGTGTGAAGATGCAGGATGTTTCTGCCTCTTTATAAGATGTCCTTTGTACAACTTAACCCTCTTCTGATGCCCTCTTCTCATGGAAGTCACTGCTCTATTTGTTTCCTGTAGTTCTGCTTTTCTACAATGTCGTATTGGTGTTGTGACCTCTTGTATTTGGTTTCTGTCTCTAAGTACAAGATCTCATTGGTTCCTTCAGGCTAGGCACACTTCTGTACTCTTCTCTACGCTACTGAGCAGTACTGTGCTGCACTGAGCTGAGCTGTACAGCACAGCAGTTTAGTTATTCACTAGTGATGGACATGCTGGTTTTTCCTCTCTCTTTCCACAGTTTTGAATAGACTGTCTTGGAATATTTGTCCACAGGCAGTTTGATGTATTTTAGGTAAGTATTCTGGACTGGTTAGTGTCTCAGATACTTACAGGTGCCTTAAATAACAGATTGATGGGTTTTCCAAGTAGGTGTATGGCTCTCCATTCCTGCTGGCCATGCCCAGAAGGTCAACTAGTGTCTGTTTTGGTAGCTCTTTGCACTGTCAGTTCCAAAAATTTGAAAGTTCTGTTTGAATCTTTTGCCCATGTTTAAAATGAGCATTTAAATCTGAATTAAGGGAGTTTAAAAATAATTCACATACCTGTTTTACTAGAACAGTGTCTGAGAAGTGTTTTCTTCTGATCTACAACTTTTAAAAAATTTTTAAGATTTTTAGTGTCTTTCAAGCGATTTTTTATTTTAATGAATCTAATTTGTCATGTTCATGTTTAGTGACTTTTATTTCCAAAGAACTCTTTGCCTCCTTCAAACTTACTTTAATGATGTTCTAACTACATTTAAAATTAATATGATTAGCATATTTTCTTTCCCCCAGCTTCCAGAAAGACATGTTTTAGGTAGACAAAATATCTTTAAATTTCAAGGAATGGGTTTGGTTACTAATTTTACAAAGCACAATATAGACAGGATTTTCTCTGCTTGCAGCTGTTTTATATTTAGTAGCATTTTTTCCAGATTGATAGTCGTATTATTTTATATTTAGTGAATCTTTGGACAGACACACTCTCCATATACCACAACAACTTTTTGTTTTCTCTTGGTTCATCTCTCTGAGGTGACTCTGCAGTCATTAACAGGGAAGTGTGCTCTGCCTCCCATTTTCAAATCACCTGAGAGTCCCTTGTATTATATCTGCTGCGGGTTGGAGTTGGAGTGTATACATAAAATTGTTGTTCATTTGGAGAATTTCCATTTAGTCCAAGTTCTCCCAAATTCTACTTTCAACTTGTTCTGCTTGGTTCCAAAGGATTTAGTCTTTTTTTTTCAAGCTGTTTTGAATCTTTTTGAAAGCCTATTCAACGAATTTGAGTTCTTTGGGGTGGGGGTGATCTAGTATTTCACGAGCTGTCTCTCCATGATATTTCTTCTTGTACACTGTAGCTTTCTATTGTGAATTGGTATTTTACAGAGGAAAATCTGTATATGGTATGGTTTTTTTGTTTTGTTTTTGGTGGGGTCTCTGGGATGTGAAATGATATTATGGAGAAATCTGTGACTATTTGATGTTGGAGTCTATGATGTGGTTTAGCATTCCTAGAGTATTTATTTACTGGCTTAAAGCTCCTGTATCAGGATAGCACAGCACCCACACCTTAAATGGACTCCACTCTAAGACCACTCTCCCAGTAGCACCAGCTGCCTCTTATTGTTCAAGCTTTGCCTTCATTCTTAAAAATCATCTGTGTTCAGTCCTCCAAATACCCTAACTGTAGGGTTATCGGTAAGCACTGCCATGTCTAGCTTTATATTGGTTCTGGGAATCTGAACTCAAGTCCTCATATTTCTATGGCAGGCACTTTACCAAATGGGTCACCTCCTAAGCCTGTGGAAATAAGCTTTAATGCAAAATTAAAGTGTGTCTCTCTACAGTAGATGATTGACCATATTACCAGAAATCCAGTCTTCGTGATGACTCTAGGTTTTACTAAAAGTGCCTTAAGAACTCAGTCTCTAAAAATTTTTGCTATTTATTTTTACTTCAGGGATTTCAAATCAACCACTGGATTGTTTTTCCAAAGGCTGGAAGACAAACCCTCCTTCATGGAGCATACAACTTACAACTTTCATAGACCTTATGAGAAGGCCTTTAAAAGCTTCTGGACAGTTGCATCCCCACCACCTGAGTTCCTGTTCAGTTTTCCATTTCCATTTTCAGCTAGGTAGCCCATATGCTTCAGTTTTGCTCTGGGATACCATGTCTTCTTGCTTTGATGTCAGCATCAGTAAATGTGTGCAGGCATTCATCTCTGGTTGTGTCTTACCCTTCTTCTGTCACAAAGTGATCAATGGGTAAATATTATAATAATGTTCCACTTTCTCCGTGTACATCTGGAGACTTATAGAGAATAGAAAATTAACTCTTTTATGAGCAAACAACTTCTAGGTATTTGCATCCATCTGAAGTGTGGGGTGGCTTGGGATTTTATCACACAATAGTTTTCTCCCAGACCGCAAGCATAGACTTCTACAAGGAAGAACTGTGTAATGAGATAACATATAACCACCACCCTGAGACCTTGCATAGTAACTACACAAAGAAGGGTACAGCCATGGAGGAGACAGGAAATGGAGAAGGATCTCTGGGAGTCTGAATCAGACTCTGAGGACACTAATAGATTTGAAATGATGAAAAAGGAACTTCTGACAGAAAGGCAACATCATGAAAGTACAATGTGTGTGTAATATGAGGGTAGGAAAGGATCCCAAATGTTTTCCACTTCATCCACACAAGGGAAACAGCACACAAGGAAGGCCCTTCAACATGCAGAGTAATTCCATGTTTCTTATGTGGGTACCTCCACAAGGAACACTTTCATGGGTGGGCAAGTTCATAGCTACATCATCTTGTTTAGTAAAACAAAAACTAAAAGGCAGACATCTTGTTTACTTATAGGTACTCAGAAGCATCTCTAACCATACATAACCTTTTCATTTTCCTTACATGCTTTTAGACAGAATGATGTGAGTGCCCCCTCTTTTACGGGGAAAAAATCCTTTTATGTTTAGTGTAATGTTTGTCTGGGAAGCAAAATGTGAAATACTTCTAGATGGCCAAAAGGGGAGAAGGGCATAAAGACAAATTGGAAGTCTCTCTTGGTACCTCCTTTCCTCAGAATTTCTCTTCTCAGAGTGATTTCTCCAGTACTAGTGCATGGGAATGTATTTTTCCTCTAGGAAACTTAGCTCTGTTTCCACTTTGAAATTTTTTTTTGTGTGTGTTGTGTGTCTCTGTGTAGTGATGGGGGTGCATTTATACACATGTGTGGTTGTATGTTTAGATGATAGAGGCCCATACTGGGTGTCTTTCTCCACCTTGTATTGAGGCAATGTCTTTCACTAACTCAGAGCTCACTGATGGACCAGACTGGCTTGTCATCAAGCTCTGGAGACCTGTCTGCCACATCACTAGTCTATTGTGGGGTTAAGATCTCATGTCTGTTTTTTGCGTGATTACTGGGGGGCCAAACTCAAGTCCTTATGCTTGTATGGCAGGCATTTTGTCACTGGAGCGTTGGCATTCCTGCCCTCAACTATTTATTTACATCTTGAAGCACTCCTACTCTTGGTGACCGAAGACATGAATTCACTACATCCCACAGCATGGGCTCTAGAACAGCAGACCCACGAGCTTCCCACCAAAAGGGTTATTCTTGTAGGACTTTGCGGTCTCCATCCCATGACCATCATTCCTATCTGTGGGTTTCACACCACAACTGATGGGAGTTCCGTAGTCTCTCCAGGGTTCTACAGGGATCTTATCCTTCAAGGGCGAGAGCAGGCTGGGAAAGCTGTTACACACATGTTTGTAATCACCCGTATTTGCATTGCTACAAATAAAAGATACATTCTTCCTGAATATGCTCTGTGGAGATGGTTAGGAAAATCTGTTCCTAGTTAAGCTTCCTCCCTTTGATACATGTTTCCAATTGCTAACCAAATGCTGCTTTAATTTTTGTTTATAGGAAGCTGAAGCAAGTAAAAGAAGACCGTTGTTTGGAGCATGTGCTGGGCTTGGCTAGCCCAGAGGCTGATGTCACCAGCAGTCAGAGTTCCAGGAAGACGCCACCTGTCGGACATAGGAAAACCCAGTAAGATGCTGCTACTCTGTTGTATTTTGTGTGCTTGCAGGGTGGAGGCTTAACTAGTAGAATATGCTTCTCATGGGAACTGAAGGAACAGTATTACCAGTGTGGAGAGCCAGGGGGACTCTGGCTGTCACGTAACAATTGCATGGCAAGCTTAAAGCCTTTTCTGCTATAAACAAACGTTCATAATTGGGTCCATGTTTCCCCTGTCTTTTCTTGTAACCTTCTTGTTCACAGGCACCCCATACTCTGTTATCACCTCTCCTATTCGGCTCACTTTCCTTCCCACTCATGTTTTCCTTTCCACACCCACACCTCCCACATCTCACCACATATCTGCCTCCTTTGCTTCTCAGGAGCTTCGAGTCTCCATGCGCTGTGGCTCTCTAATTCCTTCTGTGTTGTTAAGTGGAGGCACTTGGCAGCATGACTTACCTTAGGGTCCCAGCTTTGTCCTTCTCCTTTATTCCTCCTGGAAGCCCATCCTCATTTCCTGTTTCCTCCATGACTGTGCCCTTCCCTGTGTAGACAAACATGTATGCTTATATATGCTTTACCGTCCTCTATAAAGAGCGGAGAGACTAGTGTTGGGATTAATCCCTCTACTACTTCTCTTCCTGCATGTCCCATGAGTTTCTCAATGTGAAGAGAGCTTATTGTTTTCCCTAGCATTGCCAGCTAGAAATAACAGAGAAAACATGTAAAGATGTGGCCTGCCAACTTCTGAAAGTTACTGAGATTGAGAACACCAAGGTCTCCTATGGAGGAGTTGTGTTTGATTCCTGGCTGGGATCACAAAAGAGTTTTTCCGAAGTCATTGTGTCTCACTGAGGCTGGATATGGACGCTGCTGTTGTGTTTGCAGCCTTGTTTACCAGGCAGATAAGAACCTTCCTGTATTTCATCAACAGACTCTGAATTATGTTTTGCTTACATTGATTTATAACTAATGTTATCTGTATTTTGTATTAGAAGCTAAAAACCTCTGTGTTTCAGTGTCTCAGCTGAGATTTGTGGTGAACCAGAAGCCTCCCACAGCAGCACGTTATACGGTCACATGTAGCACTGGAAAGCTGGCCTCCAGGCTAGTGACTCTCCGCAGTCCATCTAGACTGCAATGTGGAGAATGTAGGACTGTTAATAGGAAAGGAGCAGCCATTCCCTTCCTCACCCTGACACCCCAATTCTCAGAGAAAAGAACCGCGTATGCCTTTTGTGTCCAGGTGTCCCATCCCAGTTCTTAGGTTGAGACAAGATAAGAGAAAGTGTGGATGCTCAGTTTTGCTTTTTCATTTTCTCTCCACGTATTGATTATGTATTATCTGAAAGGCACTGCACTCCTTTGTGAAACTCAGGTCAGATTCAGGCTTCAGTGATCAGTATGTCTGGATGGTAATGTTGCTATGTTTTCTTGATAGCATGGACTAAACTTGTGCATAACTGGTGCTCACTAAGTACCCTGTGCCTTGGGGCCACCAAGATTCTTGGCATCTTAGACACTGCAGGCTTGCCGCATCTCAACATCAATGTCAGTAAGTCTATAGATCGAACTGAGGTCAGTCTGGTGGCCTGGGGCTAACATGACTGTGAAATACCTCCACACAGCTAAGTGAGAAGAGGGGCAGCAGGTCAGAACTCAGATGTCTCTCCAGGCTCCTCCCTCCCATGGAATTTCCCTTCTCAGAATGATTCTTTGGTACCAGTGCATGGGAATTTAATTTCTCCTTGAAAAGATTGGCTTTATTTCCACTTGAAATTTTATTGGTGTGTGTGTATGTGTTGTGTGTGGCGGTGTGCGCATGTGCACATGTGCTTGTATGTGTAGAAGCTAGAGGCCCATATTAGGAGTCCTTCTCTTTTTCTCCACCTTGATTTTGAGGCAGGGTTTCTCAGGGAACTCACAAGCTCACTGGCTGGCTAGGCTGGCTTGTCAACAAGCTCTGGGATCATCTGTCACCTCCCCAGACTACTCAGGGGTTAAAATCTCATGTCTGCTTTGTGCATGGTTACTGAAGGGCCAAGCTCAAGTCCTTTTGCTTGTTTGGTGGCATTTTGTCAATGGAGTGATCGCATCCCTTATGTGGGGGCTAAAGTGGGATAATTGGTGGCCAGAAAGTTAGCAGTTGCAGCTCACAAAATGTTGAAAGGAACTCAAATTCCAGGCTCACGGAGGCTATGTTCCTCCAAACTGTTCTTATTGTCTTGAGTTTGGTTTCCATCTCACAAATCCTTTAGCAGTCTCTTGACTCTACCCTTCAGTTTACTTGTTACTATTGTGTGGTTTCTGCCTGTGTCCAGACACCTGATGTTTTGGATTCTTCAAGTGCTGCTTCACACATGTGTAAGCAACATGTAAGAAAGCAAGTCAATGGTTTTGACTTAGGTATTATCTGGGCAGTGCATAAAGGATCTTCTTCCACAAACATTTGGAATACCCACAACAGGAATGCTGGAATTCAATAGAGTAGAGTGAACTTGAAGAGCTACATCAAGTCTCATCTTCTACAATATAGTGAACCTCTGAGCCCAGCACTGAGAGAAGAAAGAAAGGTCTGGTTAAGACACTTTTGTTATTCACACAAAGAAAAAAAACAGCTTGCTCAAGGCCATGCGAATGTTTCAGAGGAAGGACAAGCACGGAACCCTGGTTTAGACTCTCGGCCCAGTTCCTCCCCTGCATCTGTCTGGCCTCAGATGCCAAATATTTTTGGAGTGGTGCAGGTGCTGCCATTGCAACTATTAGAGAGTAACGCCTCTGCCTTCCATAGGCGCCGTGTGATGTAAGGCTGTCAGAGTGTTTTACTGTGGGAATGCTCAGTCAGGTGCAAAACAGGACACACAAATGAACCTTCCTATGCAGAACACGCTCTTTCAACCACTACCAGTATTTTAGTGTTTTTTAATATTCCATTTCAAAATTACTGAGCATTTTAAAGTATAACATCATACTCTTTCTCCTGCTAACATTTCTGTTTATATTTCTGTTAAAGTATAATTGCCATAATTAATATTACCAATTTCCTAATCTCATCTCATCCTCAGGCTACATTTAGTCATCAATCTTCTCAAGCAAGTTACATTAGACAGGACGAAGAGTCTTCAAAGTGTCTAGGGGCATGCTTTGGAAAGACAGTTTTTCTCTACCATTTAACAGTTCTGACATTTGTGAGTAAAAGAACTGAATAATTTTCTCTAGAAATTCCTGTGTTGCATACTGGATGATCATCTCCTCAAGGTGCTCTTTGACATATTTCCTTAGTCCACATATTTTCTTTGAGTAGGAAAAGCTCCTCAGAGGCTTCATTGATATGAGTTGAAGTTTTGGCAAGAATGGGTTGCTAGCGGTGTGTGTATGTTCAGATCACATCACAGCAAGTTGCACCCAGCAGTCCCACTTCCAGAGGTGTTAAAATTGATTGAGGTGGAGTTTAGGTATTTTGAATCTGATCCATCTATTATGAAGTTCTATCAGTTCTTCATCAAAAGTGTTTAGCTACCATTGCCCTGAACAGCTATTTCTCAAAGGTTGTAAAATTCTGATTTCTAATTATGTCATTGCTTTCTGCAATTATTAATAGGAACTCTTGTGTCAAGGGCATTACAGAGCACATAAGGAAAGCCAACCAGTTCCTTTATTTCAACTTTCAGAAACACAAATGAAAACAGCAGCTTTGGTGTTGATTGAGTCATGAATCAGAGCTTGAAGAACTCGTTTGTCACAAATCTGCTTCTTCAACCTGATATCAGCGTTACCTTGCTGTGAACATTGCTCTATATAAATAAAACACTGATGGCCAGTGACCAGGCAGGAAGTAGGTTGCCAGGCAGGAAGTAGGTGGGACAAGGAGAGAGGAGAATTCTGGGAAGCGGAAGGCTGAGGAGAGAGACACTGTAGCCACCGCCAGGAGAAGCAGCATGTAAAGACTCTGGTAAGCCACCAGCCACGTGGCAAGGTATAGATTTATAGAAATGGGTTAATTTAAGATAAAAGAACAGTTAGCAAGAAGCCTGCCATGGCCATACAGTTTATAAGTGATATAAGCGTCTGAGTGATTATTTTATAAGTGGATTGTGGGACTGCGGGGCTTGGGGAACCTGGAGAGAAGCTCTCCAGCAACAAATGGCGCCCAACAGCTCGAGTTTCCACCTTAAACCTGAGAATATTTAATAACCAATTCTAAACAGAGCCAAAAACAGGTTCCTGCTTCATGTCTCATACGGGCAGCTAGACGCCGCAAAACGCAGGTTTGAACACTGGCAGGTTCCTGGCGTGTGCGTTTGACCGGCAGTATGGTGGGAATGAGGCGTCTGCCAGCAACACATTAAGCTGTGTGGTAGATTTAGTCTTTACTAGTATTAAAAAAAAAAAAAAGGTTTCTGGGCTATACGCTGCTTTGATAAAAGCTTAGACCCACTATTTCTGAGACTTGATGACTCCCAGAGCTGGCGGAAAATGTACCACTGCCATGTTGGGAAGCTGAAGTGGGCAGAGCCAACAGCCACAGCGCCGTTTCAGTCTTAGAATGGTACAGTTTAAAGCAATAGGCTCAAGGTAATATAAAAAATAAGCCATGTAAAGATGGCTACCACACAGAGAATCTGGATTATGTTGTCTTTGATATTTGTAACGAAAGAAAAACATTTAATTGTAAAAGCTGTTCACTCATGCCATTTTAAAGGTACCTTGACTTCAAAATTTGGATATAAGGATATGTTACTTTGGAAAAGAGATTCTACTTTTGTTTCCACAGAAAGCCAGAGGCTGTGGATTTGTTCCAGATTAAGATACATCAGGTTTCACCAGCCAAGACCCCCTGAAAGGTCTCCGATGACACCATGGCCCAGATGATCCAACATCCAGAGCGGTTTCAAGGCAACTGGTTCACACAATACAGCCTCATGGACTACCCCATAGGCCTAAAATTTTCTTTGCGTCCCCATAAGATACAGCGCCCCCTCCAGCAGGAAGTAGTAAGAGATGCTACGCCCAAATTCCCAAATATACCAAGCTGGCTTTAGAGGTGGAATTGGCTCACTCCCACTCTAAACCCAGACATATTGCTTAAAAAAATGGTTAAGAGATTCTTGTGTCCAAAATCAGAAGAGCCCTCTGGTGTGGGACAGAAAAAAAAAAAACAATATTTTTATTTAAAACAGGTTGATTATAAATATGATCTCTTTCTAAAAAAGAAAAGGGGATATGATATGGATATATAGGAGGATATAGAGATGATAAGATAAAAGGGTAGATTAATGAACTTACCTTTAAAGAACAACTTGTTTAAAATGTTTTACATTGGTATAGATTTTAGTTTATGTTTAAAATGTTTTACATTGGTATACATTTTAGTTTATTGATACAAACTTGAAGTTAATTTTGTTATACTGTATATATATATTTCTATTCTTATTTGAGGTATTATGTTTATGTAACTCATTTAAAATTGTAATGGATAATTAAAAAATAGATTAATAATTAGTCATCTATGATAATCATATCTGTAGCCATGTTAGTTAAGTTTTCTAGGTATACATAGACATATTTCAGATAGATAGGTAATCTTCAAACACTTCATAGACCTAGAGAATATGGCATTTAAATAACTTAGAATTCTGTTGACGTGAGACACAATTGCTCCTGGCTGCACCAATTTGATCCGGAGAGAATGTTGGGCTTCTAAGACATTTCCATTTGGAAGTTTATCTTTTTGGCACAAAATGGCCTACTGGGCAAAGAACTGCCCTTGCCTTGATGACTGACAGTACAAATGCAATGCTGTCCTTTCTGGACAAGCGGGACACAAGGAAAGCGACCACTGTACTCTGCCAAGACAGGCTAAGATGGTCTTTCAGAAATCCTGCTTCTGAAAATGGTCTGTCAGATACTCTATAGGCCTGTAGCCAATTTAAATGCACCAACAATGCTAAAAAACATTAGGTTTTTTAGCTGCCAACTGTCTTGGTCTACTTTTGCAAGATTTCCGAAAGTTGCTTGCATCCATCTACCATTTCTCAGGTACCGTTATGTTCCTTCTCAGGTCTTTGATGTGGTTGAAAACTAGATAGTTGTAATTTCCTCAGTTATGATAAAAGATAAGTTAGATATAAAACCTTAAATTCACAAATATAAGATAGATAGGACATCTTTAATATTGTAACTGTAATTCTTGCTCAGTAATTGTTTTGTTGTATGTAATTTTACCATGTTAAAGTTAAAACCTTCCTTTTTAAAAAAAGAAAAAAAGGGGAAGTGCTGTGGATATTGCTCTATATAAATAAAACACTGATGGCCAGTGACCAGGCAGGAAGTAGGTTGCCAGGCAGGAAGTAGGTGGGACAAGGAGAGAGGAGAATTCTGGGAAGCAGAAGGCTGAGGAGAGAGACACTGCAGCCACCGCCAGGAGAAGCAGCATGTAAAGACTCTGGTAAGCCACCAGCCACGTGGCAAAGTATAGATTTATAGAAATGGGTTAATTTTTTTTTTTTTTTTGGTTTTTCGAGACAGGGTTTCTCTGCGTAGCTTTGCACCTTTCCTGGTGCTCACTTGGTAGCCCAGGTTGGCCTTGAACTCACAGAGATCCGCCTGGCTCTGCCTCCCGAGTGCTGGGATTAAAGACGTGTGCCACCATCGCCTGGCAAAATGGGTTAATTTAAGATAAAAGAACAGTTAGCAAGAAGCCTGCCACGGCCATACAGTTTATAAGTGATATAAGCGTCTGAGTGATTATTTTATAAATGGATTGTGGGACTGCGGGGCTTAGGGAACCTGGAGAGAAGCTCTCCAGCAACATTACCTTTGGGGGGTTTTCAAATTGTCTTGTTTAGAGGGTGTTCCTTCAGGTGCTTGACAGGATCACCTATCCCTTCCTTGGCATCTGGCAAAATATAGGCCTCAGATTCATGGACACACAGTGTCCCACGCCTGGGATGGGTTTTTGTTAAGGAGTCTTGATTCCTTCTAGAAAAAAGCATTCCCTTACTTTGTACATGGGCTTACAATGCCCTCCAGGCTTTAACAATCACAAATTATATTACTACTTTATATGTAGTGAATATTTTTGTTTAATGCACATGACTTCACATGTTTATCTCTTCCTCTTTTTACAATGAGGATCTTGGTATCTGGTGCCTACACAGCCCATCCACAGCCCCTCAGAGCCTCTATGCATAGAGACGTAACTCCATGAGCCTCCCTGGAAACAGATCCATCCAGCTCCTCTTCTGGATGCTTAATAGTATACTGTGCACATAGTAGGCACTCAACTCTTTGCAAATTTAGATTGAAGTCCAAGTAGTTCTTGAGTGCTTGTATTTTCTGGGGCACATGGAAGTAACAGCCCTGGCTTGAGAGAATATTGACCATATTCTAGCCCAATTTCTTCATGTACCCTTGGGAGGTCAATGAGTTGAAGCAATGTGCAAGGACTAATGAAAAGGAAAACATTTGTAAGGTACATAACCAAACACAAAGCCACATATGTTCCAAGTGACTGCTTAGAAGCATGGACATGTAAATGTTAAGGAGAGTACTGGATTAACAACACATTATGTGACTTTGTTGGGAGCTGACTCTGATGTGTCCAATAGGGAGGAGGAGAGAGAGAGAAGTAGAGGGAGTGTGGCTTGTCAGTTACGAGCACAAGTAGTAGCCGTCCTTCTCTCCTCAGAAGACAGGGCTGGAGGGGAGGAGGAGGAGGAGGAGGAGGAGGAGGAGGAGGAGGAGGAGGAGGAGGAGGAGGAGGAGACAGAAGGAGAGTAGTGGCTGCTGAGCCTTTGACAGGTATTTCTCCTTAAACAACATTGCCCTTCACCTCTCCACTTTGAAAGAGCTGGATGCCCCAGTTTGAGCAGGGAAGGTAGGCAGGAGTGTGGATTGAGTGGCACATATTCTGCAGACCTTTACATTCCCAAAAGTCCTAGTTTATTTATTTCTAGGACTTGTTCTCTGTTGTTGACTGAAAATCAAAATATGGAAGGAAAATCATAGAAGACTGTGTATTTCTTTGCTTTTGTTTGTTAAAAAGCAAAGTAGTACTTTGCAGAATAATATTAGTTTTATATAACCATGTTACTTTGGAATCTTGGTGAACTCCTAAGCTTACCATAATGACAAATACCTTGAATTTGTTGAATATTTATGTATAAGATATTTACACTAAGTGTACTGTTAGGAGCAGTTAGATTTTGAATGTGCAAATTAATGCCCATGTCAAGGAGTATATTTTATGTGCCCCTACAGTCATTTTTCTACCTGTGTTTGGGAAATAATTTAATAAAAATTAATCTTAATGTACATTCTCTCTCCCAGACATGCATGAGCATTGCAATTTCAGATTGCTTTCTGGGGGGCCCAAAGCACATGTTGGCAAGCCTCTGGTATACATGAAACATCCACTTGAATTGACCTTTGTATTTTCTACACAGCCTGACAGTTGTGTCCCCAGTGAGCTTATCTACCGGCAGTGCCAGTTTCCTCAAACACTCTGCACCTCTTAGTTAAAGGATACAACATCAGCATTTTTACTGGAAGACATCCGTACAAACCTGCTCTTCAGAAGACTGGTTGTGACGTCTTTGAAGCAGCCCTGTCTCCAGATGACCAAGGTCGCACTGCAGAAATGGGCATTTGGAACTGCCTCTCATCTCAAGCCCCTTCATTCATGAATGTGATGGAACTTGCACTCTTGGTACCCTCTTCACCCTGTTTCTGTACTGTAGCCACCTCACTTGGGGCCCATTTTTACAGGGTGGCCAACTGTAGATATTTGTATTCTCTCCCGGTGCCGACTGAAATAGCACAAGCACAGCAGTCTCCCTACCCAATTAAACCTGGGGTAGTAAATATGTAAGACCAGGAAATGAAAATCATAGATGCTTTTGAACAAACATTAAAGCAATTGAGAGAAAAGTGCCGTTTCTATTTTTATGAAAATCAACAAAGCGTCTCACAGCAAGTTGACTACAGAGAATCCAGAAGGAGTCTTGAGTAGGGATCAGGAAGAAAGCTTGCCTCCTGTATATCTTGTTCAGGGTGGTAAGGAGGAAACAGGCTCACGTCTTTCATCAGAGGTGGTGATAGGAAAATGAGAAGTTATGAGGTGGATGGAGCCACACGGCTCTGTGAGCTGTTTGGCTACCTCCCCCAGAGTGTGACAATATTTTTAATGTAAGCACGTCCTGCCTCTTGCTGCACAAAAGCCTTGGAAATGAATTTTTGATGGCTGAGAATGAGCCTCATGAGGAAATCATGGAATTTTTTTTTTTAAATATGACCTTAGAAATGAAATGTGCTTTGAAAGAAGGATTTGTTTGTGCTCAGTTCACCACAGGACTGTCTGGGATTTTTACCCCTGGTGGAAAAGCAGCAGGGTTTGTTCCTGTCCCCCCCACCCCCCAGGCCTTCTGCAGCCATCCATCCTAGTCTGCAGTCTGCTTACAGTTTTCAGCCACAGATTTCTTTCTTGCCACCATGGTGGGTCTAAGGCATAAGATGTTATTTGGAAGAAAATCCCTCCCAGCACACCCAGAATAGGTCAAGATGATAACCTAGGTGAGTGAGATCCATCACGAGCAACCGTGGCTAATGAGGAGGTGAAAAAAAAAGCTTTCATTCTTGGCTGCAGAGTGATGCAGCCCAACAGGACTGCTCTTTCATGCCACAGTGAGGTGATCTTCGATATATCTAACACCCAGGGGCAATAACACATGAGAAAGATGTCAAGCTGGAAAACGGAAGACATACTAACTTTATCAGCACGCAGCGGGGAGCTGTCTGGTCATTTCATCTGTGTTAAGGCTCTCCCCAATTCATGTAGAAGTTCATTCCTCATTCCTAGACAATGGACTGGGCCCTGCAAGGCATTCTGGGAAGGCTCATGGAGACTCTGAGAGCTGCAGTGCCACATGCAGTTGGTGGTTGCTCCTGAGGCCATGCCTGTCAGTTCAATCTCACAGTGCTGTCTAATGTGTTCCACGTTGTCTGCAGAGTTTCTCCCAGAGTGGTTTTAGTGACTATAAATAATATTTTGAAAGGTCCAACACCTGATCTTCTATTAACAGACCCGGGTACTTTGCTCCAAAGTGTCCAAAAGAGCCAATTACCCACAGAGCTCTGATTCAAGCGTACCAGATTGAATTATAGAGGGCACATTTCACGAAGCTGTCCTGCACTTACATCTGTCCAGCTGAGTTAGGATGCTTATATAGGTGGTGTTTCCTTTCACAGCTGCCTTTTTACTCTGTCCTGTTTCAGACACTTACATGTTTACAATGTCTTGGGTCCTTACTGACTGAGGGGCAGATTTCTTTGCTAGCATTCAACTTCCTGAGCAGTTTAGGCCTTTAAATGTCCTGACATTGTTATTCAACTTGAATAACGACAGACATAACAGCAGAATGTCACCTTATTAGTTGACATGGAATTTTTTGTGCCACTGGAATGTAGGCAAGATTTAATGTCAGAACTGACTCTGTTCCAAACATAGCCATACTTTGGGTGAGTTGTCACAGCTGGATGAAGGCCTACTGTGGATGTTGACAAGGCTGAAGGCCAACAGGAGGAGTCTGCCAATTCTGAGGAAGGAACAGAGGAGTCAAGGACTGTACAGTCATAATCTCAGTGATGGCCAAGGCAAGAATACAATCAGCAGGGAATTTGATAATTCCATTTTTCTAAGTTTTAATTCATTTTCAGGAATATCTGCTGACCAGACTGCAATCTGCTAAACTCCCTGATGGGCCAGCATCTGAGGGTTCATTTAGCACACTGAGCACTGTAGGTCTCCCAACTTGTGAGCTGATGCATGTGCAAGCGCATGGTTTGGGAAAGGTCTGGAGGTGAGGCCTGGCACACAGTAGAGAGTCAATAATTGAAAATATTTATTTTCAAACCTGCCAAAGCCAGGAAACTATCTTTCTAACACTCCTCTAATATTGCACTGGACATTTTAGGTGCCAGACCCAGGGTGAAGTGCTTTATCTCACTGGTTTCATGAAACACACCAGAGGACTAGGGATGTCAGGGAACATACATGAAGCAATAAAGCAAACAGGCATGGAAACTGGCCTGTCTCCATGACAACTACCCAACCTACGGCTCTGCTTGGACGTGAACATGTACCCACAGTGTCTTTGAGCTGGCTCTTCTGGACTGTGTAGGCTTTGTGACTGTTCTTAGACTGCCACCAGTCATCTCTGCGTGAAATTTACCACATGCATTACTGAAAGCCAATCAAGTTTACAAAGCTATGTAGCTCTGTGACTTTGTCACATTTGCTGGTCACAGAGAATGACTCAGTCTATCATCGTGAAAACATTTGTGTTTCAGTCTTGTGAGGAGGACAATTGCAGACCTGCCTGTGCCTTTGCCTGCAGTTGTCTTGAAACTCTGACTGTTAACCTGCTGTTAACATCTTTTACTATTTACAATGGCTGGCCTTGGGCTGTGCTAGTCAGAGATTGAACTCTGCTGCTACCAGCAGCAGCTGGAAGTCTGAGGGGATTCTGTTTCCTCAGGCACCAACTCTTTCAAAGCTACTAAGGGAAACTTTATCTAGATCTCTATCCCTGTAAAGAACTTACATTCAAAGGTTGAGGTGGAATTCTGCTTACTCAGAGAGGCTGAATAGCAGGTAGCTAACCTTCTTCCTTTGCTGGCATCTTCCAAAAAACACAGCATCCTTCTCTCAGCCCCCACTTAAAAAGCCCTTGTTACATGTGGTTCCTCCCTACCACTTCCTGTCAGCTACTTGCTGACTCAGCCTCCTGCTTGCGGGTTAATTTTATTTAATCAAACATATCTTTTGTTAACAAGAGCAGTAGAAAAAATGCAACACACTTTAAAATAATGTTTCACAACAAGTAACAGGTGTAGGTGGGTTTTTTTTTCAGGACTGTTGTCTCCCCAATAATGACATGGAGAATTATTAATTATGAAAGCTTGTTTTTTAACTACTTTTAATTTAAATTAACCCATTTCTATTAATTTATTTTCTCTTACATGGCTTGGTTACCTTTAAAGCTCATGCTGCTTGCTCTGCATCTCCTCATGACTCTACCCTTCTTCCCAGTATTCTTTCTGTCTGGAAATCCTGACTAGCTATTGGCTGTTCAGCTTTTTATTAAAGCAATCGCAGTGACATATCTTCACACAGTGTAAAGAAATATTCCAAGACAAACAGGTCTCAGCAAAGGCCTGGCTCTGACTTTGCTCTCAGCTTCCATCTGAATTATTTAAAGCTTCAGAAAACAGAAATTAAAAAACAAAAAGCAAAAACAGTCTCAAGACTGAGCTGTTGCAATTTTCAGAGAATAAGCCTCACATGCTTCTTTTCATATTAGAACAAGGATTTTTAAAAGATACTCTTTGTGCTTTAATAAAAATGTTTTGTGATTCTTTTTTAAACTGTGTTATACAAAAAGACAATAAGAAAGTTAAAAGGAATTCTTTTTTGTCATCAGCAGGTATTCAGCAATGTGTCAAATCTTAATCTACCTAATTTGTCTTCTTTCAACTTGACTTTTAGATTTCCTCATTCCAGTTTTTCAAAAGGTGACAGACATTATGTGATTGTCACCAATTCCTCCCACTCTGCTCCGAGAGCTGCATTGTTCTGAGGAAGATATTGTGTCTTCCCTCCATGGGTTCAATTTAAGGAAGAGAGGCAGATGGTAGGTAGGGCTTTGCAGGTGTCTCAGCACGGGGCTGGCATTTGGTTCTGGAGAATCTCAACACTTGTTTGAGAAAGTTCCAACTCTTTGTCATCTTCACCTTCTTCTGTTCTTCATTCAGGACCTGGCTGTAGTTGTAGTGAAGGGCATATCAAGAAAAGAAGGAGGAAGCCTGAGGGTTGATACACACTTGTGAAGATTTGTTTCAGTGCATTAAACTAAGTGAACACTTTCAAAACTGAGCTAATCCTGGGTATACCTCAGTTGTGAAACATTTGCCCATGTACAAGGTCTTGGGTTTATTCATCTGCACTGCACACAAACAGATCAAAATCTGACAGCTAGCATCCAATTCTGCCCTCTGGGCAAGCCAATAATGTTAATTCTCTGTTGAGCTGTGATGCACACTTGTGTTCCACTTTTGCCACCTTCCTGTTAAAGTTCAGGGTACAGTACTTTCCACGGAATACTCTAGCACCAAGTGACAGATATACAGTTGTCTCATTCGTGCAGGCAGGAATGCATCATGCAATGTGATGGAACTTTTTATGTAAAATACAGAAAATCCTTATTTTCATAATTTACAAAACATAGGGCACATATTAAGGTTCTGGAAGGTCCCAAGCTTAAACACTATTGACTTCTGTCAAATATGCTGTTTCACACAGACATCTCTGTTAGCTCTTTGCAGTGTGCATCCTCTCTGTGTGACTGTCCTGACACTGCACATTATGCTCTTGCCTTCTCGACATCCCCTTCTCCTCCACATTCCCTTTAATCATTTGCATTTATTTTGATGTGGCTTTTCCCATATTCCACTCATTCTGTCAAGCCAGGGTGTCTTACATATCACCCACACTGGCTGCTTATACTGTCCTGACATAGCTATTCGTAGTGCCCCATTCATTATGAAATTTCTTTGTTTACATGATGTGGTTTGGTCACTATACATTGTTGTAAAGAAACTCCATTTTTTATATTTATATTGCTTATAAGAAATGTTCTCATTCAAATAGAGTTAATGTGAGTTAGAGCCAATTAAGACTTAGAAAGTGGCCACTCAATTGTCAGTTGGTCCCACAGCAATGAGCAAAGAACCTTTTTTTATGAAGCTGTCAACAGATATACAGCATAGCTTCTATACTTGAGGCTCAAGAAACATCACAAAAGAGAGGGCAGAGAGTTTGTGAGAGCCAGAGGACAGGAAGTTGCTGTGATACCCTGTTTCCTAGAAATGGCTGCCTAAAGTCCTAAACAATGTCAGTATAATAGACAATTACCAAAGCCAATAAAGAAGTGGAAAATGTCATGAGGTCCCACACTTAGACAAAAGTGACAGGCAGTTTCTGATACTAAATGGACTCAGCAGGTTGTATTTATGTATTTATGCATATATATGAAACAACAATAATCAATGAAAAAGAGGTCATCAATTTGAGAGAGAGAGAAGGGTATGACAGGGGTTGGAGGGAGAGAACATGGGAGCAGTTGAAGGGAGGTAAGGAAATAGGGAAGTGATGTAATTATATTTTAATTAAACGTTTTTTCCTTTTTTTAATTTTAATTTTTTTATTAAGAAAAATTTTTATTCATTTTACACACCAATCAAAGATCCCCCTCTTCCCTCCTCCTGCCTCCCCCAGTCTCCCCTTACCAACCTACCCCCTTCTGCCCTCTACAAGAAGGCAAGGCCTTCTATGGGGAGGCACATCCAGTAGAGGCAAGTCCAAGCCCTTCCCCTGCCTCAAGTCTGCACGAGGTGTCCCATCATAGACAGTGTGCTCCAAAAAGCCCCCTCATGCACCAGGGATGGATTCTGATTCTACTGCCAGGGGGTCCCCCAAGCAGCTCAAGTTATACAATTGTCTCGACATACAGAGGGCCTAGTCCAGTCCCGTGCAAGCTCCACAGCCACTGATCCAACTTTCATGAGTTACCACTAGTTTGGTTTGGTCGTCTCTGCAGGTTTCCCCATCATGATCTTGATGCACTTGCTCATAGAATCCCTCTTCTCCTTTGACTGGACTCCTGGAGCTCTGCCTGGTGTTTGGCTGTGGATCTCTGTGTCTGCTTCCATCACTCACTGGAGAAAAGCTCTGTGATGACAGCCAGGGTATTCACCGATCTGATCACTGGGTTAAGCCAGTTCAGTTCAGGCACCCTCTCCACTATTCTAGTAGTCCAAGCTGGGGTCATCCTTGGAGAGTCCTGGCAACTTCCCTAGCACTCGGTTTCTATCTATCCCCATGATGTCTCCCTCTATCATGGTATCTCTTTCATTGCTTTCCTACTCCTTCCCTATTCCAGCTCAACCATCCCATTCCCTTATATTCTCATTCCTCATTCCCTACCCTCCATTGCCCACCCCTCATCCCCAGTTTATTCATGGAGATCTCATCTATCTCCCCTTCCCAGGGCGATCCATGAGTCCCTCTTTGGGTCTTCCTTGTTAGCTAGCTTCTCTGGAGTGGGTTGTTGTCTGGTTATCCTTTGCTTTGCACTTGGTATCCACTTATGAGTGGATACATACCATGTTTGTCCTTCTGAGTCTGGGTTACCTTACTCAGGACGATATTTTCTAGTTCCATCCATTTGCCTGCAAATTTCATGATGTCATTGTTTTTCTCTGCTGAGTACACCATTATGATTATGTACCACATTTTCTTAATCCATTCTTCAGTTGAGGGGCATGTAGGGTTGTTTCCAGGCTCTGGTTATTACAAATAATGCTGCTATGAGCGTAATTGAGCATGGGTCACTGTGGTATGTTTGAGCATTCCTTGGATATTGCTGGATCTTGAGGAAGATTGATTCTCAATTTTCTGAGAAACTGCCACACTGATTGCCAAAGTGGCTGTACAAGTTTGCACTCTCACCAACAGTGGAGGAGTACTCCTGTTACTCCACATCCTCTCCAACATAAGCTGTCTACAGTGCTTTTGATTGTTCTGACAGGTGTAAGATGGTATCTCAGAGTCGTTTTGATTTGCATCTCCCTGATGACTGAGGATACTGAGAAATTCCTTAAATATATTCCAGCCCTTTGAAATTCTTCCTCTGAGAATTCTCTGTTTAGCTCTATAGCCCATTTTTAATCGGATTGTTCATTATTTTGATATCTAGTTTCTTGAGTTCTTTATGTATTTTGGGGATCAGCTCTCTGTCAGATGTGGGGTTGGTGAAAATCTTTTCCCATTCTGTAGGCTGTTGTTTTGTCTTATTTACTGTGTCCTTTGCCTTACAGAAGCTTCTCAGTTTCCTGAGGTCTCATTTATTAATTGTTGTTCTCAGTGTCTGTGCTACTGGTGTTATATTTAAGAAGTGATCTCCTGTGCCAATATGTTCAAGACTACTTCCTACTTTCTCTTCTATCGGGTTCAGTGTAACTGGTTTTATATTGAGGTCTTTGATACACTTGGACTTGAGTTTTGTGCATGGTGATACATATGGATCTATTTGCAATCTTCTACATGTTGACATCCAGTTATGCCAGTACCATTTCTTAAAGATGCTTTCTTTTTTTCCATTGTACAGTTTTGGCTTTTTTTGTAAAAAAAAAAAAAAAAAAAAAAAAAAAAAATCAGGTGTTCATATGTGCATGGATTAATGTCAGGGTTTTCAATTCGATCCATTGGTCCACATGTCGGTTTTATGCCAATACCAAGCTGTTTTTATTACTATAGCTCTATAGTAGAGCTTGAAGTCAAGGATGGTGATGCTTCCAGAGGTGGATTTGTTGTACAGGATTCTTTTAGCTATCCTGGGTTTTCTGGTTTTTTTTTTTTTTTTTTTTTTTTTTTTTTTTTTTTTTTACAAATGAAGTTGAGTATTGTTCTTTCCAGGTCTGTGAAGAATTGTATTGGGATTTTGATAGGGATTGCATTGAATGTATAGATTGCTTTTGATAAGATTGCCATTTTTACTATGTTATTCTTACCTATCCAAGAGCGTAGAAGATCTTTCCATTTTCTGACATCTTCAATTTCTTTCTTTAGAGACTTAAAGTTCTTGTCATACAGGTCTTTCACTTGCTTAGTTAGAGTTACCCCAGGGTATTTTATATTATTTGTGGCTATTGTAAAGGGTGATGTTTCTTTGATTTCTTTCTCAGCCCATTTATTATATATGGAAGGGATACTGATTTTTTTTTTTTAGTTAATCTTATATCCTGTCACATTACCGAAGGTGTTTATCAGCTGTAGGAGTTCCCTGGTAGAATTTTTGGGGTCACTTATGTATACTATTATATCATCTGCAAATAGTGAAAGTTTGACTTCTTGCTTTCCAATTTGCATCCCCTTGAGCTCATTTTGTTGTCTTATTGCTCTAGCTAGAACTTCAAGTACTATATTGAATAAATATGGAGAGTAGACAGCCTTGTCTTTTTCCTGATTTTAATGGAATCGCTTTGAGTTGCCCTCCATTTAATTTGATGTTGGCTGTTGGCTTGCTGCAAATTGCCTTTATTATATTTAGGTATGTTCCCTGTATTCCTGATTTCTCCAAGACCTTTATCATGAAGGGGTGTTGGATTTTGTCAAAGGTCTTTTTAGCATCCAATGAAATGATCATATGGTTTTTTTCTTTCAGTTTGTTTATATGGTGTATTACATTGACAGATTTTCATATGTTGAACCATCCTTGCATCTCTGGGATGAAGCCTACTTGATCTTGGTGGACAATTTTTTTGATGTGTTCTTGAAGTTGGTTTGCCAATATTTTATTGAGTATTTTTGCATCAATGTTCATGAGGAAGCTTGGTCTGTAATTCTTTTTCTTTGTTTCATCTTTGTGTGGCTTGGGAATCAGAGTAACTATAGCCTCATAAAAGAAGTTTGGTAATGTTCCTTCTGTTTCTATTGTGTGGAACAATTTGAAGAGTATTGGTACTAACTCTTTTTTGAAAATCTGATAGAATTCTGTCTTGGGCTTTTTTTCATTGGAAGACTTTTAGTGATTGTTTCTATTTTTTAGGGGTTATTGGTCCATTTAAATTGTTTATCTGGTTTGATTTAACTTTGGTATGTGATACCCATCCAGAAAATTATCCATTTCTTTTAGATTTTCCAGTTTTGTGGAGTAGAGGTTTTTGAAGTATGACCTGATAATTTTCTGGATTTCCTCAGTGTCTGTTGTTATGTCCTCCTTTTCATTTCTGATTTTGTTAATTTGGATGCTCTCTCTCTGCCTTTTGGTTAGTTTGGATAAGGGCTTGTCTATCTTGTTGATTTTCTCAAAGAATCAACTCTTTGTTTCATTAATTCTTTGTATTGTTCTCTCTGTTCCTATTTTATTGATTTCAGCTCTCAATTTGATTATTTCCTGGTGTTTATTCCTCTTGGGTGAGTTTGATTATTTTTGTTCTAAAGCTTTTAGGTGTGCTGTTGAGTCACTAGTGTGAGATTTCTCCAACTTCTTTATGTGGGAAATAACCCCATCTTTTACGAGATGCCTCATCATTGATACATATATGATTTCCGTGAATCTAATTTTAAGGATTTAGTAAATTAAATAGACATAGATGTCTAGAATTCTTTCAAGGATTTGAGCTGAGTCACCAGAGCAGGGGAACCAGAGTTCCAGAAGAGCCAGCAGGATAAATGATGAATAAGAACTCCCGGTAGTCATTTTTGGGCTGAAGCTGTCAAAATTTGTGGATAGTGTGAAGCTGGAGTGATAACTGGTTGGTCCTTAACTAGCCCAGCTAATGGTTGCTTGTAGGAGCCTGTGAGGCCACAGTCATCTTCAGCAATCTCAATCCTGTTGTCTCTAGCTCCTCCCATTCTTCCAGGCTATGACTACTTCTGAAAGGTCATAAAGGATGAGCATAAATGCCCCGCTCATTTTGTTTAAAAACTCCAGAGGACACCCTGCTGCTGGACTCAGGCCCCTCCCAGCTATCACCTTTGCCCTTTGGTGTACAGTCCTCTTCCTAATTTTTGCCTCTCACCCCAGAGACCTGACTGACTCAGGATAAATTCATGTTGGTTGTGCTTTTTGCATTTAGAGTTAAAGCAGATGAGTCAAGAGTTCTACCTTGATTGACAATAACACAAACTTCCCAAGACAAATGAAATATGTTATTGAAGTCTTGAGGTACAGTTTTGGTAGTGCTGGAGATTGATTTATACTTGCTACATAAGTGTTCTATTGCTGCGCTATACCCAATTTTAAGATTAGTTTTCTATTGGAGAGATTAGAAAATAGAACATAAAGGGAAAGTCAATAGCTTTAGGAAGAGTTTCTCAAGAAGAGAAAACGGACAGCCTCTGTGGTGGTAAGGCAGTTTCTGAAAACCAAGGTTGGGTACATCACTTAGGAAGCAGGTGGCGGGAAGGTTTCAGGACTAAGATTCAGTGACAGCTATATAGAGACCAGAAACTTAACTTCAAAGGACCACAGGTGATTCTGATACTGCCACTTATAGGTAATGCAGCAGTACCCACAGCCAGAGCATTTTTCCTTTGCGCCAACATTGAGGATGGACACATATGGTGGAGGGAACTCATAGGTGAAATCTTGGCAAAGAGTGTCTTGAGTAGACATCCAAGGAATGTTGACTAAGAAAATGTCTGCTTTGAATCACGATTTATTTATTTATTTATTTATTTATTTATTTATTTATTTATTTATTCATTCATTCATTCATTCATTCATTTATTTAATTTTTGGGTTTTTCATGACAGGGTTTTTCTGTGTAGCTTTGTGCCTTTCCTGGAACTCACTCTGTAGCCTCGAACTCACAGAGATCGACCTGCTTCTGCCTCCCGAGTGTTAGGATTAAAGGCGTGTGCCACCACCACCTGGCTGAATCACGATTAAAAGACAATTCTAACTGTACAAATCGCTTATGCATCAGGAACTTCTGATGGTGTTATCAGGAACATTTTTTTTTTTTTTTGTAGGAGAATAAAGAATCCCTTGGAAGAATTAGCTGCCATGCATCTTTAGATGGACTGGATAGGCAGAACTAGCCAGTTAATAGCCATAATACCTGAAGTGTCTCAAAAGGGTGTAAGTTTATAAGGGAAGCAACAGACAACATTATGCAAAATGGCTAAGTACAATAACTCTGAACATCATCAAATCAGTGGGGATTGTAAACCTCGATGATAATAATATAAAATTTTACTATAAATCAACTACTTGCATAACTTTAGCAACTGTGATATCAATTTTGATAGCCAACATTAACTTTATTAGATTGAGAAATACCCAGGCATAATACAGCCCAATATTAGATGTGTCTGCAAGAGTGTTTCCAGAGGGATTTAATTGAATAGGGCAGACACAACTTAAACATGAATAGAAAAATACCATGGGATGATATCTTGATCTAGAATAAAAGGCAAAACAGAGAGAACCAGCTGAGTACCAGCATTCTATTTTCTTGCTTTCAGAGGTAGACTACCTCTGTACCTTGCCAACCATGATGCATGGTGTCCTCAAACTGTAAGCCAAGTAAATATTTTCTCCTTTAACTTGTTTGTTTGGTTGGTAAAGAGAAAAATAACTAATACAGCAAAATTAAATGGATATCATATACTGATAATAAATATTACATATTTAATATTGGGACTCATACTATAAGACATCACCAGTAATTTATATGGAACATGTGTATTACATTTATATACATATATAGACACCTACAAATCATATATAAAATTTGGAAATATAAATTTCTATTTTGATTATTTTAATGTAAAATAATATTGCATATTCCATAGGATTTAATATCCTTCAAAACATTATTTTTAATAGATATGTGATAGATTATGCCATGATGACAATGAATTATTAATTTATTTTTTTATTTATAGTGTTTATAAATAGTCATTATTACTAAATAGCACTTTAGTGAGTGATTGTTAACCTGCAGTTAATGTGTCTCTTTGATGGTATTAATGTGTGGCTTCTTCAGTACATCAGATCCAGTGATGCTTGCTGGTTTACCGAAGCAAATGAACCTTTCTGTGAATTTTCTAAAAAGTTAGTGGGTACCCTTGTTAATTCTAGTGTTTGTTGAAAACCATACCATGTACCTTAGTCACTGTTTTCAGTAATCTTTTCTCTGCGGTATGAATATACTGTAGATACCTGTCTTGCAGTAGATCCAATTCCATAGAGCAACCTTTGGTGGCATCTGGGTGGGGAGACATCACAGTATTAAGAAAACAATCCACTGGACCTCAACAAATGAGACATCATTCTTTGAAAGCTGTATGCTAAGCTGTATGCTAATTGATTAATAAGATGTCAGATTTACCAAAAGACCAAATCATTGCTATTTTATAGGTGAAAGAGAATTCCACAATTCCCGAACCAACAGTGTCAGTTAAACCATTTTTTTTAACCACTTGTGTTTTGTAATTAGCCTATAAAGTATGTCTTGGCATATTGAAGTGATATCAGTCTTAGCTCAACTTTCATTGTGGGGACTGAAGTTTTGAGCAATGACTTTTAAATGAAGAGAATTCCATAGGAACACAATTTGATGTACATACCTTTATCCAGTACAGGTGGGGGGGTTGTCCAAGCACTGTTTGTGACCACTTGTCTCAGGGCCAACTGTGTAGCATAAGCCTCAGAAGGGTGGTAAGGGGGAGATATTGGTGTCTGTGGTGAGGGAGATAGTCCTGCTCTATTAGGCCCCATCATAGGCTTCCAATACTCCCCAGGCTTATTCCAGCTCTGGATTTGTCTGTTTTCTTCCCCTGACACTATGCTTGTCTCCTCTACCACCTGGATCTCCTGTTTTCTTGGATCCCTTGTGTATATCCTGATGTCACACACATGACCTGGCTGGGCACCTCACCTCACTGACATGCTCTTGCATGAGTTATCATCTGTTGGTCCCGTTGTTTGGCAATGGTTCCAGCCAATTTTTATTCCAACTCACCAAATTCCTGCGTAAGCTTGAATGATACCCCAGTCTTTCCCTATCTGTGTTTATTTGTCATCAAAATGAGGCTAGCAATAGATGCTATTGCATCTATGGATGCAGGTGATGAGATGGCGCACATCTGGTACACTCACTGAACGTTTTCTCCCTGGATGGATGACATTACTGTAGTTAGATGGGAGCCCTACAAAGAGATTGTTCCTTAAGGTCTGCGTGTGCTACAGCTCTGGAGGGAAAGGTATCTTGACTCATTGGGAAGTCAGGCTATACCTGAGCTACAAATGGACAGCGCTGGAGGCTGGAGCTGCAATAGGACAGCTCTGGAGGGAAAGGTATCCTGACTTATCAGAAAGCCAGGCTATACCTGGAGCTGGAGTGCAGGGGGGATGGTCTCCCCAAAGGGTGTAACAATCCTGTTCCTCTCCTAGAGAGAGCCCTTACAGTTGAGCTTTGCTCAGTCCCCCCTTAAGGGGGTTTCGCAGCAGAGCTCTGCTTCTCTTCGGCCCAAGATGTTGCATCCTCTGCTTCACTCTGCAAAATGGGAAACCGCTGCAGAAATGTAGCAATCTCCTCTGGCTCTGGTGAAAAGTTGTTACTTTTTTTCTGCTCAGCCCTCCTAAGGCCACATCTCAGCAAATGTTCTTCTGTTCTTCACCAGGGAAAGAATATCTTCACCCAAAATTCTTTTAAGGAAGAGATTTATTTGGGAAGGAGGAGTCCAGGAGAGTGGCTGCCTCTGCCTGGGTGGGAAAGGACAGCCAACAACTGAACAGGCAGAAGGGTTTATATAGGACATCTTAGGGATGGAGTTTCTCTGGGGAGAAGATTGTTCTCCAGGGAGAAGTTTCTCCAGGGAGAAGATTGCTCAGAGGTTGATTAGTTTTCTTGTTCAGGGATTGATTGCTTTCATTGGTCAGGGTTAGAGTTGGCTTTGGTCTTAGGGCCAAACTGTGTTTCTTTCATTGGCTCTTTTTTAGCTTTTTGGCTCTAATTTCAGGGACAGAGTGTATTGGCTCAGGTTCTAGGGCCAAAGTGTGTTTCTTGGGCTCCTGCTTCAGGGTCAGGTTGTGTTTTCTTAGGTTCTGGGTTCAGGGCTAAAGTGTTTCTTTCACTGGCTCGGGGTTTCAGGGCCAGGGTGGGTTTCTTTGGCTGATGCTTTCCCCCTACAAGCTCTCTGTGTTATCTCTACAGGGTTTAGCACAGGCTGGTTGCTTTGCAGACACCCAGTGCATGCTGCTCATTTGATTCTTATTTTGGTGGCTTTCTGTTAACACAGCCTTTCTTGGCAATGACTGACATGCAGGTACATGAGTTGGCAGACAAATACTCTGCACATAGTTGGTGTGATTACAGTTGTTTACAGTGGACTTGGGGCAGGGGTGGGGGATGGGGAGGAACACGTTCTGACTTGCAGATTACTAGAACCAAGTCTGAGCTGCCACTGTGCTGGCAGTTGGCTTCCAAAGTCTCTGAACATTTACTGTGGGCTTTCCTAAGCTTCTTGACATTCCTCAATTGTATTCTCTAAAAGCAGTTGGGAGGGGACCCAGGCAGTGTACCACTGATTCAGTGGGGATAAGCTGGTGTTCCGAGTTCCTCTGGACTTTCACAAGGCTCTGAATCAACTGCAAATTCACATCTAACATGGATTCTCAAAATCAACGTGAAGTCTGCTTTTCAATGGATACGGTGGTGAAAATGTCAAAATCCATCTGCTTTATAGGTTATTTCATGAAAAGGAGAATGTTGGTCTGTCTTCTGTGTAAAATGCATATAATTACCATTAGTAATGGATCCCTTGAAAGATGATGGTCTTTATAAGCTGTCACTCAGTATTCAATAAGTAAGTGCAGGCAGTAGCTGAGACCACTAGAGTCACCAAAGGGCTGTGGCATACAGTTACACAGCCCATGCATGATACAGCTCTAGAGGTACCATTTGCATGAGTTAGAAGTGAATGGGTCCCAGTGGAGTTGTGCAATGTGGCTATCATTTCAATGCTGACTTGTATATGTTCCCTACCATATATAATTTGGTGGAGGAGTTGACAACCAAGGAGCTAGAAAATTAGGAATGTCAGAAACTGCTAACAGCACATTCTCACATCTATAGACCAGAGTTCAGCAGTGGTTGAATCTAAGTAAAGATTTATTCAGTAGTTGCCATGTATAAATACTGCACTAAGTGAAACTGTAACAGAATGGTCCAGCATACCAGTGCAAACTCTCCGCTGTGGATTTCTCAGCCTAGAAATGTGTTATAAAGTGGTGCTCTGCCCTTTCAGTGCCTCACATAAGACTCTTCAGGGGTGTCTTTGTGTGTTTTGGGGGAACCATAGAGCAGGCTGCCTGCAAAGAACTTTTAGGAGTCCATTTGTGTCCACATGTCCTCTGTTTGAAGAGGAGAATGAACTCACCACTCTTCTGTACCCTGCTGGTTTGGTTTAAATCCCAAACCTAAGCAGAGTTATTTATCTACCTCAGTGCTGTGTGCCTAACAAGTTACTTTGGAATATGAATAATTAGTCCAGTGTCACTGCTATTGTCCAGACCATGTTTGCTTTTCTTCTAAGGGAACTGCCTGTAGACTCTCTGTACATCCTTGTGATCCCAGTTGCTGTGTTTCTCCCCCAAGAGTGGATTTGGGCTAATTCTTTGATAAGTGTGTATGCTTACAAAGTCACTGTGAGAATGTGGCAAAAGTTATAGGCTGGCTTAGTCAATGCACATCAACTGCCTGGATGCTGTGCTTCCTCTAAAAAGGAGGATGGAAATGCTCCATATCGTCTCTCCTTTGATTTTTTTCATAGTTTACAGTGACTGGACTTGTCTTTGTCACTAACTCATGGGTAGTAATTCTTAGGAAGGATTCTACTCTCCCAATTGAAGCCGTGAGTTGGGAATGTGTCTGGTCCCTTTACCTTCTTCAGTGTCTGTGTCCAAGATGCAGGGGGTATTTTCTAGTTTATAACCATGGAAATAAAAGCCACATCCTAGAGGTGGTTATGTAGAACAGTGGGAGGACTTGAGATCCTGACAACATCCTAGATCTGCTAACTTAGCCCTGGCTGCACATGTATGCCTTTGAATTGCTGTATATCTGCTTTGGGCTCTCAGGACTCCTTGGTTAATAGGTTCCAAACAGAGTTCTGAAGATAATTCAGCAAGACTTCTGGATGGCATTCCAGTCAGGGAAGCAGCAGGCCAGCTGCAGATCTTCATCTCTCCCTCCTTTCCTCCAAATCTAATCCCCCAGTCTCATACCCAGCCTGTAGCAGACCACCTGCTTCAGCCTCTCCTCTCTCTCAACTTAGATCTTCAGTGGAGTACACAGATATTCCTCTCTAACCTTCGTTTCCCAACTTCTAGCTTTATTCTCCCTGCAATTCCAGCAGACATTCCCTGGAACCCGCAGGCTACTCTGCCAGCAAAGCAAGTAGGCTGTTGGAAGATCTTCACTCTCCTTCTTCTCCTCTAAAACCAATCCTACACTCTCATCCCCCACTCTGTAGCAGACTACAGCTGTGGCCTCTCCTTATTCTCCACCCTGATTCCCAGAGAACTAAGTAGGTCCTGGTGGCATACTCTGCTTTCCTCCCTCCTGTGGACTCCTCAGGCCTTCCTGCTCCCAGCCTATCACCATTCCTAAGTGTCAACTCCCAATACCTACAAAAACATTTTACTTAGAACCCCCACAGGACACACCTAACAGGATCCCAGATCAATTCCCTATGTGGCAATACAGCCACCACACTGTCCTAAGAATGAGAAGACAACAGAATCCAAGGAACAAAACACTCACCCAGCAAAGACAAGACCACATATGTTAGTCAAAGTTCTATTGCTTTGAAGAGATACCACGAGCACAGCAACTCTTAAAAAGAAAAGCATTAAACTGGGCCTTGCTTGCAGGTTCAGAGGTTTAGTTTATTGTCATTAGAAATGGAAGCGTGTCGGCACAGCAGCAGATGTGGTGCTGGAGAGGTAGCTGAAAGTTCTACAGTTAGACCCACAGACAGCAAGAAGAGAGAGACACTGGGCCTTGCTTGTGCACTTGAAACCCCAAAGCCCACTCCCAGTGACGCATTTACCCCAACAACGATATACCTATCTCAGCAAGGACACACCTCCTAACAGTGCCACTCTCTAATAACTGAGTGTTCAAATCTATGTGCCTGGGGGGCCATTCCTATTCAAACCACCACATCAGCTATCTGCACCTAGAGTCACAATCAACCCAAACCCAGATGTATAGATGCCAGAGTAAAAACATGATCAATAACAGCCAGAATAATATGTCTACACTAAAGTCCAGCAACCCTACTACAGCAGGCCCTTAGTATTCCCACATAGTTAAAGAACGAGACAAAGACCTTAACATGGCCTTTATAAACATGGTAGGGCTCCTTAAAGAGGAAATGAATGAATCCCTTGAGAAAATCTGTGGAAACACAAATGAAGAATATAATAAAATGAGTAAAACAGTTCAGGACTTGAAAGTGGAAGCAGAATTAATAAAGAAAACCCAAACTGAGGAAAATCTGGAAAAGAACAACTTAGGAACTAAAAAAGGAATCTTCGAGGCAAGCCTCACCAACAGATTACAAGAGATGGAAGAGAGAATCCCAGGTACTGAAGATACAATAGACGGAATGGATACCCGGGTCAAAGAAAATATTAATGAAAAAAGAGTCCTGGTACAAAACATCTGAGAAATCTGGGGCATGATGAAAAGAGCAAATCTAAGAACAACAAGCAGGGAGGAAGGATAAGACACCCAGTTCAAGGGCCCAGAAAATATTTTCAATAAAATTATAGAAGAAATTTCCCTAAGATTCAAAAGGAGATGCCTATTAATGTACAAGAAGCATATAGAACATACAGAACACCAAAAAGACTGGACCAGGAAAAGAAATTCCCCTCAGCACATATTAATCAAACACTGAGCATACAGAATATTAAAAAGAAAGAATATTAAAAGCGGCAAGGGGAAAAGACCAAGTAACATATAAATGCAAACCTATTAGGACAACACCCTAATAGGTTTCTCAGTGGATACTCTAAAAGCCAGAAGGGCCTGGACAGATGTGCTACAGACTCTAAAATCAGAGATGCTAGCCCAGACAACTATAAACAGCAAAATTTTCAACCACAATAGATGGAGGAAATAAGAGATTCTATGACAAAACCAAATTTAAGCAGTATCTTTCTATAAATCCAGCTCCATAGGTGGTGCTAGACTAAAAATGTAAACGTGAGAACGTGAGGAGGTCAACTGCCATCAGAAAACATGAGGAATAAATAATTCCAGATAAGGAAACCAAGAAGAGAAACACACACACACACACACACACACACACACACACACACACACACACACACAAAATACCCCCACCGCAATCACAACAAAATAACAGAAATTAACAAATACTGTTCATTGGTAACTCTCAACATTACTCACCTCAATTTCTTTTTTTTTTTTTTATTTAAAAGCTACAGACTAACAGAATGGATAAAAAAAATAGGATTCATCTTTTCTGCTGTACCCAAGAAACATCCCTCAATATCAAGGATAGACATCATCTCTGGGTAAAAGAATGAAAAAAGAGATTGTAAGTAAGCAAATGGACCTAAGAAGGAACCTGGTATTCTAATATCTAACAAAATAGACTTCAAATCAAAACTAATCAAAGGAATTAGGGAAGGACATTACATACTTACAAAAGGAAAAAACCTACCAAGAGGACAGTGAAATTACTAATATCTATGCACAAACACAAGGGCACTCAATATCATAAAAGAAATACTACCACAGCTTCAATCCTTAAATCATATATTGACCCGCACACACTGATAGTGGGAGACTTCATTACCCCACTCTCACCAACAGACAGGTCATCCAAGCAGAAACTAAACAGAGACCTTCTGGAGCTAACACCACAGGACCCTTCAAGCAGCCTAGGCTGTTACCAACACACTCCCCAAACTGATGGCAAGGCCCTATTGCTGAATACAACATCTATACAACTCACTGAACATGGAGAATTCAAGCTAGTGTCTACAGAGAGTCTTCACCCCTACATGCTAGCATTTGTGGTCCAGGAAGGTATCTGTATGCTACCAAAAGAGAAACATAAACACCAACCCGGCCACACATACCCTCAGATCAACAATGGTAGCCTGCCTGCAAGATATGCTAGCACAATGGTGGCTTGAAACTTGTGGGAGCAATCAGCCACTATTGATTTGACTTAAGGCCCATTCCACAAATGGAACCCATACCCTATGCTTAGATGGCAAAGAACCTGAGACCAGATAGCCTGGGGACCTATACCTAAACCAAATTCTTCCATTCTATTACAGTAATGTAGCAATGAAGTGACTCCTAATGACATTCTGCTATACTCATAGATTAGTACCTTGTTCTGCCACCATCAGTGAAGTTTTCTCCTGCAGCAAATGGGAACAAATATAGAGACCCACTGCCAGACAATATGCAGACAGTGAGAGACCTTGGAACATTCAGCCTTGAATGGGATGTATTTATTAAATCCATCTCCTCGGGGCTCAGGGGACATTGTGGAAGAGGAGGTAGAAGGAGTGTAAGAGCCAGAATGGGATGGAGGACACCAAAGAAATGTGGCTCTCTAAACAAGATTGAGGCACATAAGAACTCAGAGTGAGGCAGCCTGCACAGGGCCTGCACAGAGGGGGTCCTGGAACTGAGAGAAGTGAACGCCTGTCCCCATCACCTAACCCAGAAGCCATCTCCAGTTGAACGCCACTGCAGATGAAAAATTAGTTTCCTCGAAGAGAATCGCACTGGGGAAACAAATCATTTTTATGGTCATCAGGATTGTGACAGGCACCTTTACCTACTGAGCCATCTCCACCAGCCCTGTGTACATTTGTGAGAGATTTTTTTGGTGCTAGTTTTCACTACAAATAAACAACAACAAAAAAAATAGATTTAATCAAAGCCAGCTATGATTGCTTCTTAAGAGACTATGGCCTTATACAATTTCTTAGATCCTAAACACTAAATCCCAGGGGCAATTTCTGGGGCTGCGTGGCATTCAGCTCCCCTGGGAGAAGTGGCAGAAATTGAAAGCAGCAGTCCAGGGGCTGAGGGAATGAAGGGAAGGACATTTCCTCCTTGCTTTGATGCATTTTAAGAGACTTTGCATCCTTAGTGCTATCAGTTCTTGTGATTTAAAGATCAGAAAAGAGTATTTTGTCTAGAATAAGAGTAGAGTGTTAGAAAACTCTTTGATACTTTCAAATAACACAAGATACAAAGAGGCAGAACATTGGGTTTGTGGGGGTTGGAGTCTGACTTGATCACGTAAGCTGACCGCAGTGTTCTTAGCGTTTAGACGGTCTCCTAACAAAGATGTTAAAAGCTGGAGATGGCTTTCATGAAAGAAATCACCTCTGCCTTCTCCCCCTTCCTCTGCCTGTGATTTATTTACTTTAGGAACCCACCAAATCACCTTTCTGAGGTTTTGCCAACACCCACTAAAGCGTTTATTCTCATTGAACTACAGGAGGTTTCTAGGTCCAGAATATCAAACAACAAAGAACTTGCTGCCAAGTGAATGTAAGACAATTTTGGTTCACAGACAGACAGGACTTAATATTTCATCTTTCCTGAGTGTAATAACTAGTCTCCATTTCACCTTCCTGCAAATGTATTTTCCATTAAGTTTAGACTGTGGGCTCTGGGCTCAGGCATTGAAATAAGTTGACATTTTGCATGGGCTTTCAGGGTCTATTTTGATCACTTTTCCCATTTTCAATGTAAAAAACAGTTGCTGATTAGAAATGACTCATTACATCTGTTGCTTGAATGAAAAATCTCCTTTGATTTCATGTAGATGTAAACATCTTCCAAGTTTACTAAAGTTTAAAGTAAATTGCAGGTGAGTCAGTTCAATAAAGTCAGTGTTTACATACAAATCAGCATATTTATAGTCATATATATATATATTGTCTTATTTTTAGCTAATTAAGCAAATGCAAACCTGTGCCCAGGTAATGTCAGAGTAATTAATAAGCTAACTTTGTACTTTTGAACATCTAAGGCATCCATTTATAGTATGTTGTATACAGTTCTGGTCTGAATTATCATTTTGGGAATATGCATTCTTTTTTGTTTGTTTGTTTTTTTCAAGACAGGGTTTCTCTGTAGTTTTGGTGCCTGTCCTGGATCTCACTCTATAGACCAGGCTGGCCTTGAACTCACAGAGATCTGCCTGGCTCTGCCTCCTGAGTGCTGGGATTAAAGGCGTGTGCCACCGCCGCCCAGAGGGAATAGGCATTCTTTATGAGTCAAGACACACACATTTTTTTTTTTTTTTTTTTTTTTGTTTTTCGAGACAGGGTTTCTCTGTGTAGCTTTGCGCCTTTCCTGGAACTCACTTGGTAGCCCAGGCTGGCCTCGAACTCACAGAGATCCGCCTGCCTCTGCCTCCTGAGTGCTGGGATTAATGGCGTGCGCCACCACCGCCCAGCCTAAGACACACACACATTTTTAAAAGTAAAAAGTTGTCTCACTGGAAGTTGAGACATGGGACATTAATGGTACATCAACAAACTGAAAACAATGTCTTCTAAGGATAAATTAAGTATCCTGTTTTGCTTTTAGATTTATTTTATTTTATTTTATTTTATTTTATTTTATTTTATTTTATTTTATTTTATTTGTACAAGTGTTTTAAGTGATTAAATTTATGTGTTCTATGTGTATGCTTGGTACCTGAGGAGGTCAGAAGAGGGCATTGGATCTCCTGGAACTGAAGTGCTAGATGGTTGGAAACCACCATGGGGTAATGTGAACTGATGCCCAATTTTCTGTAATAGCAACAAATGCTCTTAATGGATGAGTCATTGCTCCAGCCCCATATTGTAAGTTCTGAGAATTTGGGGGAACTTATTTCTAAACCCACAGTGGTCACAAGCTCTCTGTGTTGCTAGGATATGAGACACATTAACATTTCATTTACCTCTAGAAGTTTTAACCATGCATTCTCCAGAAGCCCACAGTGTGCTTTGGAGTCAGTTGGGAGCGGATGGGGGCTGCTGTCTAGGGGCTGGGCTGGCTGGAGCCTCTGAATCTGAGGGCTGAGGCAGCACTTCCTTCCAGGTCCACACGGGCCTGCCTTTGTTTAACCTAAGCCACACAGAGTATTCAGAGGCAGGAGACAAGACAAGGTTCATTGCTGATTCTGCCTCGGTAATGGCAATGAAGCAAATTGTTGATTTCCTGTAGACACTGATAATTTCATTTTCAATTCTGTCATTGTCTCTGGTGTGGTGATGTGTGCTCTGCCTGTAATCCCAATTGCAGGAAGGAAGCTGAAACACGAAGGTCTCTTGAGCTGAGGCGGGGAGTAGCCTGTGTAGTACAATAATATTTTATCTTACCCTGAAAACAAAACAGGCCAATATAAACAAACAAATAAGTGTTGCCCCTTCTCTGTCCTCAGCTTGGAGTCCCACCTCTCCCAGTTTTCCTACGTTCCTTGTTCAGTGGAAGCTTTTGTGAAATGGCTTGAATTTTTATAACCTTACTCTCTGGTTGATTTCTCTATGCACAAAGCATATTCTAAAGGAACTGCCCTTCAAATGCATCAACGTCTTATAGGATATTTTAGACAATTTCTCTAAGATGTGCAAAATAGATTTCCTGTAATATCAACAACCCATTCTTTCTTGTGTCATCTTGTTTTTAAGGTGTAAGACATACAAATAGACCAATAGGCAAATAATGGACACTGTTCCCACCCAGAAAGCCAGTCTGGAGTATAACATGGGAGACTTCAGGCTTTGGCAACTAACTAGTAACATTAAAAAAAAGACCCTGTAACTGAAAAATGAAGCACAAAATACCATAATACTTGAAATAGTAAATTTATGCCCAAATCTCAAGTTATTTAGATATTTTCCAAAATCGGCCCAAGAGCAATTGAAATAGGTACATTCTTAATTTATGTTGGGTTAAAAATATTTTTTTTTATTTTTAATGATAATTTTAGCTTTTAACTTTAGAAGTTCTACAAATACCTGAAGGGATTTCAGCATTGCTCACCAGCTCTCCCACACACCCGTCAAGCTTCATAGACTGCCATTGTGATCAGCTCGAGTGTTCATGTGCCTTTCCATGTGCTGTCAGATTTAGAATCGCTACTGTTTCACCACGTTGCTGTGAATAATTTCTCCCTGCCTGGAGGATGGATGCAATTATAAAAGTCACACCTCTCCGTCTGTTTTCTGTTGTTGTAGATGAATAAATACCCAGGCCTGGGAAACAAAAAGAAAGCCTTGTGAAGCTCACACTCTGGAAGTAGGGAAGCCACATGTAAAGTCTTTTCAATGGTGGAGACTCTGTAACTTCCCGAGGGGCTCAGGACATCACAGAGCAGGAGGTGACAGCCACACTGGGTTTTGCCACACGCCCACTCTTGAGATAGCTCATTAATTTACTAATCCACTAATCTGTGAGTGGGTTGATCCATTCATGACAGCAGAGGCATCCAGACTTCATCAGGTCTTCAAAGGGTTCCTCCTAGTCTCACTCACCTTTTAGTATCTCGTTGTGGGAGTTCAATCTTCACGGAGTTTTGATGCAGCACCCAGGCTGCAGCACCTGGCATCCTTTCTAAGGCTGTGAGGCTGAGGTATAAGACACCGGATGTCACTAGATTGAGAGAAGAGCACAGCAGCTGGACCTGACACAAGGAAGCTACTACAAAGTGGAATAAACTAGTTTCAGTCACGTGCTTAGGGTCCTTTCCTGAGCCTCCCCTGTCATTGTGGGTCTAATCACTGACCACTTTATGGGAGGCCTTTACCAAAAGTTTCTTGTCTTCTGGAAAAACATTTTCTGTCAAATAACTTCACCTATAATGAGAGGAGATGGCCTCAGGCAGGAGTATGGACCACCAGGAACTGCAGCTAAGTTAAAAAAAAAAAGGCATTATCAGCTGGGTGTGGTGGCACATTCTTTTACTCTCTGCATTCTGGAGGTAGAGGCTAGCCTGGTCTACAGAGTGAGTTCCTGGACAGCCAGAAATACACAGAGAAACCCTGTCTCCAAAAAACATGAAAACCAACAAACAAAAAAAAGGCGTTATCATTTTGGTAAAACATGAAAATGTACATTTCTAATAATTATACTTTGGTGAAATTTAATTATATGTTAGGCATGTAGGTACTTAATACTGTGACCTAAATAGCTCCCATCTGAGATACAACCCCCTCCCCAGCCCTGAGCATATGTCCATATCTGTTTGTACGTGTGCGTGTGTGTACAGGCCTGAAGACAGCAATGGATGTCATTCCTTAGGCATCATCCCCCTTGGTGTGGGAGATATGGTCTCTCACTGGCCTAGAGCTTGCCAAGTAGCATAGGCTGGGTGCCTAAGGAACCCTGAGGATCTGCTTGTCTCCACCTCCACGTAGAGCATGTGTGACCAAGCCCAACTTTGCTACATGGGTTCTGGAGATTGAAATCAGGTCTTCATGATTACATGACACTTTCCCAACTGAGCCACCTCCAAAGCCTGTTAGCTTCTGTTTTTACTGGAGAAGATAGTGATATGCTAGAAAACAGCAGAACAAATTCTAGTGATTGGTAAGAAACAGACATGGAGGGTGATTCTTAGTTCATCTTATCTTGTTACAACTGCATATCACTGAATACTCTGTGAGTAACAAAGACTTATTTAGCCCGTGGTTCTGAAGGCCTGGAAGCCCAAGAACATAGTGTGAGCCTCATGTTGCAGTAATACATGTCCGAGGACGTCATACAGAGAGCCAGAGGTGCCTCAGCCACTTCCACCAGCTCTGGTAAAGCCACGAATGCCATCACGGGATCTGGTTGGTTACTTCTATGGGCCACATTTCCAGATACATTAGTGTGAGTTGTTTCAACCTCAAAGTAGGACATGAAAGAGGATTCTGGAAGAGAGAACTGGATTCAGATTTAATGCAGTTGAAGTGATTTGGGAAGGCTTGTCTGAACAGGTGTATTTGATTGCGAAGGATAAGGACCCAGCTGGGGAAAGAACCAGAGCACACTCACTCTTGGCATAGGGAATGGTAGAGGGAACACTGGCTCCAGAGCTCTGGAGCCCCTTCACTCTGAGAATGGCCTGGTTTGGTTCATCAACAAAGAACTTGCTGCTTTTAAGCTGTCTTACTTTTCTTTGTGAGGCTTGTTGCTGTGCGAACTAATTGACCCCAAGCCCTCTTTAACTTGATGTTAGATATGGGTAAGTAGCATGCCCTAGGCTGCTAAATAGAGCACTGATTTTTCTACTGTTCCTTGTTTTTTTTCTCTTAGAGCAGCTTTTCAGTCAAAAACAAAGCATGCATTAATATGAAACTGATAATAAACATCCGTGCATCCCTCTGCAGGCTTTTGCTTGTTTCCCCATGTCCACTCAAGCTCATGAAGACGGACTCACCTTAAAAGTAGCTGTGAAATACAGAATAACATGCTGCAGGCACTCATGAATGTTTGGAGGCCTGTAATCTTCCTCCAGAAGTCTGTCAGTTGAATGGATTTGATTACAGAGAAGCCATTTTGATCTACTCTTGCTTTGTAGCTCTGAATAATTTCCAAAATAAGATGGCATTTTAATCTTCTGGTAAAGATTCAGCCGGGTTGCCTTCGATTTCAAAGCATGACAAACATTGTTACTCAGAAGGCTTTTTGCTTTGCAGAAGTAACAGAATTCTTGCTCTGTCTCTTAAGCTGTCGTTACTGGAATGTGAAGTTACTTTGCCAATATTATGGTTAAAATACTGAAATCTTAGAAAACATCACTTAATATGTAAAAGAGAAATTTGGGCTCAGACTTAGAATGAATCTGTGGAAACTTATTTTAGAATCCTATTATTTATATAAAATAAGTGTGCTTATGATTCTAGAAACACAGTGCAAGTTACTTTTGATCACACCATCTCTTTTTGTCCATATGGATTATAAAGAAAAGAGGCAAAAGGGCAGAGATGCCTGGTTGAAAACTAGGAGTGCTGGGCCAAGCAGTTGGTCTTCAAAATGCTTCTTTATCAGAAACTCTTGTCCTGGAGCCGGAATGAACCATACCCGCCTGATCAAAAGGAAACCGAGAAGGAGCAGTTGCCCAGGATGAGATTTCTGTGTGGGATCTCAGCTCCTCGAGCAGGTATTAGAACATTTAAGGAAGATGAGGCACTGGCAAGGTAGCTGACTGGAAGGGCTGACACTTTGTTTTGCTGTTTGCTTACCTGAAAGATTTGCCTTTCCTTGGCTGTTCTGTGGGGAGCTATAGTCATTTCTGTGACTGTCAGAACCTGGGTTTGTGGAGGCAGGGAGGTGGAAGACAGCAAAGTCAGATGCTGCCAATGGGCAGCTTGCTGGGTAGTGGAAGGTCCTGGCTGCTCATTACAGTACCTCTGCTGACGTCCCCAGAGCCCCGAGGAGGTCCCTGCACAGCCACCTTTGCGCTCTGCTTGCCTGCCCTGCTCACCTCCTTCACTGACCTCTGAGCCTCACTCTGGTCAGATCCTGACTGCCCTTCAACTTCTACAGACGCATAGACCAACTCTGGAGTGTCCAGATTTTAGTTACTTCCTGACTGTTTTCTATGGAAAAATCTAGACATCAAAGTTCATTTAGGCAAATCTAAAATTTAGCTTAGTCCTCTCCGGCTTAAAATACAACTGCCTTTCTGTTGCCTTCATTGTGGATGCCTTGCAACTACCCAATTTTCACGGCTTAGTTTTGAATTCAACATTTTAGAAGTACCCTAATTTCCGCAACTATTGATTCTGTGGCATAAATACCTTTGTGTTTACTTGTTGTTAAAGTGGACTTTCACTTCTGGCCCCAGGGACCCTCCCACTCCCACCTTAGCCTCCTGAGTAGTTGAGACTAATGGTACCAGCTGTCTCTATGGCATGAGTATCTGAAACCTGGGAAATCATCAGATCCATCCCTTACTACGGTAGCTGTTCTCTGATGTTCCCAACATTCAGATACCCTTCAGGTACCTCCTTCATCCTGCTTTCTGAAGCCTTCCTCAGAGGCTCCTTTCACCCTAAGTATGATGAAAATCATGTTCAGATCTGGAATGTCATACAAATCTTTACATTAAGCCTCACTCAGCTTGCTCCTGAGTTCAAGCAAATGAAAACACCATTGCAGTTCTGTTTTGCCATAAATAATGAAGTGGTGTTATTTTCAGGAAAGGGATGGAATGGACCATTATCTGTGCTAAGTAAAAAAAAAAAAAGACATGACAGGGCTGGAGAGATAACAAAGTTGGAACAGTGACTGCAGTGCAAATCTGAGGACCAGATTTCATCTCCAGTATCCACACAGAAAGCTAACCATGGAGGTGCAGACGCAGGCAGTTCCCTGGGGCTTGCTGTCCAGCTGGCCTAGTTTACCCACAAGCCCTGGTCAACGAGAAGCCCTCTATCAAAAAAACAAGGCAGAGAGCTTCTGAGGAACGACATGCAAATGCACATGCCCACAGTGCACACACATTCATGGGAAAAACCCATCTGTGCATGTGCATGTTTGTGTGCATGCACATACACGGAGGCAGGCACACAACATGCAAGTTAAAGGGTCAATTCTGGAAGATGAAAAATATTAGCTGTCATGGGGAGGAGAAACAGAAGAAGGTAATGAGGAGGGGAATATGAGCAAAGTACATGATACACCTGTATGAAAATGTCATAATGAGACCCATTGTTTTGCATAACTAGTATATGCTAATAATAACTGACACAAAAAAACATCAACACACTACACTGTTGTGCAAAGAAAACACTGACGGGAGAGACACTGCACCTCCACTCTGGAGCAGGAGTGCTCTACTGGTATTCTGGAAGTGTAGATGCGGTACAATGGAGACACATGGCCACCCACATCTTATGCTTCAGCTTCACTCTACCTCCTGTTCCCGCTGGGGTTTTCCTTTCACCCCTTCCACACAGTAAGTTCCTGCTGGGCCTTCTGGGTTCCTGGTGCAGGTGCCTCCTCCCTTGACAACTGATCTCCTCGCTCAGGGCAGTGATCAGGTGGGAAACATTCCTGTCAGCTTCCTGACTTGGAGGAGCTCTCCCTTCTGAGTATCTGCATTCTGCAAACCTTCCCATTTCTGCTCAGAGAATGAGTGAGTCCTTCGTTTGGCTCCCAGTCTTTGCTAGGAAGAAGCTTCTTGCCTGGAGGTAACCATTCCCCCTCATGGCACTCATGGTCAGCATGCCCAGGTAGTAGGTAATCAACAGGCCTGAGGAAACGAAGGTGAAAAGGCATTCTTTGCTCCTCCTTTCCCTTTGTGGAAAGCAGCACTTGGAAGGTTGGCTATGGTGCCTGGGAGGCCATAAGAGCTCCCTGAGGAGTGTGGAGGGAAGGAGAAGGTGTGTATAGTCCAGGCTGCAGCTTCCCTTGGCTTAGCAGAGGCATCTGCCTGCACACTGTTACTGTGTTTTTCTATGGAATTCATGGTGAATAGCCTTCCACACAGTAACACTTCAGTGTGATGGGTAATGACTGCACAGCTTACTTTTCATGTGTCTCCTATGACTTACTTAGCTTACTTCCTCATATTTCAAGGTTTCTTTCAACCTCCTTAAACAGGGTATACAAAGTGCTGTAGAGATGAGTAGACTTCCCCCTATATACTGCATGGTTTCCACCTGCCAAAGCTGCAGCTGCTTAGGGGTGTGATTATAAAAGGAGATGGGGTGGGATCCTAAGTAACCAAAAATGCTATTCCTAAGCCTTTTTAACCTTTCCACATTTTTTCCAAGTTTTCAACTGCTTTAAATAGATGATAGAAGATTGATGTTATTTCTGCATTAACAATTTTATAAATTGGCAGATCTTTTTGAAACGTAATAATTATGGTAGTCAGAAGAAAGGGTGAGGCAGCTCAAGTCTGAGAAAGGGAGATGTGGAGGAGCCCACCTGTGCTCTTGGATCCACTGGTGACCCCGGGCCTCAGTCCTTGCAGACATTTTTTGATAGAGGTGGCTGTGTGCTTGTGTACAATTGTGGGTGCAGATGCTCATAGAGACCACAGGTCAATGTTGGGTGTCTTTCGTTCTCTTATTTTTTTTTTTTTTGAGGCAGTGTCTCTCACTGAGCCTGGAGCTCACTGATGGTCTAGAGTAGCTGCCAGCAAGCCCAGGGATCCTATCTCACCCCAAGATTGCAGGGAGAAGCCATCATGCCAAGTTTTTGAATTTTTAAACTCTTATTTACTTATTTATTCGGGTGCATGTGTGTGGCTTTCCCCGTGTCATAGTGTGCATGTGGAGGTCAGAGGACATCTTTTGGGAGTTGATTCCCTTTCCATCATGTGGGTCGTCAGGCATTGTGGCGAACACCTCTGCCTGCTGCACTAACCTGCTGGCTCCACTATCATCCTTTTAAGTGACTACTAGGGATCTGAGCTGGGGTCTTCATGTTAGTGGGCAAACACTAACGACTCAGCCATTTCGCTTTTTTTTTCCTGGGTCAGTTATTATTAGTTTTTAAATTAGATTTATTTATTTTACTTCCCAACCACAGTTTCCCCTCCACACTCTCCTCCTATTCCCTCCCACCTCCCAAATCCACTCTTCCTCTGTTTTTGTTCAGAAAGGACCAGGCCTCCTGTGGATATCAACAAAGCATGGCATAGCAAGTTGCAGTGGGATTAGTATCTCACCTGTATTAAGACTGGGCAAGGCGACCCAGTATGAGGAATGGGTTCCCAAAAGCCAGCCAAAGCACCAGGGACAGCCCCTGATCCCACTCTTAGGAGTCTCACAAGTAGACCAAGCTACACAACTGTCACGTCACATATGTGTAGAGGGCCTAGGTAGGTCCCGTGCAGGCTCCCTGGTTGTAGTCTCAGACTCAATGAGTTTCAGTGAGCCTGGGTTAGTTGATTCTGTGGATTTTCTTGTGATGTCCTTGACTCCTCTGGTTCCTACTATCCTTCCTCATTCTCTTCATGGGGATTCCCAGAGCTTGGCCTAATATTTGTCTGTGAGTTGCTGCATCTGTTTCCATCACTTACTAGATGAATGCTCTCTGATGACAATTGGGGTAGTCACCAATTTATGAGTATAACAGAATATTATTAGGCATCATTACATTGACATTTCTTTCCTCCATTTGTGTTTGGTTCTATTCTAGATCTCTGGGCTGTCCATCCTTTGGGTCCTGGCACTCCAGGCAATGTCAGAGGTGGGCTCACTCTGGTGTTATGCATCTCAGGTTGGACCAGTCATTGGTTGTTCACTTACACAATCCCTTGTCAGTTATTGTAACAGTCACATTGCCATTATTATTGTTGTTGTTATTGCCCATTCTTCCCAACATGTCTGCAGATCTTAATGACTCCTGGCAGGGATCCCTACTAGAAACTGTGATTTGCTGTTACAAACAGATTTTAATGCATACCACTGTGATGTGAACTGGACTCTATGAACAAGCCAATACAATCCTAGTAGTCAAGACAGAAAGCTACAATGTAGCCCAGGGAACAGCTGCTGTACCTGTAGCATGGCTATGCTAGTGTCTGGGGTAGGGCGGAGATGTGTGGGCGGACTTTTCTCTGGGAGAACATAAAGTTGGCGACCATCACAGAGTACCAATGTAATTGTTTTAGAAGGCAGAGGCAGGCGATCTTTGCTTGAAGAAGGAAAGAAAGAAGGGACAATCACAGGAAGCTATTATTACTTTTATCTTCAGAGTTATGCTGTATTTCCAAAGCCAGGTACTTTTCATCTTACTAAATTGAGTAAAATTGAGGAAGCTATGATCTATTGTTGAGTTAGTAATTCAAGTAATCTATGTCAAAAGAGAAGTAAGCCTGAATAAAAGAGCTCCAGGTAGAAAAGAAAAATTACAGCTTAAAAATTCAAGGAACGAACATTGAACTCTTTATATATAATTAAAAATTATACCTCTTAGAACACAATTACAAAAACAAATTACATCTAAAAGTTTTGTGTCTAATTATATAATTTAATGCAACAGACTTAAAGAAAAAATGCTATTCATTTTTATTCATATGCCAAACATTAATCCTTACTGGTATTTTTTAAGGTCCATTTTTTTATTGTTGCAGAGAAATAATTAAAGCTATTATAATTAACATTCCTATGACTCAAGAACTCTGAGTAATGTGAGCACCTGCTGATATATGAGACATAAAATAATATAGTGTCACTGAAAAATCCTGCCAATTTAAAGTGATTTGATAATTAACCATGAATTTTCTTAAAGGGAAAGAAATTTGCAGAATCACTGTGGGCAAAGCTATAACTTAGAAATTGCTAAACTTTCATTTGTAACTTTATTTCAAGGTTGTTCATGATTAAAAGAGGCTAATTCAGTATGGTGATAGGTGGTGTGCAAATTAAAATGCATGTGTACATTTAAAGCAACAATACCTAGCTCTAAATGCAATAAAATTAGAGGATGAAGTGTAGCTTAGTTCATGCTGTCAGCTATGCAGATCTGAAAGTGCTAATGCAATCAGGCTGTTTTCTCTGAGCTCCTTTTCAAGGCAAGCATCATTCCTACAGGATCCAGGAGTCTCCTTTGAGAACAGGTCGCCAGCCATTGGTCCTGCACAAAATTTTCAACCAAACTAAGTCTACTGTCTTGTTTTATTCAATTGACTGCTAAAAATTTCAACTTAATTCTTCCCAGAAGCAAGATACTGGAGTTCAGTTTTTATAGTTTCCACCTTTTGTTACAGAACTTGGGGAAAGCCCACATGGACTGTGACAGGTTTACTAATTTTTTGTGTTAGCTGTTAGTCCTTCTCATCCATGTTTTTTCTTGTTGTTTTGTTTTTTTACCTACCGTGGATTGAAAATATTTGAGAAAAAGAAGCTGTGTCTGTACTGAACATGCACAGACTTTTTCCTTGTCAATATATTCTTCAAACTATAGAATAACAATTACTTACATTCTTCTTACATTGTGTAAGGTATCAAAGTAATCTAAAGGAGACTTAAAGTGCACCAGTGGACATACATAGGCTACACGCAGCATTTTCATTTTTATGGGAAAATTAAATATCTTTTCATTTTTAGTACATACGAGGTCTTCTGATCATTTCTCCATGGATGGTTCTCACGACTAGATTGCCTTATTAAGAAGTTAGGTCTCCTTGTCTGGGAATGATCTGCTATTGAATAGGTTTGCGTTCTGATTTCAACTGTGTTATTCATTAGTTGGAGGACTTAGAGTATCGATTGCCATTTATATTTGTGCATATGTGTACATTCATGTTGTGTGTGTGTGGCCAAAGGTCAGCCATGGGTGTCAGTCCTCAGGAGTCCTTCCTCTTGTTTTTGAGGCAATTTCTCATGAGGCCTAGCACTTGCTGCACAGGCTAGGCTGACTGGCATATGAGCCCTGGGGATCTGTTCAGCCATTCCCTTAGCATTGGTGTTGCAAGCATGTACCAACATGCCTGCTTTTTCCTGGGTTTCATGATGCAACTCAGGTCCACATACTTGCATAGCAGGCATCTTATAGACTAGCCTACTCTATCCAGCCTCCAGCTGTCATTATTTAAACCTAATTTTCTCATCCATAAAACTATAATGATTCTTGCTTGAATAATGCCTAAATTTGGGTGGCATCTCACTGCTTTAAAAAATGCTGTAGGTTGGTGTATGATTTACAGTGTTTGCAAAATAGGTAAAGTATTTATGAGGTGACTCTGAGGCACAAAGCCATAAATACAGAATAAGCTGCTGAGGAGGAAAATGACCTCCCCATCATGGGAAGTGATGGATGCCAGAGGAGTCTGCATAAGGCACCCGGTGCTATGGAGAGTGCTTGGGCATCAGACTGGTGGGTGAACAACTGACTGGCAAGATGCCTAAAAACGCGAGGGTCTCCAGTAGTGAACTGGAGAGTTGTACAAACTAGGGTCAAGAAAAATAAAGATTAAAGGTCTTTACTCAGTATAAGTTTTAATAAAGAGATTAACTTTTTGCTTGTAATCCTGAAAAGACTATTGTAATTACTGTGCTTGGCAAATGTAGTTAGTTGTGTCTTTTCTATTTATTACTTAGTGTTTAGGTTGGGAGAGGGATGGGATAGTATGGTCTAATGGGTATAGAAGATAGATAACTAGCACTAAGGATGTTCAAAAGAGCCATATGGAAACCTACTGTGTTAAGCACAAACACACACACACACACACACACACACACACACACACACACACACCACGCACGCACGCACGCACGCATGCGCACACACACACACATGCACACACATTTAGTTGAAATTACTTTACACATGTGAAAATGCTCCTTTTAGAAGGCACAAGTTGCCAAATAAAAAGCCCAGTACCAGATGTAAGATACCTCCCTTGCATTGTTGGTTAGGGGCATCCTGGAGCCTGCCAAAACAATTCAGGGTATTGCTATTGCTCTTGGCTTTCAACCAGAACCTGATACTGAAGACTATTGCTGAAGACCCTGCCTATATTGGTCTCCAGGCAAGGAGAAATCAAGCTCATAGTGATTTGAAAGCTCCCCTGCTCCCACTAGCTAGCCTTCATAATACCAGAAAGTGCTATGTAAGTTGCTGGTGGAGAAAAATCATCAATAGTCTTACCCAGCTGTTAAAATTGTGAGCTACAAAAATGATCTTCTTGCAAGATAGGCCCATAGGTGCAATAGGGGCATGAGCGTTATGGGGCTAACCAACCGCTGTCTGATTTATTTAGGACTTGCTCTACAGAAAGAAGCTCATGCCTGATACTGTAAATCTCCCCGTGGTTGGAAAGCTCCTGAACCCTAGGTGTTAACCTACCATTATTTTGCTAAATGAACAGAATACCAAACTCTACCTCTAAATATGTGTCTCCATGTCCATAGATGACTGCAGCTCTCAGTCATCATCAGAAAAGCTTCTTTGTATAGGGAATAGCAGTTAATACAGAAACATACAACTCATCAAAGTGCAGAGAAAAAATTTCTGTGGAATGCTCAGCCATAAATGGGGCATCAGTACTTTGTTCCATCCTCCCAAGACTTGGGGAACTCCACAGGACAGAGGGTGGCAAGATTATAAAAGCCAAGGTTCAGGGAGGACCAGGGTGAAATGCAGACTTCTAAGTATTGGTAGGACTGCTGCTTTCATCAAGCCAATCAGCATGGAGAAAGAAGGGCTAATGAGCCTCTGCCCATAGCTGAGAAACTATTGGTGGTTGCTCTGAGAGGGGAACTCTGTTTTCTTTAAGTGTGTGGCCCCTGATAAGCTGACTATGCCCCAGTGCATGGCACCAGGCCCATAGATATATGGCAAGAGAATTAGAGTGTCTGTCTGTCTGTCTGCCTGTCTGTCTCTATCAAGAAGATATGAATTTGAGAGATGCCTGGAGGACATGAAAGGTGGATCCAAAAGTAATTAAAAGGAGGGATTAAAGTGAATATCATCAAATACATTGTATGCATGTATAATAATTAATAAAAATATTTTATTAAAAAAGGATAAACAGTTATCTAAAGGTCTACACTGCTTTCTCACATGCTCTTGTTCCTATTGTCTTAGTATCTTTTAGTCACTTAATGACTGGGCAATTGTACAGCCTCAAAAGCTAAGACAGATCATCATAAGACATTTTTTTTTAAAGATATGACATTAGTCAAATTGATGTCTTTTGGTTGTTCCACAAAGGATAAATTAAAATTATATTAAAGAAGAGAAGATCATGAATCATGGAGAGAGGTGGTGGAACATGGCGGGATCTGGAAGGGGAGGGAAGGAGCAGGAATGATACATTTGTTCATGTGTGAAATTCTCTAAAAGCATACATCATCTCCCTGCTATGAGTCAAATAAAGATGTAAATTCTTGATAATCCTCAGAACTAGATGAAATTTTGGAAGACTTTCTGTTTTTTCAAGTTAGAGACATGTTACAGGGTATATGTTTTCACAGTCCCAAGTGGAACCTGACATCTTTACTTGCCAGGGCAGTGATGCTGGAAAATGACAGGGTGAACATGCATTGGCTACTTAAAAAGTACAAATCAATGTCACCATTGGCTTGCTTAAAAAATGCCCAGCTACTTTCTGGAAGGGTCTTGTGTTGGCTCACACTTAGAGTTTGTTAAACCAAAGTGTCTCAGGAATAGAGGCAAACCACACAGGAATTGTTACCATATAACCTAACTGACACAGAGCAGGCAGTGTGTGGTTATGTTCCAATGACCACAGCAAACAGACTAATCAATACATTGCCTGCTTTCTGGGTCTTAGTTTATTCATATTTTCACCTTTCAGTAAAGAACATCTATACTGTGGGTTGAGGAAGAAATGATTTTGTATGTCAGGGCAACAGGAGGGATGGAGGGAAGAGAGCCCATTGATGCAGCAATCCTGCCAAGGCCACAAGATGTACCTGTGATGCGTAGGAGAGGAGAGTGGACCAACTCTTCAGTGTCAGCATGGCATCAGCTCCCAAGGACTGAGGGACAGACTGGAGATAAAAAAGACGGACCACAGATTCAGAATCAAGACAGTGTATGATGATGGCTAATCTTGGTTGTCAAATCGACTGGATCTGGAACCAACTAAGAGGAAGTAACTGGGGACTCCTGTGAAGGATTTTCTTGGTCCTATTATTTGAAGTGGGAAATTCTACGCTCCATGTGAATGGTATCTTTGGTGGTAGCCCCCACAGAAGATAGAATAAGGAACCTTTGCTTTTGCCCGCTAGTTTTCACTCTTGCTGACACATTCATCTAATTTGTTTCTGCTTCTGGTGCATTACTTTGCTGAAATTAGTACCTAGCTTTGAGATTCCAACATTGACAGAAGACTAGTGGCTCTCCAGGAGTCTTCCAGGCCTTCAGCCCCAGATTTGGAGTGCTGAGAAATCCAGTCTTATGGACTGAATTACCAGGCTCTCGGGTTCTCTGGTGACAATAATTGTTGGACTACCTAGACCACATTATATAAGCCAATCTAATAAATCCCTTTTTATTTTGTTGGGTTTTTCGAGACAGGGTTTCTCTGTGTAGCTTTGCGCTTTTCCTGGAACTCGCTTTGGAGACCAGGCTGGCCTTGAACTCACAAAGATCCACCTGCCTCTGCCTCCCGAGTGCTGGGATTAAAGGTGTGCGCCACCACCACCCGGCATAAATCCCTTTTTAATGCATGTTCATTCTGTTTCAAATATGGATACCTAAGAAAAAGTGGCTGAAAAGCATAGAGAAACACATTTTAGACTCCACTCAGTCCTTTCTGTGTATTAAGGCTGAGAAAATATTTGTCTGGTAGATGAATGAGGAATGAGGTCTTAAGAGGTTTGCCTGTTTAGAACTAATGGTCAGGAGTCAAGGGTGGCTGGGACCGAGAGAGTGATGAATTGATAAGAAGATCTAATTTTTGTGTGCAATACATTATCATAAAATATTCACTGGATAAAAAATGAGTTACCTCAATATACACACAGAGGCACTTCCCAGGTGTTTTGTGCAGCACATTTCTCCTTCCCACTGTATAAATAAATGTTTTGTAATATGGAGTCTTGTGCATCATTAGAAAACTCTTCGCTAGAATCATGATAATGGAGAATTTGTTCTTGCTGCTCTAATTCCCTCTGCTCTGGGAAGGAGTATAGGGAGGAGGGAACTGGAAAAAAGAAGGAAAGACAAGAATTGCATCTAAACAATAATAAGGAAAATATGAGCTCTTGGCTGATGAGAAGCCCTTGGATGAGCACACATGCTTGTTTTGGGGATACAAAGTAGCAGAGTTGCAACAACCAGTAGTGACTGGGAGGTAGAGGGCTGGAATGGGCTGGAAGAGTCAGGTAGATGCACACCACTTAACTTGCATCCTTTTGCAAGCGACTCTTGCCTTAACTAGAATAACAGGAGAAGCTTATTGCCTGGAGCAGATGGTTACTTCATGATTTAAATCATGGTGGGGACTGCCCAGATATCTTTGGAATGTGCATCCTCCCTTGTAGTCCCCCCTTTCTTTATCCCACTTTTTGCTCTTCATGGCCTCCCCTCCACGTGTGCTCTCTGATCCCCAGAGAGCTGTTGTCATCTTACTTCCTTTCCTGTGCTGACTTCTCACAATACCCAGTATATAATGCATGTTTTGTTTGTTTATGTATTAAGATGGTCACACTTTGTATCTTAAGCTGTCCCCAACTCACTATGCAGCCCACATTGGCCTAAAACTTGTGGAAATCCTTCTGTCTCATCATTCTCTGGGCCACCCTGTGTACCTTTATTAAGGATTAGTTGAGTTAATAAATCAATATGGCATGGAAATATTCCTGGATGTGCCTATATTTATGTGTGTCCCATTTAGGTCAATGTCATGACCAAAGCAACTTGTGGAGGAAAAGACTACCTTGCTGTTTCATCACAGCAATAGTAACCCTAACTAGGACAGACTATATAGTCTGATACAACAAATTACTGCAGCTACAAAAAGAGCAGATTTGTAAAGTGTGTGTGTGTGTGTGTGTGTGTGTGTGTGTGTGTGTGTGTGTGTGTGAGAGAGAGAGAGAGAGAGAGAGAGAGAGAGAGAGAGAGAGAGAGAGAGAGAGAGAGAGAGAGAGAACAGGAATTCTGGGATTACAGAACTCCCTGCTACTGTACTTGACTTTTACAAAGACTCTGTAGATTGAACTCAGGTCTTCATGTTTGCTCAACAAACTCTTTTTTTTTTAATTTAAGAGATTCTTTTATGCATTTTACATATCAACCACAGATCTCCCACTCATCTCTCCTCCCGCTTCCCTCCAGCCTTCCCCCTGACCCAATCCCTCCATCCCCTCCTCCAAAAGGATAAGGGCTCCCATGAAGAGTCAGCAAAGCCTGGTATATTTAGTTGAGGCAAGTCCAAGCCCCTCCCACTTTCATCTAAGCTGAGCAAGGTGTCTTGCCATAGGTAATGGGCTCCAAAAAGCCAGCTCATGTACCAGGGATAGGTCCTGATCCCACTGCCAGGGATCCCCTCAAACAGACCAAGCTACACAACTGTGTTCTGTATGCAGTCTGGTCCCATGCATGTTCCACAGCTGTTGGTTGAAAGTTCCTGAGTTCCCATGAGCTTGGTTCAGTTGTCTCTGTAGATGTGCTCATCATGATCTTGAACCCCCTGATCATAGAATTCCTCTTCCCTTTGTTCAACTAGACTCCAGAGCTTGACCTGATGCTTGGCTGTGAATCTCTGCATCTGCTTCCATCAGTTACTGGATGAAGGCTCTATGATGACAGTTAGAATATTCACCAATCTGATTACTGGGGTAAGCCAGTTCAGGCACGTTCTTCACTATTGCTAATAATATAATCTGGGGTCATCCTTGTGGATTCCTGGGAATTTCCCTGGCACCAGGTTTCTCTCTAACCACATTATGGCTCCCTCTATCAAGACATATCTTTCATTGCTCTCCCACTCCGTTCCTCCCCCAGCTTGACTATCTTGTTCCCTCATGTTCTCATCCCCTCTATTGCCCCCCCTTTACTCATGGAGTTCTCAACTATTTCCCCTTCCCAAGGTGATCCATGTGTCCCTCTCAGGGTCCTACTTTCAACAAGCTCTTTACCCACTGAATCATCTTCTTTTCTCAACAAGAGAAATTTATTTCATCTTATTTTGGAGGGTGGGAGTCTGAGATTTCTGGCAGAAGACCTCTTAACAGTTTGCAGGTGACTGTCTTCTTCCTGTATCCAGGAAAGAAACAGGGAAGTAAGCATTTTACTCATGATTTAATCATCTGCTAAAGGCTTCATCTTTAAAACCTTTATGCTGAGGCTTGGGTTACTATTTCAGCACAATCATGGAAAGCTCATGCAATTACCTCATTGTCTGGAGACCCTAGGACCCAATCTCCCCAGTTGCATCTGTTTACTTGGTGGGTCATTCTGTGTATGAACCATAGTTAGGCTGAATTACCTCTATATTTGGGCTGCTATTATACTTGACTTTACTAATCATTTAGTTCATGGACTTTCTGGTGTTACCTCCCCCAGCAACAACAACAACAACAACAACAACAACAACACACACACACACACACACACACACACACACACACATACACACAAGGGAAGAGCTTTGACACAACAAGAGTCATTCAAACGTGCAGCCTTTCATCCTTCTCATCTGCACAAGGTCCAAAATACTTTCATGGACTTTGGAACTTCTTGTTCCTATGCACTGTCCCCACCAGGATGCCCCCACCATTTCTTTCTTGATTTGATGATCTAAGTTCAATAGCCATGTTTCCCTTTTCTTTTAACAATGACTATGATAACTGTTCTTGGTAGAAGCATTCAAGTGTCAAAGGATACACTTGGCATTTCTCTTATTTGCAAGCTGCATTTCTCATGTGCAACGTTAGTCATTTTGATTCCAGGAGAGGAGACAGAACATACCTTAGGGATGGATGAGTGCAGTGTAGGGAAAGTGGGTGAATGCGGAATAGGTTAAGCATCTCCTCTGCCCCACATATTGTGGGTGAAAGGGAAGTGAGGCAGCTGTGTGAGTCTACTCTGCTCTAGGACCAGATGTGGGAAATAAGCTGGTGTCAGGAGGGGTGAGAATGTGACCCCAGCAGCTGCATCTTGCAGCCACATGAGAGTCATTCTGGCACTCAGTCTTGCCTCTTTTCCAGGTGTCAGTCATAGTTCTGAGGCCTGCTATGGCCATGCTTGTGTCCTCATCTCTTGGCACCTTTCCCTCATTTGTGGATATTTGGGCTTAGGCACTTCTTGAAAAGTTGAGCCAATATCTGTGGGTATCAATCAACCTTGTCCTTTCTTAGTTATACCTAGCTCAGTAAGGGGTTAACTTAGAACAAAAGAACCACCAATAGTGTATGATTGCTAAGATATTAACAGACATGTGTCTTCCTTTCTGCAATATGGATACAAGATATGAAAATGCCCATGTCCATTGTTTCTGACCTCTAGCACAGTGGTGGTCAGCACAAAGCTATTCCAGGAGCTGGGGAGAATGTTAAGGCTGACAGAAGTGAGTCTGAGTCTGTGGCATCCAGGTGCAAGGCTCAGAAGCAGAGGTGGTCAGGGCCTGGGCAGAGAGGCCTCTACTGCCTAGAGAGGTCAGCAGGGGCCCAGATAGTAAGTAATGTTATGGCCACTGGCCCATAAACCTGAGAACAGTGTCTCCTAAGCTCCCAAGTCCCTGCCAGCCAGGTGCTATCATGGGAAGAGGAGAGGGAGGTATATGATGTGGAATGACTGTTCTGGCCAGGGTCAATACAGCAGTAGGAACCTTTAGACACTGTTGAAGTACAGAATGGCAAGGTTTGAAAGCCTCTGACCTGCTTCTGGCCAGTGAGGAAGACAGAGGGGAGGCCGAAGTAGGAATGATCTCTTACAACCAAGGCAGGTATTGTTTGCCCCTCCCCTGCCCCATGAGGATGAGTAGAATCTCAGTGTGTGAGAGGAAGCCACTGCCCTGCACTCTCACCCAGCAGGCCTTTCTCAGTCACATCCCTGTGGCAGCTGGTCCCAGCCTCACTGTAGTTAGGGAAAGGGAGACAGCTGTGCTTCCCTGAAGAGACAGTGTCAGTGGGAAAGCGACTAAGAGTAACAGCAAAGCGCAGCATGGTGTGCCAGGGGCTGTGTTTCGATAAGGAATGACACATGATGTAAGGGAGAAAGGCAGCTGGTGTGTGCTCCTCTCCTTTGGACATACCAGACACAATAGAAAGCCACACATGGATTGTCTCAGGGTGGAAATGGCAAAAGGGGGACATGTCCTTTACCAACCTCCCCTGAAACTGATCTGGATTTCTGTGCGACAAATTTAATTCTAAAACCTTTTAGTACTTAGATGAATTTGTTTTGTAAAGACCAAACACATCCTAGAAGACAGCTGATGAACTGGAGCGAGTCTCCATTCCCTTCACAACTACTGTAGCAGGAAAGACATTTGCCTTCTCCAGAAGAGAAGCAGCAGTGTAAGAAGAACAAGAGGTACTGGGCAGGAGTGGGAGGAAGCTGCAGTCAGTAATTCCCCTGCTTTGGAGTGATCCGCTTGGCTCATGATGAAAAGAGTAATTGTCCTCCTCTTTTCCCATCAGGCTTTGCAGATGCCATTTCAACAGGCTCTCAGCCTCAGCTGAGCATCCCTTTCCACAGCCAGGCAGCTCATCAACAAATGCCAGTCACTGGCCAGATGCTCCCTCTGCGCCAGGGCGTTTGCAGCCTTGAAGCAAGTGGAGGCTGGACCAGCCTCAGACCGTAGCTGGGATTGAACGGAACTGGGGCTTCTCCTCGCTTCACCACATTACGTGCTGCACTCCAGGGGTCTTGAGATGATGGTTGATTGACCCACACTGTGTCATAAGAGGTCCTGATCCAGCCCCTGGAGCCAGTTCATCAGCAGGCAGGAGAAAAACACTACAAGGCCCTTGTTTTAAGCTAACAACAGGCTTTTGTCTCAGGTTAAGTGGACGAGGAAGAACTTCCAGGCATCTTGGAGGCTCACTATCTTTATTACTAGTCATGGCCTCTCTCCCTATCTATATGTCTGTCCACCAGGGAATCTGTCTAACTCACAGTTCTGCAAGATGACCTGCATGTTAGGCAGAGGGCAGAGAAGAAGACTGAGGTAGACATTTGGGGGTGAAGAGTTCCAGTGTTTCCTGCTGAGATCAGCACAGAGGCCCAGGCCTTCTATTGTTAATGGACATTAGGAACATAGATGGCATCATGACCCTCAGTCACCTCTACAGAGAAAATGCCAGGAAGCTGAATCAAGGAGGGACATTATGACTCAGGAGCTGATGTGTGAGGAGGTTAAGGGATGACTTATGAATCAGCTGTTCCTACAGCTCTTTTGAAGTTCTGTTGAATTTGATTCTCACGTCCGGCCTGTGGTGCTGCCCAGACAGTCAGAATTACAATACTGTCCGACTTTTAATGAGACAATGGAATGTTGTAAAGTGAACTAATTGCCCAGTATGCCACCTTCTAGGTAGCACAGCTAGGCTTCCATTCAAGCCTACCCATTCCACATTTATGACTCTCTTGCTGTGTAAGGCTGCGTTTTATGACATTAATACAGCTGCATGACTCAGGAAAGACCTGATGGAATTTGCCAACCTGGGTCCTGGAAAAGGTGGGGCTCAATGTGGATGGAACTGGTCAAATTAAGGTGAGGTGTTTTACTATCTCTCCAGGCAGGAGCTACTTCTGGGACATTGTAAACACTTATGTTAGCCAGGCAGGAAGGTGATTGGAATATAACATTTCTAAGGAAAGGGAGAGAGTTTTCTCTAGAAGTTCAGAGGAATTTCAAGCCAGTTGGTTTTCTTTTTGTGCCTCTTTCTCTGCAGCTGGCACTTTCTCTCCTCTCCTCACTTTCTGATGTTTATGTGTTACTTGTCAGGGCATTGTATTAAAGGTCTCAGATGTAAGGGGAATGTAAAAAAGCAGCAAGAGAAATAACATCTACTTTATAGGGAACCATCCCAATCGTCATAAGACTTCCATGGACCCTGGGCATGGGGACACCCTGATCATGCAGAAGATTCACGTTTAGTTTTCTTGATCTACCCTCTCTTTCAAAAAGATCAAATGTGAGACAAGATGGGGAATAAAGGAACTAAGTATTCACCAGGTTCCTTGAAGCAGGGTCAGTCCTGGGTGTAACAGGTCTTTCTTTGGACTGCCAGCTCCCAAGTAACGACATGGAGACTTCTTACTAATTTTGAAAACTTGGCCTTAGCTTAGCTCTTTGTAGTTGGAAATTTCTCCAGTCCCACCAGTGCTCGAAGTCACTCAGACCTACGTAAACACACAGAGACTTATGTTACTTATAAACTGTATGGCCGTGGCAAGCTTCTTGCTAACGGTTCTTATATCTTAAATTAACCCATTTCTATTAATCTATAAGTTTCCACATGGCTTGTAGCTTACTTATACTTTACATCTTACTTCTCATGGCGGTGGCTGGCAGCATCTCCTGACTCAGCCTTCCCTTTCCCAGAATTCTCCACTCTGCTTATCTGACCTATACTATATACTTCCTGCCTGGCTACTGGCCAATCAGTGTTTTATTTGTCAATCAGTCAGAGCAACACATTCACCACATACAGAAAGACATCCCCAACAGCTCTTATAACTTAAATTAACCAATTTATATTCATCTATGTTCTGTCACGTGGCTTGTTACCTCTTCTCCATACGGTATGTCTGACTTCCGCTTCATCTCACTGGCAAATCTCTACTTCTCTGATTCCTTCCCAGAGTTCCTGTCTCTGCCTGGAAGTCCCGCCTATCCTCTCCTACCTAGCTGTTGATTATTCAGCTCTTTATTAAACCAATCACAAGATGTCTTAGACTGGTGTGGTAAATTTTCACAGTGTACAAAAAAGATTATCCCACAACACTGGGGTAATCATCCTTTGAAAAGGCTCAGCTGAGCAGACCCAGGCCAGGTATGAGGTGGCAGAGGTTGTGCTAAGTCTTGCTATCTCTCCTTGTACAATTACTCCTGCCCCTTTAAACTTTCCATACATGAAAAGAGCCTGGGCTAAACCTGAGGAAACATCAAGGAGGGAAGGACTGGCTTGTGGTGGGCCCATTCATTATGATATCTACTTTAAGTTGGGAGGACAGTATGTTTGTGACCTTGCATGTCCACTTATAGCTTGTGTGCATGTGTGGGTAGGACTCTCTGTACAGCCAGGTGGTGCTTTGGCTTTTACATCTTCTCCCAGGGTACCTTTGCTGATTTGGTCCATCACCTGGAGTTTGGAGTCAGTAATGGGTTGTACTGCAAGGATCACTTCTTGTCGAACTCTGTCCTTCAGAACCCATTTGTGCATGTCCTGGATGGTTTCAGCAATGTGATCACTGCATTAGGATTGGGTTCCCATTGTTTCCTAGACTTCCTGTCAAAGACAGTTTCAGGCAGATCTTGGCAAATCATACCAAATGACTAAGTTCCTTCTTTCCCTTTCTTTGCAGAGTAGACTCATGACAGACATCATCTAGATGTCACAAGTGCCATCTCAGTATGGACAATAACCATATAATTCTTACAATGAAATTTCTCAGTCTCAGTGCCCCTGGCATGTAAAAGTGGACGGGTGTTTGCTGTGTGGGTGTTTTGTCTATTTCACAGTGTGTCGCAGGATCTTAAGCCTCCCCTTTCATGGTGTTCCATATGTCCAGACATTGCCCAATGTCTCCTGGGACAAACTCTGCCCCGACTGAGACCCATTGCTCCATTAGACTGGCTCAGCCACCTTAGACAAGTGCTAAACCCATTAGATACTCAGTTTTCCCATATGTATAGTGGAGACAAATACATACCTACCCTGTAGAACTGCTAGAGGGTGACACATCACAGGCCAGGTGCAGCATCAGGCACTGTGCATACTAGAAGGGAATTTGCATGCATTCACAGCTGCTGCATGTGTCTCATAGACCCCACTTTTGCTGTTTGATGCTGTGGGTTTATTTTTGTCAGTGGAGAAAGACAAGGCAAAAGCCAGACACTTCACAAAGTTCCCGTACTTCCTCCGAGGAGAGAAGAGTCTGTGAGGGGAGGCAGACTCCACACCTATTCATCTCAGCAGCAAAGTGCTTCAGACAGCATAACCTCTTGGAGTGTGTTCAGCCTCTAGATTGCCAGAATGAGAAAGAAAAGAAAGCCCATTGGGAACTTGGTTTGAGATCATGTCCCACGTTTGAGAATGTGCCAGTTCCATAGAGCCTTGCTTATCAGAAAATGAAACATCCATGGCGTCCCACATGGACCCCTATTTCCAGCACCTCAGTGACTCTTTCCAGTGGTTCATTCTCTCATAGGAAAGGCTGCCACTCTGTCATGCTTCAGAGACATGCTGATGAAGGAACCAAACATTTTGTTCCCTGTGCATAGCCTCCTCCAACAACCAGGGAGATTTAATCTTAAAACTGTCAGGGGAAAATATTTGTGCCAAGCATGCTTCTTGGGATATTTATTAGACTGCATTAACCTCAGGATGTTCAACAGAGTTTCAGTCGGGAATTAGGATGTACACTAACACAAAGGAAGGGCCACATCTACCCCAAGAAAGCTGATGGCACAAGTGATCACAACAAGGCCCCGGAGTTTCCAGTGTCTGCGAAGGTGGCAATGAAGGCACACCTTTAGAATGTGACTTTGAGAAGACTACTATGTCCCATGCCCTCTCTCTTCTTGTCTCTGGGACCTGCATGTGGCTGTGGTCGTTTGGGTGGTGAACACAGCAGCTTGGCAGATACAGCTGCAGTGTTTTGCAGAAGCAATCTTGACTGGGCCATTTAAGATTGTCCTGGATGTGTGCCCCTAAGCCGTATGTCTGCTGAGTGCTCCAGGGCTGTCTATCTTCTAAAATTAGGACAGATGTCACAAGGTTATCAGCTGGTGGGTCATTGACCATTTATCAGCAGGGGAGCCACTACCCACAAACTAAGAAAGAAATAGCTCTGATGTTTCCTATGCTTATTAATCATTTTCCTTTTTCTTTTGTGAAAACTTTTATTAGTTTTTAAAATTTTGACAAATTTTTGCTTATATACAATACAGTAGTGTCATGCTTCCATTACTTTCTCTGACTCTCCAACTCAAGAACTTTTAATTTCCTGTAATGTCTTGAACTAATTTTCTTCATAAACAGCTCATTGGAAGTAAAAGTAAAAGGAACATTTTGGCAGTCATGTAACAAAACCAGAGAAGATTATTTGTGTTATTTCAAATCCCTGTACATATTACTTAGTGGCACCAGTCTCTTAAAACTCTACCCTCCATGATGGGGCAGGATCTGTATAGAATACATCCCTACTCTGCTTGCCATCTGGACCACCACTGATTGCCCATTATTTCCTAGCCTTTCACTTATCTATATCCATCATGTTCTATTAAAATCATTTTCTCTTAAATGAAATCTCTAATTCTCCTCATTCTTGAATTCTCAGGCTATAGTCACCATCAGGTTATATCTCACTATTCTTACTCCTAATATTTTCAAAGCATAAACAAAATGATTGTGTAATGCACAATTTATTTCTGTAATCCTGGTGGATGATGGAGATATATAGTAAAATGAAATTCTTGAGTAAAATAAAATCTCAGGCCCAACTTTTTCTACAAATGGCATTTAGCTTTTTACTGGGTTTTTATTTATAGTTATTTATATACTCAAATATACAATGTGATGCATTTTTTATTGTTATAATAGAACACTGGAAGCCTGGAGTTTTATAAAGAAAATAGGTGCATTTAGCTTACATTCTTAGAGGTTCAAGATAGCAGCAACATCTGGTTAGGGATGTCTGACCACATCACAATATGACAGATAACATAATGGTGGGAGCACACAGGAGAGAGAGAGAGAGATCACATAGCAAGACAGGAAATCAGAAAGATTCAAGGACTATCCAACTTTGCTCTTTTAAGAACAATTCCCAACCAAGTCTGTAGCTTGAGTTTTCCCCAGTCCTGCCTGGTCCACAGTCAGGACAAATCTCTTATCACTGGCCAGTCCCATAGCCACTCAGACCCGACTAAGTAAACACAGAGACTTATATTGCTTACAAACTGTATGGCCGTGGCAGGCTTCTTGCTAACTGTTCTTATATCTTAAATTAATCCATTTCTATAAATCTATACCTTGCCACATGGCTCGTGGCTTACTGGCATCTTCACATGCAGCTTGTCATGTTGGAGGCTGGCAGTGACTCCTTCTGCCTTCCTGTTCTTTCTTTTCTCCTCTGTTAGTCCCACCTATACTTCCTGCCTAGCCACTGACCAATCAGTGTTTTATTTATTGACCAATCAGAGCAACAGATTTGACATACAGACCATCCCACAGCACCAGTTCCTATCTGGAGTTACTTGGAAAGGATGTTAACCCCTTCAGAGGGCAGTACCTCCCATGACCTGGCCACCAAGCTCCACATTTTAAGGTTGTGCCACCTCAACACTGCCTCATTGGGGCCAACTTCTAGCACCTGGATCTTAGCAATCCACATTTACAATATCTCTGTGCCTTGCCGGACATATCTATTCACATCCAAGACCTCCCTAGCCTACTAAACACCCTCTTATATCTGTGCTTTCCAGGGAGCTGTTTCCTTCATCTGAAAAATCTCCCTCTTTTGTCTAGACACAGTTTAAAGTCTGATTGAGATTCAATTCCGCCAGGAAAACCATGTAAATGATGACAGTGCTTGTATGTTCTGTACCAATTCTCCACAAACTTAACTTTAGTGTAATTGCCTTAGAAATGATGTTTATCTTGCTTAAAATGTTTTCCTTCCTAAAAATGCAAGCATGTACCTTATACTTGGATTATATAGACTATCCTGTAGCAGTGACTATTTGTTAGTTCTTTCATAAGATGTTGCCTTAGTTACCATCTATTGCTGTGATGAAACACCATGACCAAGGCAACTTATGAAAGAAAGCATTTAATCAGGGCTTGCTTACAGTTTCAGAAGCTTAGTCCATAAACATCACTGTCATGTTGGGGAACATGGTATCAGACAGGCACTTATGGTACTGGAGCAGTAGCCAAGAGCTCACATTTGATCAGAGAGAGACAGAGAGTCCTGAGTGACATGCCTCCTCCATCAAGGTCACACTTCCTAACCCTTCCCAAACAGTTCCTCTAACTGGGACCAAGGATTCAAATATATGAGCCTATTGGAACCATTTCACTCAAACCTCCACAGACAGCTTTTTTAAGATTCTAAAAGAATATGTTTAGATTGGGTCTCTGTGGACTATCAGGAGTTTGTGTGTGTGTGTGTGTGTGTGTGTGTGTGTGTGTGTGTGTGTGTGTATGTGTGTATGTGTGTGTGTGTGTATGTGTGTGTGTGTGTGTAGTGTGACTGACAACCATCCTCTCTAGTTCTCAGAAAGTGGAGTTGGGCAACTATGAGCTTAGACATCCAGAATATCCACAGAATTGCTACTTTTAGTACATGAAATACAGTATACTTATGTTCCCCTTTCCACTGACAGTCTGATATAGAAAAGAAATAATCTCTGCCTCATCAGGGCCTAGCACAAAACTGGTGTTGTGTATGCACTATGCATAGGAAAAGAATGGATGTCCACAGGAAGAAATGTTCCTTCCCTGCCATTCTGTCATGGTCAATGGCAGTAGACAGTAATTGTAAACAGAAACAGTAATAATAATTATTTCTTGACTAGAGACAAGGTGCTGCCATCCTTCTGTTGTCTTTGCTCACTGTCCCCAGGGAGTGGTAGTCATTGGTCCCTTTGAGAGAACAGCCTGGAACTTGTTGGCTTCCATCCTTCTTGTCCTGTTTTTCTAGAATAGTTTATTCTTGGATCATTCCCTCTCCCCAACAGAAAGGTCTGCTGCCCTCCAGCTCTGTCCCTGAGCCAGTCAGAAGGCACAACTATTGATGTATTAGATGCTCCTTTGTGCCTGCAGATACATACTGTGTTCAGTCACCACAAACTGGATGTGTTTATCCCCATCTGCATGCCTCCTGAGTCTTCTTCAGCTGCTTTTGAACTCTGAGAAGATAAGGAGCCATGACTAACTATAACTCTAGATAGGGAAATAATGCATTGAAATAATGTGGAAGGTGCACTTGCCTTTCCCTAGATCTGTTGGTGCCTCTCAAAGTCAGTCCTCTACTCTCACATCACCTCAAGGAGACTTGGGGCTACCCTCTGAGTTTCTGAAAGAAGAAGGCAGTATACCTTCTGAGCATTCTGCTTTGCTTTGGGCTGCCTCCACTACCTCTTTGGATTGGAATGCGTTGTGTCGATAATTCCAGGGAGTGTGAGTGAGGCAGGGTATGGGGTAAACTTGGGCAAGCAAGTCTCCAAAGATACTTAACTTGTCCTGGATTTCTCTTCACCCAGGCAGGACAGCCATGGATTAGAGAAACAATTGTGTCCAAGACTAGCTTGGTGAATCAGTGACTTCACTGGGGTTACCTGTGGGATCCTGGGTAGACAGCCCATCTGGTGACTTAGGCAGCTGTACCAGGAGCATGGGTGAAGTGTGGCTATGAAAGCTGCGTCACTGAGGCTCCTTGCACAGTTCTATGCAGCCCACTCCACAGAGGTCTCTTCCCTGGCGATTGTTACTTCTCATATAATCGAGGGGAGGGGCCTTTTTAATTTTGTCAATTTTGTGAGTTTCCTGGATCCCCTGTTTCTTCCCTCCAGAAGAGGTTGTTTTAACCTTGAGGAAGCAGCTACACAGCATCATAGCTTCTTTCTTTCTTTCTTTCTTTCTTTCTTTCTTTCTTTCTTTCTTTCTTTCTTTCTTTCTTTCTTTCTTTCTCTCTTTCCTTCCTTCTTTCTTTCTTTCTTTCTTTCTTTCTTTCTTTCTTTCTTTCTTTCTTTCTTTCTTTCTTTCTTTCTTTCTTTCTTACCATGCTCTGGCCACCGTCCCTTTGCCCTCCTCACCCTGGGGTGGGAACTAGATGATCCCGTGTCCTAGAGCTACTCAGACGAGCGAATCTCAGCCTGTTAGGTGTCCGCTCCTTTCACCTAAGTCCTGGCTGACCCTGCAGCTTCTGTGTCACCCTCCAGTGTGGCATGTCCACCTCTCACAAAGGCTGGGTGTAGCAGCACACTCTTTCCAATGTAGTCTCTCTTGACCTGTTGCTATTCAGATAATAATAAACCTGTATTTTAAATTAGGAATTACTGAGTGAGAAAAAGCTGAAAAAGAACAGTAAAACAGCTACCAAGGAAATTCACGCTAAGTTCTGTCAGCATTTGGTTTAATCTTCATACAATTTTTTACTATTTTTTAAGTGAAGATAATATCTAGGACGGGGAAATCCAATAACCTTCCCAAGGTGACCCTTCTAAGGAACAGAAGAGCAGGTGGTGACTCACATTAGTGGAAAGCAAAGAGGATAGAGGAAATGGCCATGGGCTGGCTCCAGAGTGAAGAATTCTGTTGTAAGAAGAATTTGAAATCTGTGATGTCATCCCTCAGTCACTGCACATAATCCAGCTGGTCCCAGTACCAGAAAGATCTCTCTGCCTCTGGGGTTTTAATAAATTCTAATAAAATCCAAGGGATTGGCTGGACTCCCTTCAGAACTCTTCTGCTTATCAACCGAAGACAGAGCCAAGTTTTCAGAAATCCCTGCTGATCTCAGACTCCTGTTCTCACAGCTCAGATACCACGGAGATAACTGAAGTTATTGAATCATATCAAGCCCAACCAAACTGAACAGTTTCTCATTGCCTTCTTTCTGTTTCTCAAAGGCTCCAGGGAGGGAACTGTGAAAACCCGAAAATTCATTTTACAATTGCATGTCAATTGCAATGCCTCCCTACCCAAAGGAAGCCAAGAACCCAAATTCAGAAAAAAAAAAAAAAAAAAAAAGCCCCAGCTTTGTTTACACTGTGTCAAAACAAAGAGTTGAAAATCCAGGTTCAGCTGCTGCCCTTGCCTCCCAGCCAGCTTCAGTTTTCTGGAAGCAAGATTCAAAGTTCTTTGACTTTCTTTTTCTGCCAGACTCTTTGTAAGTTAAAGCAAACAGTCTCCACTCAATATGCTTTTGTAGTATAGTCAGTCAAGGGTTTCCAAGCCCATATGGACAAACCACTATGGAAGAAATGCCAGAAGGAGAAGCATTAGTTAGTACACCCAAACTCAGAGTGCATGGTCAAAACCACCTGGTAGACTTTGGAACTCACTGTAAATAGCAGCCACTGGATAAAACCTTGTAGAGCTAGCGGAGCCTGTACACACCCCCGCCCCAGTTCATAATTTCTCCTTGAGGAAGTCCTACTACAGTTTTTGTTTACCTTGGAGGTTCAAATCTTACCTCCCAAAGATTAAAAAAGGTCAAAGTGTGAACATGATTCTTATAATATCCCCTGCTGTGATGAATACCACTCGGATGGAGTTAGTTCTTCAGGGTCATCCTGGGAATTTAGATGTTCTTCTCTACAGCAACATGGATATGTCTGCTGACAATATGTCATGAAGGAGGACCATAGCCTGCGAATTTAGGCCCTGCATGTATCATGTTTGGACTTGGCAATTATTCAGTAGAGTAACAGACCTTTGGTTGATTGAAGTGGTCACATACTAGCACTTCTGCATAGCTGGAGTCTATTCTATAATATTCCCTCCATTTTTGTGGGATCCAGAAGAAATGCTCTCGTATTAGCACCGAAAGACTGTGCCTGGGAAAGCCAGAGTCGTTGGTTCCTCTACTGGAGATGTGTTTGGGTACCATGTACTGTCACACTCTCTGCTCCATTCTGGTGCTGTTAGTTTAAATCATGACAGTTACTCAGTGACAAGCACGGTGTGTGATCTCATAGCCTTGAACAGTGATCAAGGTTTGGAGAAGTCAGACTGTGTGGGGTGTGAGGCCCAGCGCCTGGGGCCTGTTAGACGTTGTTTGCTTTGGGGTTAGAGTGACGAAGCTTGCTTGGGTTTCTGCTACCAGAAACAGAAGAACGTCAAAAAATCCTGTGCAGGTGTTCCATGGCATTCTTTTTAGGATGCAGGGATGGAGAGCCTTGAACTTGAATCCCAGTAAGGACTTGAGGATGCAGAAGGGGCCTGGTAGCTTCGGGCTGCTGAGTGTCTGAGGAATGGCTCTCAGATTGGTTACTTTATGAAAAGAATGGACAGACCCTGGCATGAGGAGGAGACCTGGTGAGGGAGGGGAAGAGAGCTGCTTTGGCCTGTCGAATCTCCTCCAAGGACATCCGCTGAATTTCGGAGTCACCAATGCTCCCCCTCTGGCATCTCTTTTTGTAGTGGCTTGTCCATATGGGCTTGGAAACAATTGGCTGGTAAGGGCCACAGCCCTGAATCTTATTACTTGGTTGGGAAATTTAGATGGCTCTTTGCTCAGGACTCTGTTGCTTTGAATTGTTGCTTCTCATTCCTTGGGGAATTATTGACACTCCTTTTTTGTTGAGAAACCTGAAACTTGTCACAGCAGTAAAACAATTCTATTAGAGCTGGCTAACAACCTTCTGTGCTGATTAAGTGTATTCCTAACACTGGGGACTGGGGTGTTGAGCTCCTCCCTATCTGCTGGAATCTGGCTTCTCAGAACATACTAGAAACCGAAAAACAAATTAGGAACATGTTGGAATCTTGATTATACTTGATATTTAGAGATTTCCATGACTTGCTTAAAAAAACAAGCTTATAAATCAGGTAAATTGGAAAATTCACATGATTACTTAATACAAAACTTAAATAATTAGCAAATTTAAAATTGCTTCATCTTATCGGTCACAGTGGTTTCAGGAGCCCAGAACTCTACTCCAGTAATGAGTCACAGGACCCTGAGCTCACACACCAGTCAATTATCCCCTGACCCTGATTTTATTCCATTATTCTTCTTGGAAGAGGTTTTTCTCTTTCATCATATGGGTCATTTGTAATGAGTAACACATTCCAAAGTGACAGACTACCTTTTATAAAACATTAAAAAACCAAACCAAACCAAGACACCATAAGTAGTAAAGTTTTTGTCAATTCCACAGAAGAGGGAACCTTACTTGAGGAATTGCTTCCATCAGAATGGCCTGTGGGCATGCTTGTGGAGCATTTTCTTAATGATATATGTTGTTGGCAAAGTCATTCTGGGCAAGTGGTCCTGGGATGTCTAAGAAAGCAGGCTGACAATGGAATATCATTCATCTGTCAAGAAAAACGAAATCATTGAATTTGCAGGTAAATGGATTGAGCTAGAAAAATTCATCCTGAGTGAGGTAATGCAGACCCCAAAAGACAAATATTTTATGTTTTTTCTTATGTGTGAATGTCAGCTTTTAAGCTTTTGTGATGTGTCCTACAACCTGATAACCACAGAACTTAGGTATCTAGTAAAGGACTGAGGGTGTGGGTCGATGGAGAAGATCTCTCAAGAAAGAGGAAAAATGGTGTTATGGAGAGAGAAAGAGAAAACTAGAACAGGATGTAGCAGGAATCTTAAAAGTTCTTATTAATAAAATCAAACCCGAGGCGAGTTATTGGGGTCCATGCTGGTAGATCAGAGAGACAGAACAAGCCACAGCTATCTCACCTCACCAGTTCCTCAGCTGGTCCTGTTTCCTCAGACTGGAAGCTTCTGTGTCCTCATCCCAATGGCTCTCAGCTGAATTGCTGCTCAAAAGCCTGAAGCTTAACCAGCCACATGCTTAACCAGCCAAATGCTTAACCAGCCAAAAACTTCTAGTTTCTGGTCCTCACGCCTTATATCTTTTTTTTTTTTTCTACCACCACTCCCTGGGATTAAAGGCTGGCTTTCTGGGATTAAAGGCGTGTGTCACCATGCTTGGCTTTTTCCAATGTGGCCTTGAACTCACAGAGATCCAGAGGGATTTCTATCTCTGGAATGCTAGGATTAAAGGTGTGAGTGCCACCATTTTCTAGCCTTTGTATCTAGTGGCTGTCTGCTCTCTGACCCCAGATAAATTTATTAGAGTACACAATATTTTGGGGAACACAATACCACCACAACAGGAGGATTTAGTTTAGGGTGGGGACGGGAAAGAAGAGTAAAGGAGGAAATATGCAGAGGGACAACAGATACTAACCTACTACTGTAGAAGCTCCCTAAAATATATGCATACATGAAAGGAATCTAAATAGATTTCACCAAACAATAAGGGAGACAAGGCCCAAACTAGACATCTTAAGCCACAAAGTGTAACCTTAGTGCCAGGAATGGCTTAATCTTGTTCATTCCTTGGCCAAAGGTGTCCCATAGAATACCCTAAAACATCACAGGTTAGCACCAAGGCTATTGGTTGCTCTCTATAACCTGATGACAAAGCCATATTGCTGAAGACAGTACGTATCATGCCATCAAACATGGAAAAATCAAGTTGGTGCCTAACTAGAGGTTTGAGCCCCATTGACTAGTGTTCATGGTACCGGATGGTGGGCTGTATCATACCAGGGAGAAAGGTAATCATCTCCCACCTACAACCCCTGTGACCCACAGCAGTGGCCTGCAAGATATACTGGTGAATAGTGACAAAAAAGTTGTGGGAATAATTAACCACTTTTTGACTGGATATAAGGCCCACTCCATGAGGTGGATCCCATACCAGCCACTGCTAAAAAGGGCCAAGCACTTGAGACTAGATAGGTTATAGGTCTACTGGAAAACTTGCTACAATTACTCTGCTAAAGGAACGTAACAATAAAATGATTCCTAATGACATACTGCTATACCCAGTGTCTCACATATCAATGAAAATTCTTGTAGTAGATGGAAATAAACACAGAGACCCAAGCCTGGACAATGTACAGAGAGTGAGAGACTTTGGAACACTCAGTCCTAAGTGGGCTGTCTTCATCAATTTCCTCTTCTCAAGGACCAGAGGAATCGATGCAGAAGAGGAGGCAGAAAACTTGCAAGGGACAGAGGTAACGGAGGACTCTAAGGAAACAGTGTCTTCTATAAACAACAGGATGGCTACACTCAGGAACTTGCAGAGAGTGCGACAATATGAACGATGCCTGCACAGTTTCAAGCCAGAGGAGGTCTTAGCACTGTGAGGTGGAAGTGGCCATGGAGTCCCATTGGTAACCAATAAGCTATTTGCAACTGCTAAACCAAAAGCAAAGGGATGATCAGCTTTTTCCAAAGGAGTGTCACTGGCTGTATCAACCTCATTCCTTGGTAGGCTCATGCCTTGGAGTTGTTGGCCAGCATAAAATGAACTCAATGTAGGCTTCTTGCTTCTTTTTGCTTTGTTTGGGCAGTTTTTGGCATATTGTTTTTTTGCCTGTTTGTTATGTTTTTCACTTTTGTGGAATTTTTTGACTTTTGTTTTCTTTCTTTCTTTCTTTCTTTCTTTCTCTCTCTCTCTTTCTTTCTTTCTTTCTTTCTTTCTTTCTTTCTTTCTTTCTTTCTTTCTTTCTTCCTTCCTTCCTTCCTTCCTTCCTTTCTTTCTTTGTAAGAGAAAAAGTGAGCACGGAGAGAGAAAGAGAGCATAAAGTTGCGTAGGTAGGGATGGGGGAGAATCTGGAAGGAGTTGAAGAAGATGAAAATCATGACCAAAATTTATTATATGAGAAAAAAACTTTTAATTAAAGGGAAAAAGAAAGCAGAGTGAGAAAGCCGTGAGAAACAAATGGATAAGCATCCTCCTCCATGGTCTCTGCTTCACTTCCTGCTTGAGTTCTGCTTGAGTTCTTTCTGCTATGGCTTCCCTCGATGACGGACTGTAGCTTGTAAACTGAAACAATCTCTTTCCTCTCCCCGTTAGTTTTGGTCAGTGTTTTATCCCAGCACAGCAAGGGGCCACTACAGTTTTCTGGACAGATTTTGACAACCATTTTGAAAACACTTTGCAAATGTTCTTACCTACTACCAGTCTTTGTACTTTGGCCTCTGAAATTATATAAATTATCATAGAATAAAATTCTCCGTAAATACTGAGAATCTTTGGTTGTTTTTATGTTGTCTGTTTACCCTTATTACTCACAAGCTGTGTTCTGCCTTAAAAGCAAAGTGAAGTCTCTCAAGGTTTGCAGTTGAAGGGGGATGTCTCACAGTCATTAAAAAGCAGGGAGGAGACTGTACAACACACCCTCTAGAGGACTGCATTGCTCCTGCCCTCGCTTTACTTGAAGGAACTGCTTAGGGCTGAGGGTTAGCACTAAGGGAGTGTTAGAAGTGTTCAGCATCTCAGCTGGCAAAGCTGATCCCTAGCAACTTGAAGCTTCAGGATCAGAAACTGCAGCCATCCCTAACATGCTGTGTTATGTGATTTCCCAGTTCAAAATGGCAAGAAAACTTTTGTGCTCTGGAACAGGCCACATGGTCAAATGAAGTGGCGTTGTTTGAAGTGATTCGTGTTGTGTCTTCTATTTTAAGGAGTTAGATTGTGTAGATACTTTGTCTCATTTCTTCCCTCTGTGCAAAGATTTTTGTAGTGTTTGAATCATCCTGTGGTTTGTGGACTTTCTTTGTCAAGAGAAAGTTAATAGATAATGTCCCTGCTGTGTGTGCAGTTTCCTGCCTTTTGAACTAGCCTTATACTTGGAACTGTGACTGGGCTGAGTTTTAAGTTGGCCCTCTACTGTGCAAGTTAGTAACCGCTTAACAGTTGTCAGAAGGAAGTTAGATTCAAACCTACCTCACAGAATTTTTATTCTGCGTTCAAGTTATGGATATTTTTCTTTGAGTTTTTATGGATTTTGGGCTTTGTAAACAAAGAGGATTTTGATTCTCATCTTCTCAGTAAGAGGTGGCCAAGCATCTGGAACATTTTAGCAACCTAAGCCGTGACTGTTCATTGTTTTCTTTTGCATTTGTGTATAGGTATTTGGTGTGTACATGGGTGTGCGGGTACACAGTGGGGAGGTCAGAGGTCCAAGGCTGCTGGTATATTCCTCTATTGCTCTTCACCTAATTTTAAAAAGTGTATCTTTTATTGAGACCCTGAGAATTTCATACTTACATTCAATATATTTTAATCATATTTACCTCCCACTCCACCAATGAGGGCCACTGAGGCCTATCTCCTCATGGCTCAGGCTTTAGGGGGTGTTGTTTAAATGCATCATCCTGTTTAAACATCACAGATTATCCTCAGGAGGTTTTTTTTGAGATAGGTAGATATATCCACAAGACTGTTTTCTGAGAGATTGTGATAAGGTTACTGGGGCTGGGCTGGAGCTCTTGCTCAGTGGGTAAAGCACATTCTTGTCCTGCAGGAAGCCCTGTGTAGAGTCCTGCACCAGTAAACAACCGATACGCAGACAAAACAGCCTCTAAAACTCCCACTCTGACATCTGACATAGCTTAGGTGCTCAGCCATTGGGATCCCCTGGACAGCTGCTGCAAGTCAGCTCTAGAAAGGCCTCTAGAAAGGAAAGCAGGGGCCCTTTCCTCCAAAGACAAACATTGTAAACTATTTACATTTTATATATCACTCTACCTAACAGTTGTTAGTAACTGATATTTAATAATGTGAACTGAGGTTCTCTGAAGAAGACACATCCATGCTAAAGATCCTATAGATTGACTGAGCAGAACATTTGTTTCTCAAATCAAGACACTTACAAAGAAAATGCCAATTAATTCATAAAGAAATGATCATCAAAGTGATCTGTCAGAAAAGCAGACCATCTAGCCTGTCAGTGTGACAATTGGGACTTCAGCAGAAGGATAATCACACTGCGTGGAACACCTGCATGCTGCAGGGAAAGGACAGCACAGGAACTTCTAAATTCTAAAATTCACCGAAATGAACACCAGCAGAGTCCAAAGCCCTCACTGCTACCAGGTGGAGAGCTGGTGACTAATACTTGCAGACAGCCCTGCAAACTAATTGTTTTCAGAGTGTTTCATGGGATTTTGTGGGGAGCCAGAACTCAACACTTCTCATATCCTCCTTTGTAACTAAAATGGCCAGTGGAACCCACTTTGGTAGCATACACCTAAGTCACTCTGCATGCTGCCAAAAGCCACGCTCACAGACACGATACAGGAAACATGATATGTCAGCTATTGTCACTATTAACCTTTGTCTTTTTTGGGGCCAGATCCTGCTAAGAGTTATGTAGGGGCCTGGGAGGAAGAGATTAAAATAGCAGCTTGTGACCTGTCAAAGCCATAGGGGAGACCAAAGATTTACTTGTGCGCCAAAGAGGATACTAGTTCCCCACCTTTCCCCACTTTGCCTCTCTCCTAAACTTAAAACCAGGGTTCCTACACCACAAACAGAAACCAGTCTATACCCAAAACTGAAGAGAGCCAAGGGGCTGGTGCTGCCTCCTAGCGGCGGTTCCCTATGGACACAGACGGCCACAGCTGTTAGCGGAGATTCAGGCAGGAGACCTCATCTGCGAAGTCCCACGTTTTAATTTTCATGTTCCCTAACCGAAAAACACACTTCCTGTGTAGTCATGAGGATGTCACCTCTTCCCAAATGGGACTGGATTCCTGCTTTTTCTTGGATTTCTGACTAAGTTTGTGCCCCAGAGTCATGCTTTTGGAGGCAGCTGAGACATGCTGGTGACAGATTCTGAGCATGGTAACTGGGAAGGGTCTCTACAAACCCCGGGGCAACACCGAACTCAGAGATGAAAAAGATATATGCCACCAGAGCAGACAGCCATAAGAGCAAGGCGGTGTGTGTGTGTGTGTGTGTGTGTGTGTGTGTGTGTGTGTGTGTGTTTCAGGAATATAACGCATTGTTATTAACTGCAACTATCAGATTGTACAACAGACCTCATGAATTTAGTTTTCCTTTTACATTCTTTGATCAATATCTGCTCACTCTTGAGAGACCTTGAAAATCACCAGGTGACTTTGCTTCAGTGAGTTCAAGTTTTTTATATTTTACATGTAAGCAAGCTCATGTGGTACTTATGATTCTTTCTGTGCCTGGATCATTTCACTTGACATGTTATCAGCCATGTTGTAGGAAATGGCAAGATTTCTTCCTTTTCCCAAGCCCATGCCACTCGTCTTTTTTCAGACTCTTTGATCCCTGTCTTGGCTGCTGTAGTGGGTGTAGGAGTGCAGATGTATTTTGGACAAGCCATTTCACTGACCTTGAAATTATACTCTGGATTTCTAGAGTATAGAAATCTATTTTTATTTTTATATTATTTTGTGGCAGAAACCCCATACTGTTTTCCACATGGCTATACTAATTTACATTCCTTATTCCACATCCTTGCCAACATTTACCTTTCATCTTTTAATAGCATTGGAACAGATGTGAGGTCAGAAGTCACTGTGACTTAATTTGCATTTCTCTGATTAGTGGGATTAACTGTTCCTGTATAATCACTGGCCATTTATTTATGTGCTGCCTTCTGAGAAACATCCATGTAGGTCCCTTTTCATTCCTTCGCACATTTTAAGCAAGAGAGGCCATCGCAAACACACTTTTGATATCTCTGTGGATAAAGTGAGCACAGAAAAGGTGCTGAAAAAATTGGGTAGATGAACATAGGTGGTTGAAAAGGCTGGTGTGGAATGTTGAACAATGGTGGTGGAGGCATGCTGGGGAGGTGCTGCTGGCCTCCTTCTGAGACGGTGGTGGTCTGTACTGACTGGGGACACAGCCTCCGCACAGACTTCCACTCACAGACCCACCTCCACATTAACATTTAGAAACCTCCCTCTAACTTCCCCTCTCTGCTTCTTGATTTAATTAACAACTTTCATTTAGTAGATGTTGAAGGTCACATCTACTAAAGAAAGAAAGAAAGAAAAATGGTAATTCTCAAACATTTGGTAATTAAGCCTTTAAGGTAAACATCACACATGTAGAGTAATCATCAAAATAAGACTAAAACTCCTTTAATCTAGCATTAAAGCTTCAGCTATTCAGTGCTGATACTTTGTCTGACTTTTGTGCTTTGACTTTTATCTTCCATGGAAGTCAATGTCTTAAATAGCTAAAAATGGAGTTAGTCCCAGGTGTGTCTTTGTGAGATAAACACATAACCTATGGTTGGTTGAGGGCCTCCATTCATCTAGAAAATACTACACCCTCCATTTGTTTGGTAAGTGGCTGAGACCTCAGGGGTCACTTGTAATTAACACGGGATAATCATACTAGCTGTATCTCTTTTGTCAATAGTTGGTCTAGATGTGTGCATGTGACCCAGCGGTGGCCAATCATCTGGTGAGGGGTGTGGTCAGGCCTTGGTCCACACTTGGTCCCAGCTGTAGCTAATGCCATCAAAGGAGAGCCCTGTTAAGGATTCTGGGGAAATTTCTTGCCTCTGTAAGAGAAGGTGAAGTCACTGCTGTTTCTTCTCATGTTTCTTTAAAGAAACAAGCCAGGGGGGCAAGCCCATGCCCTGAGAACCCTGGGTGATAGTGTGAAGAGTGCAGAGCCAGAGCCACCTTGGGGCTTCTGCATCTGAAGTTGAAGGAAATGCTGGTTGAGGCCCTGTGACTCACAGTCGTCATCTCCCGGGGAACGTATCCCGATGGTGAGCACAACATCCACGATGTTAGGTAGGCTCGGGACTTCCTCCTAGCTGTTTGCTATAAATTTATGTGAAACCCTTTGAGTTGTAAGACAGTTCATCAGCTTCCTGCAGAAGTTAATGAAGCCTCATAGATGTTCTATTGAGACAGAAAAATCAAAGCCTGGCCTCTGAGAGCTTGTTTTGTTTGCTTGCTTCGTGTGTTCTTGATGGAAATTAAATTAATTTGAAAGTCCCCCTTTAAATGGATGATTTGGAGATAATGTTTAAACATTAGAAAGATATATGTGTATGGGAAGAATAAAATTAAAAATAAATGAGATCTGATATCTTTGTTCTGCACATTTTTCACTTTCATTCTCCATGCCAGTTGATTTATTAAGGTTCTGGCCAAGCTTATCATACCACAATCTTCCCCAGGAAAAGCAATTTGAAAGTGGTTGTGGCTGAAGGCATATTATAACGGCAGAAAATCAAATGGAATACCGACTTTCATTTAAGATTGTCAGCTTGATGAATAGAATTATGTTGACTTAACCCAGGCAGGACTTGAGACAGATGCCCCGTTCCCAACAGGTGGACAGCAGGGAAATCATGAGTGCAAGACTCTTTGGAACTGGAGCCTAGGAATTATAGTCACTGCTTTTGAACATTAAAGAAATAAAATGGTCTAGAATCTTTTAAACAAAACTGTCTTTAAATAATATCTATTTTGATTAATTTTGAGATCAAATACATATTTCCCTTTTACTTTGGCAGGAATGCTCAGTTTGTGAAAACTTCTGTTTGATTTGTTACTGAGAAAGGGTGTGATTTTGTTTGTTTGTTTGTTTTACCTTTTCTTATTTTCTACCTTGGGATGGATCCTGATCATGCGTGGTTCACAGTGTGCTCTGAATGACCTCTGCTGTAGTGCTCTGCTAGCTGTGGTAATCAGATTCAACATTATTTACCCACCACATAGGTACAGCTACCACATACACACGGACTGCTTGGTATCTCTGTGACTAATAATCACAGAAGGAGACTGTGGTGGTTTGAATGAAAATGGCCCCCATAGGCCCAAAGGGAGTGGTTCTATTAGGAGGTGTGGCCTTGTTGGAGGAAGTGTGTCATTGTGGAGGTGGGCTCTGAGGTCTCTGTGGCAGCAGGCAGGTGGGCCACTGGAGCAGCAAGCTGAGCGCTTACATCTTAAACTGAAACAGGACATAGAGAGAAAACTGGGAATGGCACATGAATTTTGTAACCTCAAGGCCCACACCTGGTGACATACTTTCTCTAGTAAGGCCACACCTCCTATTCAAGCAGTGCTACCAACGAGGGACTAAATGTCCAGATGTCTGAGACTATGGGGGGCACATCTCAGTCAAACCACCACAAGCACTGTTCAACTCTTTGGTGGGAGATGCACACTAATCAGATGGGAAATGAGACATTTAAAGTATTAATCTTCACCATTTCAAAAAGTTTTTATATAGCCATTCTGTATGCCTCTGCCTGCCTTCCTTCTCTCCTTCCTTCCTTCCTTCCTTCCTTCCTTCCTTCCTTCCTTCCTTCCTTCCTTCCTTCCTTCCCTCCCTCCCTCCTTCCCTCCCTCCCTCCCTCCCTCCCTCTCTCTTTCTCTTTCTTCCCAAAAATAAACAAAATAAAAAGGAGAATTCTTACTGAATTCTCAGTGTGTATCAAACTGGGCAATAGAGGACCAAACAAGGGACCCAAGATGCCTTCAAAACCTTCATTTTATCGGAGAGAATAAACAGGTTATTTTGAAAATATAACTTGCAATAAACTGAATAAGCATGAAAGCAGAAGTCTTAGAGTTTTATGAGCTTGTAAAAGAGGAGCTTTGCTTAAAGAAATCCAGAGACAGAGAGGGTAATTGGATGACTTTTCTCCACAGTCTGTCACAGACTCAGAGTGGTTTGATTCTTGATGTTTTCAGCTTTTGGATGATTCAAAGGACACAGCACTTCAGATTTTGAATGCTGATCCTTTCCAACTTGCGGAAATGGCTAGACTGACTGGTCAGCAAGCCCCTGGGATCTGCCTGTCTCCACTTCACCAGTGCTGGATCGTAGGTACATGTACCACTCCCAGACTGTCATGTGATTGCCATGAGAACCAAACTCAGTTCCTCATTCTTACGTAGAAAGCACTTTATCAACTGAACCATCTCCTTGGCCTTTCTGGCTCTTCTTCATTATTAATGTTATTTCTCTATTACATTTATGCATGGCAGCAACATGATTGAAGATACTGTTTACTTCATAGGTACCAGGAAGCAAAAATAAAGAGAGAGCAGGGCAGGGCTAGGATTTTAATATCTCCTTCAAAGGATTATCCTGAGGAGTGATCCTCTTTCGACTAGCCCCGCCTCACAAAGGTTCTATGCCTTCCAACAACATCGTGGACTTGGAATCAGGCCATAACTCATGATCTTTGGAATGTTCTGGATCCAAATTATAGTACCACATCATTTGTAGATAGCATTCTTGATGTCTCATGTGTAGAAGTCAATGAACAGAGGGAGCTCAGATAAATGCGGAAAAACTAAGTCAGGGTGCTAAGGTCCCATGTAGGCCATTTCTTCTGATTGAACAAGAACTTCTAATTGCAAAAGGAATCAGTGGGTTTTGGAGAAGCAGGGATGAGCTGAAGCCCTGTGCTATCCTTTTTTCAACTTGCTGCTTTTTGCAATAGCTAGCACTCATGCTGAAGAAGGCTACACAGATGATGACATCACTCCCCTGCCATCTACTTCTTCATCCTCTGTCTAATGCCTGAGCTTGGATCAGGGTGCAGACCACAAGAAGTGAAATGAAACAGTTTTATATGGTGTCTTCTCTGTTCTTGTAAGAATGAAATACATGTGTGTATGCCAGGGGCATAGTAAAGAAACTGCCGCCATGACTGCTCCATGGCTCCATGGTACAGGAAGGTTTTTCTTGTAGATATGATAAAGAGCACAACCAGAGGCATCTGGAGGAGTCCAGAGCAGAACAACAACAACAACAACAAAACTAACAAACTGGATATGCCAGGGCTCTCTGGAAGAGAAGGGAGACCAACACATACTTGAGAGGATAGCAAGAGATAGAGAGGGAGTATGTAAATCCAAGAATAGCAGAAAATAGTGGGTAATAAGGAGACTGAGTAGCTGAGGAGAGGGAAATGCCAGGAGACTGGTGTAGGAGCTTTGACATGTATAACAAGTACTTGTAAATAGGGACCAAGTGAGCCTAGAAATCATCATGTGCTTTGATATGCAGCTACAGGTACATGTCAATGAAGAGCCATATGTCCCTCCACCAGAGCTAAGGGAAATGACTCCTTTTGGTAGATGGGAACTGGTTTCACAAGTTCCTGAGGAATTCTGGCATTTATGTAACTGTAAGAAATCACTCAGTAGTCCATCTTGAGCTCATTTCTGGATATTTGGATAGCCTGAGATCTAACAATATATACAAGCTTAAAATAGCAATCGCAATCTTTGTGATTCTACAGATAAGCCATATATTCTTTTGTTTATATTTAAAATAACTTCAAGATACATGGCAAATTTTGTGCTGCATTTTAATTTATAACATTGGATGGTAAATAAAGTCACCTTAAGGCATGAGAAAGAAATAAAAGTAAAGAAAAAGCCCTATATATTTTAGTGTATTGAACAGGCTTTTTTGCTCCTTTTTGAACAAAGAACCTGTAGCATGAATCTTAAAATGTTCTTATTAATAAGATCAAACCTGAGCCAGGTATTGGGGTGAATGCTGGAAGATCAGAGAAGCAGAACAAGCCATAGCCACCTCACCTTGCCAGTTTCTCAGCTGATCCTGTTTCCTCAGACTGGAAACCTCTGTGTCCTCATCTGGAATGAATCTCAGCTGAACTGTGCTGCTCAAAGCCTAAAAGCTTAACCAGGCCAAAAGCTTCTAGTTCCTGGTCTTCATGCCTTAAATACCTTTCTGCTTTCTTCCATCACTCCTGGGATTAAAGGCTCACTTTCTGGGATCAAAGGCATGAGTTACTATGCTTGGCTGTATCCTTGAACACAGAGATCCAGGTAGATCTCTGCCTCTGGAATGCTAGGATTAAAGGTGTGAGTGCCACCATTTTCCAGCCTTTCTATTTAGTGGCTGTTCTGTCTCTGACCCCAGATAAGTTTATTAGGGTGCACAATATTTTGGGGAATACAATACTACCACAAGAACCCATATTTTCCTTTTGAATTGAGCCCTTCAAATTCTGTAGCTAGTCTGGTCAACAGGTTTCAAAACCTGTTGAAGTTGTGTGGCTGTTTTCTTCCAAACTGAGACTTCCTTTCTTGGAGGAGCAAGGAGGGTTAGGAGATTCATGACACTCAGAAGGAACTTTCAAAGCTGAAGATGTCCCCACCCAAGGTTATATAAGCAAATAATGATTGCTGAGGAGAGGAGTCTTTTTAGTGGTGTAACTACTTGAAAGTTCTGAGAAGGACCCCAGTGATGCAGCTATCATGAGTTGTCACTCATGCTGGGGTGGGATTTCCCGTGACACAGGTGTCTGAGAGTCATTACTACACCTGTAGTGGCTCCAATAGATGAGTTGCTTCACTGAGCAGGTGAGCTTTGCACAGAATTGTTGCTTTGGTCTGTTGCTGCCCTCTCTTTCTTGAATAAATAGAAATGTACCCAGTAAACGTAAGCCATTAGGATAAGCTGGATTGTACAAAACTTCTTTCCTTTATAATTTTCTAATTTTCTTTTCTTGACTATTTTGACTGTGTTTTTTAGTCTTGGAAAGGTTACCTTAATGAATATGATGGACTTTCCTAAATTCCTATGTTCAAATGCACCAAGTGATGGTGTTAGGAGGTGGAGCCTTTGGGAGGTGATTAGGCCATGAGTGTGGAGCCCTCGGGAATGGTAATAATGATGTAATAAAAGGACCACCAAGGCTCAGTCTCTTTTTACCCCACATGGACATACCAAGATGTTTGTAGCAAAGAAGAACTTAATCTTGTTAGACAGTTTTCAGAATGGTGAGATAAATGAATGAACTTTTATAAAGTCTTTGTCTTACTGCAGTAGCCTGAAGAAAGAAACTCCGTGAGGGATGGTCCAAAAACCCAAAAGCTGTGCAGGTTTTAGCTCTCACTTTTCTGCAGATGCATAGGGCCAACCAGCAGTCAGGCTCTTTGACTGACAGGATAGTTTCATAGAGTAATTACCTGTTATATTGTTCTATATTTAAAGCATCATCTTTACATAAGAGCAGAGATTCAGATTTCCATTTATGGATAAGATACTCATATCAACCATGACTGAGGCTAGTCAAGGTCAAGTCAACACAAAGCAGAAGACCCTCTTGCAAGTACACTATTCATTGTCCCCAGAGTTCTCTCCTGGGAGCAAAGATTTTTATTACAATTAAATTCCAGATTGATCAAATTATGCTTTAGCAAATTTTTGGGAGTGCAAAATAACAAAAATTTATCACTGATTTAAGATATAAAATCATAGAAATCAACTTAAATTCTCTTCATTGCTTTTTCCTTATTTTTTAAGTTGCAGTATAAAAATGAATGACAATAAGGCCAGTGAGGTTGCCAAACACAATGATTTCCAGTTTTATCCATTGTCTTTCAAATGTCATGATGTCATCTTTCTTTACAGCTGTTTAAAATTTGATCATGTACATGTACTACATTTTCTGGAAGCTTTAGTCCATTGATGCACCCTTCAGCTGTTTATATTTTTAATACTTTCTTAATTTAATTTTGATAGGATATTTGTATTTAGGGACTTGCTCATTTCTTCTAGTTTTTTGGAATATAAGTTTTCAAAGTGTTCTTCAGGGATTCTTTGGATTACATTGAAATCTTTGTAGTAATATTCCTCTTTCCATCTCTGCATTGTATTGCTGCCATAAACATGGATGTACATGTATCTCTGTGGTGTGTAGACTCAGAATCCTCCAGGTATATACCCTAAAGTGGTAGCTGGGTCATATAGAAATTCTATTTTCAGTTTTTGTTTTAGAGAACCATCCATATGGACATCTATAGTAATTGTGGAGTTTACATTCCCACGAACAGTGTCTGAGGACTTCTTTGTTCGCATCCTTTCCAACAAGCATTGCCATTTGTTTTCTGACAGCCATTCTGATGATGTCATATGGAATATCTTGCAGTTTTAATTTGTATTTCCGTGATGGATAAGAATGCTGAACACTTCTTTCAAGCATTTTATTGGCTATGTGTATTTCCTCTTTTGAGAACTATTTATTCAGTTCATTAGCTCATTTGTGTTTTAGATGATTTCATTTTGATGTTTAATTTTTGCAGTTCTTTGTATACTCTAGATATGAATCCCCTGTGTGATGAGTAACTGGCAAGGTTCCACCTCACCCCCATTCTTTGGGCTGTCTCTTGATTCTGGTTTCCTTTTCTGCATAGGTTTGCTTTTTTGTTTGTTTGTTCGTTTTAATGTTGTGTGATCCCATTTGTCAATTCTGGAGATGGTTCTGTGATACTAGAGACATTAGTACAAGTTTTTGCCTACAACTTGAAGTGTCTTACATGCTTTCCCCTAGAGTTTCAGACGGTATAATAAGGCCTTTAATATATTTCAAATTGATTTTTGTGATATATGAGAGATCCAGATCTAGTTTCATTCTTGTACAAGTGGAAATCCAGTTTTCCCTCCACTGAGTATTAAGGTGGCTGTGTTTTTCCAGTGTGTTCTAACCTTTGACAGTTAGGCAGCTATAGCTGTGTGTGGTTATTTCTGGGTCCTCTGTTCTCTTTCATTATCTGTACATCCATTTGGGGCCACTTCCATGCTGGTTTTGCTGCTATGTCTTTGTAATGTAATTTGAGATCAAATATAGAAATGACTCCACTATTGTTCTTTCTGCTAAGGCCTGCCTTAGCTTTTGCTGTCCTTTCCCCTTCCATACACATTTTGGGATTGATTTTTCTAGTTCTGTAAAGAAGGTCATTGTGGTTTTGATGAGGATTTCTTTGAATTTGTAGGATCCTTTTGGTACTATGTCTACTTCTGAGATATTTATTATGACAATCTATGAATGTGTCTTCTCTGATTTCTTTCTTCAGTTTCTTAAGGTTTTCTTTGTGGAATTCTTTCACCTCGTTAGTTAGGTTAATTCCTTGGTATTAAGTTACTGTGAATGAGGTTTACCCTTTATTTCTTTCTTGGAAAGTTTATTATTGGCATACAAAAAGGTAGTGACTTTGGTATTTTTAAAAAGGTGTTTATCAGTTTTATAAATTTTCTGGTGGAGACCTATGGTCGCTTAAGGATAAGATTACATTGTTGGCAAACAAGGATACTTTGACTTCCTCCTTTCCTATTTGTATCCCTTTTATTTCCTTCTCATGTTTTATTTCTCCAGCTGAGATGTTGTGCATTGTAATGTACAAGAATAGAGAGGGTAGGCACAATTGTTTCATTCTATGGAGAGAGTGGGCATCCCTGACCCATTCCAAATCTGAAAGGAAACAGTCTTGATTTTTCCCTTTTTAATATAATGCTGCCTGAAAGTTTGTCATATATAGTCTTTATCATGTTAAAGATTTTTGTTATGGAGTGATGTTAATCATTATCAAAGGCTTTTTTCTGCATTAGTTCAGATGATCATATGGTTTCTGTCCTTTGATCCATCTGTGCTAATAATTACACTTACTGACCTGTACCTGTTAAATCAAAGTTGTATCTCTAGACTGAGACCAACTTGGTCAACATGCATCATTTTCTTAAGTACTCTTGAGCTCAACTTGAAATAGTTTTATTGAGAAATTTTCTATTCATATTAAGGAAATTGACCTATGGCTTTTCTTTTTGTTTTTGTACCTGCAACAATTTTGGTATTAGGATAGTGCTAAGTCAGAAAATGAGTATTGTTCCTTCCAGTCTATTCCATTTAATAATTTAAAGAATATTGGTGTTATCTCTTTTGAGGTTTGGAATAGTTTGACAGTGAATCCATTCAGTTCTAGTATCTTCTTGGGTTCACTATGTTTTATTACTGCTTTAATCCAATTGACTGTTATAGATCTGTTCACATTTTTAATACTTTCTTGATTTAATTTTGATAGGATATTTGTATTTAGAGATTTGCTCATTTCTTCTAAATTTCTTGAGTTTTTTGGAATATAAATTTTCAAAGTGTTCTTCAGGGATTTTTTTGGATTACATTGAAATCTTTGTAGTAATATTCCTCTTTCCATCCCTAATTTTAATTTAGGTCTGCTCTTGCTCTTACTCTTTCCTCCTCCTTTAAGTTCAGGATTTATTTATTTTTTTTAAGAAACAACTATTTGATCCATTCTGTGTGTTCTTCTTTTACTCTCCATCTCATTCATTTCTGTCCTCATCTTTGTTACTTTTTGCTGACTACTGCTTAGAGGTTTGAATTATTCTTATTTTTCTGAGACCTTAGGTGAATCATTAGGTTATTTATCTAAGATATATCTGTCTTTATAAGGTAAATATACCTAGCTATGAATGGCCTTCTTATAACTGCCTTAGCTGTATCCCAAAGGTTTTGATGGGTTATGCTTTCAGTTTCATTGTCTTTAGGAATTTTAACTTCCTCCCTTGTTTCTTCAATAACCTTCTAGTCATGCAAGAGTGTATTGTTGTTCAGTTGCTGTATATTTGTGTGGTACTCTTGTTTTGTTTGCTATTGATTTCTAGTTTTGTTGAACTATGATATAATAAAATTCCACTCATGACTTTTGTTTCTTTTATATTTTGTGGAACTTGTTTTTTGTTAGGATATCTTATCCTATCAACAGAAATGAAGCTAAAACAAAGCCTAAACTTAGTGTCTATGGTGTTTTACATCTTAGCCCAAGCCCTGATGACCATAGCACCCAATAAACAACTAGTTTTCAGAAAAGTAACTCATATTTTAAAACTTACTACTTTTACATGATACTGAAATCCATGAGGATATGCATCTACACAAATAGCCCAGCAGATAAGACCAAGTAAATTCCCCCTTAACAGAGATAAAATATATTTCCCCCTGTGTTTTTGTGTCTTGGTTAAATTCTTTACTGCATGTGTTACTAGATATCATAATCACCTCAATTATTCCTAGTGTTAGATGCTTTTTGGATTTGGGCAAATGTACAGTGACATGGACCCATTATTACAGCATCCTGTATAATAGTTTCACTTCTCTAGGAATTCCTTTTGCTCCATACTTACCCCTTTATCCACTCATGCTACACAATGACTACACACACACACACACACACACACACACACACACACACACACACACTCATACACACATTCTCTAACAGGCTGGTATAAGGATTAGGAATTGTTGTGTGACAAAATAATTTGAGGAAGTAATAGTATTTATTTAAACCTTTGCTTTTGAAAACATTACATATTGAATTTGGCAAAAATTAACAAATACAACTAAATGATATGAACAACTGCAAAGTTTTATATTCAGCTCTAGAAGGAGAAGATGCATCTTTATAGAATAAGTCTTCAGGAAACTAGCTAATTAAGGATGAAGACTTACATGCATGAAAGTCAAGACCCTGCTTATCCAGTGGTTCCCTGAACAGAGCATGATGGTCTCAGCCTGACTGGATGCCTATCTATCCTTGCTGTCCTGTCCTTTTGACATCTGGTCAGTGTAGCTGGAGTTTTCTCTCCGGGTCCTGCCAAGTCCTGGCAGTCCCTTAGCCCACTTATAAAATAAACACACAGGTTCTTACATTATTTAAACTGCTTGGCCATTAGCTCACGCCTGTCATTGTCTACCTCTTACTCTTATATTCAGTCCATTTCTATTAATCTATACTTTGCCACGTGGCTCATGGCTTACTGGTACCTTACATCTTCCTTGTCCTGGCAGCGGCTGCAGGCAGTCTCCCTCTGCCTTCCTGTTCCCTCAATTCTCCTCTTTGTTAGTCCCGCCTATACTTCCTGTCTGGCTACTGGCCAGTCAGTGTTTTATTTATATAGAGCAATATCCACAGCAGGTCAGTCTTGTAGTCTGTGCTCTCTCAGACTTGAATGATCATTCTGTCTCACACATGTAACCTATACTTTGTATTAGTTGGTCTCTACCCAAATAGCCCTGAAAAGATGGCCTTGGACTACCTTGCTCCAAACACCCTGCTTTCACATTCTGTCCTTTGACCTGTTCTCGTTCCTTCATGGCATAATCTTCCTCATGTATCTTAGCTCATTTGTGTGTTCATTGTTCATCTCTATTTCTAGAATTCAAACTTTGGGAGAATCCATTTTGGTATCACTCATTCACCACCATGGGTTTCTGACTTTCAAGGATTTCTCTTGTTCAAATCTTAAATGGTCTTATAATAATAATAATAATAATAATAATAATAATAATAACAATAATAATAATAATGATAAAACCCACAACCAGATATCAGGGTGAAAGCTGAAAGATCAGAGAAGCATAACAGCCAGCCACTAGTTCTTATCTCTACAAAATCCTCAGCCTAAAGAGAGTGAGTCCTGTTTCCTCATACCTTATATACCTTTCTCTACCCTGCCATAATACTTCCTGGGATTAAAGGTGTGTGTGCTTCCCAAGCAAAGGCATGAGATCTCAAGTGATAGGATTAAGGGTATGCGCCACCGCTGTCTGACCTCTATGTCTCATCTAGTGGCTGGCACTGTCCTCTGATCCTCAGGCAAGTTTATTAAGGTACACAATATATCACCACAGATTTCATCTTCCACCTTTTACCAGCTCTAGTCTAGGGTGACAGACCATGTATCAGACCACACCTACATATCTACCCAGGGCCTTCTCTGCTCTGTTCTTCTCTGTCTGTTTAGTACATCCACATCCTCTGTCTTCTGTCACATTTACTCACACCATTATCAAGCTGTAATGAGGTAGAACAAACAGTATTATCTAAAGAGCTGGCCTCGTCATCTCTGTGTTTAATACACTGTTTGTGTAGAGGGCGAGACTTTGACAGTTAGATCCAACCAACAGAATAAAATCCAAAAGAAAATTTGTTGTATTTTGAAAGTGGTGATGATGGATGCTTCAAGTAGGAGAATGAGGAGAATGAAGAGGAGGAAGAGGAGGACTAGGGAGAGGAGAGGAAGGGTAAGAGGATTAGGGACAGTTGGTGAAGTAATAAAACTGGGTCATCTGATGACATTTCAGGAACAAGTCCTCTTGCATTATAGCTTTATTTGCCCACAACCATATTCTGACATTAGATTTCATTCTGTGCCACTGCAGAAACAGAGGAAAAGTAGCAAATACTGTATGGTGTTATAAGTACCAAGAAATTCCTGACAGTCTTGGCAAGTGCCTCGGGTAGCACTTTTCTGAAGAACGTGGGGTTCCAGAAAGACAAGAGCCTGATGTCCTGACGAGACAGAGAGAACTAGCTGATGCTGTATAATCAGGGTTACAAGACTATTGTAGCTGAATACGGATTTTGTAGATGCAGAGGTGCCTGGTTCTCTTGGCTTATTTTTTACGTATTTATTTACTGCCCCTTTTCTCCCGTCTCTAGCAAAGCTTTGGGCATTTGTCACACAAGTGGAGTGATGAGCGGTCAGGTCTCATGAGTGCCTTGGGAATGGTTAAGGTCTTAGGTACAGGAGCTGGACATTGAAATCCAGTTCCAGCTCAGTGGTCCTCAGTTTTGTGGTTTTAAGTGTGTTACTTAACCTCTCTGTCCCTCTTTTTTTTTTTTTTTTTTTAATGGTAGCAATATTCCTAAGAGTTTTGCACTTGGGTATAGTGTTATGTGAATGTTTTTATGATAGATTGGAGAAAGCTTGCAATTAAAAAAAAAGATGGCAGCCCCATGAAAACAGTGCAATGGGAGAAATGGAAAAGAAATCCCTTCTTGCTAATTCTTCCTCTTTTCTGAAAGATACGTCATTTGAAGAGGAAAATAGTTCAATTCTTCTTTTATACAATCCCTTCTTCAGACATAAACCCTCAAGTTGCCTAAAATGGAAGGCCAATGTACTTTAAAAGAGTGATGGAGCATTTTTCTTTTCTAGAAGCATCATAAATAAACTTCAAACTCCCCCTGAACCTGAACTGTTTCTGTGGATTTCAGAGTCCAGTGGTCACGCTCTGGGGTTTCTAGGTTTTTCTGTTGTTGAAAAAAACACTGAACAAAGGCAAATGCAGAAAGAGAGTTTATTAGGAAGGAAGACTTCTAAGGGAGGAAGTAGGTCAGTCCTGGAGAAATGTGAGAAATACGGAGATGCCTGTGTCCTGTGGCTTGGGACCTTTGTAGGTAATGTGCATACTGCACACTTTTTTGTACACACTCTAATCTGTGTCACCCTTAGTGGTGAGGGTTTTCCAGTTTTCTTCTCTGCCCAATACTTTCTTTCATATGCTGATTTCGATCTCATTCTCTACCCTTTTCTCCTGTCATAAGAGCTGAGATGACTTGCATGGAAGATGTGTGCAAGCTGGCCTAAACATGGTGGTGAAAATAAATACTGGGTTTGAATGAAAGCACTCTCTCACACAGGACAGAGCCCTTGATACACCATGGCTGTAGCCTTGAAAATCCTAGAGCATTGTACTGAGTCTTTATGTACTCAGAAACTTAGCTTATGATGAAGAAATCTATTTGAAGAAATACTGTAAGCATTTGAAGAAATGCTAGATACTATTAAGGGTATACAAACATGTCAGCTGCACAGTGGGACCCCTAAAACCATCTCTTCTTTCTATTAAGATACTGTTGAGAGCACAGAGTGTGAGGCTGGGTCCTCTCCTCTACATTGCAGAGAGAACAGTTCATCGACAGCCACACTAAGAACCCCAGGAGGCCTTTGAGGTACTATGTTCATAGCTGCTAGAAAGAACAGACAGTTGTCTGTGGCCTTACTGAAGATATTCCCATGATGATCTACATTAGTGCTCAGGGGACTGGCATCTGTCTGCAGCTGTGCTGCCAGGGTCTGGAGTAGACATGGAGACACACAGACCAATTTTAATATATTTAAAGAGAAGAAAGCTTTCCCAAGATTTCTCATTTGCACTGAACAAGAAAAGCTGTGTCATCTGCTGCCAGCACTGAGCACAGGTTTTCATTAGAAACAGGAAGTAGGAGAGGAAGTCAGAACAGCTGTTTAATGGATGAATTTAAATAAAAGATACAGCTGACGGTAGAGGATGTGATGGTGGGGTAAATATGCTGCTGACATCTACTCCCATATATGTTTGTCTGTGAGTAGCTCCTAAGTAATAAATCGAGAGGGAACTCCAGAGAACACTCTAGAAGGGACAGATGAGTATTCAATGTTGAATTAAGGCTTGATTCTTCCTGGTTATCTATAGACCATTGTCTCCATATTGAGGAGAGTCTAAAAATCAGTCCTGTGAATTATTCCCTCTCTGTCTGCTCCAGGAAGGCCAAGAGGAGATTCCAGAACCTTTCAGGGCTCCCCATGTAATGTACTTTACTCAGGGAGTTTTTCTTTCCTTTCTAGTCTCTGATAGATCTGAAGATCTTTGCATGATTGCCCATATGATATTTGGGAGCAGAGGGCGGTCTCTTGGCACATGTGGTCCTTTAGTCCTCTATTGTGACTTCTGTGGTCTTCAATTAGAAACCTTCTCAGTATCCCCAAACAGGAATCCTCAGCCCAGGTTATTTGAGGTTATCTGCAGTTCCTAATCACCTCCCTGGGGATGACTGTCTATTGTCATCCTTTTGCTTTTTCTGTAGTAGAGGGAATAATGGAATAGAACTCATGTTCTGTCCCTCATAACCAACCCAAAATGGAAATGGGGTAATTCACACATTAAGTTGTAGGAATGCATTGGACTAATTACTTTCATGGTTGCTGCAACCAAATACCCATCAAGAAGCAGCTTTGAGAAAGAAAGATTTATTTGGGCTAATGACTGAGGAGATATGGTCTATCATGCTGGGAAGGCATGTGGTGGGTAGCTCCATGGCGATATGCTCACAAATCAGTAAGACCAAAGCAGAGATAGATGAGAAACACAGGTGCAGTCATGCTCTCTCCTTTTTCTTCGTTTATTCCATCCAATTCCATACACTATGGAGTGTTGCTACTTACATTCTGGGATCCCCTCAGTACCCCAAAACACTCTCAGACACCCCCAGTAGTGCATCTCAAGCTCCTAGGTGATTGTAATCTGGTCAAGTTGACAGTGAAGGTTGAAAATTATGCCCATCAAAAATTATAAGAAGTTCCTTGCTTATTTGAACACTCATTTTTCCCCATTAAATTACATTGGGTGTGTATCCATTTCAATGGCTGTTTCTGTATCTAGCTGGAAAATGACTCATGCAAAAGTTCTGGATGGATTTTAATCAGTTTGTAGACTATCGAAAGTGGTTTTCCAGAATAATGACTCATTTCTGCTAACAAATGCCCAAGTAAGTAGACTTTTGAAGCCATTATTTGCCATGTGACAATGGCCTGTTAAATTTTCACCACTCTGTATTGCCAGTGCAGTAAAGTATTCTAGAGAATTCTCGAATGCATTAGCTTCCTACTTGAATATTGTACTTTCAAAAACAATACAGTGTTGCATATTGGCAAAATTTCTGTACAAAATTTTCCAAGTCCTTCTTGAAGGAGACCTCCACACAGCAGGGGCTTCCTTCCAGGCCCCAGATTAGGCACAAAACACACCCAAACACCTATTTTTCACAGAGATCTTTATTAAGTGGGGGAGAAGAGTTAAAGTGGCTGTTTTCTGATCCAGGCAGAAAATAGCAGCATATGACCTTGCAGGTGTGTTTTTAAGAGGAGAAGAAGTGGAGGACTGTGTTAGAATGGGCTAGAATGTGGTGGTAAAGGAGATAGGGGATTGGGGAGAAGAGGAAGGAGTATTTGTCTGGAAAGGGAAAAGGACTGCTTCTGGATAGAGAGGAGACAGCCATAGCCCATAGAAAAATGGCGGTTTATAAAGGTACAAGGGGAAACCCTATGTCAGGATGAGGTGTTTAATTTTAATTGGGTATGGTAATTTGGTGAGCCAAAGGGGACTTCTGATTGCTGGACTTCAATACTTTGGTAGTTGGACCTTAGTAGTCAGCCTCAGGAAGAGGAAGTGGCCAAATAAGGGAATAGACCTTGGTGGCCAGCTTTAGGAATGCAATCTGACGATTTTCAGCAAGACAGAGGGAATGGCCCAGCAGGGCACGGCCTGCCAGAGACAACATGTTCCAGTGGGCTAGTGTCCCTTCACTTCTTATTTGATGATTATAGCGCTAATCTTTTTCCTTAAAATTTACACAATTTAAAAATATCTACCATCAAAGGCAAATGTGATAGTCTACACCATAATCCTGGCAATCAGAAGGTCAAGGCAGAGGGATCAGTAATTCAAAACCAGCTGTGAGTGCAAAGGCTAGTCTAGGCCACAGGTCTAGATTAAAGAAAAAACCAAATAAATAAAATTTAAAAGAAAAGAAAACTGAATGAACACTGCCATTGAAATAAAATACACCATTAGTTGCCATTCATTCAAATAGGAACTTTAGGGGCCGGCCACGTGGCCCAGCAGGTAAAAACACCGTGCCACCAAGCCTGATGCCCCGAGTTTAATTCCTGTGACCGATGAAGTAGGAGAATCAACTCCCAGGAGTTGTTTTATGATTTCTACATGTACGCCATGGTATGAATGCGCACACACGCAGAATAAATGTAAAATATTTTTTAAAAAACATGAATTTCAGAATGGACCCAACTGTCAGCCCAAAGATTCCCGCCAGATCCTGGAATGCACGGAGGTAACATGCTTAGATTGTTACTGCGGAGTGGCCTTTAATAGGGTTCTGTGAGCCTCCCTTATGTTCCTTTCGGTTTTTATGGATAAGTTCTACAATTGTAGGGAAAGACAGCAAGACGTAAGGCTGGCGTTAGGAATTCTTTGGAGTTGAGAGCAGGGGCATGAGCAGCCCTAAGCAGCTCCTGAGACCTTAGAATGAAATTAGGATCGCATTGAATTGAAAACAAAGCTTATTCCACAGCCTTCCAGAACAGCTGAGGAGCCCTACACCCGGGCTCGCAAATTCCTCCTCCTAGGCTTGAACATAGTCATTAGCCACCGGGCTGGGACCTCACTCCTGTTTCCACTCCGGACACTTTGCTCTAGCACAGCATTCTCTGCAGTAAACTGAGTGGTCCACTGTTAGCTCAGGGTAAGGCTGAAGGGATACCAGCATAGTCATAAGAGATGGCAGAGGCACTTCACGGTTCTAGGAGATGGAGGGCACATTTCCTGGGCACGTAAGGGACCCGTGCTTGTTTGCTTGGGGCCCTGGGGTGGGAGGGAAGATGGGGTAGAGCTGGTGAGAATCCGCGCAAAGGCCACTGAGGGATTTCAAACGTCCTGTAACACAGGCGGTGTGTTGTTGAGGGGTCGCCTTGTGCTCACATTTTCTTCAGGTGAGTTACACTCACTGTTCCAAAGGCAGGTTCTCCTTACCTCAGAAGTCCTGGGATCTGTAGAGACAGGTTTCCTGTTATCTGCTTCTCATCTTACTGGTGAGCAAAGTACTAGGCAGTGAAGAAATTCCTCCCCACCAGCTTCCACCTCCTCTGTGGTGCAGACAGCTCCCTGGTGGAGGCCTTGCAGGCCCCTGATGACTCCCAACACCCCAGGGACCCAGTTTGTTTATTTCCCTCTCTGGCTGTTACTGGTTAAATTTCTGTCCCCAATGAGCTAATTCACATTGGCTGCACATACAATTCGTTTATTTCCTGTGATAAGTTTACATATTTATAGAAAACAGTCCCTTCTGAGCCCAGAAAGAACAGAGCCATGCAGCCGCTTCTACTCTTTTCATTATGATACCAACAGCTCTTGTTTTGATCAGTAAATGAAGTTAAATGGAAGTGAAAGCCAGTCCCTGACACAGGGATTTCCCAAGCAGGTTGAATGCTTTGGAGTCTCCCTGCATTTTTATTTCATGAACTTAGAGAAAATCTTACCATTATTTAGCTTTTTCCAGACACATCAGCTGAGGTTACAAATGCCAAGCAGAGGTTTTAAAGTTACTGTTGGTTACCACAGGCTCTTAAGTCAAGGCTCAGGCTTCCCACAAAAGCACACAAGTTAAGCACATTTTCTCAACACTTTAACTGTGGTTGAATTCCCTCCTAAGCTGCCTTTGAGAGGAAATACAGAGCTTTGGTGGAATTGGGTTCAAGGGACTCTCAACACCTAAACTGTGTTTTGGTCCTTAACAGATTTGAAATTGGACAAAGCAAATCAATTTCCTCAGGACTCCAGAGGGTTTTGAAGTTTCATATATGTCTTATCAGATGCATTTCATTAAGTTTTCAATTTTATTTTATTTTATTTTTTCGAGACAAGATCTCACTATAGCTCTGGTTGTCTTGCAGCTCACTCTGTAGACCATGCTGGCCTGGAGCTCATAGAGATCTACCTGCCTCTGCCTCTGAGTACTGGGATTAAAGGTGTGTGTCACTATGCCTGGCTAAATTCTCAATTTTATAATCAGAATTATGCAGATCAAATTTCTTTTGAAATTGCTCAGATTAAGTTGGAGAATAAGTGCTACATCCAAACATGTCTGGTAGTATCTCAAGGTAGCTAGTCTCTTGAAGTGCTGGTAGAGAAGGAAGCAACAGTTGTTGCCAGAAACCAGGCAAAGAAAACGGTGCTCTGAGTTGGTGCTGGATGCCGAGCTTCTCTGACAATTTGCTGTCCCTTTTGTGCTTTGGAGCCCATTTATTTCCTGCTCAGTTGTTTTAGGAGAAACTACTAAGACAGCGAGCAGCAGCCAGGCGGGTGTTAGAGACAAAACTCTAGTATCTGTGCTGTGGCAGCAGGAGTTCTGAGAAAGCTCCATTTAGGCGTAGCTGGGATCCTTAACTTCACCACAGAAAAGAATTTTAGGACAAACCAGAAGCAGAATTGGGATTTATTAAAAAGAGATTTCAACATAGTTTTGAGCATTGGCATAAGAGGTTTGTGGGCTTCTCAAGAGAGAATTAAGGTTAAGTCTCTTAGCAATACCCACTTATATGATTTTTATGGCTTTGGAAGCTGCCTTGAAGGTTGCTAAAAGTCTCGCTCCACCCCCGTTCCTGTTCTCTCCCCTTTCTCTCCCTCTTTCTGCCTCTCATACATGAGGTCATACAGTAGAGCCTGAAGTGCCTCGGATAAGATTAACATCTGATAAAACAAAACCTCTGGCCACAAAGGTTGCATGGTGTTAATATATGTCTTCTTTTATAAATGGAATTAATATTTATTTGTAATTAACTTGCTTATGAGATGCCTAGAAAATCGCTGTTTTAACATTTGTATTTGAAATAAGTCTCTACAAAAGCAATGTTGTCTCTATGTGGGAAATTTCACAGAGAACTGCATTGACTGTGCTGGGATTTTTTTTTTACTCTCAGCTGGCAGGAGGTCTCAACTCTGGCAAAGCTTGCTGAGTTCTCAGCTTACCTAGAGGATGCTATCCTAGTGAGTGACTTCCTCTAGAAAGCAATCAGCACCCAGCCATCAGACCCTTTTGATGTTAGTCCATTCTGGGATTCTTGAAATGATTCTCTTTGTATGAAGATCACATGTATGCCTTTAGGAGTGACTTCTATGAGAAAGTCATTCTCAGCCTCCTGGCTTGGCAAGTTCCCTCTAGGAGTCTTTTCTCCCCACCTGCTCTTTGTAGAATTCACTTCTGCGTGGGTGCTTGATTTGTTATTGTTTGTTGTGTTGAACTGGATGGTTCAAGAGAACAGGGACTATATCTGCTTTTATTCTAATTGCATATCAAAGATCTAATATGTGTCAAGGTCTCAAGAAGACCTTGTTAAATGAAAGAATGGGCTCTTTTTCCTTTGTGATGACTAAGGAGTAAGTGCTATGCTTTAACATACATGCTGCAGGACCATGCATCTCTTGATCTTGTTTTTCTTAACATAACATTTGAACCTCTCCAAAATCCTCATTGCATAGCTCTGATACTTGTTATCATGCCTGATTTCTTTTGAATAGGAGTAAGGATGCACCCCAACCTCGTACCATAATGGGACTCTATGTCCTTTCAAAGATAGAAACTGCCATTAGCTTTTCAATATTCATACAATGCATTAAAGTGCATTGTCCTACTTGTGTGTTTCTGAGTGAATACTGTTTCCATTGCACATTAATGCTGTGAAGATGTTTAGTTAATTCAAGTCCCCTGTATTTTTAGCATTTGCTCCCCACTCTATATTATGCTACTTTTTAAATGCCTTGCTTTTGTTTATTTTACATTGATAGTTCTTGTCTGTGATTCTCAGCACAACTGATGTAAATAAGATTTTATTCCTCATCAAACACTTTAAAAACTGAGAGTTTTGTTATGCATGTGGGTGAGCAGCCTTCCCAAGTGATTTCAGTATTCCATACCCATGCTATCGATGTGCAGAATATCTTTTTCGGACCTTATTTTTTTATTTATTTATTTATTTTTTGGTTTTTCGAGACAGGGTTTCTCTGTGTAGCTTTACGCCTCTCCTGGAACTCACTTGGTAGCCCAGGCTGGCCTCGAACTCACAGAGATACGCCTGGCTCTGCCTCCCAAGTGCTGGGATTAAAGGCGAGCGCCACCACTGCCCGGCTAGACCTTATTTTTAATAAACTTTAGTTTCTAAATGCCAATGTGTAGTCTATGTTCTGAGGGGCAGGGGCAGCATCTTGTTTTCCATATCCTGGTTATTTCTTATTGTCAACTTGATCAAGCAAGAATCAGGTGGGGAGAAAGTCCCAATTGAGGGAGAGCCCAGTTCAGATCACCCATGGTCATGTCTGTGGAGAAGTGTCTGAATTTTTGAATGATGAGGAGGGCCCAACTCATCGTGGGTGGTACCTGCACTAAGCTGACGGTCCTAGGTTGTATAAGGAACCTGGCAGAGGGAGGAAGTCAGTAAGTTGCATTCCTCCATGGTTTCTGCTCCAGGCTTGTACTTTGACTCCTGCCCTGACTTCCCTCAGTGATCTGCAAGTGTAGGCTCCCCGAGCTGCTTTTGGTTACATACCAGGAAGCAAACTGGAATGCCATGCTCCTGGTGACTGCCTTCTCCACCCTGGTGAGGTAACTTTCCATAGGACTGAACCAGGACTCCTTATTCATGAATTTCTTCTTTGGAATATATTCAGCAACTTCCTAACATCTTTCTTCCAAACAACATCAGCCTGGAACACTGTGATCTGCTTTATTAATTAAAGGCACATGGAGCTTGGGATCTGCTGCTCTGAGAGATTCCAGACCCTTGAGGTCTCTGGTGAACAGCTGACCTCAGCAGAGGGATTGGATCACTTCTTCACTTGCAGGTTATTTGCATTCATTTAAGAGGACAGAATGACCTGAATTATAGATTTCTTTCTGCCCTTACATACTATTTCACGGACACCACAGCTACAGCGTTAACATGAATGATGGCATGCCAGAAACTCAGGATTGTGTTTTGTTCAACTTTAAGATGTAAACACTCATGTAGTGCCACTAATCTTTCCCCCACTTCTTTGTGGTTGATCCTGGATATTTTTTCATCTGCTCCATCCTTGTTCCCTGGATTATCACCCTCCCCACCCCCAAAAAACTTTAGACCTTAGATTTTCATTACCATTTGAACATCCCAAACTGGATGTTATGCTTCCTCAAACTGTACATATCCAAAAATTAAAGTTATAAACTTTCCAATGTTATTCTTTCTCTTAATACGAACAATAGGCATTTAGTTTTTCCAACTCGGTGCCTCAGAATCATCTCTGCTAAATTTTTACTCATGTTCATAAAACCTCTACCTTGCTCTATTATAGTGGTTCTCAAACCTCCTAACACAGCAATACTTAACACAGAGGTTCTCAGCCTCCCTAATGCTGAAACGCTTTAACATAGTGGTTCTGAACCTCCCTAACCCTGTGCCTTTAATACAGAGGTTCTCAGCCTCCCTAACCCTGTGACCCTTTAATACAGAGGTTCTCAGTCTCCCTAATGCTGAGACCCTTTAATACAGAGGTTCTTAGCCTCCCTAATGCTGAGACTCTTTAACACAGTGGTTCTCAACCTTCCTAAAACTATGACCCTTTAATATGGTGGTCCTCTCTTGTATAATATTAAGAGGACCAGCCTTAATATTATACTTCCAGGAGCTCAGAAGAGAAACTACAAATGGTAAGAATTATTTTCTGGAAATGAATCTAAGTACACCAAGCTCTTTGTCCACCTACTTTATTCCTCTGAGATAAGATCCTATCTACACTGCTTCAGTTCTGTACTCAAGCCTAGCTCCTTTCTTGTCTGATTTCTCTCTACCTTTATCTACTGCTCCCTCTAAGTTCTATCTTAATTCTCTCGTCTTAATTCTGCCTCATTTAGGTCCTACTCATCACATTCTTACCCAGCTAGTACTTCCCCATCTGGCTCTTCCTCATCTTCCATCTCGTCCATATGTTTTCTCTGGTCAAATCCTCCTTATCCCTCTAAGGTTTCCATCCTCAAGTTCTCCACTCCTTTCTTCCTCTCCATCTCCTCATACCTCTAAATCCTCTAAAGTCTCTGAGGTGTTCAGTTATAAACTCAAGCAATAACAATCCTCTGCCAGAGCAAGGTCACCAGGCTTGAATTCTTATGGGGTCATAAAGGTAGGCAAGAATTTTCCTCAGGCCATGACTGTCAAGCTTTCTTTTACAACTCAGAATGGGAGTGGTAAAAGAGGAGATCAACTAATGACTGGTTAGTATACCAAAAAGGGGATCTATGTGCTCAATCTACATTCCAAGAGGTGGTTAGGTAAGAAATTAAGAGTCTATTAGTAAGGTTGTATGAGAAAGGAGGGTCTCACCCTATATAGCACAAGAAATAAAGCTATCTGCCTGACCTAGGAGACAGGTGTTGTTTTATTTGGTCTTGGATGCTTGATAGATATTTTAGATAAATACACTGTTAGGAGTTTTAGGAAGCACACATAGCATCACAAGAAAATCACTGTAGGAACCAGCTAATATACATACAAAAGCTGAAATATCACCAAGACTTCTTAAGCCATGGCCTGGAGAAGTTCCTGACCTTTCCAAGAAGTAGCCTTTGTGATAGTAACTGAATTCCATTATGTTTTCCTGTGTCTTGCCAGCAGTCTTCAGCCTCCCTAATGCTATGACCATTTAACACCGTGATTCTCAGCCTTTCTAATGCTGTGACCCTTTAAAATAGTGGTTCTCAGCCTCCCTAATGCTGTAACTCTTTAATACAGAGGTTCTCAGCCTCCTTAATGCTGTATCCTTTTAATACAGAGGTTCTCAGCCTCCTTAATGCTGTATCCCTTTAATACAATGGTTCTCAGCTTCCTTAATGCTGTGACCCCTTAAAATAGTCCCTCATGTTGTGGTGACCCCAAACATAAAATTAATTTCATTGTTACTTCATAACTTTAAGTTTGCTACTGTTGTGGCTTATAATGTAAATATGGTGTTTTCCAATGGTCTTAGGTGACCCTGTGAAAGGATTGTTCTACCCCAGAGGTGTCACAACCCACAGGTTGAGAACTACTGCTTTATTGAAATGGCTTTTAGTGTCTCCCCACTTCAAACCTCTGACTTCCTGTGTGTTCTACATGCTGGGATCCTTACAGGCGTGACATCTAGTAGGGAATACCAGCAAAGTCAGGCCTGCCGTTTCCGTGTTCCTGGCTGTATTTCTAACATGGCGAACTCTGTGTTGGACACTCAGAAGTGCCTCTTGAATGTCTTCCAAGATCCATTACTTTCCTTCTCAGGTTAGTGTGCATTGAACTCTGCAGGCTGGCATTTTCACTGTTCCTAGACTTGGCTTCATTCTAGAACTCAAATCAAAGCATTTCCTCAGGGTGCCAAGAATAAAGATGAATGGAAATACCAAACACTTAGCTCCACTAAAAAGGAACCAGTAATGGAACTCAGATTTCCTTTATCTTTTTCCTTTCTTGCTTTTCCTCCCTCTCCCTCCTTTCCCTCCCTCCTTCTCTCACCCTCCCTCCACATCTCTACATTTTTTCCCTTCTCTCTCAACAAAGAGCAAGGCCATTTAGTCTGTTGTCCAGACATGGATATGGCACAGCCAAAGAAAAGAAAGAATGCTATGACATCATTTGGGACACTTTGTAGAAACAATTCAGTTTTAATTTGGAACACATCCAGGAGGAAGTAAAACCACCAAACAAATTTCTTAGCTTAGGAATAGAAGAAATGGTATTCTTCCGAATGGTGTAAGGGGTTAAACTTACTTAGATTAAATACAAAACTATGAATTTCTCCATATTACAGATAGCTGATTCAACACATAACTATTTAATGAGTGATTTCCGGGTGTTCCCCATAGAAGAGAGAGTTCTCTTAAATCTGGTCCTTTTGTTGAAGCAAGAGAGAGAACAACATGGAAGGGGATCTGGGAAAGGACCTGGAATGTCACTCTAGGATAATTAGTTACGCTTTGAGCTAGAGGGAAATAGCAGCAGTAAATGAAGCAATTTGGCATACAGAGCTAGTTTCATAAGTAGGCAGAGAAAGCAGGGACCTGTCTGGTGTGTAGTGAGACATTAGGACCAATTCTCTATTACACCAAGTGATTGGCTAGCTTTCCTGATTTATGATTCTCATTGTCCTTAATATTTGATTGCTTGCTTTCTCCATCATATGCAATAATTCTTAGGCTAGTAACACCCTGCATCTTTGTCACCATCTATTACCTTTAGAATGTTGACATTAACAGAGATAGAAAAACAGGAGGCCTTTCCATATCCCCTAGGGCTCTGTCTCAGTGCTGAGAACTGGCCAGTCAACAGGGCCCATCTCTGAAAGGTAAGTGGTCTTACTACCTGTGGATACTATAGAAGCAGAAGCAACATAGGGTATAGTGTTTAGAAAAACATATCTCCAGTGATTTTTATTATGGTTATTGGTTAGCACCCCTTTCTTTTATTTGAAATCTTGCCTGTAAGTGGACGTTAAGATCCTCTTTTGCATATTCATCATATACAGTACAACAAGGAATATTGGTATCCCCATAACACTGTGATGACACAGTATACTTATTGAGCCACGTAAAATTCCATGATATTCACTTAATGCCAGTTAAATGTTTGATGGTCTATACAAATCCACATACTCCACTTTTCCAGGCATGTGATTGTTTCATTACATTTTCTACCATGGGAGTATTTTTCGGCAGCTCTTCGCAAAGTTCAGTTCCTCATTAGTTCTTTTTGGGAAGAGCTAAGACTTAGTTTTCTCCCTCTGTCCTCCTTCCTTTCTTCTCTTCCTCTTTCCCCTCCTCTTCTCCTTTCTCCTTCCCTTTCACTGTTACTCAGTGAAATACCTGAGGCATTAATGTGAACAAAAACTTACCATGACTTAATATTTTAGATGAGGGGTTAAGTCCATTGCTCTGAGCTTCCCTGTTGTGTACTGGACGTCAATGATAGGCAAGGGATGGAACAAACAGGAATCAAAAGTGAGCAGGCATCTGGGTTCCATTATCCTCCTCAGTGGCACACCTGCAAGACCAAGGAACCCCTTAACTGGGGACCAATCCTTTAACCATGGGGCTTTGGAGGAAATTGAAAGTCTACACTAGAGCGAGTCCTGCTCCCTTTCCTCCTCGGTTGATGGGTAGTAAGCTGGTATGTCTCAGCAACTTTGCCTTAGCCTGGTAACTACAAGTAAGACCTAGGAAGAGAAGGAGAGAGGCAAAAGGGTCAGCACCAGCTCAGAACCCCCAAGACCAAGTTCTCAGCACAAAGGAGATTTATTTGCCCCAGAGGGACAAAAGCAAGGATAAGAGACAAAGACAGAAGATAGAGGAATAGAAGGGATGGGAACAAGCAAGAGAGGGGAAGAGATATTTGTCTTGGAGGGACAAAGGCCTGCCTCTGGATAGAGAGGAGACAGATGTGGTCCATAGGAAAATGGCGGTTTATAAAGGGAGGGGGAAACCCTGTGTTAGGATGAAGTATGTAACTGGTCTTTCTTTGGATCCCCAGACCCCAAATAATGACACAGAGACTTCTTATTAATTATGAAAGCTTGGTCTTAGCTTAGGCTTGTTCCCAACTAGCTCTTATAACAAATTAGCCTGTTTATATTAATCTACATTCTGCCATGTGGCTTGTTATTGTATCTCCTTCATAGTATACATCCCACTTCCTCTGTGTCTGGCTGGCAAATCCCATCTCTCTTCTTTCCACAGTCCCTATCTCTTCTCAGAAGTCTCACCTACCCTCTCCTGCCTTGCTATTGGATGTTTAGCTCTTTATTAAAACAATCAGGATGTACCTTGGCAGAGACATATCTTCACAGTGTACAAAAAGATTATCCCATAGCACAGGTTTCTACTTTTAATTAGGCATGTAAATTAAGTGAGCCAAAAGGGGCTTTTGATTGCTGGACTTCAGTACTTTAATAGCTAACCTTGGCAGTCAGACTCAGGAGGAGAAAGTGGCCAAAGAAGGGAATAGACCTTGATGCCCCCCTTAGGAACGTAATCTAATTTTTTTTTTTTTTTAGCAAGGCAGAAAGAATGGGGGGAAAAGGGTCACATTTGCTGTACTTGAGCTGGCTAGAGTCCTTTCAAAAGGGGCACTGTTCTTATGCTGATTTTATTTAAAGACAAACAAAATTAGCATGCATTAGAGAAGCTATTCCCCAAAGTTCAGACTGACAGGCAGGAACTGTGTTATGGAGAAATCTGTCTTCATTCATGCCCTGTCTTTGTACTTCACAGATTCCAGCCAGAAGCAACATCTCTGCCCTCAGTTGTGTCCAATTGCACATGTGGAATCTTCTGCACCCCTTTCCCTCCCGAGTCCTTTCAGCTCTTACGAGGGTCAGAGGGCTTTGGCCTCTCTCATCTGTGCTTTAAGATATTCTTAAGTAATTTAACCCCATATTTCAGTCAATGGTTTACCTACCTTTAGTCATTTTTATAAGTTTTATTTTCAGCAGCATTCTCAATGATAGGTCTTCCTTTCATACAGTCCCTGAATATCCTTGTCTGATGAAGAAGAAGAAGAGGAAGGTGGAGAAAGAGGAGGAAGGAAGAGAAAACATCAAAACTCAAGCAAGCAGAAGAAAGACCAGTCTTTCTACAGTTCACAAAGAAAGGGAAAAATGAACAAATGAAGCCAGGTTTGTGCATGAGGCTCTATGCCATTAGTAGTTCTGGTAGAGCCTTCTTCCAAGTATTATCTCCCATGTTAAAGTGGCCTCTGGAGCAGCAGGGTTTAACCAGTGCTCCATGAAGTCATGAGAGGCAAGTGCCCTAATCTTGATGTAATGGACCCTGGCTACAGTGTGGTCTCAACATGACAGTGCTCTCTTTCATGAACTGGATTTTTTCTAAGTTGGTTGGATTCTTGGATTCATTGGGCTCTAGCATAAAGATAGGGAGGGGAAAGGAAGACGAAGAAAGGGAAAGGGAGAGAGAAAGGAGCCAACTTGCTTGATCCTCATAGTTTCTCAGTGCTATATACTGTGTGTTTTGTTCCTTTGCTACTTCCAGCTTTCTCCAGAGGAGGAGTATGGGGTGCGGAAAGACTTTGTGGGGGACTATTCAAGGACTCAAGCAATCAGCAAAGAAGCTAGAGCTAGAACTCATATTCTTGTGATTCCATACCCCTGTTCCCATGCTATCTGAGCTAACAAGTGTTTTATTTGGAACCAGGTAAATTCTTAGTGTATTAGAAATGGATGGATAGATAAGTAGATGATAGATTACTGACAGATAATGAATAATAAATGATGAATTCATAAATGATATGTTACAGATAATTGATAAGAGATGATAGATAACAGATACATATAAAATATATGATAGATAGCTAGATAATACATAGTACAGATGTCAAGAACCTTGACAATGAAAAATGATTGAATGGAATCAAGGAAGGTTCAGTTAGAAACAATCCAAGCCCTCATAGTTATCCATACATAGAGAAAGCTAGACAACTGGTGTAGCTTCTCAGCCTTTACTGCCCAGCATTTAGGCTGCTTTAAACTTGCCTAAAGTGTCACTCTACACACTTGGTGTCTGAAGGGACTGGGAACATAGCTTTGAAATGGAGATGTTTCAAAATAAAATCACCACCCATGCTCCAGTATATGACCCCACACCCAAGAGCACACAGGAAACACTAATTGGACTCAGTGAATTATAAAATAAATGGAAAGAGAATATGAATTTGGACAGCAGACATGTTTAGAGAGGTAAACAGTCCTGAGGGAGGTGAAGAGATGGAGTAAGAGTAGATATGATCAAAGTACATTGTTGTAGAATAATCTTTCTGTACACTGTGAAGATGTGTCTTTGCCAAGGTATCTTCTGGTTGGTTTAATAAAGAGCTGAATGACCAATAGCCAGGCATGAAGAGGTTAGTCGGAACTTCAGGAAGAGAGAGAGAGAGAGGAAGAAGAGATGAATCCAGATGTGGGAGAGATGCCAGAGGACATGAAGAAGAAACAGGAGGTGTAGGATTGAAGAGAGGTAAAAAGCCACAAGGCAAAACATAGGTTTATATAAAAGGATTAATTTAAGCTTTAAGAGCTAGTGGGACAAGCCTAAGCTATAGGCCAAGCTTTCATAATTAATAATAAGCCTCTGTGTAATTTTTTGTGAGCTGGCAGTAAAGAGAAAGACTCTACAGTACATTGTATATATGCACAAAAGTCTCAAAAAATAAATAAAAATATATAAAAGAAATAGGATCACATTGAAGTAGTGTTTGAATTATAGCCTAAAACTTTTATAAAAGTTGAGAGCAATTTTAATCTTTTTTCACATTTCCTAAATATCAGCAGCAATATGCTATCAGCCATTACAATATTAAGGACTATGATGGAAGTCATGGTTAGTCACAATTTTAAGGACACTTGAAAAATAAAATTTAACATTGGGAAGCAGAAAAGGTCACTGAAAAATAGAGCGGACTCTTATCTAGGCTGATTTTCAAGAGAACTATTGAGAACTCTGAATTCTTCTGAGAATTTTTTTCTAATTCTAATAAACATTGCTTCTTTTCATTCTTTCCTCTTGGAAAAAAGTCAAAAGAAAGATATGAGAAAAATAAGTAGATAATTCTGATTTTCTGACTAATACTTATTTGTATCATTTTTATAAGTTTCTGAATGGATGGGAGATGGTAGAGGCAGTTGGATTCCTCCTTTATACTGTTGAGTAAAATTTGGATGAGGCTACTGATTGTGTTTAGATTTCTGTATTGGATCCAGGGGACCAAATCACTCTGGAGTCATCATTCTAAGAGAAACTGAGGCAAGTACTAGTGCTGTTTTGCAGTCGTTACAGCGACTAGACTTTGGTTAATTGTGGACAGCTAACTGTTTGAAATAGTATCATCATTCGGGCATTTACACTGGCCAGCCCTCGGGGACCTAGCAGGACAGGTCATCAGCTGCGGCCAAGATGAGACACCGTGACAATTGCCGCATCGAGTAGAGCACTGCCCTATGCACATGCGCTATATCCCCTTATAAAAGCAAGCCCTTCTTGCTCCACTCTCTTCTTTCCACTCTTGCTCAGAGGCCGTCTCTGCACTCCTCCCCCAATAAACCTCCCACATGAGCGCTTGTGACTTTGGGGTGCCCCTTGGCTCCAGCCCGCCAAGGTTCCATCTGCCGTTAAACTCTTACAAGTAGGACTCTTTCACTTCTGTCCTTCTGTCTGTGCGACCGCCTTGTAGCCCTGTAGTTCTTTGTTGTTCTGTCTGGTTTAGAGGGCTTACTGATTCTAGAACTTTGAACAAAAACGAATCTTCTTGAAACTTATTATGATTTTGTCTTATTGAAATATAGCAACCTCCTTATTTCCATATTTGTTGTATGTTTGTGGCCAATTAAAGTCTGAAAACATTAAATAGAAAATTCCAGAAATACATAACTTACTTTAAATAAGTTTGTTGGATTATATTATCATGATTATGATTTATAGGCAGTTATTGTTAATCTAAATTTAGAAATTGAACTTAATTAGTAGATAAATATATGGAGGAAAAATACACCATAAATACATGTAGGCTTAGTACTATTAGTAGTTTGTAGTAACCACCAAAGGGCTTAGAATTTATTTCATTTACTTGAGGGAGATCACTGTATTTAGGTGTCACTCCATCAGGTTGGAATTCTTTAACTTGGTTTTAGCATCATATGCTGAAGAAGAAAACATGTTTTCATTCCTGGGCTTTCCTCTGAGGGAAGCACGTGGCCCCAGTGCTTGGCTCCTTCAGTGTGCCTCTGCAGCTCTTCTGACTGCCTTGCGCTGTGATGTGAAGTGCAGTCACACTTCGGTGCATCCACCTTCTGTTCAGACCTCTAGGAAGCAGAGCAAATGCTTATTCTTCTTAACGAGTGTTGTTTGGATCTGGAATGTTCCCAAAGGCCTGTATATTGAAGGCTCATTTACCAGTCTGTGGAGCTGTTGGAAGAGGTAGGGTTCAGTGAGACAAGGTCGGGCCGTTGGTGTGCCCCTGATGGGGATAGTGCACACTGGCCGCTTGCTTCTTCCTTCTTTGTTTCCCCACCAACATGAAGTGAACATCAATAGGCCTCCTCTGCCATTTGCTCCCAGGGCCAGGCAACCATGATTGGAAGCTCTGGGCAAAACTTTCCTGTCTAGAGATGGATGTATCTCAGCGACAGAAAGCCACTCACATTGAGCCTTGCTCCCTCTCTGACAGACTCAGCCTTGCTCCCTCTCTGACAGACTCAGCCTTGCTCCCTCTGACAGACTCAGCCTTGCTCCCTCTGACAGACACTCAGCCTTGCTCCCTCTGACAGACTCAGCCTTGCTCCCTCTGACAGACACTCAGCCTTTCTCCATCTCTGACAGACACTCAGCCTTGCTCCCTCTCTGACAGACACTCAGCCTTTCTCCCTCTCTGACAGACACTCAGCCTTGCTTCTGCTCTGAAGCCTGTCTTCTACATGGTCATGAGCTTGGTTCTGTGTATCAGCCCTGTGGGGCAGAATATAATAATTTATGAAGGTTTTTTGTTTTGTTTTGTTTAATCTGGGCATGGAAATGGGGTACTGTTTTAGTAAAAACACAAGCGACTGTCTACTGATTGTGTGCTGGTAAATTTTCACTAATTTGATACCAGCTGAAATTGGGAAGAGGGAAGTTCAACTAAGACAATGCCTTCAGAGACTGGCCTGTAGGCAAGTCTGGGGAGCATTTTCTTGGCTAACGATTGGTGTGAGAGGGCCAGCCCAATATGGTCAGTGACAGTCATAGTTGGGTGGTCTTGGGGTGTTAAAGAGAGCAGGTTGTATGAGCCACAAAGAGCAAGCCAGTAAGCAGCGTTTGTTCCATGGTCTCTACTTCAGTTCTTGTGTCCAGGTTCCTGCTTGAGCTCCTGCCTTGGCTTCCTTCATGATGGACTGTAACCTGTAAGCCAAATAAACCTTTTCTTCCCTAGGTTGCTTTTGGTCACAGTGTTTTCTAAAAGCCACAGAAACCAAGCTAATATAGACCCTTTGCAATATATCATTGAAATATGAGTAAGGGTTTTCATCAAAGTAAAAATTATTGTTAAGAAAATCAGGTAAAGCAATATAAATCTCAACTTTAATATGATATTTTGTGTAGTGGTATCTCCAACAGTGTTAGAACATTAAGACAAAAGTCTTCCCCTTGCTTTTAGAGAGCACAGCAGGAAGGCAGTCACAGTTACTATAATTCACACCCACTGGGAACACTTTCCATAGCGTTCACTAAACTCCAGGATAACTCTCTTCTCTTTCCCCATCTCCCTTCTTTCCTTATTTCTCTGTACTGGTGCTCAAACCTAGAACCTTGTGCATGATTGGCAAACGCTTTGACACTTTGCAATACCCCTAGCCTGTCCTTCCTCTTTTTCTCACTCCCTTACCTCTCTTCCCATTCCCCTTTCCTCCCTTCTTGATGTGATGAAACGGTAGAATAGTTAGAAAACAAGGAAACCTGGAAATAAATAAGTTGGGCCTTTCTTACTTTTGTTTGCTCCAGGCATGCCAGGAACAGCAACAGTTGGGGAATCAGGCTGAAACTAGCAGTGGTGGATTTTGTATTAGGAGTGTCTAGAAGCTTTGTGAGTAGGGGCAACCATCTCCTGTTGCTAAGGGGCTGTTGCTCTGGTGATGTCACTTACTCTGTTTTACTGAACTCTTATGAGAAAGAGGAGGAATTCATCACAGAGTATTCATGCATTTATCTCACAGACTGAAGCCAAGAATTAGAGAAAGATAATATTTCCTTCCGCACTGCCCAGGCTTAGGGAAAAACACTAATAAAGCAGAATGTGGGACAGAATCAGTCTCTCTGAGATCAGTGTTATGTACAGTGACAAAATTTGAACAAGGGAGTCTGGAGGAAAAGGATCTGTTGAGGGGGTTGTCAGTCCCAAATGAGACTTTGGGAATTTTTTGTAAATTGTGTGTGTGTGTGTGTGTGTGTGTGTGTGTGTGTGTGTGTGTGTATTTGATTGTAAGTGTGACAGTTCCCAAATGTTGTTCAGAGGTCAACACAGGGCATCTTCCTTTATCCCTCTCCACTTTATTTTCTGAGACAGAGGACAGAGTTTCTCACTGTATTAAGGAGTAGAAGCTTTAGGAAGGTTGAGAACCTCTGTATTAAAGGATCATAGTCCTAGGGAGGCTGAGAACCACTATATTAAAGGATTGCAGCATTAGGAAGGTTGAGAATCACTGTGCTAAAGGGGCTCAGCTTTAGAAATATTGAGAATCACTGTGTTAAAGGGTCCCAGCATCTTTAGGAAGGTTGAAAACCTCTGTATTAAAGGATCACAGTCCTAGGGAGGCTGAGAATCACTGGGTTAAAGGGTCCCAGCATTAGGAAGGTTGAGAACCACTGTGTTAAAGTGTTGCAACATTAGGGACACTGAGAACCCTTGTGTTTAAGGGTCTCAATGTTAGGGTGGTTGAGAACCACTGTATTATGGGATCACGTCATTAGGAACGTTGAGAATCACTGTATTATAGGGTCACAGCTTTAGGGACGCTAAGAACTACTGTTTTAAATGGTCACAGTAGTGTTAGAAAGGTTGAGAAGTACTCTGTTAGAGTGGCAGCTTTAGGAAGGTTGAGAAGCACTGTGTTAGAGTGGAAGCTTTAGGAAGGTTGAGAAGCACTCGTTAAATCCTCTCAGCACTAGGAAGGTTGAGAAGCACTGTGTTAAAGAGTGGCAGCATTAGGGAGGCTGAGAACCTCTGTATTAAAGGGTAGCAGAATTAGGAGGCTGAGAACCACTGCTCTATGGTGTCACCTTCGTTTTCTGTTTCCAGGTTCCTGCTTTGGCTTCTCTCAATGGACTGTGGTCCAGGATATTTATGCCAAATACATCATTTCCTTCTCAAGTTGTTTTTGGTCATGGTCTTTATCACATCAATAGAAAGCAAACTAAATTCCGTAAGTTACGATGGGGGCCACAGAAACAGGAAAGTGCAGCTCAGCACGTCACGCTGCACTGCATGTAATGCAACAGTGTCACCCCCTAGAAATCCATGTGGTTGAATATTAGACAGGGTCAGATCATTTGGCCTACCTAACACGACTTGGAGAAGGATAGGAACATGATGGGGATGGTGACCCAATAGCTAAGGAAACGAAGTCACTATTTAGTTATTAGTTTTGGGAAAGAAAGCATAGTTTGAATCCAAACATTCAGACATTCCATGTCCTGTTGCACTTGGAGCACCTTTGTTGGCTGGAGTGATAAGCATGCACCCATCCAAACTGTTCACCTTTCCAAGTCGGCCCCAGCACTGCTGCTGCTTGCAAGGACAGTCTACTTTCCAAGAAGCTCAGCTTAAGGTAGTTAGGTGATTTCCAGTCTTGTTCAGAGAACCTTTTGGGATGATCTACCTGTTTTTGAAGGCTGAAGGCTGCCAGAATGTACACAGAATAGACATAAAATTTTAGCATCCAGCAGACAGTCCCCAGATGGGCACCTTGGAAGCATTCCAGTTCTCTTGTGAATTTGGAATGGATGAAGACAGTAGCAAAACTTTGTGGGGACACATAATCTGCATAGAAATATCATCTACAAATCTCTGGAGCTGTTCCACACATGGAAGTCTCTAGAGTAGTGAAGACAACCTTGTACTCTTGGGTGCCTTTCTTCTGTTTAGAGTACAGAGGATTTTCATAATGGAGATTTGTATGTCATAATAATGCTTTCTTATGGGCTAAGTCTTCTTATGGGTAAATATATCATTATTTTGAATTTTTCTCATCCATGAACCCTTGAGATAAGAAATATTATTGTTTCCAATAGTCAGACAATTCCAGAAATGTTTAAAAATGCTAGTTCAAATATCTTGGAATTATAAAGTGATGAATCTGGTATCAAAAGCTGGAGAATCTAACTGCAGAGCTTACACAGGAGGAAAAAAAATGCACCTCATAGCCTTAGCTCAGATTGAAAATTTAAGAGGAAAACCATGGTGTTTAGTGCCAAAATGGAGTATCCTCAACTGTGTAGAAATAATGATTCACAGTGTCCAGTCTTGAGACTCTACAGTTTCATTGCCCATGTTGAAAACAAATTATTACCACCAAGTTTCAGAACAGGGGTGGGCTGGCAGGGCGAGCACTTTTCCTCAGCTAAAATAACAGCCATGTCCATAACAGTAAGAATTCCATTCTCCAAATCTAATACTTTGCTAAGGAGAATAATTTTCAGGAAGTGTCTTGAGCTAACATGGATAACACTGAGTCTCTCAGGACTGGGTGTTATGACATTTGGCCACGCTATTGTCATAGCTCTCCAACTAGGATCAGCAGAAACCATGAAGGCTGTTGGAGAACCAAAGTGACTGTCACTTAGGAGCTGGTGTGGCAGGAAGAATTACTGGATAGCTCCATCTAAGGCTGTGGGCAGCTGCCTGCTGGTTTGTTTATTCACTGTGTGGGTCTGTAAATACCCAGCAGAGCTGTCCTAGCACATGAAAACCATTCTGATTAGAAAGCTGGTGACAGTGTTCTCTGAAGAGTTGCTCCATGCTGCTTTGTTCCTTAGGGATTGCTGCAGGTTCCAAGGACTTTTGTTTATATTGACAAGGAGGAAAATGTCTTGGAATTTTACCCAGTGCATTCCTGTACTCAATCATTTGTAGTTTACTTTCTCCCTGTAGCTTTTCTGTACTGTTTAGCCCAGACTTTGAGGTTAAAATTTATTACTACAGGGATGGGAGGATTGACAATCACTTTTGCATTTCAATATCTCTTGAATTTCAAATTAGACTTTAAAAATTCCAGCATGCTATTGAGGATCGCATGCATTTAGCTAAATGAAAGAGTTTGCTTTAGAATTTTCAAAGCTGATTTTACAATGAAGAGCCCTAGACTTTCTTCCAGCTAAGAAATCAGGAGTGATAGGATTAGCATAACAAGATTTGACAGTGACTCTTGTGTTAGCAGATCTGCTGGTCGTGACATTTGCACTAGTAACGCCACACAACTGAGGCAGTCAGACATTCCACTTCTGACCATCTCGAGGGAAGAACTTCACAACACAAATGTTGGGTTCTGGGGGAAAACAGAAGCTGCTGAATCTGATGAAGCCTCTAGCTCTAGCATCCTACTTATGGAAATGAGAACAAGAAACATAGCAGGCTATACCTTGGATATGTGCTTGGCAAAACCTGGAGTGTTGGGAAATCTAAGACCCAAAGCTTTATTCGCATCAATAACAAGAAGTAGCAAAGATAAGAAGAGAGGTACAGTGAGTGATTTTAGGGGGAATAGATTTAAGAAGATTAACCAATTAAATGTTCAGCTGATGTTTGGATTCCAATTTAAGCAAGCTATGACAATGCTGTTTATGAGGAAATTAGAAATTTGAACAACAATTATGCTTTAGTTTAGGATTTCTATTGATGCAATGGAATACCATGACCAAAAAAGCAAGTTGGAGAGGAAAGGGTTTATTTGGCTTATACATCCATATTGCTGTTCACCACTGAAGGAATTCAGGACAGGAACTCAAACAGGGCAGGAACCTGGAGGCAGGAGCTCATGCAGACAGCATGGTGGGATTCTGTTTACTGGTGTGCTCCTCATGACTTGTTCAGTCTCCTTTTTTTTTTTCTTTTTCTTTTTCTTTTTTTTTGTTTTTTGAGACAGGGTTTCTCTTTGTATCCCTGGATGTACTGGACCTCACTCTGTAGGCCAGGCTGGTCTTGAATTCATAGAGATCCACCTGCCTCTGTCTCCCTAGTGCTGGAATTAAAGATGTGCGCCACCACCACCTTGTTCAGCCTGTTTTCTTATAGACCATCAGCCCATGGATGGCACCACCCACAATGGGCAGGGCCCTCCTCCATCAATCACTAATTAAGAAAATGCCTTACAGCTGAATTTTATGGAGGCACCTTCTTAATTGAGGATCCCTCCTTTCAGATAACTCTAGTTTATGTGTCAAGTTGTCATAAGACCAGCAAGCACAGACTAAATAGTCACAATAATAATTATTTAGTTTTTGGCATGTTAATGGTATGTTAAAAAGTGAGTTATCTTTCATAACTGAGCTGAAAACTTAGGTAAAATCCATAATACAAATTACAGATAAACTGTAATGTACATGGAATTTGGTTCAATATGGAGAGGACAAAGTGGCTTTGGGTGAAACAAATTTTGCTATATGTTGATTATTACTTTCAGCTTGGTGACATGAGATTTATAAATACTATTCTGTTTACTTTTATATATAGTTGAGACTTTCCATGATAAAAAAATCTTCAAATTGGAGTCAATAAATATAAAATGTTTACTTTATTATAATGACAATTCAATCTGCTCTTCCCAAATTCAATAAAATGCCAATCTATTGCAATTAGATGCTTGTTATTCTTTCACTTGAGAAGAAATTGACCATTCCAAACACTGGAGGATTTTTTTTTCATCCAACAAATACCCCCAGAGTCACCCCACTGCTGGTTAGTGTACCTCCTAAAGTACAGGGGTGAGGGTATGCCCTTGAAAGACTTAGTAATTGCTTTAGTTTCCTTTATGTTGTTGTGATAAAACACTCTGACCAATAGCAATTTTGGGGGAAAGGAGGTTTGTTTGCCTTATACTTCCAGGTCCCAGTCCATTATTGAGGGAAGTCAGGGTGGAAATTCAAGCAGTATAGGAACTTAAAGGAGAGACATGGAAGGATGCTGCTTGATGGCTTGCATCTCTTATTATCTGGCTCATACTTTGCTGGATTTCTTATAAAGCACAGGACCACCTGCCCAAGAAATGGCACCGTGTGGAGTAAGCTAGGCCCTCCTACATTAGTTAAGACAGAGAGACAACCCCTCACAGATAGGTTCATAGGCCAACCTGATAAATACAATTATTCAATGGAGACTTTTTTTTTATGTCATTCTAGGCTACATCAAATTGACAGGTAATGTTAAGACATTACCCCTTGTCAACCTGACATACAAATACATAACCTTAAGTCATAACCTCATTTCTTTATCCTCAAGATCTTAGGTTAATATTAAAATGTAAAGCATAATGCAATTATAAAAGTTCCAGCCTTAAAATTTTCAGTGCTTTAAAAGTACAAGGTCTTAGCTGCATGGCAGTGTGCATGCCTTTAATCCCAGCACTTGGGAAGAGGAAGGCAGATCTCTGTGAGTTTGAGGCAAGCCTGGCTAAAGATCAAGTTCCAGGACAGCCAGAGCTACACAGAGAAATCCTGTCTCAAAAAATTGAAAAGGAAAAAAAAAAAAAGAAAGGAAAAGTACGAGGTCTTTTTAAAAATTGAAAGTCTCTTAACAGTGGGCACCTGTTAAAAAAAAGTTACATGCTTTCTTAATCCCAAAGTGAAGGATTGGAGCATAAAAATAGTTAGACCAGAGCAAAAATCAAAACTCAGTAGTGGATGTGCCAAGTCTATAGCACAGTGTTCTGCATCTGCCATTCATCATGGTCATCTGGTGTCCAAAGGGCTTGAGTGGTCCATCTCTCCAGCTCTGCCAGCTTCAGCTCATGCAGCCTGTCTTGTTAGCTCAGCTTGCTTCCACTCTACCCCTCCCATAGCACATGCACAGAGGTTAGAGGGCAACTTTGGAGAGTTGGTGCTCTTCTTTCACCGCACGGGTCTGGGGGATCAAAGGAGGTTGTCAAGCTTGGTGACAAACGCCTTTACCCCTCAGCCATCTTGCCAGGCTCCAGCCTATGCCTTAAGTACAGACAAGCTGTTTTGCTCCACTTCCTTGTGGATGAAGTACCTACATTAATTGCTTTGAATTCTTTTATCCAGGAAAGTTGCTTATTCTCTGTTATCTATATGTTTTAGGTATGGACTCACAGTTACTTATTTTAAACATTTAGTTTAGACCAGTATTATTTAGTTGTGTCCACTGATTTAAAAAAGGAAAAAGAGTTCCAGAATGCAATACTGCCACCAATGAAAGGAGCCTAGACAGGCTATGTACAGAACTCTAAGGCTAGTCACTGCACCTACTTTCATGCCTAGGAAAATTTGAAATGGCTTCATATAACTTCCTGAAGAAAAATATACCATTTTACAAGCAAAGAACAAATCAAAGAGCACGCAGTGATACTGTAGTGTATTGTTCAGCCATTAATATGAATTATTATTATTCTTTGAATTACTCTATGACCTATAGCTTCCTTTGGTTCTGTTCTGGAGCAACTGGATCCTAGTGTATGAGGACCAGCATCAATGTGCCATGAGACCAAGAAAAAGAGATGTGCATAACCAGGACTACACAAAGTGCAATTTATTAGGGTCAACTTGATGACACATGATTCCATGTAAGAGCAAAACCAGGTGGGTTCTGTAGTTTGGAGCAGAAGGAGGAGTATATGTATTGATTAGGACAAAATGACACAATCCAAGCTGGAATGTACCTGTCTTACCTTAATCTTAAAAATATCAGTCAATGAAATGGCAGTCACAGAGCCTACATGATTCTGCAGGTCCTCTGAACACACGCTGTGGTTGTTTAGCTTGGCGTGTTTGTGGGCCTCCTGACAGTGGGAGTGGGGTGTCTCTGACTCTTTTGCCTGCTCTTAGGACTTTTTTTCCTACTGGGTTGCTTCGTCCAACCTTGATATGAGGGTTGTGCCTAGTCTTATTGCATCTTGTTATACTGTGTTTTGTTGATATAACTGGAAAGCCTGCTCTCTTCTGAAGGGAAATTGGAGAAGCAGTGGATCTGGGACAGAGGAGAGGTAAGGGGGTCTGGGAGGTAGAAGGAGGGGAGGCTGTGGTTAGTGTGTATTATATGATATCTATCTATCTATCTATCTATCTATCTATCTATCTATCTATCTATCATCTATCTAAAACAGTCAAACACACTCTTTGAACCACGTTCTGGCTGTAGCGTTCCACTTACCCCTTTACTGTTCTGTTTATTTTAATTTCATCCAGACAGGAAAAATGACTGGGGACAATCATGACAGTTAGGACTCAAAATAAATTCAAACCTGTTCATACAAGTTCTGATGAAAGAATTGTTATGAATTGTGATAAATGGAGCAGGCCTGGCTGTCTTTCATCTTTGCTCATGTCTGATATGCCCCCCCCTTTATTAGTTGAAATTATTTTGCTAGACTTTCTTTTTACATTCTGGATTTTTGAAGTCAGTGAGTTTATTGTATTTGGGATTAATAAGAAAGCTTTCATTTTTCAATCCGATAATGAACCCATTAGGCAGCCAGAACCCGAGCATGTCCCAGGTGGTAGGAGGTTAAGAAGGGTAGAGACCATCAACAGAGGCTGTGAAATTGCTTTGCCAGAAGAACTTTGTTAGCAAGAGGGAACAGCATGTGTCTGGCATGACTGATTTAGTCCTTCAGCGCTGGGCTTTTTGACAGAAGGGCAATGAGTTCTTTATCAGTGGAAGCTCTGACTCATGTGGCCGCTCTATAATCTGCCCCCTGGGGAAGTGCCACAGAAAGTTACTCCTGGATGTACACATTCAAAGCAGACACACATAGGAAATAATCACACTGATCAGAAGGTTGCCATTTCCTGCTCTGGGAGGAATGTCCATTCATCTTTCTGTCTTAGTGGGCTTATAAATAGACCAATAAGCACATATGAGTTGGTTATAATGAATAAACAAAGCCTAGTTCTTAATCTTTGGAACAGACATAATGGATTATGAAAGTTTTCCAAACAATACTGTGCCCCATAAAATTAAATTCGTGTCTGACACCATGGGGAATAACACAGGGGAAAATCTCAGTCAGTTGTCCTGTTTCTGTTTATCAATGCTTATTAGGACAATGTGTAAACCATCACTACTGACTAGTTTCTCTGGAGATGTGCTGGGCAGTGTGGAGAATTCCGGCACTGGCCTTCAGTGTGGAATACCTTCCTCACTATGTATCATCCTGCATTGCTCCTGCAACCTTCCTGGGAGACAGAATCCAGGTGTTTGACAGCCACACTTTCACCGGAATTCAGGGGCCAAGGAAGGCAGTTTAAATCCTTGCTGTGTCTTCTCTGTAGCTGGCAAATAGGCTCTGGAAAGTTTTGTGTTTTTCTTTATACTAGCAGGCCTTTTGATGATCATTTACTGGTTTTATGGGTGACTAGAAGCTTGTATAGGCATCTGATTTTTCTCATTCTGGTCTTGTAGTATTGTTCTATAGCCTGAATGTGAACAGCTTCAGAACCTACTCCAGAACCACAGCATTTGGCTCCCCCACTGACTGGCAGAGACAGCAACTCCCTAAAGGCCAGCTCTGCATTGTTGTATGTCCTAACACAAACCTGAAGTGTAAATAACCTCTGGAACTTACAAATACCATATGTACATGTAAATTTCTTTTTCTTTCTTCTTCTTCTTCTTCTTCTTCTTCTTCTTCTTCTTCTTCTTCTTCTTCTTCTTCTTCTTATTCTTATTCTTATTCTTATTCTTATTCTTATTCTTATTCTTCTTTTGGTTTGGTTTCTCAAGATAGGATTTCTCTGTATAGCTCTTGCTGTCCTAGAACTCACTCTGTAGAGCAGGCATTTTAATAGTCATGAAAAGATTGTTGGGTTTTTGTTGTTGTTGTTATTGTTAGCAACTTGTTTATGCTTTGTGCTTTTTCCATAGGCATTACAGAGTTATTTAGTGTGGGGTGTTTCTCATTTCTTTGTTTCTTTTTATTAATTACTATAGGATTAGATGTGTATACCACTCTATTTTCACATCTATGAACCCAGGGCCTTGAGTAGGCAAGTACTGTACCACTGAGCTCTACCCTAACTGTATTTATAATGCTTTAGATTATGCTGCTTTGCATAGTGTGGAGTTTAATTATGTGCATTGGGTGAATTTCTTTGTATTTCTCACATGGGATTTGATTCACTCCTTGAATCTGTAGGTTTATATCTCTCATCAAATGTGGGCAGCTTTCAGCCACTGTATCTTGAAATACTTTGTGTTTGACCACAGAGCCTTAAGACTCGATGTATTTTTCTTTTCAAAGAAACGTGATCATTGAATACACTGCAAAGGACAACAGGCTGTGGAGTGTGGAGGGCTGCTTGTCTCCACTGACTTTATCTCAGTCCCTTATCTATCTCTTTTGCAGATTGAATGAATTCTATTACTTTGTCTCTCAGTTCACCCCTTTTCAACTTCACTCTGCAATTACTTCCAGTATGCTTATTTATTTTAGTCACTGTATCATTAAGTCTATAATTTCCATTTGGCTCTTTCCCATTCTAAGTTATAGCACGGTGAAACCATTGAACTAGACCACTCTGGTAGAGACAGTTTACTGAGGGAATACAAACTGCCAGACTGTCTCTTGGTGGGTGGGTAGAGAACAGCAGCCAGCAGGGAAAAGCTTGTCAGTATTTTGGGGACAAGTAGTGGCAGAACGGCCCGGGAGTCAGCATGGGGAAAGTGGATCTGTTGTAGGCTGTTTGGGTTAATCAGGAACTAGATGCATTTGCCAGAGGTAGCTGATCTTTGGGGTGGATAGGAGAAGGAATGGATTCTCCTGACAAACAACCCTCTTCATGAGACTGAGGAATGCTGAGCTTAGGTTTCTGTTTATCTTCTATAGTCCTTTATGTTTACCTGGTCTGAGATGAGTCCAAGCTGTCATTCAGGACACTGACAACATTACTGCCACTGGGGATCTGCTTTGTACCTAACACCCAAAACATCTTTCGCTTATTAATTTTTATTAGTCTATTGGTTAAGAGAATCTGTAATTAACTATTGATGAGGCTTATAATGGTCACTTTGAAATTCTTGTCAGATAATGCCAACATCTGCTTCATGTTGGTATTGCCTCTGATGGTTGCCATTTCTCAATCAAGCTGATATTACTGGTTCTCCATATGGAACTGACTTCATGAGGTTATCCTGGATGTTTTAGTTGTTAAATTAGAAGAGTATTACAAGTGTATCTTCCTTTTCACAGTGGGCTACCCTTTGGGGGTTTAGCTCATGAACTTGGCCTGTGTTTGCATTCTAATGTCAGTCTTTGCCATGTCTTCCGGTCTCCTTCAGCCACCTGTTCTCCATCTGTGGCGTGTGGAGCGGAAGGTGCTGCCTTAGTTGTTGCATCATTAAATAGCTTTTGTGGTTGGGGCTTCTGTATCTGGTTCCTATGTCACTGGGTACAGGCAGGGGCCTTGATGTCCTTGCTACTGCTATGGGTGGATAGGGATACTTGCCGTGTTCCAGTTGTTTGTGGATGGTAGCTGGGATGGCCCTGGCACTGCTGGTCCAGGGCTCTTGAATGTGACAATTCAAGTGTCTGACTGGGCACAGGAGACTGGGGCCTTGCATGAGGCTCTTTTGGTTGCATTTGGCCAGACAGTTTTTCCTGGTCCCCACTATTCTCTTTCCTTCTGTCCTTTTCTCTATGGTTATAGAGGTAGGACTGGGTTGCCGAGTGCCTGGGATTCATCTGAGGATCCATGAGACAGTCAAAGAAAACTTAGGAGACTCAGCAGATTATTGATCTTCCTAAATGTTTCTTTCAATGTTGTATATGGATTAAATTTTTAGGTCTGGATTTTAGTTGTATTTGGAGGTGAGGGAAAGTGCTCAGTGACCCACACTTGTGCAGCTCCAAACTCTGTATTGCTGATCAGTCAGTGTAATTTACTGATTATACAGACTTTGTACCTCATTTAGTGTGCCTGAATACAGATTGTCTAGTGACAGGACAGTATTAGGAACCACAGTGAAAGCAAAGAACTCCAGGAATAACAGACAATTTTGTAATAGTCATGACATTAACATCAACTAGAATCAATGTGTGCTTACTCTGTATTCAGCGCTGTGCTAAAGTATTTTAGTGGGATCATCTTTAATCACTAATGGTAGAAACTTCCTAATGAAGTTGTTCTTTAAGGTATCCTATCACCTGACTCATGACCTACATGCAGGAATCTTCTAGTTGTATTGAGAAGGTATGGAAAGTGCACACACTGGATACCTCACCACCTTTCGGTACCTTAGTTTCTTCTTCTGTAAAAAGGATCAATAGCAACTTCATAGTACTGTTATAAGGTCTTAAAAGTCATCAAAACTCATTCATCTGGGTATGATGTAGTATTAGCATTTGGGAGGCAGAGGAGTAAGGTCATGTATTGGAGGTCAGACATGCTACTTGGGAAAAGCACACTTTGTAAGTGTTCAGTGGGGCAGCCTTTGAGAGTAGGTGTGCTCTTCCAGCATCTTCACAGGGCTTTGGAGTGAGGGCTTAGGTCTGGCTGCAGTGGTCAGTGTCCTGTAGTGCCTTTGGGGGATCCTGGGCTTGGGTCATAGATGTTTGGAGACATCCTCGCAGGCAGAAATCAATGGCATCAGGGTTAGGCAGGTTAGATGGTGAGAAGACTGGAAATTTCAATTCCAGTTACCTTATTTCTTTTTACTGTTTTTTTTTTTTCTCTTTTAATGGAACTTAGCTTCAAATATACATGTATGATTCCTAAGTTATTTTGATCTAATTATGCAAAACTCTTTAGAGTCCTATCTTATGCATGTTTGCTATCTCTATTATCTAACAGTAATGCTTTTCTATACCCCTTTTTGCTTCTTTTTCTGCTTTTACAATTAAGCAAAAGGATATGTATTACATTACTAGGAACTGAGGATACTGTCTGGGACTAAAAAACAGGATAATGGTTTTTCTGAATATTTAACAACATTACACCCACCTTTCCATAATAGCTAAATATACCAGTAAAATTCATTTTCTAAAAGGAAACCCAGACAGCCTGTTCGGTTATGAGCCCTTGTAGCAATAATTAATATTTATTGAGTTCTAAGTGCAGAAGGTAGCGCCTGTTTTATAGGGCAGAAACGAGCAAATGCCGAGTGTATGGAAAGAATGACAGCATTATAAAGCAAAGCTTCAGCCCAAATTGCACAGGGCTGGAAAAGTACAGCAGTGTGTAATCAAAATATCAATTTACAGCCGTCTGTAGAAGCCGGTTGATGCTCAGCAGGCCTGTGAAGGGAACAAGTCTTACTGAGATAATCAAATGTTTCAGGCATGTTGATTGAGGACTTCCTTCCCATTAGGTGAAGGCCTTTCTCCTCTCCAGGAGTGCTAATGATCAAGAACATTTCTAGATGGATAGAAATCGGAGCGTGGATGAAGATTTCAGCAGCATGTGACCCTCCCGGAAGATGAAAACAAGCTACAATCCTTCACAGAGTGCCCTGCTTGCACTGCCGTTCAACCAAGAGAGAATGTGTCCTGCGACCTGTTGCACTAAGGCTTCAGAGACCTCCACAGAATAGTCTAATGCCTTGTGTTATGTGCAGTTGGTTAAAGTTTCCTTTCCTCGGTGAAAGGGGATTTTTTTTTTTTGTAGGTTGCTTAGGAACATGGCATTTTACAACAGAAATGAAGAGGGCGAGGAAGAAAGGTGGGGGTAGCATCCTGAGTTCAACTTTCTGCCTCTTCTTCCCTGTTGTCATCTTCTCTCTCATCCTGTCCCCTCCCCTTCTGTGTTCTTTCACCTATCCCTGCCCCCACTCCCCTTCTCCTTTTCCTTCTTTTGTTTTGTTTTTGAGACCTAGTCTCACTGTAGCTCTGAATTCACTATGCTAACTGAGGGATATGCCCATTCTTTAGGAAGCCCGTGCCTTACATCCTAGTTGGAGTGCCGGAAACAGACCTAGCCAGAGCAGAAGCGACATCTGCAGGACAGAGGAGGGGCTGGCAGAGCAGCAACACCCGAGGGGGAAGCAGAGAAACAAACTTAGAACAGAAGTTAAGGTGGTTATGGGAGGTACTGGGGAGGAAAGGAGTCCCCTTCCCCCCACCTCAGGATCAAAGTCAAGCAGGGGCAAGAGGTCATCTGAACTCCACAAACTCTGGACACTGCTTCTTGAATGCGTTAGAAGACTCTGAGCAGCCATGAGATTTGAATCTTTTGTGTTAGTGGTTGGCGTATGTGCATTAGCTTGAAGACTCATGAGGATTTATCATAAACATGGTGGCTTTAGTGCTTTTGTAGTTATGTCTGAACTTCCACTGCTTGGCTCCCAGATGAACTGAGTGAAGATAAAGAAGGACAAAGCCTATTCCTTTTTGGCCCCGCTGGGCTCACTTACCCTTGCAGCTAAGAGCAGATAACTTTTTTATTTTCCTGCTGAATTCTTGGCTTCTGGGGACATTTACAACGACAGCTAGCTTTAGATACTTTGAAAGTTCAATGTCAAGAGCTCAGAACATGCATATTAGGGATCTGTGTGCATTCTGGCTTCACTCATCCATTTTATTCCTCATGGGGAGGGGATTTACAGTGGTTGCCAAGCATAGTTACAAAAAGGAAGTCTTTTATGGGAACAGCCAATTAATGCCAGGAAGAGAGGGTGGGTCTTGGCTGGGATGATGATGAAAAGCAGGAGAGGCCTGAAGAAAGCTTCACATTGCCTGTTTAGTACCTGGTATATATCAACTGTGCCTCTCCAGGAGGAGCTGGAGTCTCATACTGCATCTGGACTGTCTCCTCAAACATTCACTGCTTTGTTGGCCAGCCTGTGAAGGTGGTGGGGACCTTAGGAGGTGGAGTCATTGAGGTTACATTAGTACTCTGGCCCCATTTCTCTCTTTGCTTCTTTGTTTTTATGAAACGAATAGGCCTCCTCTGCCACATGCTCCTGTGTGGGTAGCAAGTGTGGGCTAAACCCAAGAAACACTGAGCCCAAACAAAACTTTCTTCTTTTAACCTTTCTTCTACTGCAAACATTCATCAGAGACACCGGAAGTTGACAAAGAAGAGATGTCCATCAAAGGACCAGTGATTGAAGCTGTTGTGACTGGGGCGGGTTGTGGGTGGGAAGGAGCACACGGGTGGCTTCCGCATGAAGCCCGAGCACCAGGTATTTTCCTCCAAACTACAGCTTGGATAAAAGTGCATGCAGTTGTGGGTGGACAGCAGTGGAGTGCATCAGAACACCATCACCTAGAAGGAGTCCTCCCAGAAATTAAAGAAAACTTCTGGAGGACTTTCTCATTGAATTTGGCTCTTCCCTGTTAGGCTGGCTTACCAGGAGACCCTGATTAGCTTTACCATAGACAGCATGCTTGTTTTCATGTATTTATGCTTTTACTTTTCTCATTCTTCTACAGGAGAATTATATGTAATAATATATGTAATTATAATACATAGTATAGAAATGAAAACTCAAAATAACTGAGTATGAATGATAAGGGTACCCCATTATAGCTAGATGTTATCTTTTATCTTTCAAAATTATGTTCAAGAGTATGATTTTTGGTACGGTACTCTTATTTTACATTTATCTGTTTGTGTGTGTGTGGGGGGGGGTGCATGTGTACATACCATAGTGTACATGTAGAAGTCAGAATTCAACTTGTAGGAATTCATCTTCCTTCCACCATGTGGGTCCAGGTGGGGCTAGGAGTGGAGCACAGGTCACCGGGCTTGATGTGTGGCATCTGTCCTAGCAGAGTCACCTCTCTGGCCTCAGTTATTTCAGTAAATGCAAATATATCTTAATTTGTATTTGAATCTCAGATAACTGTCACAGAAAGCCAAGCTAAAACATGGCTCTTTCTCTGCTAGCAAGATACCCGAACGTTTGGTGAGACAGTCTGTAGGAAACAAGCCGATCGATGGGTGCTGTGAAGTGGAAAGTCAATCCCATAGAGTGAAAATGAAACCAGAGGGAACAACTGCAATAGAGCCAGTCAGAGGAATCATGCACACGGGGAAAGCTTGCTTTTGTTTTGGAGCCCCACAGTTTCCCAGGAGCTGAGAGAAATCCTGTCAGGCACACTCAGACATTTGAAATCTCAGGTGAAGCTCAGGTACCTTGGATGTTTCATTATTTTTATCAACGACACATTTTCATAGCTATGTAACTAGGGTACTCATTTTGGTTCCTGGGAATACCTCAGAAGTCACTACCAAACACACAATTCTTTGGAACTGAAGCTTGTTGGGGAAAACTAAAATGAATGCACAGAACAGATATACATAACCAGAATTCACCCAAGAACACTGCTTTAATATAGAGGAACAATATCCAAAGGGTAGGAAGAAGCTGAGCTCTGGAGCTCCTATCTCTGTGAAATGTACATGGTGCTAGGTGGTTGGTTGCTTCACATATAGTGCTAGGTGATTCACCTGCTAGGTGCTTCATGTGGTGCTAGGTGCTTCATGTGGGGCTAGGTGCTTCACATATACTGTCCATTGTTGTCTGAGATGACCCCAGTGCTATAGATGAGGAGAGAAAGACTCCAGAAGTGACTTGTCTTGGATTTCATGGCTAATAGATACTGTATCTGGGATTTTAACTATGGCCCATCTGGCAACGAACTGGATGCCAAGCATGGGTGGATATAGAATGAGTGAGCGGAACTTGTCTCAGTGGTTAAGGGTAGAGCTGATATAAGGGTGTAGAGATCCATGAGGTTGAAGACCTGCTCACCAATAGAAATGAAATCAAAAGCTAGAGTCTGCTGGTGATATTTCATTTGTGCTGAAATGTGGTGATATTTTATTTGTACATTAATAAATAAAGCTTACCTGGAGATCAGGGGGGAAAGGCCAGCCCATTTTAAGTAAACAAAGAAGTCAGGCAGTACACGCCCTTAATCCCTTAGCAGGCAGGATCTCTGTGTGTTCAAGGCCATGATAGGGAACAGAGCCAAGAGTGGTGACACACGCCTTTAATCCCAGTACCAACCATAGAGACCTGGAGGTCTGTACAGACAGACAGACAGTGACAGAACTGTGTAGGAAGAGGAAGTGAGGTAGCTGGACTAAGAGCCAATGAGAGGGCAGAAAAGTAAGGCATATAAGCCTGACAGGAAGTTGTGCTCCTAGGAAGCTACCGAGTTGGTGAGGTGAGGTTAGCTGGTGGCTTTCCGTATTTCCCCCATTTCTCTAAGGCTTTAACCCAAATTTCTGGCTTCATGTTTTTTTATTTAATAAGATCATTTAGAAATTTGTCTACAGCTTGCTGACTCTTCATATGGAATTTGTATTCCTTGAGGGATTTCCTGAATTTTTTTCCCACATGAGGTAGAATCTTAGGAAGATCTATTTCTGCACATTTTGGGGTAAGTATGCAATAGTTGGTGTGAGATGGTCGCCTCCATTCATTCTCTCAGTACATCTTGGCTTAGCAGACATTCAGGTGTAACCTGTATTCAGCCACAATAATTCAGAGGAGTAAGCTTTGGTTTAGTATGGGTAGGTCGACTCTACTCCCTGTGGCTAAGGACCATGTGGACCATCTAGCACCTGCTGGTGAATGGAATGGTAACAGTCTATCACTTATTCTGGTAGAGTACAATTTTGAAACTGAATATAGTTTTCCTCCCCTTTATGGAATCTGATGCAGTCTACCAATGTTAGTCTTGATGCCTCAGTGAGATTCCTTGCACACAGGTTTTATTTGACTGATAACTTTTCTTTCTTGGTTCCATTGCATACAAATTTCTATGTGCTTTGCCTGAGGAACTTGCTAGCATCCAGTCCCTTCACACAAAAGATTTGGGCTCCATGAACCAGAACTGACCATCTTGGATGATTTTAAAACTACAAAGGACAGGACATATTAAAAATTGTAAATTAGCATGTGAACATTCATTTCTTACTTGGTTAGTTTTATATGCAGGCTATAATTGCTTCTTTATAAGTTATACTCATATTTATTTAACTTTTAATTGGAACAAAACTTGAAACTGTTGGTAGCCCCCACCCTATCACCAATCTCTATATGAGAAATTGTCTTGTCTTATTTACTCATCAATTTAGAAGTAAATTGAAACTTCTCACCTGAAATAAAGTCCCTGGAAAAATTATCATATATGTCATTGTTATGTTTTGAATCTAAAAAATCCATGAAAGGCTCATGTGTTAAAGAGTTGGTCGGTAGCTGACAGGCTTTTGAGATGTAATTGAATCTTGAAGTTGGGAAATGTCCTCAATAGAGTTCATTAGTAGTGAGTTGAGAGTCATATGAACTATTAAGGAGTAGGGCTTTGTTAGAGAGGCTAGGTTACCTGGGTTGTGTCTTTGAAAGATATACCTTGTCCCTAGAACTTTCCTTTTAAGCACTTTATCATTCATCTGCCATGAGATGAATTACTGTTACACCATGTACTTGCTGCTATAATCTTCAGCCACCTTGCCAAGTGTGATCCTAGTGGTAATCAAACCAAGCAATCATAGACCAAGGTCTTTGAAACGACGAGCCAACTCAACCTTACCTTTCTAAAGCTACTGTCTCATGTATCTGTCATCAAAATTAAAAACCAAAGTTACCAAAAATCCAGCAGAGTTAGTGTGAAAGAAAAACATATTTGGTGATAGTTGTTAATACACAATAAGAATGACTTTATTCAAGGCCAGAGACCTAATTTATTGGTTAAAAGTATTTGCTGTTCTTCCAGAAGACCAAAGTTTGGTTCTCAGCACCCATGGTGGGTGGGTAATAATTGCTTGTAATCCTAGCTCCAGGAGATTCAATGCTTTCTTCTGGCCTCTGTGGGTACCTGTATATATGGTAAACATAAACAAAAGTAAATCTTTAAGAAATAAAAAAATGAATTACTTTATTTAGGCCACTGTTGTAAGTACAGAGACCATGGCAATGGGGTTTTCAGTGAAGGAGAGGATCTGCCATCAACTTCAAATTTAGCACAAGCAACTGGGAATTTCTAGTCAAGGAAATGGGGCTAGAAATTAGTAGGAGAAAAGGTTAGGAATATGAAGAATTCTTGATGGAGATAGGTAGGGTGAACAGATAGTATCTAGAGAACTATGAAGGACTGGGGATCCAATCAGGTATTCAGAGTGATGAGACATTAATGAGGGTGTTAAGTGAGCTTTCATTGTTGGGGAGAAAGGGAGGTGATTATTTCTTCTTTTTTAGGGCAACAAGGAAGGTTGACTAAAAGTTTTGTCTGAACCAAATTTTATTCAGGCTCTTGAACCTTCTACTCCGTTTGTGCTCTTGCTCATAAAATCAAATTTATCAAGGAGCCCTGCTCTTTGCAGAGTCTTATCCCCTCAATATCTGATCCCTTGATATCAGAGCAGATCTGCCACCCTTTGTCATCTCTCAGAGTGATATAGGATCACCCTGGTCTGTTTTCAGGAAGAATCTTGCTAGAAAGTGTTGCCAAAATTTCCCCTACTCTAAATGTCTCTGCTTCACAATTGCTACCCACTCGCCCTAGTCGTGATCCTTGAGTATAAATTTTTATAAACTATGCTGCATTTGAAATTGAGCTAAGTTCTATGTTATGCTCTTTCCTCTCCTATTGTCAGTTTTTAATTAAGCATGCTTTTTTTTCTGTTTTAAGAATTGTCAAGCCCTGGTTTTTCATCAAGAACTTCATAAAGGAAAAGAAAAATGTTTTATAGGGGGTGTCTTAGTCAGTTTAGACTACTGTAACAAAGTACCAGAGACTGGGTGACTATGAACTCAAGAAATTTATTCCTCGTAGTTCTTGATGATAGAACGTTGAAATCTGAGTACATGGTTGTGCTCTGATGAGGGTCTTCTTCTGGCTTAAGGACAGCCTACTCTTGGTTTATTATCACAGGGCACAAAGAAAATGACCAAATGTCCTCTCTTCTTTTTATAAGGGCACTAATCCCATTCATGAGGATCTCACACTCATGACCTATTGTCTCAAATACTCCACCTCCTGAGGTGATCACATTGGGGCTTGGGGCTCGGTATACACATTTTGGAATGGCACAGAAACCATTGTTTCCACCAGGAATTCCTTCCTGTGAATTATTGGGATAGGTGTGTTTCTCCTGACCTAGCTTCAGCCTCACTGTTTGGATTGCCTGGCTTCATCCTTTGCCCTTCCCCCTAACATTTACCTCTTTTCTCAGGGCTTAGTCCTAAGATAGAAAAGCATATTAACTTTTAAATTATCTGGTGTTGCTATAAAAAGGGAAGAACAATCTATTCTGTTCTTACTAAAACAAAGCTTGAAATGACTAGTGGCATTTTCATCAATGCTGGGTAGAAGTACTAATGTTCTACACAAATTACACTTCTAAGTTACAAGCAATTCAATTTTATATTTAGAAATTTCCCACCTGCATTTATTTACTGTTCCTATTTAAAGAAAAAATTTAAATTTCTGAACCACATGGTACAGAGGCAATACCATACAGACAGCAGCTGAGTAATTATCAAGGAACAATAGTCCTTTTTCATGGGCCAGCTTCCTAGATTTGATGAAAGAATGAGACTTCAACGAGAAGCCCATCTAGAAATAAGCCATCAATAACTAAGATCGTGCATATGATTCTTAACAGGTTGCAAAGGTCCTAATCAGAATCAAAGGGAGCTTCTGCTTTAAATTATTTCTCATTAGGATTCTAAATTAGATTAGAAAACTACCAATGATTTCTTTAGAATATGAGTGAGTTTTTTCATAAACCATATGTGCTGTGCCATTATTTCACACTAGTCCCTTGTCACAAGCAGGTCAAGGGGCACTTGGAAAATGTACTTGAATGTTGATGAAATGGATAGTTTTCCTCTAGTACGATTATGATGGACAAGAAATTTCATCTAGAGGGAATGCTGTTAGGTATGCCAAAGTCACAGATTCACTGTTTTCAGATCTAATTAGGGAGCTAGGACTTAGTCTTACTTTGAGAAATAGGAATCTGAAGTTATTCATCCAGATCCCCTAGGGAAACTTATGAATTCACATCCTAGTGGGAACATGGGAGGTGTATTTTTTTAAAAAAATCAGTGCGGCTGCCACTGGAGCCTGTGCCTATTTTAGTGGCCTGCAGTGCCACCTGAGACCATGGTGAAATCTAGACCCAGCTGCTTCTGACCATGTCCGGGTCTGTAATCCCACCACTCTCGGGGCCTGTGCTGAAGTCCGAGTCCTGAATTGCCACCAAAGGTTAAATAGAAGCTCAGGGTTGGTGGTGTCCAGCAGCCATGCTGCCACCAGAGCCATCTTGACCTGAGTGACCAGTGCTTCTATCCAGGTCAGGGCCCAAGTTGCTACCGAGGGCTGTGTCTAGGTCAGTGGTCCAACTGCAGCTGGGGACTGTGTTGATGTCTGAGGTGGCCCATGTCACCTCAGAAGGCCTTAGGAACCATGAGAGATGAAATCAGAAGACTATGCTGAGCCAGCCCAGCCCTTCACCAGCCCAGGGAAAGCTGGCCTTGCCTCTTACAGGACACTCAGCAAGAGTTGGTCTGGATGCTCACTGGATAGCTGGCCCCTGCACTCGGGAGAGCTGTCCCACCCCTCACCACAGGCCAGCGTAAGGAGCTGACTCCGTCCCCTTGTTCCCTTGTCTGAGGTAGGTAGCCCCAGTGGCCTGGACTAACCAGCTCAGCTACCACCCAGACCCACAGCAGGGCCTTGGGTTGGCCCACCCTAAAATCTACCCTATGTAGGACCTGCTGGAGCTCGTGAAGGGATTGGTCCTATGGAAGGAAACCCTCAAGATCTCTGTGATTCAGAGTGGCCACGGGATATCCCAGAGGAGTTCCGGTGAGGATCCAGGGATGATGGTATGCCAGGAACCAGAGGCCTTGAATCAGACAAGTGACTCATTGCAGTGAATGTTTGCTAGTAAACCTGATTGGACAAAAGGGTGCACTGTGTGACACACTGAGGCCCCCAGTGACACCGGGACATGTCAAGAGGTGTTGGAGAGGGGGGAAAGAAGGAGAAGCGAAGACGTTTTTGGTCTTGTTTTGTTCTTGTATTTGTTTGTTTGCTTACTTTGTTTTGTTTTCTTCTGGGGGGGTGCTGCAGGGCTGAGGGGAGGATATGGGGGACCCAGAGGTGAGTGGAATTGTGTTGCATGATGTGATACCTAAGAGAAATAGTTTCTAGGATGGAAGATCTGTTCCAACTCAAGATTCAGCAGCATTCAGCCCCTAGCAAGCTGACTCCGTTGTGCCTGCACAAGTGGAAAAGCAGGCCTTCATGGCAGACAGCACGCCGGAGAAGAGATGTTCACCTCAAAGCCAGAATCAAAGAGAAAGGAAAGGAAAGGCCACAGCAACGTCTCTTCAAAGGTCTGTGCCCTATGGCTATCCTCCGATTGAACCCCATCCACTAAGGTTTCCAGCACTTCCCAAAAGAGCACCGGTAGCTGGAGAGCAAACCCCTATGGAAACATTTCCTACTTAAAACCTACCTAGCGCTTCCCTATGCTTATCCTCCATGAATACTTAAACCGGGTCTTCTGGTTCCCTTCTCTGTGGTTCCGCCCTCTTTCTGGTGCCACCGACTAGGGCTGGATGCAATCATATTCATTTCTTCACATTGTGTGACATGATGCCCACTGCACAATAAAAATTGGTGTTAGTTTGTTAGCAAAAATAGCAAGTTCATCTTTACTTTTCCTAAAAATATAGCTGAACTATCATCAAGTACCAAGACACTAAAGAAAACTACTTCTGTTATGTATTTCAATAAATAGTCAGTCAAAGTTTTTGAGATAATAAATGAATATAATTTCGTTTTTGGAAGAGCATGAAATGGTTTGCTGACAGTTCTCAGCTTAAATTCATTCTCCACAGAATTTCCAGCTGTGGTTTCCAAATATGCAGCTGCTGTGTCAGGTCCACTGTTCCAGTGGGCAGATTCCCAGGCCCCAGAGTGTCATAAGTATGCAGCCGTGGAATCTGCTCTAGCACTCCACAGAGCATCATCAAAGCATGGTGCAAACACTGGTTCCAGGTAAATGCTTAGGAAATGAAGGACAGATCAGTATGAAGCTGGGGCAATGACTATAGTTAGAGTCAATTTATTTCTTTTTGTTACATTTTAGTAAAAGGCTGTGGGATAGTGACATCAGTGTTCCCTGTGGGATAGTGACATCAGTGTTCCCTGTAGTATCTTCACCATAAAATCTCAAATGATACATAATACATATTGGTTGGAAACTTTTATGAATCATCATTTTTATTTCTCTGGTGCCTGAGCTCTTTATTTTGTACAAATGTCATAATTTATTGCCTGTGAAATAATTGTAGAAATGAAAACAAAGCAAAGCAAAAAATAAATTGAATAGAGCCATGACCTTGAAGTTATGTTGGTGTTTGTAGAGATTTAGTGTATTATATTTAAACATAGTTGCATAAGAATATATTTAAACTTTTAATAGTTCATGTTGGTATCTCTTCTGTTGATACTTAGTTTTCCTGACAGTTTTGACCTTTTATTGAACTTCCTACATGATTTTGTGCAGGTGGGATTGAAAGGTTTGAGCTTTCCCCATTTTACACCTGGGCCTGAGTTTCAGTTTCCTAAAAGGACAAACAGAATGATAGCAGGTACACAGAGATGAGGAGATAACATGTACCAGGCCTGGGCCAGTCCCCACAGCACCTCAAGGCAGTGACCAAAAAGGACAGTTCCTGTAATCTCCCTAAAGCATACCACGCCTTGCCCAAGTATGCCCCAAAAGGATAAAACTATAATCACAGCCACTATAACCACAGCCAACTAAAATGTACTAATGTAGCTTCAGCCTGCTCCACCAATTGTATTTGAGGTGATCTCACTGTCCCTGAAACTCCTCTTAGTTATGCTTAAAAGGAACCTGCATGCTCCTCTCATGGTCATCACCATTTTTGTACAGGTGAACGACCCTGCGTATGTTGGTATAATACATGCTTTTTGCTGTTACATACTATTTGAGTCTGGGGTCTTCTTCAGTGTTTCCTCAGACCCTTACAGAATATGGACTGTTTGAGTATTCATTATTTGGTTTGTTAGTTTGGAATCTTTATATTAATAGTTACACCCAACTGTTGATGCTATGAATACCCTCAGATTGTTTCAAGTATAATGGGGGTAAAGTATATTTTATTCTTCTCATGTAATTGCTTATCTTTAGCTCCACACTTTCCTACATCAGGAGATAAGGGCTCACTTAATGTCATCCCTAAGGCATTTATAGCCAAAGGGCCAAAAATGTGCACAGATGTGCTGCTGGATGAAGAGAGGACAAGATATCAGATACTGGCTGTAGATGAGTGCTCCTCTCCAAGCCTGCACATTTTCTGGGTCTCATTTCCATTGAGATCTATGATATGCTGAAACTGCGCACTAAACACCTGTAGTATCATATATTTATTAGCATCATTCATGTGCTGTGGAAAATGTTCATTTTACCTATAGCCATATATTACTTCAAAGCATACGCAGTACATTTAAACTACTTAATAAAGTAAAAAAGAGGCTAAGGTCTCTAATTTCCAGAAAAAAATAGTCATTAAACCCACATCTCTGAAAGAAAAGACCTTGCTACCTTTTTGGACCATGATCTGTAAGGGATATTAAGCAAATAAACCATTACAGATATAAAGATCTAAAAGTAGTCTGATTGTAATAGTCTGTTAATACTCCATTATAGTCATGTGTCCTCATAGCTCTGGAGCCTGAATGTCTAAGATGAAGATGCCTGGCAGCTATACTTCCTCCTGAGGTCTCTGTCTTTCTGTGTGCTCACAGGGTCTTTTCTCTGCACATGACGTTGGTATGTCCCTCTGTACCCCCAAGTTTCCTTTACCTGGAAGGGTCCTGTCATATTAGATCAGGGTCTACCTGCCAGTCCTGCTTTAGCTGATTCAATTCTGTAAGGGCTCCATCTCCAAATGCAGTTGCATCTTGAGATATTAGGGGCTAGAGTGTAACGTGACTGCATTCACAATTTAGTAAACAAGAGGTGGGCCACTCAGAAATCATCCTTACCTCTTTATCCTTATCCCACTTCCCTTCCAATTCTACTATCCTTAGTTCTATGAAGAATCCAATTATTTGTGGGTACAAATATTGCTAATTTGTGGGAGGTATGAGGTAAGAAGTGTAATGCCACATGGTTATATTTAGTCCCAACCTGGAATCATTAAAAATTTTTGTTTGCTTATCTATATATGTATCCATCCATCCATCCATCCATCCATCCATCCATCCATCCATCCATCCATTCATCCATCCATCCTTTCATTTTACATCTCAACCAAAGTTTCTTCTCCCTCCCCCATTCCCAGTCTCTTTCCCATCCCCTCCCTGTAAACCTACCCACTCCTCTTCCAACTGTTTCTCTTCAGATACAGGCAGGTGTCCCTTGGATATCAGCCAGCCATGGTATATCAAGTTACAGTGAGACTAGGCACCTCCTCTTCTATTAAGGCTGGATGAGGCAATCTGGTAGGAGGAAAGGGTCCCAAAAGCAGGCAAAGGTGTCAGAGGCAGCCCCTGCTCCCTTTGTTAGGAACTTCACACAAAGACAAAGCTATACAACTGTAACATATATGCAGAGAGTCAGTACTGTGAAGGCTCCCTGGTTGTCACTTCAGTCCCTGTGAGCCCAGGTTAGTTGTTTCTGTAGATTTTCTTGTGGTGTCCTTGACTTTCTGGCTCTTGGAATCCTTCCATCCCCCACTTCCACAGGATTCCTTGATTTCTGCCTAATGTTTGGCTGTGGGTCTCTGCATGTGTTTCCATCAGTTGCTGGATTGGGCTAGGCATCAATTTATGAGGATATCATTAGGAATAATTTCTCTGGCTTTTAAAGTTGTTTTTGCCAGTCATGTTTGGCTCTATTCTAGGACTCTGGGGTATCCTGCCTCTGAGTCCTGGCCCTCAGAGGTGAGCTCCTTCTCAGGGTATGTGTCTTTATCTGGGCTGGTCATTAGTTGGCCACTCCCACAATTTCTGTACCATCTTTATCCCAGCACATCTTGTAGGAGATCAATTTTAATAGAATTGACTTTTCATATTCCACTTCTTATACATTGTGCTTTTATTAGAGTTTATCACAGAAGAGCCCAGACCTTTTTATTTCCCCCAGTGTTCTACAGTCCTAAGTACACAGTTATAATTGATATGCATTGAAGGCTAGCTGTGTCTAAAAGCCTTTGGAATCCTGTCTAATATTATTTAAGTTCCTGTGAACCTGAACTAGAGATGGAGCTGTCAATCCTTCTATTTCTGTAAGGCATGATTTTGACTTAACTGTAGTGACTACTTATTTGTGTGTTTCTTATCCAATTATGAACTATGTCTGGTATTCTGGTAGTTGTCCTTTAGTTAAATTTTGAGTTACTAATGCATTTGAAATTGTCATTTAGTATTGACCAAATTTAATTTGCTTATGTGGAATTCAGGAATTATTCATTTATATAGATAAAATAATTTTACAGGATGGGTTAACATAGAATGACTATAAGCATTGATGAAATATATGATCTCAGCTCCATTAGCTGCTACCATTGTTAGAATAATTTATCTATATTCCAAATCCAACATCACTTAAAAGATTTGGAATTCACAAATAATTCAAATACTTGCAGAATATAAAAGTTTATTTCCAATTTTCTCTCTTAAACAATATACTAAAAATCATAGTGAGTAAATGTTCTGTGGCTTTGTTTATAAAACAATTGAAATACATTTTTATTTGTTCTTTAAACATCTGAATACTCATGACAAATGACAGGGCCTTTATTCTATAAAAATAATCTAATATAGTGTTAATCCCACCAGTTGATAATAAGACCACTACCATAGTTTAAAGCAAAATTTGGAGCAAGCTTTAATTAAATATTGGCCAGGTTGATGAATGCTCTGGCCAGGTCAACCTCTGGGTTTCCAGAAAATGGCCCTGAGTTATGATTTGCAGGGGCTTAAAGTATTTCCCATCAGGTCCATCAGGGGCAAGCATACATCCTGATATATTTTCTGCCTGTGAATCTCCACCCATATGTGATCAAACATGTCAGGTGCAGTTGGGTCAAACAAACTTGTTTAGGGTAGTGAAAACATGTAACATGTTATTTCCCATAAACAACAGCCTCCAGCATTTCAAAAACTATGTCCTTAGACAGGGGGCTTGCAGATCAGAGACATTTTTGTTTCATGGATCTCTTAGGCATAGTAATTAAAACTTAAAATGTAAATTTGTCTCTCACATTGTTTCTTTGTGATTAAAATTGTAATTTGACAAAATGCCTTAATGCATATTTACCCATATAAATTTTAAAAATATACACATTGCTCATGCATTCATTTTCAAATTAATTTATTCTAGAACAAGTGATTATCAGTTTGTATAAATGGCATTCAACCAATATAATTTCATGAGTTTCATCTTCTCAGGGAACTAATGAAATTTTAGTAGCTAAAATAAGCTGAGATAAATGAATGCAAAGTCTGTTTTTAAGGTGTTATAGTAACTAGCTGTAATCAATCAAAATTGGCATGTTTTTCCTTGTGTTGGATGTTATTGTAACAGATATAAGTGACTTCACAGCTTAATTTTGAGTAAATTAAAAATGGCAGGCTTTTAATCTGCTGTTTAATTTATTGTCTCAAATTTTCACAAAAGGAAAAATGAAAATTGTGTTTTCCTTGCAGTGAAAGGTTGTCACAGGTATTTTTGTGTATCATTTGAAACATTCCCTTTACTGAAACAATCATTCTTTCAATTCAGAATGAAATGGAGAATCCATATGAGCTACAAGGGATTGAATATGATGTTTTCAGAATTTTATGTACATTTTTACCTAACTATGAAATAAGTTGACCAGTGTCTTTTGTCATTTTCAGGGGATTTTTAAATGGTCTGAACAAGAATGTAGAGGGAAGAGTATTGCCTGAGAATTCTTTGAATCTCTCTCCCCAATTATTAGAAAGTGGCCAAGAATAACATGACCCCAAGGACCTTCTCATTCTGACCTATTTCTTAGTTTCAAGAATTTCTTAAAACAGTGTCACAGCTGGTTACCAAACATTCAAAGCATGGACCTGTTTGGGAATATGTATATATGCACATGTGTGTGTAATGTGTTTATTATTTTATAATGTTGTATATTATAAAGTATGATGTACATATTATACTTATTAAGTGTAATTAATAAGTATATATTTATAAAGTATGCTTATTATTTAACAATACATTACATATAATTCAACATGCCAGATAAACCTAAAATTTTGATTTAATAGCTCTCTCATATAAGGCAGGAAGCTAATTCTTTGGGACTTAAAAAACTGTAGTCTTGCCGGGCAGTGGTGGCTCACGCCTTTAATCCCAGCACTTGGGAGGCAGAGCCAGGCAGATCTCTGTGAATTCAAGGCCAGCCTGGGCTACCAAGTGAGTTCCAGGAAAGGCACAAAGCTACACAGAGAAACCGTCTCAAAAAACAAAAAACAAAAAACAAACCAACCAAACAACAAATCTGTAGTCTTTTTATTAATTCTCTGAGAATTTCATATGTATATAAAATGTATATTGATCTTCATATGCGTGTCCTCCTTTTCCCCCATCCCCTCCTAGACCCACCTCCACTTCCATACCCTCTCAACTTCATGTCTTCTTTATTACCTTTTTTGAGTTTCTTTTTCTTTTCTTCTTTTCCTTCCTTCCTTCCTTCCTTCCTTCCTTCCTTCCTTCCTTCCTTCCTTCCTTCCTTCCTTCCTTCTTTCTTCTTTCTTTCTTTCTTTCTTTCCTTCCTTCCTCCCTCCCTCCCTCCCTCCCTCCCTCCCTCCCTCCCTTCCTTCCTTCCTTTCTTTCTGGTATTTTTTTTTTTTTAATTTGAAGCAGAGTCTCAGCACATAGACAGACTGGCCCTGAATTCACAGAGATCTTCCCTTCTTGCCTCCAGCTGGGATATTTTTATTTTTAATTTTTTTTTACAACCCATTGAGTCCAAGTCTTAGGCCCAGGGTCATTCACTGGAGCATACATGACCTATTAGATAGAGACAACACCCTTAAGGGAAACAGACTCTCATTACTCAGAAGCAAATTAAGTCAGTATCTCTTCAGTTAAGGGTATGGGCTCATGAGTTCTCCCTACCCCAAGCTTGAATGTTTACTGGCTTGATCTTGTATAGGTAGGTCTTGTGCAAGCAACCATGACTATTGTGAGTTCATGAGTGCAGAGGTCCTGTCATGTTTAGAAAACATTGCTTCTCTCCACTCATGCCCAATCTCTGTATCTTACAATCTTCCCTACCCATCTTCCCCCAGTGGTCCCAGAGACTTGGAGAAAGGAGTAAGATGCAGATGTCTCATTTGTGGTTGAGCTTGCCACATATACTTACTCTATGTACTCTATGACCAGTTGTATGTTTCTACACTAACTGTTGTTTATTTCAGAAAGAAAGATCTCTGCTGAGCTCTAAAGGCTGCACTTATCTATCGGTAGAAACACAAATTTAGGGAAAGTTTGACACGATGCATATTTAACAAAATATTACTAATAACCTCACTCATAGAGCCAATGAGCTTACAGCTGTGGGTTCTTGGCCAGATTTATAGCACTAGGTGAGGAATGTTCCAGAACACAGGGTTAGCTGCAGATTTACAGCACTAGGTGAGGAATGCTCCAGAACACAGGGTTAGTTAAAGGTCAAAAAGACTTAATTTAAAATTTGATTTGGGGAGTTTGTCAAAATACACTTAAATCGTTTAATCAAATAGCATCACAAGTCACTGTGAAACAATATACCCTTAATAAGAGTTATAATTAAACTACTTTAAAGGCAAATAGGAAAGTGGCATCATTATAGGAAAATACTTAGCTCTTGAAATTGAGATAACTAAGTTAAGCAACTAAAGACCTTAGAACACAGAAGACATCATGAAGGAAACTGATTTGAGAAGATGAAAATGTGCTTGTACTGAGGAAGGCCACTTCAGAACAAGGAAATCCTTTTAACAAAGACTGATATGTCAGCAAAACTTTGTCATTTTACAGATAAATCTAACTTCTAGTTTTCTACCAATATTTTTTATTAATTTTATTTTTTATTTTTTTAAGTTATAGTATAATTATATGGTTTCTCATTTCCTTTCTTCCTTTCTAACCCTCCCATGTGCCCTTCTTTGGTCTCTTTCAAATTCATGGCCTCTTTTCTTATTAATTATTGCTACACACACACACATACACACACACACATTAGTGTGTGCATGTGTGCCTGTATATACATATGTTCTGAAATATATGAATACAACTTGCTCAGTCTTACAATAATACCTGTATGTATGTTTTCAGGGATGACCATTTGGCACTGGATAAGTAGTTGGTGTGTTCTCCATGGGAAAGACTATTTGTATCACTTAGAAATTCTTAGCTGCCTATAATTCTTTGTGTGGGGTTGAGGCTTGTGGTAGGCTTTCCCTAGTACACAGCATGTCTATTATTGCTGCTGCTGTTCAGCTCATGTTTAGGCAGTCATGTTGGTGAAACTTTATAAATGTGCTTTTATTTTAAATTTGTTTTTAAAACAATTACCTTTCCAGGTATATAGAGAGATAGAGCAACATCTAGACTCAGGTTTTTCATAATAAGTTATTTTTAAATGGATTATTTACTTGTAGGGAACTTTAAAAGTGTAATAGTTATTGCAACTCATTTTTGGAAATACAAAAATAAATATTTGTGAAAAATATAAGATGTAGATACATGTCAGTGGTTGAGCTCTTATCATGCAAAAATCTTTGGATCTCTCTCAGATGCCACCAAAATATTATTAACAGATATATATGTTATATATTTACATAATGATAAATTTATTTTTAAAATATTGAAAATATTTTGCTACCTAGGGTTACCTTTTTTGGTCTGGCAAAATAAACATATTGATTGGAATTACATGTCATCCTACATTTGTACTTAATTAAGAAAAGGGAAAAAAGCAGACAATGTTTTATTACATGGTACATGGTTAGAGTGAACATTTTTGGTTACCATTAAGTCAAATAAGATAAAAGCTGTTGGGGTTTGAATTATGTGGAGATAAAACAAATTTGTGGCCTGGGCATGGGAGCATCTAATGTCAGTGTTTCTCTAGAAGAGAATTTGGAATGCCAGCAGATGTAGTAAGAAGGAACACAGGAATGCCTGGGACCTTTCTCAACGTCTGGAGAATAGCCAAGACAAACCATGTTCCCAAATTTCAGAAGTTTTTCTGAAGAAAACTAATAGTGTTTTGCTTTGCATAACCATGAAAATGCTGGCCTATGAATCAGGCTTCCTAGTGAACTGTAAACTTGTAACTCAGCTATCAAAGGAGCTGTAACAACAAAAAAGAGCCTTAGAATGTCGTTTGCAGCAATGTGCTCAATTACTTTTAGTCCTCTGGTTTCCCCATTCAGTTCTTCAGCATTAAGAGGCAATTTGGCCAACCTCTCACAAAAAGCTATGCTCATGAAGAAAAGCTACTAAGGTCCAAGATACCAACAGCTATAGATTCCTTCTGACATAATGTTGTAAGGAATTTTCTTGAGTTGACTTGGAACATTCCATCCTATAGGGCAACATGTTAACACTTAAGAAGCTCATTCAACTCTCAGTAAATTCTAAAGATAGGTTCATTAAGACTCAGGAAGTAAACACCTCACAAGTCTTGAGAAGTCCCTGAAACTTAACAGATTCACAAGATTTCTTCTCTCCCCATGGTTAGATTAATGGTAAGGACTGACAGGAAGAGTCCCTCCATCCTGTTGAATTGCCTGCAAGTCATGCAAAGAACTCCATGGTTCTAAGTCATTACTTTGTAAGTCATTATTATGCTGAGGCGAGCTTTTCAGTGAAGCACCTGCCTTTGGGTCCTCCATTTTCCTGTAAGTACCCCTAAGCTTTTCTCTTATAAACAGCACCAGTAAACTCCTTGGTTCACTGATATGGACTTCAGTGGTAGTGTTACCATGGTTTGGTTTGACATCGGTTCTCTGTCTAGGATGAGTAGGTATTTGCTCACATTGCTCCCTTAACAGTGTTTCATTATTTGGGAAAGGTAAGGAAGAGTTTATTCTTTTAGAGTTTCAGTCCTAAGGGGAATAAGTGATTAAAGATTTGATTTGTTACTCATAAGGAACCTTCCCCCAACATATTTAGATGAAAATTCCTACAAAACACATTACACCTAATACTTAAAAATGTATACACTGGACTTACATACATCTCAAAAGAAATCTGTTTGGTAAGAATTTGCACTGCATCAAAACATCATTTACATTAGCAATAATTTAAAATTTCCAGAAAACCTAATTAAATAAATAATAGTTAATTTTCATGATTTTTCAGTAAAAACAGTGAGGATTAGGTTAGATACATTATTCATTGGGCACCAGTAATCTATAGACCAATGTGCAAAATACTAGTGGCAAACACATAGCATTTGCTATAATAACATGGTATCTCAGGGGTACATATGATGATGGAGTAGGATCTGGGAATACCTATTAAGAGAAAAAATGAGCAGTAGGGTGAAGAATATGTTGGCACAGCTTTTTATAGTTAAATGTCTTTTACATACATTATCATCACATTTTGTCATAATCATTCAGAGGAAATCAAAGAAGCATCTTAATTTGCATTTAAATTATAAGGAAAGTGAAAATGAAGATGTAGGTTGTCACAGGTCTTACGGTTGGTAAGTGTCAGTGTGTTTATAAGCCTCATCTGTTCCCAATAGGAATCCAGAAGGCATATCTTTGATGGAATTCAAAGCAGAATCTTTTTCTCCACATTTGGATAAACTGAGAAAACAGGTGGTATTTGTAGTATACCAAATACCATTGCCAGGTGCAGGTCCCACCTTGACTCCACTGTGGGTGGATGTACTTTCTCCAAAGAACGTTCAGAGCTGGTAAAGACCAAACAGAGAAACACCAGAGATCCCATTGGATACTGGGGCTCTGACCATCATGCAACTTTGAAAGTAACTGTGTTGAGGAGGTTGCACTAACTTGGTGGAAATACACTATGCCAAGAAGAAGCATTTCAGATTCAAAGATGTTCAAAGAAGACTTGAGGCCATAGTGTATGACCACAACAGAGTTCTAGGATGACAGCGTTGTGGTATTGAGAGCATTGATATGTTGGATTGAAGACTGAGTAAGTGATGTAACATTTCTGCTTACCAAATTCCTCTTCTACAAACTAAAGTAAATGAAAGCTATATCCCACTTGACTTATTCTCTATTTACTTGTTGTATAGACATACATGTAGTTCACATTTGAAAGATCTATTTATTATATGTAAAATGGAAATAATTTGTTGACTGACTTTTAAAAATTATATTGCATTTATATGTGTGTGTGTGCTTGTGTGTGCATGTGTGTGTGTCAGTGTGCACACTTGTGCAAATGTGTCACAGCCAAGAGAGAATGTCAGAAGACAACTTTCTGGAGTCAGTTCTCTCCTTCTATTATGTGTGTCCCAGGAAATAAATTTTGGTCATGAGACTTAAGAGAACACTGTCTTTACCTGCTGAGTCACTAGTTTCTCGATTGACTTAAATGTCAAACAGTAAATAATAAGTAAATAAATAAATGCTAAATACTAATACTAAAATAAATACTAGTTCAGTAGTATTGTACCTTCCATTGGACCAAACAACTGTCTAAGTATAGTCATAAAATTTACAAAACAAGGGTACAGGCATGCTAATTTTGAGTTTATAACCTTTAGTTATCAAAACACAAAAAATCATTCATCACTTTTTCTGTGACTCACACATATAACATAAGGGTTTGGCATTGGTGTTACTGCTTATGTTGATTTGATAGGAAAATCTTAAATAACCCAGTTAATAATTTACATGTTTCTTTTGCACATTATTATGTATTTCCTTATTTTTATGTCAATAGTGTGCCACTATTCAGGAGTGAAGGAAATTAGTGGCTATGACCTCATTTGCAGCTTCATATTTTACAATGGCAAGGGAAATAATACTTAATAATTATTTGCACAAGTTATGTGTGTATGGCAGAGGTTTACACACTTTTTTGATGATCATGTTCCACAGTCAATTTTTAAAACAATTTGTACTTGAGTTGTGGTGGTTTGAAAGAAAATGCCCCCCAAAAGTGTAGGGAAAAGGGACTAGCTAAAGAAACCCTCCCTGACCCTGGAGCCCAGAACTAGGGAAAGATGGCTCAGATAAGGCCAGTGAAAGACACATGGTTTGGCTCAGTCAGATCAGAACCATCTCTGCTCCTGGCCAACTAACTTGTGAAACCAACCAATCACAGAGCAGGACAGTAGAACCCTGGGCCCCAAGTCAACCGCTGGTTGAGTCCAACCCCAAGACATCCTGTGTAAACTGCCCTGCCTAGTCAGTTAAGAAAAGGCTGTTCTCTCCACTCTGGTAAAGGCAGCTACTCTCCTGGACTACTCCTTCCCAAATAAATCTCTTTCTCAAAAGAGTTTTGGGTGTGAAGATCTTCATTCACTGGCATAGAGAAGATCCTTGCTGAGATGTCCCTCAGTGGACAAAACAAGGAAGAGTGGAAAGAGCAGAGCAAGGAGGAGCTGAACAGAAGATCTTTGCTGAGATGTCTCTCAGTGGACAGAGCAAGAGAGAGCTGAAAAAGTGACACTTTTCTCTGGAGCCAGAGGAGATTGCTACATTTCAGCAGGGGTTTTCCCTGTTGTGGAGTGAAGCAAAAGAAGCAACATCTTAGGCTAGAGAAGCAGAACTCTGCTAGGAAGCCCCCTTAAGTGGGGGCTGAGCAAAGCTCAGCTGTAGCGGCTCTCTAGGAGATGACGAGGATTGTTATATCCTACAGGGAGACCATCCCCCATCACACCAGGTATACCCCGACATTCCCGAACAGTCAAGATACCCTTCCCTGCTGAAGCAGTTCCTGGCCTCATTTTCCCAAGAAGTCAGAAAAATTTTCCTTCCAGGGTTGGGCGGCTTCTTTGCAGTTCCCACAGTCAGAGCTGTGCTAAACAGTTCCAGGTGTCCAGGACACTTTCAGGGCAGACCTGTTCTGAGCAGCTCAAGGTGTCCAGGGCACCTCACCCTCCAGGGCCAAACTGTCTCCTTGCAGTTCAGCCATCAGAGCTGTCCTAAGCAGCTCAAGGTGTTGCTTGACTCCCCAGGTAGTCAGGACACCTTTCCCCAGAACTGTTGCATCAAATTTACTTACATTGTTGTTGCTGAAACCCAGGACCAAACCCACAGAGTTGCAACCAATTTACTCACAAAGAAGAGTGGCACCATTTGGAGGTATGGCCTTGTTGGAGTAGGTGTGGTCTTGTTGGAGGAAGTGTGTCACTGTGAAGGTGGACTTTGAGCTCTCTTCTGATTAAGCAACTCACAGTGTGTCACAGACTACTTCCTGTTGTCTTTTGATCAAGATGTAGCCAGCACCATGTCTGTCTTCAGGCTGCCATGCTGCCACCATGATGATAGTGGACTGAAACTCTGAATTATAAATCTCCACCTCAATTAAATATTTTTCTTTATAAGAATTGTGGTGGTCATGATGCCTCTTCACAGCAATGGAAACCCCAAGGAAGACACGAGTGTTAGTATATTGCTATGCTTTTCACTTACACACATAATTTTCTACATTATAAAATGTAGAATACAGAATGAAGAAGACTGATAAAATGTAAGATTAGTGGGGGCCTTTACATTTTTCTTACCCATGAATAGATTATCAGGAGCACAGTGAAGAGGAGGTTGCTATCTTTCCTGTTTACTCATTGATCTAGAGAACATCTTTCTGAGTTGGACAAACTCTTCTCATTACAGAGAACTGAAGCATACCACTTGGAATATTAAAACCATCTTTGTAAATTTTTACAACAATCTTTCTGTGTTTTGAAGTTCATGGGTCTGCTCTTTGAAAAGAATACTCTAATATCTTGCCAAACTTCTGGATGCCTCCTGGATATCAAGTTTTTTGTAAGAATTTCCACAGGGCCTTTTGAGGCAATGGTTCCTCCTTAAATGGATCTCAGGGCTTCATACTGCTGAATGTCCTTTCAAATAGTGTCTCCTTCTTATCTATGACCTATTCTTGTGGTGTTATTGCCTAGCAACACAAATTCTTATTTCTCTTTTCTGCCATTAACAGGGAAAGCTGTGGTAAATAGTTTGTAATTGTAAGTAATATTAGCAAAGAAAAATAAGATATAAATGTCATTGAATAAAAATAATGACTTTCACTTTCAACACTGGATGGGAGTCAACAAACAAATGAAAATGCAGGAGGTGTTATATTATCTGATGTCAAGTTATACTACATAGCCATGGTAACAATAACAGCATGGTACTAGCACAGAAGCAAAATGTTGATCAGTAGAATAGACTGGGAGATCCAGGAATATAATTGCACAGCTATAACCACCTGATATTTAACAAAGACGCAAAAAACACACATTGGCTAAAAGACAACTTTTCAACAAAAGTACCATGAAAAACACAAAGAATAAAACTAGACTTCTGTCTCATCCTATGTACAAATCAATTCAAAACTAATCACACACACACACACACACACACACACACACACACACACACACCATATATAAAACTCCACTCAGTGTGGCTCATGGGTATTTAGGGCTGCTCTCCTGGGATTGGACAACCTATCAGGTCTCATCCCTGGAGAAGACTTGTTCTCCCTTCCCCAGCAATCATTAATTGCCTACACCTGTTCATCTAGGGATGGAGTCTTGCGAGCTTTACCCCATCTGTGTTTGTATATCACTTGGTGATGTAATGTTTCAGGTTTTGTTTAGGCAACCATACTTTTGAGATTTCATCTGTAGAAGACTCTGTCTCCCATGTATGTGAGGTGAAGGTGGATGGAAGATTTTATGGGGCATATAAGTGGGACTAGATTGAGTGGGAGAAAAAATGGGGATAAAATACATTATATACTCGAATAAAAATGTCCTTATGAAACTCATCATTATATTCAATGTCTGTAAAGTGATAAATTTTTAGAAGACCAGTTTGAAGGATCACATGTATTTCTAAAATTGTCAAGTAACACATTTAATTAATAATAAAATAAGTAACAAATATATCCTTTAAATCTCTCTTCAAATTGTTTATATAGATATTGACTTTAAACACCCAAGTTATTAGAACCATTAGGCATTTTGGCCCTAAATTTCATTTATATGTTGGGTGAGCATAGTTTGAATTAGTTTTTCTCCTTTTGTGTATTAAGCCAGAAGGCCTAACCATCAAGCATAGACACAGGGAAAGAACAATGATAGTTGCTTTGTTTTCATTTTTACTGCTTTTTTGTTTGTTTGTTTCCTTTAAGGTGGATGGAGAGCCATGCATGCAAGGTCACAGACTCATACAATTTGGTAATCATACTAAAAACTGTCTTATTTCCCAATGTTGAGTGTTGCAGACTTTTGTGTCATTGCGCACTGAAGAAGGAGCTGAGAAACTTGATTCTAAGTGACTAATTATAGATGTCTTTGGCTTTGCAGGAAAGAGGCAAAATCAAGGCACCATAGTAAGACAAGGTCTACTGTTACCTTACAGAAGAACTTCAGAATATGTAACTAGCTGAATAGAACACTTTACAATACATATCTATTAGTAAGATGAGTGGAATCATTTTTTTCATGCTATAAAATTTCACTTAATTGGCTTTCAAAGTTAGTGATTCCTCTCAAATTGAATGTTCATTTGTAGAGCCATGCTGAGCTTGAGGGCTATAAAACTCAGGCTGCCATCTGTCCTTACTCTAAAGAAGTGATTATTGATGCTTAGCTGTTGTTTTTCATTATGATTCTATGGAAGATTGTCACAAGTGTAGATTTCTGGGCCACATAGAGAAGCTTTTTATTTTACTTACCTGAAAGCCAAATAGACTGTAGTGTAAGAGGGCTGTCTGAGTGAATGGACATCCTCACTCTATGACTCAGGAGGGCAGAGGGCTTCAGTCTGAGGTGCCTCTGAAGTGTCTGTGTCAGTAGAAGTGAGTCGCTGCAGTTTTGTAAACCTTGAGTTTGAAGTTTCTGAGTCTGGAGTTTTCACTGTTCTTTTGAGCAGAAGCCCCACTGGACAGGCCACCACCAATGTCCCCATGCCCTGCTGCTGTTTCCATTCCCATGTGTCTGTGTCCACTGTTTTTCATTCTGCTTAGGAATAATTCTTCCTCTTTCTGGTGTTGAGTGGTAGCAACCGTAGAAGTCTAGCATGTGGGTGTGTGAGGTGAACACATCTGCCATAGTGCTAGGATTCTGCCCGATTATGATTCTAGATTCTATAATCAATGTTTCCACCTCTCTCCAGAGTGTGGCAACATCCTGTTGCTAGGAAACCCAACTAAAGATGCTATTCCTGGGTATGGGATAGTAAAATAGTCAGTGAACAGGACACAAGTAAATTCTGTGAAGAAAATTCCTTATATTACAATCCACTTAGGACGAGTTTATGGAGGCACATTGAATGGGTAAAGAAGTGGGTTCCAAAAAGATGTAACAAAATGGCTGTGGAGCTTAGTGGCAAGCAACATGGTATGCAGTTACAAGGAATTGGGGTTACTTCCTGAAAGAAGAAGCATCTGAACTAACCCTGTAAAACAATGGTTCCCAATCTGTGGTCACGACCCCCTTTGGGTCAAACAAACTTTTCACAAGGGTCACCTAAGACCATCAGAAAACATATTTACATTATGATTCATAATAGTAGCAAAATTACAGTTCTGAAATAGAAATGAGATAATTTTATGATTGGGGGTCACCACAACATGAGGAACTATATTAAAGGGTTGCAGTTTTGTGGGTCTGGGGTCATTTGGAGATTTACCAGTCTGACTCAAATTTTGGTTTTAGCAAATCAGAGGCTTTATTAAATATTGTTGCTAGATACTCATGGCACCAGGACTGCAACCAAGGGTGCTCCCTAGATGCAGCATCTAGTCATGTCAGTCTAGGGCTTATAAAGTCAAAACCCACAAGATTGCATGTATTCTGTCTACCAGTAGACAGGATCTCATAACATATATGTCTGAGAGTTATCCCAGTCATTGAACAGAATAAGCAAGTTTGATTACAAAAGCAGAAATAACAGTTAGTCTTATGACCTATTATCTTGCTAGAACAACAGATTTTTACAAGATTGGTCAATTTAAGAGTGGTCTTTAACTAAGTCTAGGAAAAGGGGAAGTGAGCTGCTAAGGTACAGTCTGTACAATTCAGGGGCCTACATGTTAGAAGCATTGTTTGCTTTTTTTTTTTTTTTTTTTTGTCTCTCAAGCATAGTGAGTCTAAATGTAATGCAAAACACCATAGCAGCATTAGGGAAGCTGAGAACCACTGCTTTAAAGGTAAACATTTGCTCTTCCCCCACTTATTAGAAATAGATTATTTTCTAACTCAACATATACTGATGATAGCTTATCTTCCCTCCACTCCTCCCAGTTCCTTTTTCCCTCCTCTCCTTTCCCCTCTGGATCCACTCCCTTTCTGTCTCTCATTAGAAAAGAACAGGTTTCCAAGAGACAACAAACAAGCATGACAAAATAAAATAAGATGAAGCAAAAACTGTCATATTGAAATTGGACAATGCAACCCAACAGGAGGAAAAGAGCCCCAAGAGCAGGCACAAGAGTCAGAGACCCACTCGTTCCCACAGTCAGGAGTCCCATAAAAATACTAAGCTAAGAACTATAATATACATGCAGAAGACCTGGTGCAGACCATGTAGGCCCTGTGCTTACTGCTTCAGTCTCTGTGGGTTCATATGAGCCTTGCTTAGTTGATTTAGAGAGCCTTGTTCTCTTGGAGTCCTCCATCCCCCTTGGCTCTTACAGTCTTTATGCTTCCTCTTCTGTGGGGATCCCTGAACTCTGAGGGGAGGAATTTGATGAAGACCTGTAATTTAGACACTCTCTCCTTAATGTCTGTCTATGGGTCTCTGCATCTGTTCTCATATGCTTAAAAAACGTTCCCGAGTAAGGAGTCACCATGTTAATATCCATATGATTCAAATAGTATAGCAATCAACATTAAAAAACAGAAAAATAATCTAAGTTGTCCCACCCACCCCTTCTCTGCTTGGCCAACTAGTAATGGACAAATTCCAGAAAAATAATTTGACTATAAACAAAATCACTATATGAAATTGTTTAATAATTTACTATTTGAATACATTCATAAATCAAATCACCAGTAGCTTTTAATTTTCCACATCATATAATTTATTTCAACTATGTTAACACAATTTATGAGAAAATATGTATACTTTGAATTATTTTTTCTTGGACTTATTTAGTTATTTCTGACTTACTGTGAATTGTTACTCTAACAAATTGTAAATGTATACCCTTCAATTTTGTAAGTAAGCATTCCAAGGATGCTTATATTATTAAGGAAATAGAGTAGTCTCATTATTTTTATATTTTATCATACTAAGCTTCTTTTGTTATGACTAGTACTAATAAATTAAATGTATATATTTTTTTTTCTTTTTTTTTTTTTGTTTTTTGTTTTTTTGAGACACGGTTTCTCTGTGTAGCTTTGTGCCTTTCCTGGAACTCACTTGGTAGTCCAGGCTGGCCTCGAACTCACAGAGATCCGCCTGGCTCTGCCTCCCGAGTGCTGGGATTAAAGGCGTGCACCACCACTGTCTGGCTTTGTTTTCTTTAAATGTATATTTTTTAAAAGGTAAACATTTGCAGATCATGGTGATGCAACCTATAATTCCAGCACTCTGAAGGCTGAGGCAGCAAGACTGTCAGTTTTAGGTCACTTCAGGTTACATGGCAAAATAAAAATTATAAAATATATAAAATAAATGAATTATAAAAATTATAAAATACAAAAACTAGCTGGGTGGTGGTGCCATATGCCTTTAATCTCAGCACTCATGAGGCAGAGGCAGGTGGAATTCTGAGCTCAAAGCCAGCCTGGTCCACAGAGTAAATTCCAGGACTGTCAGTGCTACACAGAGAAACTGTGTCAAAAAAAAATGGTGTGTGTGTGTGTGTGTGTGTGTGTGTGTGTGTGTGTGTGTATACATATACATGTATATATGTGTGTATGTAATAAGTAACTAAATAAATGAAAGACAAGCATTAGGGATCGATATAGCTCAGTGGTGTAATGCTTGCCTAGCATTTGAAAAACCCTTGGTTCCATTTCCTAAACTCACAAAAAAACAGAAGAAAAGATAAATGATGACTTTAAATATGTGAAGAAGCTGGTGAAGAGGGATTTCTGGAAGAAAAAATGAAAAATGGGAAGTACTAGAATAAGTAGCAATGTAAGCAAATGGTCCTATTCTCTAAGTCTCATCTAATACTCTAAGTCATGTTGATTATATTCGTCTGGACAATTCTGAGTAATGTTATCTAGTTGATCTGTGAAGCCCATAAGTTTCCTTTGAGAATTCTTTTCAACAGATGTGCTTCTTTACCTGTGGGGTGTGCTTCTCTATGTTCAACAAGACTCAGGTTGAGTGCTAGTAAAGAAATTGATAAATAAATAAATAAATAAATAAATAAATAAATAAATAAAGTGTTGTTTATGCCAAATAAATACATCCTTGGTACCATTTTTTAAATACAACTATTATATATAATTTATATTCTGTTAGGTATTAAAAATAATCTAGAAATGACCAAAATATACTTAAGGAAATACAAGTAAAATGTAATTTCATAGGGTCATGGGGAATCTGTGGATTTTGTACCCACAAGTGACTGAGGGGTTGAGTGGGAGCCTGGAAGTCATCTCTTGGTGTTACTGAGAAATGAGTGTTTATACTTCAACAAATGGAAAGAAACAAAAATTATCTCTTAGCTTTGCTCTCTAAGATCACAACAAATAGTACAACTTGCTCTCTTAAGGAAAGTACCAAGGCTCACTATTCTAAAATTAGGGTAAAAGTAACTGTCCAATAGCTATTACACGTTCTTTGCTGAGTGTAATGTCATAGCCCTGTGTTTATAGTCTGTTTAGTCATTAAGGGCATGATCCACATCTTGCTGTTGTTTCCTTTGCACCACTATTAGGTCAGATGCAGCAGAAATGCTGAATAAACACTTATCCTTGCTAAATCCACTTGCACTATGGCAGATATGATGGGCTCCTTTCCTGACAGCCTTTTATTCAGTTTACACTTATTCTGAGGGAACTGCTATTCTTTCCTTGGATATTTCTTTTTATTCAACTGAAGTAGTAGAACAGGACATACCAAAGTTAATTATCTAGGGGTTAATTATCTATTAGCTGGACTCATTCTCATTGTATCCACTGCTCTCGGGTTTTTTACATACATAGTTTCAATTTCTTATAAGATTATGATTCTTTCCAAAATGTGACAGTATGTGCCTATGTATACATGATATAGATGTAAATGCACGTGCATGAATTAGTGTGCAAGCATACACCATAATTCATGCACATGCGGATGGTACAGAAAATAGACACAGATTGGCAAATGACCTCCTAGCAAAATTCTACTTTTAATTTTCATTTCTTTCTGATATAAAGAAGCATCAGCTTTGGTAATTGTGGACTATTAACCGTGTTTGGTAGGAAGGACAGCATACTCCCTACGTGAGTCTTTTGAGTTGTATTAATTACAGAGTCATTACCAGGCTTCAGCACAGTGCTTGAAAATTTTGCTGTTGACAACACACAATCAAATGCAGCCTCATCAGATACTCCTCTAGGACCATCTAATTACACCATTTGTAGCCGATCAAAAATCTGATCAATGAGAGCTCCAGCATAAGTCAGCTCTGCTCAAAGAATATGCATATTGTCTACCTGCCTGTAGGTATAGTTGTTACTGGAGAAATCAACAAATCAATGGTGAAAACAATCACTGCCTCAGGTCTTTCATAACGCACTCAGTGTATTTTCTACTTGTTACATTTATAAGAAGAATGGAAAGATAAGCTAACAGAAAAAAAATAAGTAAATGGAGATTCAAAGATGATTTAAGTGGATCGATTTTCTTTTTAAAAGCTTAATGTTAAATTTGTGCAAATGTAAATTACTTATGTTCAAACATGTGAACTGGTTTTCATAATCAGAACACACATATTCAACAATACTCATGCCAAGGATGGAGCTCTGTTCTTTGTCTTCTTTCAGTCATCACCCCTGAACCCCATCCCATACAGTTAGTTCCCAATCCATAAAGTTATTTTGAGACCAGTTTCTTTTGGAAGGATAATTGCAGATGAAGTAACAAGGCAAAATGGATATTAAAGTCATTTGGGCAAAAAAATATTTAACGCAAAATTTATTAGGTAATTGTAAGTTGATTTGGCTTTGACAAAGTGGGAGAAATGGAAAGCCATGGAGAGAAATTGATATAAAGGAGCATAGAATGACTTTACAGAGATCTTGTTTTTAAACACATAGGTCTGGGTTTTAGTGAAGTTTTTTTTTTGTTTGTTTTTTGTTTTTTTTTTTTAATGCATATGTAACTCTCTTGATAGGTTATAAACACTTAAAATGAAAAGACTGCTGGAATACTATCTGTTCATAATAACTTCTCCAAAGCCATTTGGATGGGGGTGATAGTTTATGTAACATCACTAACTTTTAATGATCATGATCACATTATAGGCATCAGCATGTTAGGCACACTCTCTGCCACTGATCTATATCCGCAGACCAACAGAACTGTCTGTAAATATGGCCAGAGAAAAGTGTTAGGGACACAGAGGAAATGGCAACACCAGCAGGTCCTGTGGGTATGAGAGCATCTGTCCTCACATGGAGCCCTTGAACTACATCTTGGCCTTGAGTGTGAGCAGGAGGGAGAGGAACAGTGGGGGAGCACTTCTGAGAGTCTGAGCTTGGGATTCTGAGAAACAGTGTTAAAGCTTGAGAATGAGAAGGTTCAGGAAAGTATCAAATTTATCATCTTTTCTTAGCACACTTCTCACTGCTGGGGCAGACACTTGAAGGAAGTGATTGGTGGTGAGAAGGGGCTCCTTCAGGCTTACAGTTCATTGCTGGGAAGAAGGCATGACTGCAGGAGTAGTTTAATCTGTGAGGCCAACCAGGAAACAGAGAAACAGAATGCTAGTGTTTAGCTGCTTTTCCCCTTCTCCTCTTCTTATGAGTTCAGGCTCCACGCCTATTGGATGGAATGGTGCCAGTTATGTCTCTCTGGAAATACCTTCACATGTATACCCAAAGCTGCGCCTCATTAATACCCCAGGCATTCATTAAAACAGTTAAGTCAACAATTGAAATTAACCACTGCCCAGGCTACGTGAAGTTCCTATGGAATGTTGGCTGTAGAAGAAGAAATCCACAACCTTAGCAGGTATATAGGAGACACCAAAGATTAACTAATATGCAGAAAGTTATATTGGATAATCTGACATGGGTGAAATATCGCACATGTTCATACCCCTTTCACATTTACCAATTACACATCCTATTGTTCTTTTTCATGTAGAGAATATACTTGACATTATTAAAAACCTACTTCACAACAGTATATTTGCACAATTGGGTGGCAAAATGTAGATTCATTTTGGTAATTGACTGTTCATCTGAAGCACTTACAGCAGTCATCTTAATATAGCTCATTTAAGCACTCTCTAAAAGCAGCGTCAGTTAATGCAGTTTATAAAATCACTCCACACAGCCCATTGAACCCACCCTTAGTACAGAAGAAGCGTGTCTGTAGATGCTGTGGTGGAGGAGCCTTGTTGTCTGATGACTTTCTGGGTGTGGGCATGTGTGTAATAGACTTGTCAAACCTCTCTCCTCCATTCTAGCTGTGATTTTGTACCCCGCTATGAGGAAACAAAATCAGTGAGGCAGAGCACACGCAGCGTGGTGAAGGGACCAATAGCAGCAGGCACTGCCAAGCCCCCCTGTCAACAGTGGAGCAGTTTGTTTTCAAATGGCTTTTGTGCTGATCATGCAGAACCCTTTAAATGTGTATGGTTTTCTGCACAGTGGTCTGAATTCACATGGAGGATAGCAGTTGGTTAGCAGCGGGATCCTAGTATGTTTTGTTTGAAGGGTATCTTATGAGGTGGTTTGCATCTGATTGTGGTGTGCCTTTGACAAAGTATGCTTGTTGAAGCATGAAGGTAAAAAGAAAGGGCACATCAGGGGTTCATGCCTAAAAACCCACAATTTCACATCTAAAATACATGACTTTATCTGTTAAAATGGATCAGCAGCTCACAAAAGCTCCCTAAACTGTGTGTGTGTTTATTCACACAAACACAAAATTCATATGAAAGCATTTAACTGGACTATGCTCCTCTCTATGTTCCTCTCCTAAGCCATGAGTTGTCAAATAAAAAGCCCAACAGGAGGTGTAGATAGCCCTCTTTGAGTTGATGATCAGAGATGTCCTGTAGAACCTTCTCCCAAAACAATACAAACAATTGCAATTGTTTTTGGTTACCCACTGGAACCTGGTAGCAAACAGTCAAATATAAAAGCCAGTTGGCTGCATTAACGGTAATGTGAAATGAGCATCTCCCAGTTTAGAAAACACTTTAAGAACAACTCCACACATGGGAATATAAACTAAAGTGGAAATAATGACTTAGGGCCAGTTTTAAGAACAAGTGGAAAACTATTATATTGTCTTGTTTGTACATGAGTATTAGTTTGTGTTTCTTTGAGCCCTTACTGTAAGTTATGTTTTATGTAGTTGTATTTTTTTATTTTATGTAATGTAGTATGACAGAGTTCAGTTAGAGGGGCAGAATCATTAAGATATTTATGATATATATTATGTTAAATATCATAGTAGATTACATGTGACATGTGAATTATGTATGGGGTACTCACCATATGATGTAACGTACAAGGGATTTATCACAGAACATATGAGACCTAATTAAATATTATCTATAAGGCCTTGGCTTTTCAAGGGACAGTAACTGGGAGGACCAGATGAGAATAATGGGGAAGGAAATACAAATGTGACCCATGCATATCAACTGGAACCCTCCAGAATGGCCTGGACCGTGGGTTAGGCTTCCAGCACTTCTAACTGCATGAATGGCCTGCAGGAGAAATAATACTTTTAGAAGTACAACATAAACATGGACAAGACTTGGAAAAGCACCTGGTGCACACATGGCTGCTGCTTCATTTCTGCCTTTTCGAGAGAGGTTTTCCAATCTACCTCATGAGAAGGATTCTGAAAAGGGAACTCTAGACACCATGCTCCATCTGGACAAGTGGAAACATTACAAGGCTACCACACTCCATATTTTTCAACCTTGACACCAATAAATACTCTTTATTTATGTGCACATGTATGATGGTATGTAGATTCCAGAGGTTAACACTGAGTATCTGTTATTATTGCTTTCCTCCTCATCAATTCTGGAGTTCCTTGATATGGGTTGAGTGTTTCTCTGTTGCTGGGATTGGAGACACGACCTGCATGCCCAGCATTTTTTTTTCTTTTTAGTTTTTCGAGACAGGGTTTCTCTGTGTAGTTTTGGAGCCTATCCTGGATCTCACTCTGTAGATCATCCTGGCCTCGAACTCACAGAGATCCACCTGGCTCTGCCTCCCAAGTGCTGGAATTTAAAGGTGTGTGCCACGACCGCCCAGCATGCCCAGCATTTTTGAATGGGTACTGGGGATTAAACATGGCTGCTCATGCTTTTATCATAAATATTATGTTAACTAGGCTGTCTCCCAGACCCTCCAACCATTCTTATATCCAAAAGAGTAACATAAAATTTTCATCTAACATGTTATGGTTATCTCATGTTAAAAAAAAAAGAGCATGCTATAACAATCCCCTCTGCCCCCCAACACAAAAAGATGAGATATCCATGTTCTTTCTTTAGATGAAGCTCTTTCTTCTAAGTCACAATTTTCAACAGTAATGCTGAGACACAAAATTGAACTACTATTAATACTGTATGACAGCTGATAGAGGAATGAGAGGAGGTATTAATATCTACAGGCATATTAATATCACAATAATAAAAGTAGCAGACTCAGGAGGCTGAGGAAGGAGGATTGCTTGAGCCATAAATTTAAGGGCAGTCTTGGCAACACAGAAAGACCTATGTCAAAAATTTTAAAGATGTACCAATGTGTCAGTTAAGATGACATCTGAAGCTTTGACTCCAGTGTGTAGAATTTCATGTATGCAAGGAGGTGTGGTAATGGTAAAAGGATTGGCACAGATCAATTGAATAAATAAAGTCCAGAGACAGACCTACAACACATGCATGATGAAATTATTTGGGAACAATTTGTCAACTTAATTATACAAGAAAAAGAAGTAGAACCAGACTAATTGGCCATTGCAATAGAGGAAAAGGTAACTTTCCTTTTGCCATACCACATCATAATAAAAATTACATAAAATGCCGAAGTCTAAAAGCAAAAACAATAATATTTCACAAGAAAGTGAAACAATATCTTCAATATTGTTGTGGGTAAATATTTTTTAAGATACCACTGAATAAAGATGAGACAGTATATTTGATAAAAATCAGCGGTACTTTTAAGAAAAGAAGCAAAACAGCTCATGATGGGAGGAGTGTATAACACACGGATCTAACAAAGGATGTGTGCAGATCATACAAGGGCTGATGAGCTTCAGCAAAAGGTAACCACACAAACCTCTGAGAACTATAAAACACATGAGCAAACCTCCTACACAAGAGAGATCAGCAGAAAACAAGTCCATGAAAATATATTGACTACCTTAACAAGGAAATATCAGGAAGAAAACACCATTCATGTCTGACAATGGATACAACTGAAAAGACTGGTGCTACCAAATGTTAGGGATGTCACGGAACGGCGATACCTTAGACAGCACTGGGAATGACCAACACTACTACAACTTTGAGAAAAATTCTGTAGCTTCTTCCAACACTAATCATATATCTATAATATGAGCTGGCCTTTTCCCTCTTACGTATTTATTTAAGAAAAGTATAATTTAGCTATGTAAAGACTTAACTACAAAAGCTTATAGTAGCTTTATTTATGATAGTCCCAAACTAGAAATAACACAAATGCCCGTCAACAATGCGTGGGTAAACAAAACTGATATAACCATACAGGTGAATAATTCATCAATAAATCAGAATAAACTAATGAAGCAAAAATAACTAATGAAGCAAAAAAAGAAAAAAATCCCCAAATCATCATGCTGAGTAAATAAAAAAAAACAAAAAACAAATTAAAAAAAAAACAAATGCAAATGTGCTATATAATTCTATTTATATTCAACTCAAAAAAAATGACATTAATGGTGACCATAAGCAAATAGCCAATTTTTTTTTTTCAGGGACTGAGAGGGAAAGATTACAGAGAGCCATGAGGACAAGATTGATGAACTGTTATGTGTTTGGATTCGGGAAGAGTTTCAATAGAGAACATAGCTTGGAAAAGTGAGTGGTGTCCTTAGCAATAGAGATTTACCAACTAGTTATGGTAGATAATCAAGAGTGCTTCCAACAGCCTCTGTTTTGTGTGCCTTTGGGGACTCCCTGACCAATAACTCATAGTGAGGTACCCTTGTCCACACACACACAGAGACACACAGACATGCACACAGACAGACACACAAACACAGAGAAACACACACTTACACACATATACACACAATTATAGTTTTATTTATTTTTTAAAATTAGCTTTCAAGCTAGCAAATTCTATTCTTTAAGACTTTGTGATGGCAAATGGTTTTTTGTTTGTTTGGGGGTTGTTGTTGTTGACTTGACACAAGGAAGATCATCTGGGATGAGGGAAACTCAACTGGGAAAATCCCTATTATCAGACTGATCTGTAGGCATGTCTGTGGGGCATGTCTTGATTAATGATTGATGGAGGACCCAACCTATTGTATGCAGTGCCACCTCTCAGCAAGGTGAACAAGCTATAGAGAGGAAGCCAGTAGGTAACATTCTTCCTTCAGTTCCTGCTCCAGGTTTCTGCATTGAGTTCCTACCTTAATTTCTTCAATGACAGCATGCAACCTATAAGCCATGTAAACTTTTCTTCTCCAAGCTGGTTTTGGTCAGTGTTTTATTATAGCAACAGAGAAGTAAGCTATGAGAGATTTCTTCATACATCCTTAGTTTTGGTTAACACTCTCCATACTCCTTCACTAATTTGGTGCCATCCACACTTAGACCTTTAATCTGGAATACTCCAACATTCTTTGATATCACTTATGTTCTACTATCTACTCCAATTATATTTTTGCTTCAAGATCAGACGTTTCCATATAGCTTTTTTCATACATTCTTCAGTTTGGTTAGCCTTCCTCCACCCCATGATTTCTCCATTTCCCATCTCCTTCGAGGTTTGAATCTTTCTGTCTGCAGTATCCCTCATCCCTATTAGTGCTGAACCCTGCATGCTATATATAATACTGACCTGCTTGCCTGATAGATATACCCACTGTAAAGCAGTGGCAGGATGTTGTGGAGATAATCAACCACTTCCTGCTTGGATATGAGACATGCTCCATGGGAATGGTTTTATTTCTGTTACTGTAAACCTTTTTTTTTGTTTTTTTTTTTTTTGTTTTGTTTTGTTTTTTTTCGAGACAGGGTTTCTCTGTGTAGCTTTGCGCCTTTCCTGGAACTTGCTTTGGAGACCAGGCTGGCCTCGAACTCACAGAGATCCGCCTGCCTCTGCCTCCCGAGTGCTGGGATTAAAGGCGTGTGCCACCACTGCCTGGCTAAACCTGTTTTTTAAAAAACAACCCATGACTGTAAGCCCTAGGAACTAATTGCTGGTGTTATGTTAAATGGTCATACAGTCAAACTGCCTTCTGACTATTTCTGTTTACACCCATAGATCTGTGTTGCTTTTGACTTTAGTCAGATATGATTTTTTTGCAGTGGGCGGTTGTTAACACAGAGACTCAAATCTGGTCAAAGTGACAAATGTAACAATGAGTGCTCAGCAGTGGATGAATCATCTGTACCAACCTTCCAACTCTGAATCGCAGAGAACATTGCCGAACAGTGGGCAGAATGAATGTAAGAGCTGAAGGAGTAGAAGAGCTGTGAAGCAAAGACTTCTGATCAAACACACCCATTATGCCATGGCACCCAAGTGATTTGGACAAGATCAAGCTAGTCCAAATTGCATCATGGACTGAGGAGGGGCTTCTGAGGTTTCAACCTTGGTAGAAGAGTTATTAGCAGTTGATGGTTACTGAGAGACAGAAAGTCACTCTCCTTTATGGATATAGCTTCAGGTGGTTGTGTGCCTTAGTGAATGGCCACACACTCATATTCACATGTGTAACACTAATTGTTATTAATAACAAAGATAAATAAAAAGTGGGCATGGTGCTGGGAGGGTGACAAGGTGGGGTACACTAGAGGGAAATGGAAGGAGGTAGTGCTAGGTAGATATGATCAAAATATATTGCATAAATATACAAAAAGTTCACAGAATAAGTGAAATATCATTTCAAAATAAAACGTAAGATACCTAGAGGGTATGTATACCATTCAACTTACACCATTCAAATCAAGGAGTGGTAATGGTGATCCAATGTCCAAAATGTAGGAGTTTCCTGTGGCTATGGAAATGGGATTAGCTGTCAGTTAAGCAGCCTCTGCTAATTTTCAGCCATATACTCATAAGCCACTTACCACGTTTTAAAACTCTCACTATTTTGAATAGATGAATATATTAGTACATGCTTATAATTAAGCACTTAGCATTTACCAGACATCATGACAGTCAATTAATTTCTATAGCCTTATTTGTCTATGTGATTTCTTCCTTGAATAAAGGCTTTAACTGTATAAACAAACAAAAATATATACTGCTTATTGTCTCTTAGAATTCACTTTTTACCTAAACTTTAATGACCTTGCAGACGCCCTCATGGGCTTCAGCTGTCCTGTACACAGGAGTAAAAACAAATCAACAAGCAATGGCTACTGTCTGTTCACATGGCTGTGAAGTGGGCCCGAGCCTTTACCCTTAGTCAAAGCTGTGTGTGTGTGTGTGTGTGTGTGTGTGTGCATGTGTGTGTGTGTGTTGGGGGTGGGGGAGGGTTCTGGTCAGTTGTAATGCAGTACACATAGAGATACACACACAGGTGTTTATGTGTTGTAACTTGTAATTTGCAGAGAAGCTGGACTTCAGTCTTGGAGTGATTGAACAGAGTCTTCTGAAATCATTCTTGTGTAGCAGGATAGAGAAAAGGGAGAGATTGGGAGTGAATAAGTAATGGTAGCAAGCCCTCAGAAGCCATTGGGGATGACTGAAGGGTGAGTGGGCAGGGAACAGGGCAGGGTCTGCAGACCCGAGAGTCTGCAGTGTGTTCCCTGTGTGTGAGTCAGGCTGTCTCTGGATTTTCCATCCTATTTTCAGATCAGTCTTCAAACTGAAGCAAGTGCTTTTGTTAGGCTCTGGTCCCTCCTACTTCTTTATCCCCCATTCACTGATCACACCGAATGACGCTTATTAGATGCATAACTTCAAACATAAAATTTTAATCTCCTTATTAGCACAGGGCATATGCCCTCCCCCTAATGTTCTATGTATTTTCTTCCTATGTTCTGAAAAACTCTCAAAACCCGTTGAATGGTGTTATTTATTTCATATGCATATCTATCCATGTATGTATTATATAGAGTTACACACGCTGATTTGCATTCTGCTTCTGCACAGCTGCTTTGCCTTTCTGGAACACGTGCTTTTACTTAAGATGTGAATTTTTCTCACATTCTAGCAGAAGTACTTATAGAAATACCTTTCAAGAGAAAATTGACTCCCTCTTTTCCATCGTGTTATTGCCAAGCTTATTTGAACAAACTTGATACATTTTGTGGATTATCTCCACCCTCAAGTCTAGGGGAGTACAGTTTTTCATCATTGTACTTTCGATCATTTAAAGTTAGCATGAAATTAAACTGTCAGGAAATCAAAGGACACTGACAGTCTCAGTCAACGGCTTATAAAACTACATTCAATTCATCTGTCTCTGGTTTCTGAATTGCAAACTAACATTTCTAATTGAATAGTTCATTTAACTAGTCATATTTAAAGTCTGGTCATGAGGAAATTTTAATGTTGGTTTGTGTTTAATCTCCCTAAAGGAAAAGTGACTACTTTGTGGTTTTTCTTATTTTTCTGAAGTCAAAAAGATCTACCAGAAAAAATTAAGAGCTGTCAAAAAATGAATGTTCTAGCAAAACATCTATTATTTATAACCATGGCAGAGAGCAATGCCTCATCCCCTTGCTGAGTTATTTCGAGATACCAGGAATGAGAAGTATAGACAAAATGACAGTCAAACAATGCAAATGGAAATACTCACTTGTTCAGCTGGCTAAATCCAATGTAATTCATTCTTTCCCTTTCTGTAAAAGAGATCTTAAAAGCTCATATTAATTTAAGTTACTTTTGTGAATTCCTTATCTGATGAGGATTAAATGAAGTACATTGTCTTATAAAACTGTTTCAAAATATTTCATTAGAATTTGTGACTGTTTTTTCTATAGAAATTAAAAACATATAAATCTTTAAAAACTGATCATGTATGTATGAAGAAGGAAAATGAGAATAGTTTTATTGCTTTGGAAATATTTACTAAAAGTAGACAAATAAAAATATATTTAATATAACTATAATGAAACCCTATTCATATGTTAAACATACATAGGCAATTTTTAATCTCATGATTCATTTGGCATGAATCACAATATAACACTGGAGAGTCAGGATAAACCAAATTTTAAGTTCATTGTTAAATTTTGCAGAAAGTTTTAAGACTTTTAAAATTGTAACTTTTTTATGGCCATCTCTTGTCACTGAAAAAGAATTCCAGTACTGGGACTGGGCTGCAGTCAATTCCAAACAACCCAAGCTGTTGATAAGACCGTGGGTTGCTCTTCACAAGCTGATAGCAAGACCCCATTGCTGAGGACAACAGCAACACAACCCATTGAACATGCAGAAGTCGAACTGGTGCCTACCTGGAGCCTTTACCCCTACATTCTAGTGTCTGGTATGGGAAGGTAATCTTGCAGACTGCCAAAAGAGAAATGTAAATACCAACCCAGTCACAAAACCTTTGATCTACAACTTGTCCTCCCTGCAAGATATGCTAGGACAATGTTGGCACAGACCTTATGGGAGCAGCCAATGTCTGATTTGACTTAAGGCCCACTCCATGAGATGGAACTCATACCCAACACTGCTTGGGTGACCAAGAACCAGAGACTAGATAGCCCAGAGACCTGGGGTAAAACCAAACATTTACTGATCTTTAAAAAAAAATTAATAAAATGACTCCTAATGATATTCTGCTATACTCCTAGATCAGTGACTTATTCACCCATCATCAAGGAAGCTCCCTCTTGCAGCAGACTGCAGACACTCACAGTCAGATATTACATGGAGAGAGAGTCCTTTGAACACACAGCAATAAATGGGATGTCTTCATCAAATCTTTCCCCTCAGAGCTCAGGGAACCTCACAGAAAAGGAGGAAGAAAACATGTAAGAGCCACAGGGAATGGAGAACACCAAGAGAACAAGGCCCTCAGAATCAGCTAAGCAAGGCTCATAGGAATGCACATAGTCTGAAGCTGCAAGCATGGATCTACAGGGACTACTACACCAGGCCCCCGAATACATCTTATACCCTTCAGCTGAGTATTTTCATGTGACTCCCAAGTGTGTGCACGAATTGCCTCTGAATCTTGTGCCTGCTCTTGGGCTCTTTTCCTTCTGTTGGTTTACCTTGTCCAGCCTCAATGTGAGCGTTTTGTTTTATCTTATTACATTTTACTTAATCACATTTGGTTGTTGTCTCTTAGAAAGAAGCCTGTCCTTTTCTAATGAGAGAAAGGGAATAGATCCAGATGGGAGGGGAGAGGAGGGACTTGGAGGAGTAGAGAGAGGTAAAACTGTATATCAGGATATATTGTATGAGAAAACAATCTGTTTTTAATAAAAGGAAAAAACCTTCTCAGTGATAAGCTAAAGATATCCCCTTCGCTGTTCTATTTATAAACTTCATATCCAAGATGACATGACATGTGTCTCATGTACCAGCCCCATGGCCATGACTTATATATTTAACTTCTTGGAACTCAATTTATTTTAGTGAAAGAAAATGACTTGTTATTTGCAAGCAGACTGTATGTCTCTGTCCATTATCACCTGTGCTGAAGCCCCAAGGGCTGGATACCAACACATGCTAGACTCCAGCCAGTCTTCCAAGAAATAGATTAGCCACAAGAATCAGCTCACATATCAAAAGCATTGAAGTTATTTTTATTCTGCCAAAATATCCACAGCATATTTAATGGAAATTAAATAACAGGAATTAGTTGTTGCCGTTAGATTACATTAAAGCTGTACTCAGAGATGCTATCTAAAAGTTGATGAACTGGTCATGGAACTGGAAGTTAGTGATTTGTAATAAACACAACATACCTGGTTTTTGTGTTTTATAATAATGTAATGCATGTATATAGAATAAGGTCAGCATGCTCTTGGTTTCTGTAGATGAGTCTCTTTAGCATCACTTTAAAAAATTGTTTTCAAATAACATTTCTCTGAGTGCTAAATCTCTATGTGGTTCCTCTGGGGGGTCTATGGACCTACCACTCTTCAGTTCAATATCTTAGATAAAGTTTTCATGTTGTTGACATGAAGCATGTACCAGAAATTTCCATGTTCTTAATAATTTTGGAACAATACTGCCTTACCTAGGAGCTTAGGCGTGGCTTCCCATAAACTTACTTCAAGCTTATTGGTTTTCTGTCTCCATTAAAATAACATTGAAGTGTATGTCAAATGATGAATAGAGAGTCTTCTGATTGATCCATTCTGTTTTGCATGTCTATTATTCTAAACCGTTTTCTTCACTTGAGAACATTATGGAGAGGTGAATTTATGTAGATAATCATCACTTCAGATTTTCTTGGGGAGATATACTAGTGGGCTCTGAAAATGTATTTTCCTGTGTTAATTCTAACATCCTAAAATACTATTAATGTCTATTGGCTGACTACTTTGGAAAAATAAGAGAGGAAAAGACAATCTCATTTTTCAAGGAATATTTCTCTTCAATGTACAGATGAATAAATTAATATTTGTGTCTTTTTGTTTTAAGAAAAATATATTTCTTTCTTGCCACTTTTTAAAGAAATTCAACCTGTGTTATACAGAGTAAATCAGCGGGCAGAAATACAGCTATTATTACATTTTAAAAGACATATAAAATTAATTATATGTGTAACAAAGCAGAAGAATTCCATAAGGAAAAAATAGAGTACATCTCTCAATCAGAGTCAGGTTCTTCACCAGATATTTTCTAATTACTCTCAATAAAGGAGCTGTAATGTCATACTGAAGAGTGATGAGAGCAGACATTTCCTCTAAGAGCTGCTGTAATTACAACCACTCAGTAAGGCAAGATTCTCAGATCACAAGGACACGAGACAAATATCTGCAATCATTTGGTTACCAAGTGTTTTTTTTTTTTTTTAATGTGTTTGAGGGAGACATGCAGGCCCAGGGCAGCCAGCTCTGAGCTAGACATTAGAATTCCATTATGCTTATTCCTCCTGGAAAGGTGGGCTACAGCTAAGCCTTGTTGCTTAGGAGACATTCATTTGGTATGAATATGAGGATACATAGTAGTCACTGCCATTCTTGCACATGCCCTGGAAGTACAGTCACCTCTCCAAAGTGGACATAAAACTACTAAAACACAGGAGAATGGGTATGCAGTCATCAAGCAGCTGTAGCTGTCAGTGAGCCAACAGTCCTCACAAAATAAGTCTTGTCCTTCTCACAAGAACGCAGCGTCACCATTGTTCTCCAGACTCTTCTGTGACACAGACATTCTAAAGGTTATTTACTTGTAATTTGACAAAACACAACCCCAAAGTCCCTTCTTTTACCCAGAAAGTGATGTTTGAGAAAATGACAAACAGGATGCAGAGGAGTCTAGATGGACCATGAACAAATGAAACCACAGTAAATATTTCTACAGATCAGAGAATGAAGGGAGAAAAATCTGAGAACTGGGACCAATATTCAGTGGATAGATGTTTGGATACACCTTTCTGCAGCTGGGTAAGAGACTAGAGGTCTTATTTGTCAATCAGAGGCGTGGGTAAAGGCCAAGGTTTCTGTTCAACATGCTGTAATGTTCAAGGCAGCCCTCCATCTCCAACTATACTCCCAGCACATGTCTAGATACTTATCTCCTTTTATTGCATTGTTAATAAAATTTCTTTTTCCTTTCTTCCAGCAGGCTGCCCTAACTTTTCCCTCTGAACTTTGATTTGGAAAACGTGTCACATATTTCGTTGAATTAACACACATAGCAATTTTGCATTTTAAAGTATGAGTCTTCCCACCCAACACAAATGCATTCAACTCCATGTGAACTTCATAGTCGGCCTTTTGAGGAAATAATTACTGGTGACTCCTCCTAAGAAACCCCTGCTGCCCTTACACTGCAGGTAGATACAGTCCAGGGTTTGCAGAGGGCATGGAAGCCTGTCCCTTCTCTAGCCTCAGGCAGCCTGTGCCCTCTGCAGGGCCCCAGGAGTCAGTGTGCACACTCCTGTCATCATCTGTTCACATGTGTGTCAAAGACCTTTGTGAAGCATGAAGTCTACAGACCTCAAGAGTTGGGTATGCTTACCTTCAAATTAGCATTTGATTTGTTTACAAACCTCTTTTTTAAAAAAATTATACTATATGGAGAATCAATAAGATAACTAAGAGTGTCTAGGCATGTGTAGTAAAAATTCTTTACTTTGATTGCATTATCTGAAAAACTCCAAGTATATGCTTGGCTTATTTCATTTTTATGACATGAAGCATTTAAATATTCTCTCATTTCCAAGTTCTTGTTTTTCACATTCTTCTAAGGTCTTGTTGACCTGTTGGTGTTTCTTTAATGTATCAATAAGCCACTTTGTTTCTATAACTGATATTGGTATCTTTTCCTTCTCTTAGTCACCACCTCCCCTCTGAGAGCTTTCTTGATTAGCACTACCCATTGAAGTGACATGCTGTCTCTTAGAGAACCATTTTCAAATGACTCACAGGACCACACATTCTATTTTAGGACAGGGTAGGCTGGGGCACAGAGGGTAGAGTTAGGGCAGACTGCTGCGAGACTAAAACTCGGGGTTGCTATGCAACGCGTGAGCATATTCAGAGCCCTGCAGATCCTGCCCCACATGACATGTGACCAGCGACCAAGAGAACAGGTACGCATTATGACTGATTTACTATGAAAAAAAACAAAAGCAAAGTCAAAAGCAAAAACAAGACAGCTTGTGGGCTGCTTCTGATAAGAAACAACATGTATTGTCCTCTCTTTCTCTGAAACCCACATTAGCTAACAAAGCCCCAAAACATCTTCAACAAATAAGGACATGGCAAACCCTCTACAGTACAGCCTCTAAGACTGTAGCCAAATATGCTGAACTTTAGGCAAAAATGGAGAGAAAACACTGAGAGCCAGTACATAGTTCCAGGTTTTAAGTGGGTTATGGCACCTATCACTTCAGTATACAGATAGACCAAAGGAAACTGGCAACATTCTCGGAGCAAAGAAGAAGAGGCACAATGTCTTATTATCAAAACCCAGAAAAAAATGATTCTTAAGGCAGAATGGGGTATTTACTTAACTACCTGAAAACTAATTTATTTATAATGAGAAATGCTCTGGAGGTGAGGCAAGATGGGAGTCAAAAGGTGCCACATACCCGGATTATACAGGTATATATCTAGAGCATTGGACACTATCAACTCTTCTGCCATGATGTGATCACCTGAAAGTGGATAACATGGGTCTCTTGAAAACAGACACACACAGTCAGAGGATGTAGTAGATAGCGTGCATTGAGACATACTTGAAGGGATATACACATGCGTGTGCACAACACACACACACATACACACTTTGAAAGGTAGATAGGAGAATGGAAGGAAGGAAGGAAGAAAGGAAGGGAGGGAGGAAGGAGGAAGAACAAAAGAAAGAGAAGAAAGAAGTGGAAGAAGAGAGGCTTCATATCCTTTCTTCACTCAATGTCTCGCACCAAGTCCTCCACATCTGGCTTGAGCAAACAGCAAGCAGACTTAAGAGCTAGATGAAATACTCTGAGTTTACTAATAAGAAATTGGTAGGGGAGATTCCTACAGAAGCTCTTATGAATATTATTTGGAAAAATTGTTAGGAATAAGCACAGCAAGTAAAGAGAGCACGAAGAATATATGCTAGAAGAACTATTCCAGAAATTGAAAAATAAAATGTAAAAGGATCTGATACAATCAAAAGGAGTTTATGAAACATTTGTCAAAAATAATTCTTTAAGTTACATTTAATTATTTAAATTAGCTTAATTTAATTAAATGAACAATTATTGTGTTTATTATTTAGCATTTTTTTTATCTTATATGATCATGTACTCAAATTTGATGGTAATGGTACCATAGAATTAAAAGGCAAAGAAAGAAACAGAGTGATGATTGGAGCAGAAAAAGGGGCACAGAGAATAGACTTGAAAATATTTTATTAGAACAACACGGGAAAGAACAATAAAAGAAAAATGTTTTAAGGTAAAATGTGGAAAATAAAGAAAACCCACAAGCAGAATTATATCCCTCAAAATGAGAGAGCCAATGGATCTAACACTGATGCAAATGAGAATATCTAAAAATAAGGAAATGGATTTGTCCAGCAAAGCATTCCTAGAAAAACCAAGAATGAAGTAGACTGAGCACCACTCACTCTAAATCCCAATCACTGTGATGTTTGGGACATTTTTAGCTCCAGCATGAATCCACAGGTGAAAAGAGTGCACATAGGACTATATCTCATGTATAGAGTTATTAAAGTGTGTGTAAAATCACCTCTGCGCAATTGTAAATAAAGTGTGTATGAAACAAGTCAACCATATTTAAACTTGGGTCTCACCCTTAGATATTCTAAAAAACCATATGCAAGTATGCCAAAATGTGAAGAAGAAGAAGAAGAAGAAGAAGAAGGAGGAGGAGGAGGAGGAGGAGGAGGAGGAGGAGGAGGAGAAGAGAAGAAGAAGAGGAGGAGGAGGAGGAGGAGGAGGAGGAGGAGGAGGAGGAGGAAGAAGAAGAAGAAGAAGAAGAAGAAGAAGAAGAAGAAGAAGAAGAAGAAGAAGAAGAAGAAGAAGAAGAAGAAGAAGAAGAAGAAAGAAGAAGAAAAAGCATTCTAACCACTTCTTGTCCCGGATCTTTTGAATAAGAGCAAATCAATTTCTACATCCTTATAAGATCACTGAACTTGAAATATCCAAAGTTTCTGAAGACATAATAGGAGGAAGAAGTAGCCTTGACAGCGTTCATCCTGACAGACCGCAACAACTCTCATGGCCAGAAGACAGTAGGAATGTGAGCCTGGGGTGACATAGCCAGGTTACTGAATATTCAGTGTTAGGCCACCACAAAAGTTCTGCTCTACTTGTAAGGATTTGGTCAATGGAAAAATCATGAAAAGAAAATCGTTGAAAATAAGGCAAATGACAGCTAAACAAGAATTGAGAAGGACAGAAGGGAAAGTGGGCAAGGAGTGGGGAATGTCAACGAGCAGAAAACTACTGAGAAGCAGAAAGGGTGAAAGCTTGTGGAGCTTATCATTGGCTAATGTAAAGAACAATGTAATCACATACATACAAAAATAGTTGTTAGAAGCTCAGGAGTATATTCTTACAGGCAGAAAGATAAATATCCCCACATTCTTATTTTTACTGTTGGGAGTCTTGTTGCCACTTGCCTAACAAATCAACACAGAGAAATTTCAGCAAAGTACCAAAAGTTATTGTTTAAATTCTAAAGTAAAAAGCAATTCATAAAGAATCTTTGTTAAAATTAACTTACCAAGAGTTCCAAATATAATTATAAACATTTCAAATTAATGTGATGAAAAACACACCCAGAAATATAAAAATAAAATAAAAACTAAAAAGGAGAAAGAGAGAGAGAGAGAGGAGAGAGAGAGAGAGAGAGAGAGAGAGAGAGAGAGAGAGAGAGAGAGAGAGAGAGAGAGCTAGAAACATTGCAAATGTTGGGGAGGTGGGGAGAAGGAAGTCATAAAACCTAGAATCCATGTTATAAAATAAGCCTACAGTGTGATGGTCAATCATACTGTAACTATAAATCAAACACCTATATAATAAAATCAGAAAGGCAAGACAGAATCAAATCATGCATTATCTAAGATAGAGAGCTGCAGCAAAATGGCAGAGAAAAAATGTAAATATTTGTTAAGTAAAAGCAAACAATATCAAGTAGGAACTATGATGTTTTGATAAATTGAAATAAAAGATTAGGGAATTCCTCAAAAGTCATTCAGGAGTGCTTTAAGTAATGTACATAAGTCCTAAGATTGAGTCATTACCTGTTGTCTTTCCACTAAACAACAAAATATTTCAAAGTGAAAATTGCAGAAAGAATACAAAAAGACCACCTATGAAAAAAGAAAATGAAAAAAGAAAGCTATGAATCTAAGTGGTAAGATTAAGACTGACCACACACACACACATCACACATGTCATACACCATACACACAGACACACACACACATATATCACACACACCACACACACAGACACACCACACACACACATCACACACATACACACTCATGCACAGAGCTTTATATACTCTTTATATACTATAACCAGAGAAGTAAATTCCTTTTGCATTATTGTTTGATTTTAGCAAGACAAGTGTGTGTCGGCCCCATGATTTTTAGTCTTCACTGTCAACTGGACTTTATTTAGGATGATGATTCTTGGAAATAAATCTCTGGGAACATCTGTGAGGGCATTTCTAGGGAGGGGAAACTGAGGAGGGAAAGCCTGCCGTTCTGTGGATTGGGATTCCAGATTGGGCAGGTATAATGTGAGCAGTGCTATCACATCCCAGGCTGCCATGACAACGCCACTCTTGTTGTGTGCCCACCCTCCCACGATGGGCTATAAGCCTTCACCTGGGGCAAAAACTGAGGCCTCCTTCCTAAAGGGGCCTCTGCTGGCTATTTTGTCATAGAAATAAGAAAAATAACTAATACAGGCAGCAAAGAGGGCAAGTATGGCAAGAATTGTTAATCACTTGTTAAATTAAATTAAATTGAGATGAAGGGCTGCTTGTCTAATAATGTTTTCTTACAGCTTTGCATTCCAGAAAAGGAAGTGACCTTTTGGGTAGATTCTTAGTGCTGGCTTCAATGGACAGTCCCAAGTCTAGAACCCCATCCTGGACCATGTGGGCAGGGAGCTGATGTTTCATTACTGTGCTTGTAGTACTCTCATTCATGTTACACAGCCATAATCTGAAGGGATGGGTTCCAGCCTCTGCTCCTACCTGTAACATTGTGAGTGATGCCCCAACCCTAAATCTCACCTAACAGAACAGCATAAGTGATTTTCTGTTACATTTTTAATATGTATATATGTGTATCTGTGTGGAGGTATGTTCATGTGAGTGCAGGTGCCTGTGAAGGTCAGAGACCTCACAATCCCCTGGAATGGAGTTACAGGAGACTGTATAAGCCATATGACCTAGGTGCTAGGAACCGAACTCAAGTCCTCTTAAAAAGCAGTTTGAGCTCTTAAGTGCTGAGCCATCTCTCCTTCTCTCTTTGTACACCATGTTTAGTTGACCGCACTTTCACTGAGACTCGGGTGTGGAATCTCTACTTGCTGCATCATGTTGGAATTCAGACGTTTCTGGATCTTTTCAGATAGTGCAATTAAGGATGTTCCACCTGTGTAAAGTGATGCCATCGCAAGTGGAAGGAACTTTAGGAAAGTGGATCCAGAGAACACTGTGTTGGAGAGGGTTATATCGAACATGTTGAAATCAGGATGTTCAAAAGTACCAGACTGGGAATGGGGGTGGGGATGGTATTGGCTCAAGACACCTAAACACCAAGTTCTCAGCACAATAGAGATGTATTTGCCACAGATGTACAAAGGGCAGGGAATAAGAGACAAAGTCAGGAGATACAGGATAAAGGGGAAGAAAAAAGGGGCAAGGGAGAGGGGGAAGGGGCATTTGTTGATTGCCTCTGGTTGGAGTGGAGACAGATGCAGCCCATAAGCAAATGGCTGTTTATAAAAATGAAAAGAGAAACCCTGTGTTAGGATGAAGTGTTTAATTTTAATTGGGTGTGGTAATTAGGTGAGACAAACAGGGGTTTTGATTGCTGGACTTTAATTCTTTGGTAGCTAGACCTTGGTAGTCAGCCTCAGAAGAACTGAGTGGCTAGATAAGGGAATGGACCTTGGTGGCCAGCTTTAGGAATGCAATCTAAAGGTTTTTAGTGAGGCAGAGGGAATGGGGGAGAAGGACAAGGCCTGCCAGAGCCATGTTTGCCATGCTTGAGCTGGCCAGAGACCCTTCTGTGTGTGTGTGTGTGTGTGTGTGTGTGTGTGTGTGTGTGTGTGTGTGTGTGTGTGTGAATCACTGGTTGTGGAACTCTGGAGTTCAGAAAAGAGCTAGAGTTGTCAGAGATTGATGACCCTCAGCATGTGGTGGTCTTCAAAGTTCTGGTGCTACAAATAAGGTACCATAAACTGAAACAGGTAGAAAAGAGACAGTCAGGAGAGAGACACTGGACACTTAGTGTTTTGGAGTCAGAGAGCATGAGAAGCCAAGGAAATACAGAAGTATCAGTTAATGCTATGGGGAAATCCTGGGAGTCGTTGGTTGTGTTGAGTCTCTTAGGTAATAAGACAGGACTGAAAAAATCTCCATGATTGATCTCAACCAAAGTTGTTTAGCAAAAATGGTGGAGTGAAAGCCTGAGACAGCAGGACAAAAATAGTATTAAAGCATACAAGTCAGACACAATAAATGTGGTTTGAATGTGAAACATCCCTATCAGCTCAGGTGTTTGGACATTTGGTGCTATTTTAGAATGTCTTTCAGAGGTAGACTGTTGGTCAGTAGGAGTGGGCCTTAGAGTTTTATAGCTTGACCTGCTTCCTGCTCACTCTGCATCCTGTTCCTCCAGGATTGGAGCAGTTGAGTGGTCTCAGCAGTGCACTTCTGCCACTGTGGACTACCTGTCACCACATCTCCTTCATGATGGACTGTAGAGCATCCCTCTGATCCAAGATGACTATATTCAGCCACTTTTTGCCAGATACTCCAGCCACAAGGAAAGTTAAAATTCCATAGGTAATTCTTGAATTTTTTAGTTCAGGAAGAAGATGAATTAATATGAGCAGTGAGCAAAATAGAATCAAAGGGATTAACTTTCAAATCAGGAGACATAATATATGTAGATGAATGGAAAAATGAATAGAGAGAAGAATTGGTGGGGCAGTGGAGAAAGAGAGAAGTATTAGGATCATGTCCAGGAGCAAGGACAGGAAGGCAGGCACACGGTCCACAGGGATAAAGCAGGGACGAGCACGGAGCAAGAGGGCAATGTTATAAAAGGCTCCTCTTAGATGTGTGATAGCATCTACTAGTTTAGGCTTCCCTAGAAGGGAATGTATGAAATAGAAGTGGAAATAAGTTTGTGTATTCATCAGGCAGGCATAAGACATCCACAGTGGTGAGTGGTCCTGAGCTAAAATAGAATCTTCCTATTTTTTACAACAATGTGGCTAAAGGTGGGTGTTTGGGGATCACATAACTTAGAGATCCTGATTGAAGGGCGAGAGACACAAAGGAAAGGAAGGTGCTTGCAAGGCAAGGTTGCACTGCGTGGCCGTGGATGGAAAAAGTATGCACTAGGAATGAAATCAGAACAAAGACGACATTTACAATATCTGATCTTGGAATCTGGTGCCTCTTTGCATTTTTATGTGCTTTGGCTTTATACAGAGACACCCCAGCTAATGATGCGATCATCTCAGAGATACAGCATACATCACAAATTTGAAATGGGGGGTTTAAGGGAAGTGACTGTTGACTGCAGCTATTGAGTTTTGCAGTGAAATAGTAATGTTTATCCACATAGGTTCTACACTTTCTTATTCGGAAGCAAGAATATTTTGTTTCTTTTATATAGTATTTCCTTTACTCCATAACAATGCTCAACTTATGTCTTTCAATGGTTATATAGAGAATGGTAATTTAATGTTTCTTTTAAAATGAGCTAGAATTTCATCTTTAAGAAGCATAGCCACTTTTAAAACACAGGGGACTCAGATTTGTTTTAGAGTTAACCTCTCTTATGACAAAGCTGTATGGATATGTGACAAGTTGTCCGAGTTGGTGTTGTATGACACTGTTCTTGGAGAGATGTGAGTGAACAGCTGCTCACCCCAGGTAGGGAACTGACTACAGACTGAAGTACAGATGCTACCAAGTCCTACATGGTGAACCAATGAGCTTTATTGGGGTTAATTTCAGGAACCACAATGAGTAGGGGGTTACTTACAGGAGCAGAAATGACTCAAAGACAGTTGCCTCACCAAAGTCTGCCCTAGCATGGGTGACAGCTCGCAAAAGCTGGGAACCTGGAGCACACCGCACAGACGGCAGGCCTCTCAGCAGGTCTTTATTTCTTCCAGGCAGCTCAGCTGCCCTCTGCTTCTTCCAAGCAGCTGGTCTGTGTTAGAGTCTTTTTGCATCTGCTCATCTGAAAGTGACTCTTAGTCTTTTTTTTTAAGACAAGGTTGGGTTTCTCTGTGTAACAGCTCTGGCTGTCCTGGAACTTGCCATGAACTCACAGAGATCTTCCTGCCTCTGCCTCCAAGTACTGGGATTATAGGCGAGTGCCACCACCGATTGGCTTTCTTAGCAATCTTTACTGTTTATATTATTCTTAGGGAGGAAGGGATCTAGTGAATTCCATCAGTTTCAGGGGCTTCCTGAAGTTTTTCTGTGTTATTCACGCTGTCTTAAGGAATTTCTTATGTAGTATTTCACCTCCCTTTAGGTCATCCTGCTGTTTCATCTCCCTGTAAACATCTTGTCTTAATAAATTTCCCTCCAGAATAGAATATTTTAATGTCAGATTAAACTTCTTACACAACAGTTGGACAAAGCTTGTATGTCTTAATGACTACATGTTTTTACAGTTGTTTTATTTAGTCATTAAAGCACATTTCAAGCAGTAGCCAGAAGATATATTTGCAAAACCAGAACAATACACTGTCCAGGACGATCATAATTCAATCCTATTCTTGGTTTATTTATACTCAGACACAATTTTTGTGAGATGTATATAGGCCTTATATTTTACTGGAAAGTTGGCCTGGATGATATACATATTTATACATTTACTTTCTGAGGGGTTGAGGCTAAAGTTGGACAATGCTCTGAAGGAACCTCTGATGTATGTTCACAGGTCAGTTGCTTTACATTATTTCAAGCAAATAACATTCACTGTCTGAAAACAAAAGAAGCTTTCTGAGTTCTTTGCAGTATAATGATAATCTTTGTCATTGAGTGATGATAAGTTAATTAACTTATGAATTCATGTAACCAGCATTAATTGTGCCTTTGTTATGATTATGAATCAGGTGCTGCACTGCACATGATAAACAAATGTGAGACTCAGACATTTTTTAACTGAATGTCACTGTGGTAAATGTCTTTGCATTCCTTTGAAATGTGACACTAGAAGTATGAAAAGGGCCATGAAATCTTTCCTGGAAAACTAATTTGATATTAATGTGTAACAATTTTTATGTAGCTAACATTTTTACCAACAAAGCATTGAAAAGACACATGGTGAGAATACTTTGAAAGCAATGTTGCCTTGCAAATAAAATTGTAGTGACAGTAGCCTCTTCCAGGGGATGACACACATATGCTGGAAAGCACTGTAGTACAATCTATCAACAGAACAGTGGGGGAGTTGGGTGTAAATGTGGGAGGTGTAGTCAGGAACTAGTCAGAAGACCAGGTCCGAATTAGAAGGAAGCTATTTAAAGTGGATGTAGAAAATATAATCTCAGGATCTGTCCCCTCCCCTGTGATTGCCACCATATGCTCCTAGGAGCTTCACAGAGAAACATATGTAAAATGCTTTAGAAAGTGTTCTAGATGTAGTTTTACAGTATATTTTATCTAACTCTCAAGGTACCATTCTGGTCTATACCAAAATCTGATAAAAAGAGAGTATTTAAAAATAGATATTATAAGCCACATACAAATATAGAACAACTCCTTATAAAATATTTACAAACAAATATCAATGTATTAAAATGATACCACATGCACTAGGAAGTTTTACAACTTCAATTCTATCAATAAAAGTCTCTATAAGAACAAATTACTTGAATTATTAAAACATTTTATCAACTACCCTTTCATAATTTTAGTCATTTCTGACTTAAATAAATAAACTAAGTGAAATAGAAAATTGAAATAAATGTTCTCAAACACAAACTCATAATTTAAGCCCAAAGTCAAGAATTTTAAGTTGAATAGAGATTTTCTTATAATGAAATGAGATGCCTATAACTAGCACTATTAATCCATGAAATTTGACATTTCACACTGACGTGATGGATATTTGACATGGAATATTATTGAAAGAGACAGCTTGAAGAGACTGATTGTATATTGAAAAACCACAGTACACAATCTAGAAGTTACTAGTGCACATGGGTGTGGCAGGGAGCTACGAGTTTTATATATGTTGGAGACACTTTGCTCAGAAAGACCACTGTGACTAGAAGGATGCTCCAGAGAGGAAATCTGCAAGCACCAGCCAACCAATCAAAAGGTAGCTTTGCTGACAGGTGAGTGAAGAGGTCAGCGCAGATTATCAGAATATCTAGATCAAACATCGAATTGCATTTTAGCTACTTTTGTGTTGATGTGACCAAAATTCCTAGCAGAAGCAACTTACATGAGGAAAAGTTTATGTTGGCTCATGTTTCAAAGAGGTTGTACTCCATTTTGGTAAGGAGGCTTGGTCGGGGGAGACAGGGGCGGCTGTTCACATGGCAGAGAACAAGAAAGGGTAAAGCACAACAACAAAGCTCCTCCTACTGCCTCGCCCCAGCTAACCAGGCTCCACAGCCTCTCACAAGACATCACCAGCTGTGGAATCAGTATCCCAAACATGAGCCCCTGAGAGATATTTCAGATACAAATCAGAAAACAAAGAAGTGCAGATGGTCACTGGCTTTTGCAAGAACGGAGCTTGCTGTGGCTAGCTGGTTCCCTGCAGGGTCAATAGATGGTGTGTGTTCAGGTTTGAGGAACAAGGGCAATTGAAAGGCTTGCAAATGAGAAAAACCTGGAGGTTTAGTTAAGACACACAGAGACTGACAAATAGGCAATTTAGTAATCTGTGGGTTTACATTTTTTAAATACTATATTTTGAGTACAACAAAGTGTAATATATAAAAATTCTTCTTTAGTAAAGCATGGGTTCTAGATGATAAAAAGAATAAAACTGGTAATTAAGACGATAAAAGAAAGCCAGAATACATGCTATGCTCCTGCATGATTTGCTCAAATGCCACAAGCTGTAAGTTCTATCACATTGTAATATATATTGAAGACAACTATAATCCACTGTACTTTTGCAGGTTATAGGATGTTTTAAATTTTACATCAAGGGAATAGAGAGATGATTAAAAGTGCCTGCCTCTCCTATAAAGGACCCAATATCTCAGGACCCACACTGGGCATCTCACAGTTGTCTGTAACTCTGGCTCCAGGGGCTCTTACATCCTCTTCTGGCTTCTGTAGGCATTCATATGTACATAACAGGCATACGTACAAACACACACACACACACACACACACACACACACACACACATTTTTAAAAATCTTTAAACTTTATTTTGAAAATACAGATAATTAAAGTTTTGTTTTTTGTTTTTTGTTTTTCGAGACAGGGTTTCTCCATGTAGTTTTAGTTCCTGTCCTAGAACTCATGCTGTAGACCATAGCATAGAGATATGCCTGGCTCTGCCTCCTGAGTGCTGGGATTAAAGGCATGTGCCACCACTGCCCAGCTAATTTTTAAAAATCTTTAAACTTTATTTTTAAAAATACAGATAATTTTAAATTCTCAAAAAAGGTTAGTTGGACTTTGTTTTACTAAATAATAAAATGTCTAAAATCAAAATAACATATTGCACATTGACAACATTACATTTCAATATGAAAGACTGAAATATTTCATAATTAAAGATCAAAATCAAAAGCAAGGATACACACTGGAAAGTTATTTAGAGAGTCATTTGTTGAAGACTTAGTTCCCATATTCAAGGGTGACCAGAGATGGGAAGTTAAGTGGATGATTGGATCTTGAGGGCTCTGACCTCATCAATTATGAATTCACTGATAGGTCCAGAATTCCTTGGCAGTATTGAGAGATACTAGAAATTTGAGTAGGTAGCGCTCATTGGAGGAAGTAGGTTTACAAATACCTGCCATGGCAGGATATACCTGTTTCCATCTCCTTCCTTACTCTCTTCTTATGACAACCATGTGGGCACAAGTTTTGTTGTACCACACCATTCTACCACAAAGTTTTGCCTCATCATAGTCCACCCATATGGACTAAAATTCTGAAGTCATGAATGAGCCAAAATACCCATACCCCACAGTCTGATTAAGTAGGATTGAAACCAGAAATCCTCCTGCCTCTGCCTCCCACGTACTACAATTACAGGTATACATCACCACAATTGGCTGCTTTCCTTTTTTAAATTTATTTGCTCACATATATTTCCTTTACAACAGTGGGGATATAATGCTCCAATCCTACCACTTCAATAAGCATTATGCTAGAGTGTCTAGTTAGAGCTAGAAGATGTCAAAAGAATCCAGATTAGTACAAAATAGGTAGAAAATTTTTCTTTTGTAGGTTATGTGATTCTGTATGTAGAAAATCCTACACATTTCTAGAGTTAATAAATGAGCCCATCATTGTTACAGAACACCAGACCACTGGGTACAACCACCCACAATCCACACACCAAGAGCAGACCACTGGATAACAACCACCCATACATCCAGACACTAAAGGTTATGCAGATATCAAATTTAAAAATAATTCTGTTTACAGTGGCATCAAAATGAATAAAATATGTAAGAATAAATTTAAGGAAGAAATGGGAATTATAATATAATACTGTAAAATATTGCTAGTAACTAAAAAGACCCAAATAAATAACTACGTAGACATAGTCATAAATTAGAGGACATTATGAAGCTAGCTGTATGGTACTTGTCAATTTATCTTAGATTAAGCACAGTCCTGTGACAATACTAGATAAACTGACTCTTTTTTGCAGAATGGCAAGTTAGGTGCTGACATCCATATGAACTTTAAGACATCCAGAGCAGTTGCACAGTCCTAAGAAGATCTGAGCATTTTAAAAACAATGCAAAGCTGTAATAACCAAGACTATGTGATGCTGGGTTAGATCTGAGTCTCCCAAAATGAGTTTGTTTGTGGAGAATTGACTTTCAATAAGGATTTCAAGATAACTTGTCAGTAAAAGAAGTCTTTCTACAAGAAGTCAAATTCTTTAAACCACTTTTAAGAGAACCAAAAATAGCTCAAAGTACTAAATGAATAGTAGCTGATAATGAAACAAACACTATTAATAATTTTTTAATGGCCCCCACCAGGGGGTAGAAATTTGTACAGCCTCTATGTAAATACATGAGACAGTTCTTCAGGAAGATGGCATTTGATCTATCTCAAGGCCCTGCTATTCCTCTCTTGGGCATATGCCCAAATGATGCTTCATCTTAATATAGAGAATCTTCCTCTATCATGTTTATTGCTTCTCTGTTCATAATATCCAGATTGGAAACAACTTAGATGTCCCTCAATAAAAGAATGTATTAAAAAATATGTGGTGCATTTACATAATGAAGTATTACTCAGCAATTAAAAACAAAACTATGAAATTCACAAGTAAGTGGAACTAGATGGAACTAGAAAATATCCTGAGTGAAGTATCATAGATCCAGAAAAACAAATGTGTTGTGTATTTGCTTATATGTTTGGGATAATGCTTTTGTACACTGGTTTAATAAAATGCTGATTGGCCAGTAGCCAGCCAGGAAGTACAGGCAGGTTGAGCTGACTAAAGGAATACTGGGAAGAGGAAGAGAAGAGTCAGGAGTTGCCAGCCAGACACAGAGGAGGCAAGATGACAAGGCAGAACTGAGAAAAGGTACCAAACCACATGGTTAAATATAAATAAGAATTATGGGTTAAATTAAGTATAAGAACTAGTCAGTAATAAGCCTGAGCTAATGGCTGAGCAGTTATAAAAAATATTAAGCCTCTGTTTAATTATTTTATAAAAGGCTATGGGACTGTGGGTAAGAGATTTGTCCCAACCACAGGCCAGGCAGAACACAGGAAATCTTCTGGCTACAATTAGCGTGCCAATGAGGGGTTCTTGAATTTCCATAAGGCCTAAAAGAGTTTAAAAGGGGCTTCCAAACACACAATAATGGAGCCAAAACCAGCTTTCTACTTCATGTCTCACGTGGGCCAAGATATGGAGACGCCAAGGCACAGAGATGCCATGGGATGCGGACTTGAGCTATACTATGGTGGGATCGCATCATGCAGGACAACCACGAAATTAAGAGTCTCATGTTCTACCGACTGAACTAGCTGGACTTGAACTAAGCAGCATGGCAGATTCCTGCAGCAGTATGCATTGGTGTTTCCAAGCCATGCAGTACACTGCATGGTGGATTTAGCTTTTGCTAGTTAGAGAGAGAGAGAGAGAGAGAGAGAGAGAGAGAGAGAGAGAGAGAGAGAGAGAGAGAGAGAGAGAGATTTCTAGGCAACACGCTGCTTCTTAGAGGCATAAGCACACTGCTTCCTGGAGTTGGTGGTAGGCATACTTCCACCATGTTGGGAAGCTGAGGTGGGCAGAGTCAGCAGCCAAGGCTGTCATGTTGGTCCTAGCCAAGTGGTTCAGCAGTTTAAAATCTCTCCTGGTCAAAAAAGGATTATAGATTCACAATAAAACAAATTCAGATGAAATAAAACCCTAAACAGTCTACAATGTGTTTAAAAATGTATGGCGGCTTAGAAGAAAGAGGGAAAGGAGGATAGACAGTTATATAAAGTAACAGATAGTTTAAAAAATAGTCTTTAAAGAGACAGTAAGAGTAATATAAAAAATAAGCCACATAAAGATAGAAATCACACAGAGAGTCTGGATTATGTGGTCTTTGGGATTTTTAACTACAGAAAGACATTTGATGGTAAAAGCTGTTGAGTTAAGCATATATATGTTTATATATATATGTTTATATATATATATATATATATACATACAGGTATCTGGACTTCAAATGCCTTTATTTGAACTCTAAATTTTTTTATGTTTAAAGATATGTTACTTTGGAAAAGAGGTTCTGCTTTTGTTTCCACAGAAGTTGAGAAACTGTGAACATTTCTTTCAGGCTAATATGTTTTGACCAAGGAAGATCCTCTGACAGGCCCAGATGATCCAAGATCCAAACATCTTCAAGGCAACTGGCTCAAAAAATATATCACAGACTATTCCAGTCACAACTTGACCATAATTCTTAATTTTCTCAGGATCCCCATAAGAATACGGTACCCTTTATCAGCAGGAAGTAGCCTAGAAAACTATGCCCACATCCCAAAAAATGAATTATGGATGCTTGTCTTTGTTTAGACTGTTGGCTACAAATTGTTATTGGTCATAGTCAATATCTTTCTGAAAGAAGAGAGGGGGATATTATATGGAAATATAGGATATAGATATGATAGGATAAAAGGGTGGATTGTTGAACTTACTTTTAAAGAGCAACTTGTTTAAAATGTTTTACATTGGTATAGACTATAGTTTATTGATACAAATTTAAAGTTAATTTTGTTATACTGTAATGGGAAATTCATTAAGGCAACTCCACATAGTTAAAAGGGAGGTTTACTTTGGGGTAACTTACAACAAGTAAAGGGATAGGTTACAAGATCTGGGAAAGGTGAAGTACAGTCCAGTATTGTTCTCTGGAGAATTCTGCTTGGTCTACCATCCAGCATCCAGGATCACCAGGAACCAAGAGAGCTGGCACATCCAGATCTCAGATCTTAAGGGCTCCCATCTTGGCCCTGCTTCAAGAGCAGGTCATAGGTAGGTATGATAGTTACCAGAAGCCTCACTGGGGGTGTACTTCCAGGTCAAAGCTGGAACAGCTACCCAATGCAATACTGTATGTATATTTCTACTCTTGTTTAAGGTATTATATTTGTTTAGCTCATTTAAATTGTAATGTATAATTAAGAAATACAGATTAATAATTAGTCTTCTATGATAGTCAAATTTATAGCCATGTTAAGTTTTCTAGGTATACATAGATATAATTCAATTAGTTAGATAATCTTCAAACACTTCAAAGACCTACAGAATATGGCATTTAAAAGGTTTTAAAAACTTACACTTTCTGGACAATGAGACATATCTGCTCCTGGCAGCACCAATTTATTTCAAAGAGAAAGATAGGCATCAAAGACACTCCATATGGAGTTTATCTTCTTCGTGGCAAAAATAGCCATTTGGGCAAGAAACTGCTTTTGCCTAGACTGCTTGACAAAATGTTGAATTGATTGGACATTCAGATGAGAACACAGAGGCTTCCAGTCTGAGGAAACAGGATCAGCTGAGGAACTGGCAAGGTGAGGTAGCTGTAGCTTGTTCTGCTTCTCTGATCTTCCAGCATTCACCCCAATACCTGGCTCCAGGTTTGTTTTTATTAATAAGACCTTCTAAGATTCATGATATACCTCTCCTCAGGGCTCAAGGAACCCAGTGGAAGAGGAGGCAGAAAGAGTGTAAGAACCAGAGAAGATGGAGGACATTAAAAAAACAAAGCCCTTTAAATCATCATGAAGAAAACACATATCAACTCAGTGACTGAAGCAGCATGTACAGGGCCTGCAGAGGTCTGCACCAGGTGCTTTTCATATATATTATGGCTTCCAGTTTAGTGTTTTTATGGGATTCATGAATGTTCGAATAAGTACCTGGGACTGTGAGACATCCTGCTGCTAATGTCTCTCATGATGGACTGTACCTGGAATTATGAGAAAATGAAACTCTCTTTTCTAACTTACTTTTGTCAGGTGTTTTTTCAAACAAGACATATGACCAGGTTACTTGTACCTTTTCAGGGTGAAAAATAAATGCTGATATACGATAGATGGAGACATTCTGAAATTTATTTTTTTTGGGGGGGGTTCAAAACAGGGTTTCTCTGTGTAGTTTTGGTGCCTGTCATGGATCTTGCTCTGTAGATGAGACTGGCCTCAAACTCACAGAGATCTGCTCACTTTGTTTTTGTGGAATCTCACTTCTTTCTGGCCAAGGAGTTTTATTTAAAATAAGTTGTCATCTTCTTTGTTGGAGTTCAGAAAATAGTGTCCATGTTGCTGTGATTAGCTAGTTAGAGCAAAATATTAATGATTAGATAGCTTAAATATCAAAATATTATTTTCCCATACTTCTTGAGACCAGGACAGCCAAGATCAAAATCCTGACCAATAAGATTTTGGTGAGAGCACTCTAGATAACAGATGACCACTTTTTGTGTAACAACAATCTTTGGTTGAAGACTTGATTCTTCACCTTTGAAAGAGAATTGGTACTCTTCCTAGTGGGTGGAAATTACATGCCCCCAGGTGTATCATGCTGTTACTATTCTTAATTCAAACAAGAAAAAAAATAGAAAATCTTTGAGAAGCTGTTTATAAAATATTAAACAAATCTTAAACCCTAGCAAATGTTCCTATAACGTGTTGACTTTGAGAAAAATTTGAAATATCACTCCCAAGACTTGATAGTGTTAAAAACTCATATTACTATTTGAAAAACCCCATGCGGCAATTTTTAGGAGATTTACTTTCGGAAATAGAAAGAAAATTAAATGGTCTGTGATTTTGAAAAAAAAAGTATGTCCAAAGACAAGTGATGAGAAACTTGGGAAATGTTACAGAACCCAGTGGGCATGCGATGAAAATTCCTCCTTGGGGCTTAGTCATTAAGAGCATATACTGTTCTTGTAGAGGTCCCAAGTTCAGTTCCCAGCACCCAGACTGGGTGGCTCACAACTACCCCTATTTCTAGCTTGAGGGAAACTGACTCCCTCTAGTCCCTATGGACACCTGCACTTGCGTAAACAAACCCACACACAAACATATAACCATACACATAATTAGAAAGAAAAGAAAATTTAAAAAAAGAAATTTTTCCTGTTTAAAAGCCTGCTTGCCTCTTCTCCATGGCTGCATGTACAGAAGGAAAGACCAGTTCACTTTTAAGTCTGGGAGCAGTGGTCTGTCCACTGTGCTGTTAAATCTGAATAAGTCAACCCCTTAAATCTTTCCCTATATGCTACAAGCTATGAAAAGTAAGCACCATCAAGCTGAATGACAGCCTTTTGACAAATACTTGGGCTGCCCAGCAAATGAAAATATGAATTGACTGCTGCTAGAGAGGCTGTGACCCCTGCTTCAAGATGAAAGTAGCAGTGCTGTGCCTCCATAAATGTTCAACTCCCGCTGCCCTGAGCCAGCAGTGTTCCCCACTCAGATCCAATGCCCCGGCCTCCCCTCCACTAAAACACTGCTTCTTGCTGTTTCCCATCTCTTGGGCATCTAGCAGGAGCTCTTGCACCCTTCTACTCTGTCTGTATAATGAAGTAGCCACTAACCACATGTGGGTATGTGCTTAAAATGAAAGAAAAATTAAAATATCACACCCCCATTGCATGAGAGAGAGAGAGAGAGAGAAAGAGAGTAATTACACTTCATAGTCCTGTAATGGCCAGTGGTTTTCAGTTTGTACAAAACAACTTTTCTACCATGTGAACTTTTATCATGTAGCTGGATCAGAGGACATTTCCATTCTGTTTCTCCTGGTGTGTGAGAATACCCATCAAACCGAGTGTTTTGGTAGCTGTGTCCTTAAGGTACAGGTTCAGTTCTTTATACTAGTAGGGCTGAATCACTAAATGAACAAATGGTTGTAATGATGAAGCCTGCTGAATGAAGGAATGGTAACTGTCATTAACAGTGGCTTTCATTGCCCTTCCCAAAGCTCCTCATGAATTATTTTTTTATTAATCTTGAATGTCTCAGCTTATTTGGTTTGCCAGGGACCCTGCCTACCTGACATCCCAAAATGGGCTAAGTACCCTCTCATAGCATCTGAAAACAATACTTTTTATGACTCTTACTTCTCCTAAATAAACATTTTCTGAAGAGTAGTGCTTGGACGTATCTCTGCACTCATGCAGTACCTGGAAGGTTAAGTGGGGAACTGAAGCAATCTTCTCTTTTTGAAATTTTGCTTCTAGTGTGCTTGGAATAGAATCTAAAAGTACATGCCTGCCTTTCAGAATTTTTCTAGATAGACACAAAATGCACAAAATATAGATTCATAAAATTACAAAGAAATGAAAAAGTATACATAAAAATGTAGTATACCGGCGTTGTAGTGCACACTGGTAATTCTGGTAGTGGGGAGGTTCAGGCAGGATTAATAATTTGCTTCAATCCTGAGCTAAATTGACAAACCAAAGCAAACCAACCTACTGAACAACCGAACATGATAATTTATCATAATTTGAGGCTATCACCGGTTTTCTTCAATGGGTTAAGGCAACAAATAATCCCACCGGGCAGGAAGTGGTTACTAGTTACTTCCTCCCAAGATTCAGTACAAACTAGCAAACTGCTTTATTTTTCTTCTTCTACTCTTCCTTTTTATTGCCCCATACGCACTTTGTGACTAATACACACACAACAATGCTGTGAAATGTAAAAATAAAGCCCAGTATGTAGATGTAACCAACCGTCTTATTAAATAAGAAACACAGAACCAATGTAAAAGAGAAAGCCGAGAGGTCAGAGCTCAGAGCTAAAATCTCACCCTTCCTCCTGCGGTGTCCCAGCTTCCTAAAAGAGCACTATTTCCTGTGTGTAAGTCGTTTCATAGTCATTCTGCCTTCTTATTGGCTGTAAACCCAAACACGTGACTGCCTCGTCACTGTCTGAATGTACAGCCCCCTAGGTCTTAAAGGCATATGTCTCCAATGCTGCTGTATCCCTGAACACACAGAGATCTATGGGGTTAAAGGCGTGTGCCACCACTGTCACACTCTGTCTAAGGCTCTAATAGCTCTGACCCCCAGGCAACTTTATTTATTAACATAAAATCAAAACCACATTTCAGTACAATTAGAATACCACTACACCAGTATGTTTACTGTTACTTACAATCATTCACTGTAGGTACTTTAAAACTGTTTTCTCCATTGGCATTTGTATTAACAGTGAGCTCTGTCCAGGCAGCTTGACTTGAGCTTTGAGTTACTCCAGGTCAGTGTTCCCCAGAGGACAGTATAGAAAGTATCCACATGCAGCATTTGTGGGCCCAGAGTGTTGAGTCTCTCTCTGAGAGGTTGATGTAATAAGTGGGCATGGAAGAGTTTAGAGTGACATCTGTCAATCAAGCTGCCAGGTGAAGGTGTGGCTAATAGGAGCACTGAGCATTCTGTAGTCAGGACTGATTTTATTCTACTGTCTCTCTTGAAAAGGAAGTGATTTTTTCACTTTGTGCTTCTTTGGAGCGGCATGGGCATTTGAGATAGCGTCTTGCTATGTTACTTGGGCTGGCCATTTACTCATGGTGTTTCTGCCTCAGTCTACCTAGTCCCAGCACTGCAGGTGTGTGCCACTGCATTTAGTTAATGATGTCTCTTATTTCATGGTTGAGTTGGTAATTATCTTTATGAACAATGTCTGAATAATTCAAATTTTCTCTAAGTTTTATATTCCCATGTTTGGTCAGGCCAATGATTCTTTGCTGTCTAGTGCCCCTTGGTTGTTAAGTTTCTATGTAATGAATGTATATGAAGGTTGTAATGTTATATTAGTTTGGTTCTATAATCACTAGACTCATAAATTAAGTATGTCTACATCCACTTGGTACCATTATCCCCTATATCAGTCATGGAGCACTCTCAGATTCATTATCCTGTGCAGAGAGTCAATGAATATTATCAGCATGGCAGCCGCTCCAGACCACCTGTTTATTCACCTTGGGCAGGGTTTTACTTAAATTTCAGAAAAGTTTGCTTTGGCTTACAAGGAAGCTTTATGGTTTTTCTTTGTTTGTTTGTTTTGTTTTGTTTTTGAGACAGGGTTTCTCCGTGTAGTTTTGGTGCTTATCTTGGATCTTGCTCTGTAGACCAGAGCTGGCCTCGAACTCACAGAGATCCACCTGCTGGGATTAAAGGTGTATAGCTAGAGTTTTCCTGCCTTGCCCACAGTCAGGACAAATCTTTGTCACCCACCAGTCCCACAGCCACTCAGACCCAACCAAGTAAACACAGAGACTTATATTGGTTACAAACTGTATAGCTGTGGCAGGCTTCTTGCTAACTGTTCTTATAGCTTAAATTAATCCATTCCCATAAATCTATACCTTGCCACGTGGCTCATGGCTTACAGGCATCTTCACATGCTGCTTGTCATGGGGGTGGCTGGCAGTGACCCCTTCTGCCTTCCTGTTCTTTCTTTTCTCTTCTCTGTCAGTCCCGCCTATACTTCCTGCCTAGCTACTGGCCAATCAGTGTTTTATTTATTGACCAATCAGAGTATTTTGACATACAGACCATCCCACAGCAAAGGTGTACACAACCACCGCCTGGCACTTCATGTTTTCTCATATTTGCTCAGTTTCTCTCAGAATGTTACATTTTTATTAGTCATTCTTTTAGATTCTACAGGAAGAGTCAAAACATTTGGAGAATATGGAAGGGAGGGTGATTTTCACTGTGCTAAGATGCCATAATTGGGGGGCATTTGAGAATGTGGATGGGGGAAAGCTTTGGACACCAAGCATCCATAGGCAGCTGAGTGTCATGTCATAAAATGCAATTCCTGATAAGTTATATTTACTTCAAATGAGAGGGTCAATGCACAGAGAAATTGTCACATGCATTTTATTATTCTCTCTCAAATAATCAGCATGCCTGAATCTCCATTCTTACAAAGCATAAAAACAGAATGAATTTTATCCCACTTTGTTTTTCCTCATCCTAAACACAAAATAACTGTAGTTCTAGGAGTCTTTTTACATCATTTGAAAACTTCCATTTCCTGTACCTAAGTAGCATAAACGCAGAGGCCAGCTGAACATACCTTTGAGAGAAGAGAGTGAGCGTACCACCTGGCTGCAGAAGCACTGGCTGTGGACTCCTGGGTGGCATTTGAATGCTCTTGCTTCAGTGAGTCTGCTGTCCTTGTTGTGCATCAGAGAGTCGAATAAAATGCAAGGATTTATATGCTGCCGCCTTCTCCAGGAAAACAGAAAAAAATACCACATGGAGTCTTCTTCTGCCCCCATCTACATGGCTTTTCTTAAGAGCTGCTATAAGCTGAAGGTTTTTTTTAATTATTTCTTTTACTTTTCAAGATTATAATAAAATTACATTATTTTTCATTCTCTTTCCTCCCTCCAAGTCCTCCTGTATCCCCCTTCATGCAGTTTTTCAAATTCATGGTCTCTTGTCATTAATTGTTGTTATATGTATTATATTCTTGTGTATAATTATGTTATGCATCTTTGTATATGGATATATATATATATATATATATATATATATATATATATATATATATATATTCCTAAACACTAGCTGAGAAGTTTTAACATAGCAAAAGGTATTTGGTCTCTATCCATCCCTTCAATACATCGTCCTCCTAAGATTACTTTTAAATTCATTTTATAAGAGAATGACAAAGGCTTCTCTGATGGCTTTGAATGACCAGGGAAGACAGCCCTTGCTTTGATCTAGGACAGTGGTTCTCAACCTTACTAATGCTGTGACCCTTTAACACAGTTCCTCATGTTGTGCTGACCCCCAACCATAAAATTATTTCACTGCTATTTTATAACTGTAATTTTGCTACTGTAAAGAATCACAATGTACATATCTGATATGCAGGATATCTGTTATGTGACCCCTGAGGGAATTGCAATCCACAGGTCCAGAAATGCTGGTCCTGGACTTGTACCAAGGATATACTCATTCTAGCTTTCCTTCAAGCCATTCATTGGTGCCTTAGCAGTCCAGGCCACAGTGGTCAGGCAGGTCTGGCCTGGATTTCAGCATTCTCAGAGAGCTTGGGAGAGAGTAATGAGACTGTGAGTTTAAAGGCAGTCAGTGTTAGATTTTGGAGTGCAGAATAAAGGAACAAAAGGCAGAAAAGAGATCAAAGTCTGACCTCAACAGATGAGACTGCGAACACACTAAGGTGCTGTGAATATTGCTCTATATAAATAAAACACTGATTGGCCAGTGACCAGGCAGGAAGTGTAGGTGGGACAAGGAGAGAGGAGAATTGACGAAGGAGGAAGGAAAGGGAGGTACTGCCTGGGGTCTCCACCAGGACAAGGAAGATGTAAAGTACCCATAAGCCACGAGCCAAGTGACAAAGTAAAGATTAATAGAAATGGGCTAAATATAAGAGTAAGAGCTAGACAATGATAGGCCTGAGCTAATGGCCAAGCAGTTTAAATAATGTAAGAGTCTGTGGGTTTATTTTATAAGTGGGCTCTGGAACTGGCGGGACTTGGCGGGAGAGCTGGAGAGAAATTCTCCAGCAACACTATGGGCATCAGACTTCCAGCACAGGATGGAAGGGATGTCAGGGAAGGAAGCCAGGCACGTTCTCCTAAAGGTTGGCAGGTGCTTTGTATGAGGAAGTAGATGCAGCTGCAGAGGATCCTGAGAAATTTTCCCACACCCTATCCTGGGACTGCTTGTCTCAGCAAAGTGGGTTATCTTGGAAACTATGTGTCTGAACAGTCTTGGATGTGGCTGACAGATTAACAGTCAGGCAATGACAGCAAGGCAGTTTCAGGGGTCTTCTATGTTTTCGCAGTCAGGATATTTTATCATCCAGGACTTGAGGAAGTAAGATCTTTATGAAAATTGAAGCATAGAAAGTGAGTCCAATGTTTTCTTTTGACTAAACTTAGAAATATGTATTATCATTGTTTGTATATGTGTGTGTGCTGGGGTGCATGGTATGTATGTGGAGGTCAGGTGACAACTGTGTGGTGATAATTCTTCCCTTCCACCTTTATGTGGGCTCTAGGGATGGACTCGGGTCACCAGGCTGCATTGCAAATGCATTTACCCACTGAGCCATTTCAATGGCCTGAACCTGGTGTTTTATTCTTCTATTCCTCTTCAAGACTTCTCTATTTTCTACACTGCTAGACCCATCAGGACAGATGTGAAACAAAAATCAGAGCTTTCAGTTATTTAATGGGCAAATAGCATGAATGTTTGAACTGAGGCTGACCAGGAAGGAGATGGCGTCTAACCACTCTGAGCAGTTATTATATACTTTGAACACAAACACACCTGGTCACTGAGAAGAAACCAATGTAGACAAAACTTGACAAAGAATAGAATCAGAAATCTTCTCATTACATCAATCAACCCATGTCCTCTCTGCTCAGTGCCTGGGTAAATCATCTCTAAAGAAGAAGAGAGTTGCCAAAGTCTTGAATCCTTTCATACGTAAGGTATAGCATTCAAGGAAAGAATATCTCAATCTTGTTCTGAAAAAGCTTGTCTGGGTGTGAATGAGTTCCAGCACATCTTCTGGACTCTGAGTAGCACTTCCGTTACATACTTATCTTTGGCTAGAACCACAGACTCCCACCATTTCATCAGTATTCATTTTGGGCTAACCTCTGTGAGGCAGCAATGGTTATGTACTAAGAATGGCTCTCCATAAAAGAAGAGAGAGCTTCCCTCTGTCCTTCCTCAAACCGGTTAGCTGCACAAGGTTGACTCTGCAGAAGAGATGGTTGGAAAGCAGATGGTAGAGTAAAAGAAAACATCCACACTGCAAAAGCCTGAAAACCAAATGGTAAGACACGGGACAGGGAGAAGATCTACCATAGTTATTGGAAGAGAAAGATGGGAGTGACATGAAGAAATATGAAACAAGATTTCCAAATGTGAAAGATTGAAACTATTCACTCAGTAGTTCCATGCAGCCCAAACAAGATAAAGAAGTTGACACACAAACAGGCTTCTCATGATAAACTGCCAACTATTGAAGAGGAAAAAGATGCATCTTTTGTGGGCAGAAGAAAAAGTATTAAACTAGAAAAAGAAATATAAGTGAAAGATAAATTATAACTCAGTGGCAGTTTGAATAAATATGGCCCTCATAGACTCATGTGTTTGAATGCTTGGCTATAGGGAGTGGCATTATTAGGTGGTGTGGCCTTGCTGAAGTAGGTGTGGACTTGTTGGAGGAAATGTGTCGCTGTGGAGGTGGGTGATAGGTTTTATATAGCCCAATAATAGGTTTCTTTGCTGACACAGTAAGACAGATCAAGCAGAATTAAAAAATAAAAGACCAGGTTTATTTGGGCAAACCACTCCAGGGTGACCTGTGAGCCCCCAGAGAGCGATGAAGGGTGGGCAAGAGAAAAATCACATGGCCGGTCTAAAGGAGGAGCTTAAATACCCTGTAGGCATGGGGGTGATGATGTGTCCTCCGCAAGCTGGGTTTGTGACCAATTATGGTGGACTTTCAGGTGGGATCTTGAGTCACTGCCAAGAATGTGAAACAGGGCTTTGGGAAGCTTTTCTGAGAGGGTGGGGTTTGGAGAAAGAACAGGGGCAGAGCTGGAGATTCCAGCAGATGGGCTGGGCTTTGAGGTCTTATAAACTCAAGTCGGGTCAGTGGGACACAGACTCTTTCTGCTACCTGCGGACCAAGGTATAGAACTCTCAGCTCCTTTTCCAGCACCATGTCTGCCTACATGGCACCGTGATGATGATAAAGAACTAAACCTCTGAAATTGTAAGGTAGTCCTGATTAAATAGTTTTCTTTGTAAGAGTTGCCATGGTCATGGTGTCTCTTCACAGCAATAAAAATCCCAGCTAAGACAAATCCTAAATGGCTACTGACTACACAAAAATGATAGTATATTGCAAATCTTAGAAGTAAAATTTGTACTAACAATAGCTATGGTGATATCCAGAATCACCTGAGAGGAGGGCCTTTGCGGATTCCTGTGGGGTATTATTTTGATTACATCAATAGAGGCAGGAAGGCCTGCTTACTGTGCATGGTGCCATTCCCTGACTGGGATCCTGGACATAGACAATGGAGAAACTGATCAAAAACCATGTCTGTGTCCACTGCTCTCATCTTCTGAGTGCTGACATAATGCGACCAAGGCTTCAAGACCCTGCAGCATTGGCTTCCTTGTCATGGTGGACGGTGCCATGAACTGTGAGAGGAAATAAACCGGGGCTCCCTTACGTTGGCTTTGGTGAGAATATTTTCTATCACAGTGACAGGAAAAGAAATGAAGACAGAAGTTGATCCCCTACAGTGGAGTCATTGGTGTGATAAACTAGATTGTGTGGTTGTTAGGCCTTTGGAAATGGCTTTCAAGATGAATGTGGAAAAGTCTGGAATTTGGGGTTAGAGAAGCCCTAAAATGCTATAAATAGAGTTTAGTGGCTATTCTGATGAGAGTTTGAAAAAAGAAAACAGAGAAATGCCAAGAGTGGGGTCCTAGTTCATGAGGTTTCAGAGGGGAACAGGGACTCTGACCAACAAGTAGGTAGTACCATTTGTGTGATTAGTTGGCCAGGAATCTGACTTCATTCTGCCAATGTCTTGAGACCATGAGTGAAGCAGAATTTAGAAAATGGTGGACTAATTTCTTTGGCATAAGAACTTCAGGACAAGAGAGCATCCAGACTGATACTGACAAAGCAGCTGTGTCAAAGAAAGTGACACATCAAGGAGAAGCCACTTGTGCTGCATTGAGACAACAGGAAAGGTGTCCCAAGTCCAAAATTGAGTTGAAGTACTTCCCTGCTCTTCAGAGCAGATGCCTACAAAAGTATATCCCTGGTGTCACTGCACAGAGATCAATATAACTGTGGTCTAAGGAGGCTGGTGACACAGCCAGCTGGCAGTAGAACTTGGCAACATGGTCCATATTGTACTGGCTTTACAAGCATGAAAGATGTAAGATGCTAGGTTGGGGAAGTCGTGGGGAACAGTTGACGCCAGGCAGTGTGTGACATGCACAGGGGGGCCCTGCGAGGTCTTCTGTTAGGTGAAGTATTAGTTGCAATGGAGACTTCAGGATATTAAAGATGCCTGGGCTATGGTACATCTGCCTAGGAAAGCTGCAGTTATGTCAAGGAGCCTGACTAGGATAGAATCTGTGTGCTGCAGGTGGCAGAGCTGAAGGGATGAAGCTCCATAAGACATCTGGAATCCAGAATTGTCAGCCCCAGATGCCTGACAAAGCGCTGTAGGAGATGGTCTTTGCCAGTCTGTATTTTGGTGTTCCTTCCAGGGGATTCTTCTTTCTATGCCCTGATTCTTCTCTTTGGGGATAGCAATATTTACTCTGTGCCATTGCATGTTGGGAGGATGTATCCTTATTTTATAGGAGCTCACAGTTAAGAGATTTGAACTATAACAGTTTTGGTATTGTTAAGAACATGAGAACCATTAAAGTTGGACTATATTTCACATTATGACATAAACATGAAAGTTATGGCTTAAATGTGATGTGTTTGAGTGTTGACTTGACAAGGGGTGGAAGTGTGATGGCTAATGTTAATTGTCAGCCTGGCAAGAATCTAGACTCACTTGGAGATGGGTCTCGAAGCATGCTTGTGGAAGATTGTCTTGGTTATGTTACTTGAGGTGGGAAGGCCTGCCCACTGTGGGTGATTCCATCCCAACTGGGATCTTGAACTGATAATATGGAGAAAGCAAGCTGAAACTCTATGCCTTCACTACTCTTCCCGACCTTGGATGTCATGTGATCAGCTACTCTAGCTCCTGTCACTTTGACTTCCTGCCCTCATTTCTTTGATTAGAGTATTTTATCGCAGCAATGGGAAAAAGACAAGGACAGTATTTAAAAAGAAAAGACAAAGGAAGGTGTGAAGGAGGAGGAGGTGAAGGGCTGTGTTTGCCTCTGAACTGGTTGAGAAGTGATTATGCACACATTAAGTTTTCACATTAGCAACTCAAAAATAATCTTAAAGAAACACTAGCTAAGTTAACTATGCACAAAGGAGATTTTCCAATTTTAAAAGATTATTTGAAAAAACAGTTAATATAATTCATTATATATTTGAAACAAAGGAAAAAAATAATCCAAGTCAGCCTATCGGTTGGTTCATAGAAAACATTTTCTAAAAGTTAACATCTATTTATTATGAGCATGTCAGAACCCAGTAAGAAAAAAGAAACTCCTTAGTATGCTAACAACATGCTATTTACAAAAAGATAATAAAAATATAATCCTATTTTATGATTTTAGGTTTTAAAGATTTCATTCAGGATATAGGTAGGATCTTAATCAATGTGATAAAGTGAAAAGTAAAAAGTTACTAGGAATAGGCAGGAAGAAATACCACCAATTATTTTCTCAGAAACTGTGAATAGGCACACAAACAATACAATAAAATTTAGAGATGATAGATTAAATTAATAAGTAAATTTACCATGGATAGTAAGGCCAAATGGACAAAAGTCAGTAGTATTCTGATCACTATTAATACTTACACAAAAACCATTGTGCATCAGGAACAGTGGCATTTGTCTCCTTTGGGCTGCTATAGTAAAACTCTAGAAACTAGGGAGCTTAAACAATTTATTTCTCACTGTTTTGGAGGCTGAATCTCTGAGAGCAGTTGCTGGCACAGCTGGGCTTTGCTGAAATTCCCCCTGCCAGGCTGTTGATAGATGATTTCTTATTGTGTCTTTGCAAATCAGAGAGATAGACGTCCTTTTTAACTAGGGTACAAATCCCATTTATGAAAAGTTCCAACATGGTGACCTTTTACCACCTAAAGTTCCCTTCCATCTCCTCATAACGTTGCATTGGACATTAAGGTTTTAGCACAGACATTTAGGGGTGCTACAGTCACTACATGAAAAAACCGACATAAAAGTGCTGAACTAGATCTGGTAAGGGCAAATGGAAACAACCCACTCTAGGACGTGCAGCCTGTGGTGTTTTGTGAAGTGCACATGGTGTGTGCACCTCTAGATGCAGTCTACTCTGTGTGAATAACTGCAAAACGTGCAGCCTTGTCATCGACCTCGCAGCCAGTGAACAGCTTTTCCATGGTTAATTCAGGGCCATAACATTTCATCTTCTGCATGAAGCTGACAAAAGGCTTACTCTCTGTAGAATGTAGAATCTGGGTTTGGGTAAAAAAAAAAATGGGGAGAAAGTCAGTGTGTGCTGTTTTGTTTTGTATTTCCAAAGACTAATGCTGCTGCTTCAAAAGAAAAATGGCTAATCAATCTGAGTGCATCTTACTTCCTAAGACATAGTAATTAATGTTGAAAGACTAAAATTGGGTTTCTGTCATCTGGTACCTTTTGCATTTCAAATTATTTTTAATTTTAAAACGTTTAAACTTTCAGTCATTTGCTTATCTATTTAAATTGTTTTTTTTTTCAGTTTCTTTGTGATAACAATACAATTGTTAAGTCCTAACAATGACTGTTTCTTGGAAACTCTCTTAGAATTATTAAATAAGATAGGCAGCAGATAATCTGTGAAAACAGAGAAGATGTAGTACCCCCTCATAGACAGGACTGAGTTCTTTAGTGACATTTGGGTTATTTTGTAGTATTGATAGAATGCTTGCAAAAGTTGTAGCCTTTCTGTTCAGACACTTCTTCCCCTCACTATAGATAAATACAATTTTCCATTACTATGCTGTTTTCTATAAGCATTTTATTCTAAAGGGGGGGTATTCTTGTGTTTTTATTCTGTTGCTAATAGTGTTTTTTGTTGTTTTAACAGAGAAATCAAGGGACTTGATAGGGGAATGTCTTTGTGTATGCTGTGAATATGTGTTGCTCTGATTGATAAATAAAGCCATTTGGCCTATGGCAAAGCATCTTAGAGGCAGGCAGGAAATCCAAACAGATAGATAGGAAGAGAAAGGAGAGGCAGAGGGGACACCAGCAAGCCGCCCAAGGAGCAACATGTAATGGGATGCATGTAAAGCCATGGAACATGTGGTGATACATAGATTAATAGTTATGGGATAATTTAAGATATAAGAAAAGGGGCTGGAGATATGGCTCAGTGGTTAAGAGCACCTGCTGCTCTTCTAGAGGACCTGGGTTTGAGTCCCAGCACCCATGTCAGGCGTCTCACTTCTGCCTATAATCCAGATGGAGGGGTGGGGATCCCACTCCCTCTTCTGGCATCCACCCCCACATACACATTGCTCTTCTTTTTTTAAAAGATCTAAGAAGAGCTAGTTAGCAAAGGGCTTGAGCCATGGCCATGCAGTTATAATTAACATAAGCCCCTGTGTGTTTACCTGGGGGTGCAAGTGGGAGAAATGTGTCCCAACTGCCGGTGAGCTGGGACACAGGAAATCTTCTGACTACAGGGGCTAGAGAGATAGCTCAGTGGTTGAGTAAGTACTGCTCCTGCAGAGGACCTGAGTTCAGTTCGCAGCATCCACACAAGGTGGCTCTTGATTAACTGTTGACTATAACTCCCAAGGATCTGACACCCTCTTCTGGCCTCTAATGTGCACATACCTCTTCCCACACAATGACATAATTAAAAATAATGTAATAATTCTTTTTTTAATAAAGGCAAATCATGGTTTTCTCTATGTCAGAAAGTTGGTTCTGGTGCCTCTCCACCTGAGTTCTTTTCCCTACATAGGGAAATGGTGACACTTAAATCAACAGATGGAGGTCCCACTTTCTGAGATGCTCTCAAATCTCCTGCTAACTCCTCCAGTCAAATAAGATGAAGAAGAGAAAGGAGACAGAATGCTCTACTCAGTCTTATCTGTATTAGACTCTTCACAGGAATTCTGGCTTGGTTTGCTTAATGCACTCCCACTAATGATGCCATATTTGATGTCTGATCAGAAAGAGTCCAGTTATTAGCATATTTAACTATAATCAAACTAATAACATTATAATGGTTTGACTAGGTTTTTATTTTTTGCTTCTGGTCTCAAACTCAGGTCCTGTCTCAGCCTCATGAGTCCTGAGATTACAAGTGTGTGCCACCAGGACAGACTTCCTGTGTGCATGAGCTCATAGGAGTGAGATTCTGGAGGGAAGATAAGCTTTCCTTCACATAAATGTTCCTTGACTTAAAATGAGCCTTTCCTTCCCTAGAAATCAATGCAACCATAGATCTCCATTATAGTTTCACCTGATTTTGAATTTTACCTAACCAGTGTCACAGGGTAAGTGTTCATTCAGATGTAGCTTCTGTCACTTGCAACATTCATGAGAACTGTTGTTTCGTGTACCAGGACTTTACTCATTTTTGTTACTGGGAAGTATTCTATTGTGTGACAATGTCAATACTTTTACACATCTCTTCATAATAGACATTTTGGTTATTAGCTGTTATGAAATACAGTGCCAAGAAATCATGTATCTCTTCCTTGGTGGACCTGTGAACAAGTTCATGTTGGTGTGTATCCAAGAGAAAAACGTGACTGGAGCATAGATTGTTTCCATATTTCAATCTTGAAGATGGTACCACACATTTCTAAAGAGATTATGCAGGTGGAAGTCAGAGTTCTCTCTGTTCTGTGTCTTCATCATTGTTTAGTCTGAACAGAATTCTAAGCAGCCATTGTACTGTGTACAGCAGAGGTCTTTCCTGGAAGACATCATTAGCTTTCCTAGGGACTAATGAGAGGCACTTCCTGTGCTTATTGGCAATTTGGACATCATCCTTCATGAAATGCCTCTGTTTGTGGTTTATTTTAAAATAATTTTAATAAAATTTGCTATAAAAATTGCAAGTAAAAACATCACACACCAAAATTAACAAAGCCCCAAAGTCTATACAACTTAATGAACTTATATACAGTTAAATTGACATTCCAACAGATGGGAAGCACCACATTAAATTTTATACTTTCAATGCATAATATATTTTATTCACTTCTACACCACAAAACCAAAAAATCCATTGCCCCGCCTGCAGGGCTTTAACGGGTTCTCGACCACCCTAAGGAGGGAATGTAGGGACAGGAGATACAAAGGAAAGATGCCAAGTCTGGATTCTGATCAAGGTGCACTTTATTTCTCTTCCACAAAGATTTATATAGCTCCACAGGGTGGGGGAAGCAAGAAGCTGTCATCTGCATAAGGTGGGGCAAGCTAACAGGATGTGTGTATAGGATGTTTACAGGGTGAGAGGGTCAAGGGCTCTGACTCAATGTCCTGTTGCTAGGCAACCTGACTGTAAGATGATCTAGTTCCCCATCTTATTGGGGGTCTGTATTTTTCCACTAACTAGAGATTCTGTCCTTGTCCCTGACAATCCATGACAGAATTAAAACTAGAATACAATTTATATCCTCTTTCATAATTCATGAAATGTTTTCTCAAGTCCCTATTCCATAATTTTTCTACTTGGTTTCTATCATTTTTCTTATTTACTCATCATTTTGAGTATTATCAGTCTTTTTTAGTTATACAGGTTGCAAACTCCTCTGATTCCATAGTTCTCCTTCCATTTTATTAATGTTTGATGACCAATGTTTTCAACTTTAATACAGTCAATTTGTCAGCCATTTTCCTTTGTGCTTAGTGCTTCCTGTGTTTTAGGATGAACTTGTCTCCTAGTGTCCTCCATGAAGGTATTTCCTAAATTGTACTATAGATGGTTTGCTGCTTTTACTTTGACCATCATGTTTATAATCTATATGAGATAAGAGATAAATATTTTGACTGAGTAAAAATGCCACTCTTTAGTTATTATTTTTCTGTGTCAAAACCAATCAAGCCCAGTGTGTGTGTGTATGAAGAGATCTGCCACTGAGGTGTTTTTTTTTTTTTTTTTCTTTTACTGTGAAAACACCTTTGCTGCCCTTCCTCCATTACAGTCTCTTGGAAACACTACAAGGGTGTGCTCCTGCCTGTTCTCACTGTTGGGTTGTTGTTTACCTTCTCTATTCTTCTCTAACATCTTTTCCACAGATAGGTCAAAACCAGCTTCTTATGTTTGCTTTACTGTTGTTTTTCTTTTCTTACAATATATGTACAAGTTTTTCAGTCAGGATGGCTTTCTGTGCATCAATTTGTACAGAATCAAAACTCCTTAAAACACTGAATTTTCCAAATTATGAACATATTATAACCATCATCTAATTATTTCTTCTATATGTTGTCAAAAACCTACTGCCCACCCTAAACTCTCTTTGTATTGCTGAGGATGGAATTTAGGGTTTTGAAAGCCTCAGCAAGGGCTTCACCCCTGAGAAAGATCACCACCCAACATTTACAGATTATTTTATAAAATTAGTTTACCTCTTTTGTCATATTCATTATTGAATATTGATTTTAAAAATACTTTTGGAATAGTAGCTGCTAAAATAACTTATTTTCCAATTGTTACAAAGGTATAGACCTTTGTAATAAAGGTATCTTGTAAACTTGCTAACATATTCATCAAGGCTATAATTTATCGAGATACTTTATCAGACTTTCTATACGCAAAATTATATCATCTATAGATAATGACATTTTTTTCTTTCTTTCCAATCTATTTTTGCTGTTTGAATTTCTTGATGTTTTGTGGTTGGCAGTAACTGTAGGGATGAGTAATCATGTTCATATTTTATTCTTCACTTAAAACATTTTACTACTCAGTTTCAGTTAGCAATTTGGAAGTTTTTCTTTTTTACCTATAGGAACACTTTCAAACCTGTGCAGCCCACGGTGCCGTCTTAAATTAGAAGGGTCCCTGATAGGCTCCTGTATCTGAACACTTCGTTCCCAGTTAGGGGTGCTGTTTGAAGAGATTATGTGCCATCAGCGGATTAGAGTACTACTGGAGGAAGTACTTACTGTGGGCAAGTTTGGAGGATTTATAACTTCACCCATTTCCTGTCTGCAGATGAAAATGTGACCAGCCAGCTTTCTGATATTGTCCCCCTGCTTCCCCTGCTTGTTGCCATGATGCCCCCACGACCATGATGGACTCTACTTCTTGGAACATATAAACCAAAATAAACCCTTTCTTCCTTAAGGTGCTTTTAGTCATGGTATTTTATTGGTAAAATAACTAATGCACACATCATCAAATTGTCTTTTGAAACTCTTTTCTTCCTTGGTCTTCTGTCTGATTAACTCATCATCTGACTTTTACCTGTTAAAATAGCTTTATCTACTTGAGTTGGCAAGATGGATCAGTGGGTGGAAGTGCTTGTTGCATGATCCTGACAACCTGAGTTGGATCCCTAGAACCTGCAAAAAGCTGGATGCAGGGCTGGTATCTGTAACCCGAACACGGTGAATGGGAGGCCTAGACGGAAGACCCTGCCAGCTCACGGGCCAGCAAGCCTCGAGAGTACAGCATTGCAGAAACAGCAGAAAACCCAGTGAGCAAGTGAGATAGTCAACTCTGTGAGGCTGTCTTCTAATACATACAGACTCCACAAGGGACCTCAGGACATGCACATGCCTGTACACGCACACACATCACACACATGTACATGTACACAAACACACACTTAGATGCACACACAAATAACAAATTTTAAAAACCTCTTTTATCCTCATAATATGAAAATAGATCATAATGTATCATCATCTTTTAAACTAATTGTTGGATTCAATTTGTTAAAAGTTTATTTGGTAGTGTCTCCTTCCTTCACAAGTGAGAAATCGTTCTATATTTTTTCTTTGTTGCTCTGGTTTTGTCAGGTTGGGAATATGTACATGATAGGTTTAGGATTCTTTTTTTTTTGTTGTTGTTTTTTTTTCTGTGATTTTCTGAATAGAGGATTAACTATACTTTCTTAAAATTTTAGTATATTTACAATGAAATCATATACAGGATTTTAATTTGTGCAAATTTTTAAATTTCAAATTATTTCTTTAAGGAAATTTAAACATTCTGTTCTATTTTTGGTAAAGTGTCCTTTATATGAAGAATCCATTTGTATGGAGTTTCAAGAAACATTAAAGTAACTTAGGTTCTAGTGTCACTTCCTGTCCTTCCTGTCCTTCATAATGCTTATATGAACATGGCACCTTTTACTATAATATTGAATTGTCTGTGGCGTGTTGATTGTTTTCATTCATCATACTTACCAGAGATTTATTATATTATTATTCCAGTGTGCATTTATCTATTTCCAATCACTTGTTTTATGTTGCTAGTTTTAGCATTTTTCTGTTGTTGAGTTTGTTCTCATCTCTATGTCTTTCATTTATTTTTCTAACCTTTTAAGTGAGAATACTGATCTTCAGTCATTTTTCATTCCTAAGAACAAATGTATACATTTCCATCAGCGTGATATCTCCCCATTTAATTTTTCAGGGTAATATTATTGGTTATAACTCTTGAGCTTTTTTCTTTGATTCATGAAACATTCTGACTTGTATTACTCGGCTTCAGACCCATTCTGTTTTAATATTTTTTTTCCGGAGCTGAGGACCGAACCCAGGGTCTTGCGCTTGCTAGGCAGGCGCTCTACCACTGAGCTAAATCTGAAACCCCTCAGACCCATTCTGATTTCCTGTTTCTTGTTTTGTTTTTGACTGTTTGCCAAATTGCATTATGGTGAGAATCATTTTGTGTGACTTTAGTCAATTCAGCTTTGTTAATATTTCCATTATGGGCCAACAAGTGGTAGCCAACAATTCAGAACTTGAGAATAATGTGTATTCTACAATCATTTGGCTCAGCATTCTGCATTTGTCAATAGTCATTTGAGCACTGTCAGTCAAGAGAGGCCTGCCTCCACAAGGGACCTCAGGACTAAAAGGAGAAAGAATACAAAACAGAGATCCTGCTGCCTAGGCTGGTTTCAAACTCACTACGCAGCAAAGATGACCTTTAAATGTTGATCTTTCTACCCCTACCTTCTGAGTGTTGGGATTAGGCATGTGCCACCACACTCAATTTATGCAGTTTGGGGATCAAATCCCGGACTTTGTCCATGCTAGGCAAGCACTCTGTCACTGGAACCACCCACTCGCACACACCACCACTTTCCTATCTCTTGAATAAGGGGCCTCATATTTTCATTTTGCATTGGCCTGTCGGCTATGTCTCCCAGCTTAGCTGATAATGTTGTTTGATTAGATATAAAACTTCCACTTTATTTATGGCTCAAACATCTCCTGAATATATTCTTTTCTCTTTAGTATGGAAAATACACGATCTTTTTGTTCACTTTACATTTCACTGTGGGTGTTTACTAAACACAGCTGCATGCTCCCCTTCACTACTGTCTCTTGAGTCTACAGTCACAGGAAGAACATATTAGCACCTTATTTTGCCGAGAAATAAATAGTTCCTCAAGGTTGAAAACTGAACAAGTGGCTGAATTTGGGATTGAGCATCAATGTTCTAATTCCATAACTTTCTTTCCATTAAACCACAACTAATTTCTCAGAAGACATCGGAGAGGGAGATTCTCCAACATTGACTGTGAAATTTCTACTTTGGTCCGTAGCTACTTATTAAATACAAGCTGTTCCTGACATATTTTATTCACACAATACTTGGTGTCAGTTTTACAATGTTTTCAGCCACTAGCAAAGAAACAAGTAGCTGCAAGTGGGTAATTAGGATCATACTGGGAGCTTGGGAAGTGGGTGGGATGTCCTTAAAACCCGAACATCTGGTTGTTATAGTCCATGAGCAATAAGTGATTAAAGTATCGCTGGCGCCAGCCAGCAGAAATACATCCTGAAGCTTCAGTTAATGTGGGTTTTGTTTCTCAAAGGACAAGTGAATTTTTAAACATCTAAAATGTGACTAACTCACATGACTCACCCACCTTGTCAATTCACTCGGGATCTCACACAGTATATTGAAATGCTCGCTTAGTGTCAAGATGCTGTCAAGATTGCTACCTCGACAGTCCCTCAAAAACTCATGCAGATTCTTCCTCAGAAAATCACTTTGAAATATTTCAGAAGAAACATTGGACCCCGGCAGTAAGATTACCTTTTCTTCAGTGAGAATGCCCTAGTACCAGTTATCTGCACTTGGGAATTGGATTCACTGCTTCCTCCAAAATTACATTAACATAACAAAAGCACATTATTTGAATAGCAACTTTATGGAAATTATCCATACTGAAAGCAAATGGCAAGAGCACCTGGGTTCCAAAGCCAATATCTTTCCTGCATTTACTCCTTATTTCAGAGCTTCTGCATCATCGCATGGGCCGCTTGATGCTCCCAATACTGTTTAAAGGATGCTGGGAGGTGTTCCTGCAACATGGAGAAACTACAACATGAAGAAATCAACGGAAATGCTTTCCAAGGCTCTTGAAAGTTCCTCTCTTGTTCCATGGAAGGAATTAGGGTACTAAATTTAAACAAAACAAAAACACTTCCCCCCCCCAAATGGAAGTAAGAGTAGAACTATAATGAAATTTGTTTGTAACATATAATCCAAATTCCAAAAATTCTCAGAAGTTGAATCAAATGCTCTGTGGAGGATGGAGGGAAGTTTTGAAGCCGGTTCATAAAAACCTGAAAATCTGGAGATGGCAATGAAGGAGCTTGGTTGGTTTTGCAGGGTTCTGGAAGTCAGAGCACTGCAAGGTGTGGCCCCACAGGTTGTTGTGTTTGTTTTATTTGTTGTGGCAGGATCATGCTGTTAGCCTGCTGGCCTCATACCAAGGCGGTCTTCCTAGCTCTGCTGTCCTGCTGGCTGCCAGGACCCACCGGTCTCCCTCTCAGTACTTCTCTTTCTGCCTCATTCCTGAGCAGACCTGATTCTCCATCTCCCTTCTCCCAAGGAAGGCCCTTTCTAGCTGGAGCCACACAGAGAAGAAGACTAGTTTAAGGAAAGGGGGCTAAGTCTCACCATGGGGCCTGTGTCAGGAGATACAAAAAGCTGTTTCTTCTATCTAATAGGTTTTCTGTAAAAACTTGATAATAGGTTTCTCCACTGATGCAGTGAGCCAGATCAAGCCAAATTAAAAAGTAAAAGACCAGGTTTATTCTGAGCAAAGCAACTCCTGGGTGAGTCCTCCAGCCCCTAGAGATCGAGGTGGGGAAGGGGTGAGAGAAAAATCACATGGCCAAACTGTAAGGATTCTGTCTATGTGCAGCTCAGCACCTTATTACATCATCAGATTGCAACTGCATCCCAGCCTAAAAGACCAGACATGCACTCCCACGTTCTCTCTCTGTACTCTCCCTCTGTGCACTCTCTCTTTCTCTGTCTCTGTTTCTGTCTCTCTCTCTCTCTCTCCTTCTCTTAATAAAGCTCTAAAAGGTATCACTGGGTCCTATCATTGTAGATGTAATTCTGAATGGTTTTATTAAATAAGAAACACAGAGCCAAATGCAGAGTTAAAAGCCCCAGAGGTCAGAAAGCAGTAGCTAAGAGCTGAGACCAAGACCGCCTTCTTACCACCTGCTGCCACTGCTGTCCTTCCCCTCAGAAAGAGACCTACTTTCTGTCTTTTTATTGATTTTCTGTTCTGCCTTCTCATTGGTTGTAAACCCAACCACATGACCTCCTTATCACTGCCTGTCTATACAGACCTCCAGGTCTCTATGGTTTGTATTGAGATTAAAGGTGTGTGTCTCCATGCTGACTGTTTCCTTGAACACACAGAGATCTGCTTGTCATGTGATCAGGATTAAGGGCATGTGCTACCACTGCCAGACTTCTGCTAAATGGCTTGCTTTTAGCTCTTACCCCCAGACACTTTTATTTATTAACATACAAATAAAATCACATTTCAGCACAAATAAAATATCACCATATTTCCCCTTTCTATTCTAATAAAAAGAAAAAAAAGGGTTATAACTAATATAAGAAAAAATATACAAAAAGTACAATAATTATATGCAATATATACAAGCAATAAATACCTAAACAATGTCTAGTCCATTTGCATTTGACAAATTCAGAGAAAATAATTCCATTATCTATCATATTTGGTAAGTCAAAAATGTACCTGATTAACATTCTATCCTAACTTATATTACTAACAGAACTATCTTATAATGTCTTTCAAATTTGTAAACTTACACCTCTTTAGTAGGTTTCTTTTCTAAAATTCTTGACAAGGAAAACTGTAACTATCTAATCTTTAACTAACTTTAACTATCTAATCTTCAACTCCCTCAGAGACCCAAGAAGGAAATAATATTACCTAAAAATAATAAAAACAGGAAGTGCACACAAGTGGCTTCCAAAAAAAATGTGAGTTGACAGAAACAGCCAGCTGCCTGGACAGTCACCCGAGGTTTCTACGCAGCATTGGGGCATCATCTTCAGCCTATAGGCTTAGCATATCTGAAAGACTCACTTGTGCAGTAGAATGTACACAAGGTCAATAGTTTGACCTCACATTTTGTGAGAGCAGTCCATGTACCAGAAACACCTGAATTCCACTAGTGTCATATCATAATTCAGGATTTTAAATTCTGGAAATAGTTGTTTTTTTTTTTTTTTTTTTTTTTTAATTCAGCTGTCAATTCTTCTTGGCTGTGTGTGTGTGTGTGTGTGTGTGTGTGTGTGTGTGTGTGTGTGTCTTCATTTCTGCATCCCATTCTTCTCTGCATCCCTCTATTAAATGCCAGTCTACCATTGAAAGCTTAGACTCTGTCAGCTTAGTTAATCTTCAAGAATAACTGTTTCAGCTGCTGTTCCACTGCACATCAGAAGCTATTGGTCCACTGCCTGTTCAGCTGCCTTCGAAGAAAAAGGCACTGTACCTTTTCCAGATTGCAAAGGCCACTTCAGAGATGTTGCCATATTGTCCTGGCCTCAGAGAATGCCTGTTGTTAAAGCCACAAATACACTTGTCTTGGCAAAAATCAGTAGTCTTTTGTTTTGTGTCCTGTCTGTCCGTTTTGTCCTGTTTGTCAGCAGTTGATTCGAGGATACTTTGCTGTCCAGTGGCTAACTTTTGCCACAATGAAAGTTAACTCCATATGCAGTTTCTTCAATGCCCATATCTTCTCTGAAGTAGATTGGTACTGCCAGGAGCTGACATGTCTCATAGTCATAAAAAAAAGAAAAATTCCTGAGTTATTAAAACATTTTAAATGCCATATTCTGTAGGTTTCTGAAGGTGACCTGTTTATCTAAAATATATCTGCTCAATCTTGAAAACATAACTAATATGACTATAAGTTCAATTGTAATGTCTAACTACTAACTTTCATTTCTTTATATCCTAACAGTTGGTAATAATAACATTCATGGATTAGCAAATTGCATTACATTAGTAAATAATGGTGTAAGTACAATATCTTGTACAAGATTAGAAATATACATATAGCACTTTCTAACAATATCAATCTCAATATATATAATTTGTATACAATATGCAAAAATCCAACCCAATGTAAAGTATTTAAAACTAGTAACTGTCTTTTAGAAGTAGATTTAATAATCTATCTTTTCATCTATATCGTATCTATATCTTCTCTCTTTTTTTTTTTTTTTTTTGGTTTTTTTGAGACAGGGTTTCTCTGTGTAGCTTTGCGCCTTTCCTGGCTCTTTATTTTTTCAAGCAGATTCAATAATCTACCCTCTATTCTATCATTTCCATATATCATTTTTTTTTAACAAGAACCTTAAATCTAATCTCCTTTGCTTAGCCCTTTTCCTAACCCTTAACAACAACTTGTAACCAAACCTCCTAAACAATAAAAATTATCCCAGACCTAAAACCCATTAAAAGACCAAAAAACCACCCACCCCACATCACCTCTTTGGGAATGTGGGCTTCGTATTCTTAAAATTGCTTCCTGCTGGATATGGGCGAAGGTATCTTTATTCTGAAAAGAAAAAATTTGGGTTAATGGTCAAATTTTAGGAAAGGTAGCTATATCATTTGTTGTCCAGTCTGTGCATAATGCCAAAGTTCAGGGCTTATCTCAAGTCCTTATTCAAGTAGTCTGTGAAACTTGATCATCTCAGCTAGCCATCTCAAAATTGCTCTGAGCAGTTTGTTGTCCAAAGTTGATCTGTAGATGATGTTTGTCAGCTTAGTGATATTATTATTGTCCACGTGGAATTGTTGTTGTTGTGGGGCCCCATCTTCTTCCTGGAGACTTAAGTTGATGTTAGGCCTGGCCATGATTTCCTGCAGAAAACTGATAAGAGACCAAATGTGAGGTCAAACTGTTGACCTTGTGTACATCCTACTTCACAAATGAGTCTGTCAGATATGCTAAACCTATAGGTTGAACATGATGCCCCAACATTGTGGAGAAACCTCAGGTGACTGTCCAGGCAGCTGACTGTTTCTGTCAACTTACATTTTTTTTTGGAAGCTGCTTGCGTGCACTTCCTGTTTTTATTTTTTTATTAGGTAATATTATTTCCTTCTTGGGTCTCTGAGGGAGTTGAAGATTAGTTAGCTATACCTGAAGATTAGTTAGGATAATCAGGTACATTTTGGACTTGCCAAAATAGGATAGGTAATGGAATTATTTTCTCTGAATTTGTCAAATACAAATGGACTAGACATTGTTTAGGTATTTGTTGCCTGTATGTATGGTATATAGTTATTGTACTTTTGTATATTGTTTTTCTTATATTAGTTATAACTTTTTTCCTTTTTTTCTTTTTATTAAAATAGAAAAGGGGAAATATGGTGATATTTTATTTGTGCTGAAATGTGATTTTATTTGTATGTTAATAAATAAAAGTGCCTGGGGGTCAGAGCTAATAGCAAGTCATAGCAGAAGCTGGGTGGTAGTGGCACACACCCTTAATCCCAGCACTTGGGAGGCAGAGCTAGGCAGATCTCTGTGTGTTCAAGGATACAGCCAGCACGGAGACACATGCCTTTAATCTCAATACCAACCATAGAAGACCTGGAGGTCTGTATAGAGGAGGTCATGTGGTTGGGTTTACAACCAATGAGAAGGCAGAACAGAAAGTCAATAAAAGGACCAACACACAGGAAGTAGGCTCTTGCTGAGGGGAAGGACAGCAGTGGCAGCGAAGGGTAAGAAAGGGTTTTTAGTATCAGCTCTTAGCTACTGCTCTGACTTCTTGGGTTTTAACTCTGTAATTGGCTCTGTGTTTCTTAATAAGACTGTTCATCTACATACAAGTGTTTTCCTATAAGTTCCAAGAGGAAGTTGAGAGTGAAAATGAGCTACAGGACTGTGGGCAGAAACTGAGAGATAGCATAGTGGGCCTATAGTCTGACTGCAAGGTGAGAGAAAGCCAGGAAGGAGTAGAAGATAAGGGAGGTGTCCATGTGGGTCTGCAGGCTGCAAAAGCCAGAGCCACATGGTGAATACAGTGGGCTAGAGCTTAAACTGTGGGTTTCCCAGGCTGCTTGGAGAGGGGAGTAAGCAGAAGTGTCCACGTGGGTGTAGTAGGCTGCAGGAGCCAGACAAGTACACATGTGTCCATGTGGAAAGTAATGTAGGAAGAATTAGACTCTAAAATTTGGAATTAGATTCAGTCACAGACAAATGCATACCTCGTTGAGGGCCCGATCAGCAGACACTGTAAGGGTGAATCATTATGTGCTGGGTACAAAGAGCCAGCCTTTATGGCTCTGACTCCCACTTTGTAATAAACATAAGGAGAGGAAATTTACACAGTTTAGGGTGGGAGAGCAGACAGTGTTAGCATTTAGGCATCTGTGCTGGCCCGCCCTTAGGGTCCTGACAGAATATACCTCAGCTGCAGCCACTAAGAGCAACTCCTGTGCTCATTCCCTGTTTCCTTATAAAAGGTGGGCCTTGCCACCTTCCATCTCCTTTCTCTATCTCTTGTCCCCAGGGACTGGTCTCTGCCCCCTTCCCTGCCCCCTTCTCTGCCCCTTCTCTCTCCCTTTTCCCTCAATAAACCTCCTATGTGTGTTGTGACTCCTTCCAGCTGTTTTACAAATACAAAGACAGAAACAAAGAGAACAGATCTGTTGTGCATAGAATCCCAGCAAGACCAAACACCAGGAGAGCCTAGTGAGTAAAAAGGCAAAGTGGGTGCTATTTGATGGGCCCTGTATGCCACTAAGAGAACACACCAGGAACAGCAGAGTTAGTGCAAGAGGTTATTAGGGCATGGGGAGAGTGAAAGAGTGAAAGGCCATCTCTGAATAGAGACGTGAAAGGCATGTAGACAGACAAACAGAACAGGGAAGAGGGAGGGCCATGAGCACAGAGCTCAAAAACCCTGGGTAATGGAGCTCAAACCACTTATCACATGGTCTGAGTTAGCCCCAATTTTGATAGTAGACACCCCAGGGGTGACTGAGGATCAGGTTTAGACCTGGAGATGCCCATTTCCAAGCCTGTGATAGAGACTGGAGACTAGAGCAGTGCATCTGTTATGCCCAGATTGCAGGGACCACCAAAGGACCACCCAGGAGACCGAATCCCATATGTAAAATGAAGAGCATTTATTTCAAGCTTGGAGTTTGTTCTCTATGTCCCATACAGGGGTGAGAGCAAAAGCCCTGAGTCCAGGCAGGGTGAGATTTTTTATTATAGCAGAGGTTAAGAGGAGGAGATTTCCAGGGTTCAGGACCTTAATTGGCTGACATTTGTCTAGGTATAGGTGTGTGCAGGGAATGTTTGGAATGTCACTTATTTCCCTTGAATACAGGCTCTTCTTGGTTGGGGTCAACTTATGGCTCTTCATTCAGGTGTTGCCTGCCAGTAAGCCTGTCACAGAAGCTGTGTCTGGACCTCTAAGCCTGTCATGTAGCTGTGTAGTCAAGTTGCCCTGGGCTTCCCACATTCCCCACTTCACAATTACCAATGACAAGACTCAGTCATGATCCTAATTGCCCAGGGGTTCAAGAATATTAAACCATCAACTAAAAGATTTCTCCAGGGCAGTGACATTTATATCTATTGCCATTCTTAAGGCCCTGCAGTTCTGATCCCTGAGTATAGCCAGCTTGTAATCTCGAATGATTTATATAGAAATAATAATTTCTTAATGCCATAATACCACTTTGGTTCTGCAGAAAGAAGGCCAAGTGTCTCATCTTATTGCAGAACCATTTCAGTCAATAAATCATCAATTGACATCTTCCTGGTATGTCAATGAGCATCACAGTTAGACACTTTTTTCCCTATACAAGGGAGGTTTTTTTTTTTTGACCTAGCATTTCAATCTATTTTGGGCAGGGAACATGGGACAATGTATTCTCTTCTGGAACTGCTACAAGCTAACACTGGGGTGCTGTTGTCAGGGCCCAAAAAGGTTGAAAATCTAGTCAAAGGCTGGGCAATGGGGCATCTGTCAGAAACATGTGGATATCTGACCCAGTTGTAGAGACAGGGAACAATCACATTGACTGGGCTAGTCTATATCAGCTTTTAGCAAGTCCATTGCTTGTAGTCATCTAGAGCAGTGTAGTCAGCAACTAAAGCTTAGAGGTGCCTGCCAGCCAAGTGGAAACCTGTTGAGACAAATTAAACTAGGAACAGAAATTAAAATTTATGAACTTATTTGGAACTTTAAGCCCATAGTCTTAGTAACTGGGATGGTCAGGAGTCCCAAGACCAGGAAAGAGAAAAATACTATCCTTAGGAATAGACAAGTGGAGAAAATTTAAGCTGTACTTATCTGGAGTCCTTCAAACCTCTGTGAAGTGGATCCAAGTTTTATGACTCTTTTAATCCTTTGAGGCCTATATGAACATACAAAATGACATAACAGTTTTAGATCCATTAGTACTATCAATATGTACTGAAATGCATAGAATAAACAAGGCAGGTAATGGGTATCTGTAAAACAGCAGAAGTAGACTCATACCTTTGAGTCCTAACAAGAAGTACAGATTTGGGTTAAAAGCATGTACATTTTCCTTCTGTCCAGAGAGCTTGGTATACATTGGACAGAGTTTTTTTTTCCTAATGAGAAGCACTTTTAAGATTATATTTAGATGATAACCAAAGCAAATCTAAAATGTTGAACAGTAAGTAGTCATTGCTCTACCAGTTTATCAGAACTCTATTAAATATTAAGCTATGAACTTTTATATCATAGAATGGGAAAGCAATCAGGATTTTTTTATAATCTAAATTATTTATTTATATCTTTGTAACTTGCATTTACATCTTAAACCATTTTCTGAGCTCCTCAACACTTCTAAACTTTCATATCCTCAGACTTATTTTAGACCCATATTTAAACCTTTATGACATATTTAAACTTTTATATCTTAGACTATTTTCTTTAAAATGAGCTAACAAACTGGCTATAGCCTGGTAGAAGGATCTGGTTGCCTGATGCTGCCAAACTGGCAAAGTCATAACTAGCCTAGGCATCAATAGTATCAGAATCTGAGAAGGATAATAATTTAATAAATTTGAATGCAGATCAAGCAGCTTCCAAACCTATGAAATATGACAGGGACCAGTCCATACCCAGGTCTCCATAGCATTGAAGGTAGAAGTATCAGAATAGCATCAAACTTTGGCCACCAAGCTTATAAGAAGAGAATTTTTCCTGTGGAAGAGAGACATGGGAAAGAATAATCTTAATTGGCTAGGCAAAAGGGGGTACAATCAATTCTCCAATGTCCTGCTGCTTGTCCACAGTCTGGGCAGGGTTCTGGTGGCACAAGTTGCATTGGGGTATCTTGCCTTGTGGTCAGCATTGCCATAATCCAGGTGGAGTTATTGTGATGCCCAGCGTGTAATCTTCTTTAGGGACCTTGGGTCACTACTAGGATCTGGGAGTCTGTCTGGTATAATAAGCTTTTTTTGTTTTTGGTTTTGTTTTTTTTTTTTTTTTTTTTTTTTTTTTTTTGAGAAAGGGTTTCTCTGTGTAGCTTTGCGCCTTTCCTGGAGCTCACTTGGTAGCCCAGGCTGGCCTCGAACTCACAGAGATCCGCCTGCCTCTGCCTCCCGAGTGCTGGGATTAAAGGTGTGCACCACCACCGCCTGGTTTATAATAAGCTTTTTAATCAACATTTTAAATGACATATTCTGCAGATCTCTGAAGTATTTGACGGCTGTCCAGGTATATCTCAATAGTCAAACTGTATTTCTAAATATTTGTTTTAGGCTCAACCCTGAATATACAAGAGACTAAGTAAAGCTTATCCCTGTAATTAATTACACCAGTACTTAGTATGAGTACAATTAAAGAACTTGATTATTTATAAGATGACTATTTACTTGTGTTCTCTTACAGTCTACAATAAGTAGTCTTAAAATGATTTTGAATTAAAGCTCTTCTAGTATCAAATATTGGTTCAATAAAGAAAACAAAACAAAATAGCCATATGTTAATGGAGGGGCCATAAGTTCCTTTTGCCAGAGATAAGAAGGATGACTCCCTTTTTAGCAAGCAGGAACTTTCTCCAAGCCCCTGAGGGAATGGAAGCTTTATATAAATATCTGACCTTGGGAAAGGGATTTTGTAGTTTTATCTCTGTTAAGTATGAGCCTTAAAATTTTTTTCTCAACTGAAGTTCCAGTTTATCCAAATAGCTTAAGTTTAACAAATTTAGAAAAGACAAAGAGGCTAGACATATATTCTTTTTTTTTTTTTTTTTTTTAAGGCTTTAAAAAATAACATTTATTTACCAATTATGTGCACGTGTGGAGGTCAGAGGACAATCTATGCATTTCTAACACGTGGGTCCCAGGCACAGAACTCATTCAGGCTGTCAGGCTTGAAAGGTGCATTTATCTGCTGAGCCATCTTGCTGGCCTTACAAAGACTTCCCCAGGATTTCCAACCTGCTTTCTATTGCATGGACACTGGACACACATGGTTTATACCTCTATATTAGCCATCAGTTCTTTCTAAGCAGCACAGTTTCTGATGAGGGTGTTGCCTGTTTTTCTATATTTGCATCCTTTAGTATTATTTCCTGTCTTTTGGAGACAGGTCTTCATTCTGGCTTTAGGTTGTCTTGGAACTCACAACGCAGCCCAGGCTGGCTTCAACTTGTGGCAATTCTACTGTCTCAGGCCGAGTGCTAGGATTATGGGTGTATGCCATCATGCCTGGATAGGATCTTTTTTTTATTTTGGAGTCAGCGCCTTTCTACGTAGCCCTGGCTGTTCTGGAACTATATCAAGCTGGCCTTGAACTCACATCTGCCTGACTCTTCCTCCAGAGTGCTGGGATTAAAAACAAGCACCACCATGCCTGGGTTAGTATCCTTAGGTTTTTTTTTGTTTGTTTTTTGAGACAGGGTTTCTCTGTGTAACCTTGACTATCCTGGAACTCACTCTGTAGCCAGGCTGGCCTTGAACTCAGAGATCAACCTGCTTTTGCTTTCTCAGTGCTGGTAATAAAAGGTGTGTGCCACTACTGCCCAGCAGTATCCTTAATTCTTAAAGGCAATTCCAGAAGTGAAAAATTCCTTTAAGACTAGCACCCAGGAGGCAGAGGCAGGTGGATCTTTGAGTACGAGGCCAGCCTGGTCTACACTGGCCTCTGCTTCAGTTCCTGCCTCCAGCTTCCTGTTCTTTGACTTGAGAGTTATAAGGTGAAAGAAATCATTTCCTCCCCACATGAGTTCTGGTGCTTCAATCACAGCAACAAGAACTTAACTAGGGCAGATGGGTACAAGTTCTCAATGTTCACCCGGGGCTGCGGGGAAGCTCACCAGTGAGGCCCTGTGCTCTGCCCAGGAATGAAGTCCATCAAAACCATTTGCCGGCCACAGATGGAAGGGACTTGTCTCTGAACACAATGTAGGTGACCTGCCACATTCAGACTTGTGATGCTTTTCCTTCCGTGCTAGGACAGAGGCCTGGGCCACTATACCTGGCTTGGAATGAAGAACTGTAAGTAGCTGCCCAAGCCCGGCTATATCACAAAACCTCCCATCTCAAAAATAAACAAAAGTGCTTGGGGGTGGGGGGCGGGAAGTACTTTGTATACAAGCATGTCTATGGCTGTCCTTTGATACAGATGAGCCTCATACCTTCCTTTGTTCAGACATGGACAATGTCAGTTTCAAAGGTTAAGGAGACTTGGGAGGGGTGCTGATCTCAGTCCTTGAGAAGCAAAGGCAGAGGGATTATTGCACATTCAAGGCCAGGTTCCTCCACAAACTTAGTCAACACCAAGCCAATCAGGACAGCAGAAGGATATTCTCAATCAACCAAAAACTAAACACTCCCCCCAAACAACGAACAAATACCAAGAGCAAAACAAAACAGTTAAAGGCAAGACGCGCTTGAGTAAGGGAGAGGAACCACGCCCAGAATCCACCTCACTAAGGTGACCCTGGCTGTCCCACTTAGAGCCAGGCGAATGCTGTCACCAACCCTTGCCACCAGCCTCATGAAGCCTAAGGAAAGGCACTATTCTCTGTGTAAAACATTCACAAAGGACAACACACAATGTACCAAAAGTCCGCTTACTATTTCCTAAGATGGTCAGAACACTTGGTCAAACGATCAAGCTAACACGCACATTGCTCAGGACATCCCAGGGACATTGCACACTAAGGATTTTTTTTGTATGTTTGTTTTTTGCTTATTTTAAATACAAAGCAGCTCTCCTTCTGAAGACCCAGAGCAGCTGAGTCAGGCTTTGGGAATGTTCATAGGCTAGGCTTCCTCTCTCCATGGGATCTCTGCATGGATCAACACCAGTGTGCTTGTGTTCATGGTACAGTGAGGTGTCTCAGGCAATGGCGCTGGCTCTTTCCCTGTGCGGCCCACAGCTCCTAGCCCCAACACCACCTTCGCTGATCAGATGATGCTCCAGCAGTCCACGAGGCTGCCTGAAGCCTGGAGATGGCTCAGCCAAAGACTTACACTCACCAGAGTAAAGACTGAAATGCGTTCTCTCTAGATTATAAAAGGCTAGAATTGTTTAATGGGAACAACCTGGGACAAGCAGAAAGAGCTCTGCTGGGCAGGATTGGGCAGCACAGGACTAAGAACCAAACCTCTCCACAGCCCTGCCCTGAAGGACGCCGACCGGACTCCCCTTCCAAGGCACACATCACAGACTTGCAGCTTCCCATCAGGCTAAGTGATTACTCCTCTAAATTTAAAAATATGCTTTCCTCTTCTCTGTGGTGGAGTGTCCAGCTGTCATGGCCCTCGTCTAGCACAGGTGCAGAACTGCTTTGTTGATCTCAGGGTTTGTCCAGTCGTTCCGAATGTCATCCAGATGGTTATCAAAATCCACAAGCGTTTCATAGGAGCGGCTGTCCAGGAGTGATGCCAAGATCCTCTGTGCCTCCGGCCAATCTTCACAGTAGTCGTGGTGTGGATCTCTGCATCTCCACCTGTTCTCATGGTGCTCGTACACATGGATGGTAGGTGCTGCGCAGTCCATCGTGAACTTGGCATTGTCCACCATGATGAGTGCGGTGTCACTGAAGCCCTCGGCGATCCTGGAGGCCACCTTCTCTGCCACCTGGTTTGGGCTGGCATCCTTCACACGCTCGTTAGCTTGATAATAGCCGGCGATCACATAACTGTTCTCTTTGCACCATGAGTCAATCAGAGTGAGCGCCACCTCCAGCATGGGCGCCAGGGCCAGCGTGCCGTGGAAAAGCGGGATGCAGTCCACGAAGAGAGTATGGGCGCCTGCGCCCGGCGGGTGCTCCTTGCGTGGCCTCTGCCTCTCGGCCACCAGAAGCCCGTTGACGGCGCAGTGCGGGTACTTGGCGCCGTGTAGGACCATCTTGCAGTAGGCCTGGGTGGTCAGCTTCACGCCCGGCATGCTGAGTGTGGCTGGCGACGTCGCAACGGAGATCCACCGTGCGCGGACCAAGCCCGCAGCACCCTGAGGCAAACTCACGCCTCCACTGGGCTACCTTCCGCTTCTACCCTCCCGCCGGACAGACATATATTCTTAAGCCTAAATAGACCTTGAGTAAGGAGAAACATTCTCCAAGCTACTGGTTCTCAACTTTCCCAATGTTTTGACCTTTCAATACAGTTCCTCATTATAAAATTTTTCCCATTGCTATTTCATAACTGCACTTTTGCCTTTGTTATGAATCTCAATGCAAACATCTGACATAGAGGTAGTCCTAGGCTACTTGGGTAAAAAGGTTTTTTTTAACTCATGGAGTCAAAAGCTGTTCCAAGCACTTTGCCAGACTGCTTAGGTCATTTGTCTTGCTGCATCACAAGAAATGAATATCTCAGTTTCTGGTTAGTATTTGGTGCTTATGACTGTGACTCTAATTTTCAGCCTTTTATTTTATTTTATTTAAGTCCAAATATTAACAATATAGAATATTTTATAAACTTAAAATATCCCATAGCCTTATAAATTTAAACATTTTAAAAACCATTTTTTAAAATGGTTTAAAAATCTCTCAAATGTCTTAATACAATAACAAAAATAAAGTACCCTATTTTATTTTCAGATGGATAAAACATGGCATAATCACAATCTGTATAAAGCAAAACCAAGCTCCAGAGTGCAAACCATCCCAAAGTTCAATATCTGGGATTCATTCACAATTATTTTGTTCTTTTACTTAGAGGCTTGGATCATTTCTTTGGCCCTACCCTTGGCAGTATATACATAGCCTGCCTTCTAGATCTCAGCTGGCTCCATTTCTTTGTGGCTGGTGCTTCTGATGACTATCACCTGGCCCTGGCATTTCTAAAACTATCAAGGTTGCAATAGGACTCTCTTTGGAACTCTAGCCCTGCCATACATTTTCAAACCTCAGCTGTTCCCCATGATTCCTTCATGTCTTTAAAACCATTATCACCTTATCACCTGGGTGACTCTTAAATTACAAAGTTTAGCTACCAGAGCAAAGTATATTTTTGTGTATAAAAACATTGATGTGTAGCTTTAATATCTTATTTATCAAATACCTTATTTATCAAACACATGTTGCCATTTATTTAAATTTTCTAAAAGCTTGTTGTTGAACATTTAGCAAAGAAATAAGTACTTAAGCATAAATCTCTAAGTTAGCTTTTGTTAATCAGAATAGATCTTTATAAACTTAGTAAGAGATGACTGCATACATCATAATGAAATCACCAGCCAAGATAGTGGAAAGCCATGTGGCTGCTGTTTAAAACAAGTTTTTCTAAACAATAATTACATGCACACATATGCACAGTTGGATCTAAGTTGCATACATATACATACAGAGTTAAAGCTAACTTATATTAACACATAAAGAGTTAAGTCCAAGTCACATACATGTTCACACACACACATATATATCTCCATTTTTAACATAAACATTTGGCAGTGAAGAATCATTAGCTATTTTTCAAATGAAAACCAACCAGAATTTACCTAATATGGTCAAATTTCAAATTCAGTATTTGCAGGTATGAGAAACGATAACAAACATAGTTCATATCCCCTCTGGCCTTCTATAATCTTGTATATACCTTCAGCCCATTCCTCTGATTCCTCAAACATTTATTCCTCTTTCCCTTTATTTCTCTTTATTATTCTAGTCTCCTGCTTTCTTTCTCTCTTTCCAGACAGCATAGAAACTTTTTTGTAGCGGTAGCGCCTGCATTACCGATACCCATTCACCATGTCCGAGCGAAGGGCTACGGATTAAAGAATAGAGACAAGAGACAGCTAGTCATTCGCCACGACTGAATGCCGAATGCCGTTTATTGAAAGAGGGAAGAAACCTTAAATACAGGCTTACAGCATAAATGGAGGAACCCCCAGAGGGCAGAAGTTCGCTACCAATGGTCTACATTCCAGACCCAATGTTCTACATTCTTGCATCTAAGTTGTTAACGCCCAATATGCAGGATACACAAACAAGGAACTTCCCTTAAGCATTCAGAAGGGTGGATACTGGCAGGGAATCTGAATAGGGAGGACATCTGATCAAGGTCAGCAAGCAAGGCCGCAGCCACTCACAGTCAGGGGCCAGGGCCCATGGCGCCCACAGGTCCCCCCCTTTTTATTAAATGAGCTTCTGTCTTAGGTTGTGTGGGACCAGCAGACCACCTTACCCATCATAGAGACACCTGCCCAGGCCACACAAGTGCTCTGTCTTAGGTTGATGGCAGCCCCCCAAGCATTACCCGTCTCTGAATACTCATTATCATACAGACTCAACCATGTGAGCTGTAGAGTGACTGCTGCCAAAGATCTCAAAGTGGCACTGGGCTTGCAATCTGTGCGACACAGAAAAGACCAACAGAAGTCTTAACCCACCCATAGCCAGGAGACTAAAGGCAATTGAACCATTTCCTATTTAAACGAGCCTTACCACAAATTGGAGTCCTGTAAGGTGGTATCCCATAAGCAAATGGAACTTGAGTATTAATAATTTATAACTTACAAAGCCAATTATAATGTATAAAGGTGGAATTAAATTTATCATGCCCAATAAGAAGAAAGATTAACTAACTGTGGTAGCTACTTTTGCTGCCAGGGTCTCCATTGTGCTAGCTGTAGTAACCAATTATGAAATAGCAATCCCAGAAACAATAGCAGCAGTGGCCACCACTGCTATAACAGCAACAACGGCAACAGCGATGTCAGAGTCTCTTCTGGAACGTGTGAGCATCATCTGTGTCTAGCTGCCACAGTCCACTGGCATGGACACAGCTCCAGGAACACGAACCACCAAGCCCCATTTTTCTTGATCCCAGCACTACTTAGGCTGGCAGGTCTGCAAGAGAACAACTGAGAAACATAAAGAAAACAGAAAACAAAAACAGCAAACAAGGAGCAGAACTAATGGCCTCAATAATGGCTACATTTAGGCTCACAAATTTTGAGGTATCTTCAAAAAGGCTAGATGAATTTCAGGAGGCAGATAAATGTTGCACAGAGCCATTCCTGAAAAGTAGGTACTACACCAGCTTGAGGGGGGTTGCAAAATTCGAAAAAGGCTTAGTTGGCATGCTACTGTTAACAAATGAAGTTCATTGACCTTCAGAGTTATCCTTGATCTCCAAGGTGTGATACATTCTCAATGTTTTTGAAAAAAGTTACCATACATTACCTTCTGAAGAATCCAACCACATGGCTACAGTTCCTAGGCTTACAATAATGTTTGCCAAGGCTGGCCGTATTGGGCTCTCAATCCCCATTGGCATCAGAAGGGGGGAGATTTTTACGAAGGCCCAATAGGTCTCTGCCATGTTGGGATTCAGCAGCAGCCACAGGGCACACACAGCATTCAGGAACCCAAAGAGGAACTTCATTGTCCTGCGGAAAGACACAAACAGATCCCCGGGCCCACATCAACACAGGATCGGGTCCCCTCCAAGTGTCAGTAGAAAGATCTTTCCATTGCACCAGAGGATGATTCGCAACAGGAGCCCTCCAGTGCTTATCTGCAGCAGATACTCCAGCAGAATCCACCGATAAAAAATTTAAAATATATAAAACAAGGGAAAGAATAGAATGTGGAGAGGAGAGATGAGCCCCTATCTCCCCCCTTTTTACTTTAGCAATTTAAGTTTTTAAGGTACGATGGCAGCGGTCTACTATAGCCTGCCCTTGAGGATTATAAGGAATACCAGTCTTATTAACAATAGAAAAATCTTGGCAGAATTTTGAAAATCCCGTACTACTGTAGGCGGGACCATTATCAGTCTTTATGCATTTTGGCACTCCCATGTAAGCAAAAGCATGAAGACAATGATTCTTTACATCCTTAACCTTTTCCCCTGAATGGACAGAAGCAAAAATTAGAGAAGAATATGTATCAATAGACACATGGACATATTGTAATTTTCCAAAGGAAGGCACATGTGTGACGTCCATCTGCCACACATGATTAGGTAAAAGTCCTCGAGGATTAACTCCCAAATGAGGAACAGGTAAAAATTCCACACAAATAGGGCATGATTTAACTATCTGGATGGCTTGTTCCCAGGTTATGCCTGTATGATAATGGAGAGATCCAGCATTAAGATGATAACGCTGATGCAACTGAGTAGCCTTATCAAAGGCAGAACAAACTAATGTGACAGCCATACGAGTAATAGCGTCTGCCCTCTGATTACCTTCACTTAGAGGTCCAGGCAATTGAGTATGAGCTCTAATATGGCCCACATAAAGGTTATGTGAGCGAGACCATATAAGTCCTTGCACTTGCAATAAGTATTCATGAATGGAAGAAATGGATGGTATGTAGGCTGTTGTTTCCAAAGGCATAATGGCATGTGCCACATATTGACTATCGGTATAAATATTTACACTCTCATCAGAAAACATCTGTAAAGCAAGCAACAGCGCCTGTACCTCTGCCACCTGGGCAGAAGTGCCCTGGACTTTTATTTTCTTTACTATGTTATCAGAAACCACCACAGCAAAACCACGTGAAGTGCCATCAGTAAATACCACGTGGGCCTGAGGAATAGGAGTCATTTGTACTATCTTGGGAAATATAACAGGATGCAATTTAAAAAATTGACACACATCATTGGAGGGGTAGTGAGTATCAAACTGACCCTGCATGGAGCATGTCAATATGGCCCAATCATTATCATTAGCTTGCAACCATGTTACTTGAGACTGGGTGTATGGGGTCACCACAATATCTGGCTCCTTACCAAAAGTTTGAACACTGATCTTGATTCCCTTAAATATAATCTGAGCGACAGCCTGTGGATAAGGAGTGATGATTTTTGCTGGAGAAGCTGGGGAATGTACCCATAAAATAGGACCTGTTTGCCAAAACACTCCAGTAGGTGAATGAGTAAAACAAAATATCAAATACAATAAGGGAGAATTAAGATCTATATACTGCACGTGAGCCTGTTCCAGGGCCTCTTGCACACGTTGTAGGGCTACACGTCCTTCAGCTGTTAATTTACTTGGAGATGAAGGGTCAGGGTCGCCCTTTAAGACATCATACAAGGGGCGAAGCTGACCTGTTGGAATTTTTAAAGTGGGCCGAAGCCATTGAATATCTCCCAGAAAGGTTTGGAAATCATTAAGTGTGTGTAGCTGATCCATACGCAGAGTAATCTTTTGTGGGCGTATGCCCATGCGTAACAATTCATGACCTAAATAATGATAGGGAAAAGATACCTGTACCTTTTCTGGGGCTATCTGTAAATTAGCCAGGCTAAGAACCTCTTGTAAATTAGAAAAGGCATCAAAAACAAGTTTTTTATCTTTAGCAGCCATTATTTAATAAGCTGATAACCCAATTCATTTCAGGTGTTATATTTTTATAGAATTAAACCAAGAATTTCTAGAAAGCAACTTAAATTGCAGAGCCAAATTTTCAGTAATGATCAACAGACAAGACCATACCTAATATATAGTTTAAAATTATGAATTTTGTTCCTCTAGTTTATCTACAACGAGGATCCAAACATCCATTTAAAAAACATTTATCAAGACAATCAAAAGAACAGAACATCCTTTATTCAAACAGCATTGACTTAGCATTCAATGTCCTCACCGAAACCATTTTTTATGGTGATATTTTATTTGTACTGAAATGTGATTTTAATTTTATGTTAATAAATAAAGTTGCCCTGGGGTCAGAGCTATTAGAGCCATAGCAAGAGTGTGGTGGTTAGAAGAGCTAGGTAGATTTCTGTGTGTTCAGGGATACAGCCAGTATTGGAGACATACGCCTTTAAGACCTGGAGGGCGGTACTTACAGGCAGTGATGAGGCAGTCATGTGGTTGGGTTTAGAACCAATGAGAAGGCAGAACAGAAAGACTATTTAAACACAGACAAACAGGAAGTAGCTCTCTCTCGGGGAAGTTAGGAGCACTGCAGGAGGTAAGATTTTATCTCTGAGCTCTGACCTCTCAGCTTTCTCTTTTACATTGGCTCTGTGTTTCTTATTTTAATAAGACGATTGGTTACATCTACAATTTTTCACCAGAAGTTAGGCCCGTTTAAACTTTTAGTGCTAGTCCCTTTCCATCCCCAGCTCGCTGGCTCTGCCCAGTGCTCAGGCTCTATTGCCAGCACCTGCCTGGGCCGCACTCCATCATGGCTCTGCCTCCCACCGGCGCGTACCTGCTTCAGGCTATCTCCTGCGCCTTTGTCCGCCACAGCTGCTGGGCACGCCCCGCACACACAAACACATTTAAACTTCCTATTCCCATGAAGGGACTACCTAACAATGAGTTATTCCCACCATAAGGGAAAACAGAAAAACATTTCCCACAAAGGGATCCTAAATATTGAACTATTCCCACTCTGAGGGAAAAATAAAAAACATTTGAATCAAAATTAAGCAAACAGACAGCAAAACTTTAAGCTCTGGGCTCGCTTGCTGTTCAGCCAGCAGCAATGAGGCCTACCTGCCGATTCTTTGTAATTCAGATGCTGTCGCTCTGCACTGGCGGGAAGAAAAAAACTCAAGAATTTTCAGCTATCCTGAAAACTCTACAACTGGAAAAAATCTTTACATTTTCCATTACCACTGGGAAGAGGCTTCTCTCTTTCCTTCATCCTTCCTCTACAAGGCCCCAATCTTTAGGCCTAGTTTCAAAAATTTTTCCCCTTTTTATCGGGAAAATTCTTTTTTTTTTTTTTCTTGATTAAAACTTTTTTCTCCCTTTTCTAACAGGAAATTTCCTTTCCTTCCCTCTTCTCTATTGGGAAGATTTCCTTTTTCATTTAAAATCTTTAGCTGTCTTGCCCTTACTTAACTTTGGTGCCTTCCTGCTTCAACAGTCCAATTAACTGACTGTGAGCTAATTGCACCCATTTCAATTCACTCTTACCTTTAAAATGCCGGCCGGCCTTCCAAAAGTGTCCGTCAGCTGGTCCTTCTTTCTCAGATCTCGGTGGGACCTCCATTTGTAGCGGTAACGCCCCCATTACCGATACCCGTTCACCATGTCCAAGCGAAGGGCTGCGGATTAAAGAATAGAGACAAGAGACAGCGAGTCATTCGCCACGACTGAATGCCGAATGCCGTTTATTGAAAGAGGGAAGAAACCTTAAATACAGGCTTACAGCACAAATGGAGGAACCCCCGGAGGGCAGAAGTTCGCTACCAATGGTCTACATTCCAGACCCAATGTTCTACATTCTTGCATCTAAGTTGTTAACGCCCAATATGCAGGATACACAAATAAGGAACTTCCCTTAAGCATTCAGAAGGGTGGATACTGGCAGGGAATCTGAATAGGGAGGACATCTGATCAAGGTCAGCAAGCAAGGCCGCAGCCACTCACAGTCGGGGGCCAGGGCCCATGGCACCCACACTTTTTACCAGAGTCTTTCTTGTGGTTCCCCTCAGTAGTCTAGAATATATTGTATGGCTACAATATTTTAAACAAGAACAGAAATACATGTATATGTTGTAACAGCAATAACTCTAAATTTGCATCAACACTGTATCAAGGTGAAGCATCTGAAACTAATAGTGATTTTCTTCTTCTTTTTTTTAACCAATAATAATTTGTAACCAACCCCTCTAAATGATGACAAATATTTATAATCTGCTGGATGTGAATGATCAAAGCAGCTCTGGCTCCAGCATTATGACACAGCTCCCCTAGCTTAGCAACCACAGGCAGTGACAGTCTACCCTGCCCTTGGAGTCAAACAGGTCATTCATACGAGCCCCACCCACTAGCATGGGACAAAACATTGTTATTAACCCTATATTCTCAAGCACATAAGGGGGCAGACTGGAAGTGACTCCCCGTCCTAGCTGGGCCTGTCTGCAGCAGTTTTCCACCAGCTCCAAGTCCCACAGTGCATCTAGGTCAGGTACACTCTGAGCTCCACCAGACGCCCACTGCTTCTACCTGCTCTGCATTGCAAAGTCTTCACCCCATGGCTCCCTGTGCAGGGCCTGACCTTGAACCTGTTGTGTCTAGCCCCATAGTACTCATGGCCTTCTGCAGTGCCCAGCCATTTGGTGGTGACCTGTGTCCCTGCCCTGGTCACCACTTATTCAATGTATAGCACCACAGCAGTGCACTCTCCTGCCCACTGCTGCATGTGCTCCAGGTCAGAGAGCAAGAAAGCAATGGGATAGACCCCAAAATCTAGGGTCTCAAGTGGGCACCCCAAGAACCCAGACTCTGGCCCAGTTGATGCAACAACACAAGGTTTATTGAAGCAACTGTACAGATGGGCTAACTCAGCTCCAAAGAGCAAGAGTCGCATCTTACTGCAGCCACATGAGTGCTTTTAAAGGAAAACCCCACAAAAACCACAAGATTACAATTCCCATACAATTTCATTTTGATTGATTTATGTCTAGAGGCTAATTTCATAAGATCATGGTCTGATCACAGAGTGGGTACAGTCACGTCCGCATGCACATTCTTCCTGAAACCTCAAGGGGAATATGAGGGCTGGAGTGGAGTTTACACAAAGGTCACAGTGGTCCTTCCTGGAACACTTGCAACTATCCCAGTCACAGTTGAGTGCATCTCTTAACAGAAATCTCTTTACATTGTTACATTGTGGTAGGGGTGATTGAGTAATGATTGAGTCAGCTTGCCCTTGGAACTAGATTTTCAGTTTCTCATTTCCTGGGGCTTGGGGGTGTAAGCCTGAAGGGTTAGGGTCTTTCAGGTGTTAGGCTTACTCTTAGTCTGCTCCGTTTCAACCAAAGGGACTCTCTGTCCCTTCTGCTGGCCACCTGGCCCCAAAGGCTGTCTGTGTACAGTTTCTTATCTGGAGTCACAATACATACATAAGTCCAGGCATAAAACACACATACTTGTGGATACATTTCTCACATATTCACACATTCATATAGGCAGGGCATTCCAACAGAAAGGCAAACAAACTTTTCCCCAAGTAAACAGTGTCAGCTGACCAACTCAAAAACCCTAAAATAAAAGTCTCCAGTTTTTGTAAGTCAGGAAAAGAACAAAATTACAACACACAAGACAAAAAACAGCTCTCCTGGGACCTGGAGGCAAAACCAAAAGGAAGATACCGGCCTCATGCCAGTCCTATGGGAGTGACCTGCATCATTTATACAAACCAGATTAAAAAACAAATCAACCAAAGGGATTCAAACCCATCCAAAGGACCTTCTGCAGATACTTACAAAATCTGAGCTCACTTAGAAAAGGATACTCAACATTTATCCAAAAGACCAAAAGGCCCATCTACAAAAGGATATCCAAACGGAAGCAAATACAAAAACCAAGAAAGTAAACACAGTAAACACAGACACAGGAAACTTACTGGATGGCTTCAGGCTCTACAGGCAGTGGTCCCAGGGGGCTTGAGGGATCCCGGACAAGTCCCCAAATGTTATGCCCAGATTTCAGGGACCCCCAGAAGACCACCATGGATATTAAGTCCCACATGTAAAAGTGAAGAGCCTTTATTTGAAGCTTGGAGCTTGGTCTCTCTGTCTGTATGACGCAGTGGTAAGAACAGAGAACCCCAAGCCCAGGCAGGGTGGGGTTTTTATCATAGCAGAGGCTGAGGTGAGGGGATTTTAGGGTCCAGGCTTTCAGCACTAAGACAATAGGTTTTTTTAGAAAACACTATACTTTTCTCCGCCAATACAGTAAGCACAATCAAGCCGAATTAAAAAGTAAAAGACCAGGTTTATTCTGAGCAAAGCAACTCCTGGGTGAGTCCTCCAGCCCCCAGAGATCGAGGTGGGGGGAAGGGGCAGGAGAAAACACATGGTCAAACTAAAGGGGGGTGCTTATGTACCCTGTAGGTGAGGGGTGATGACATGTCCTGTATAAGCTGGGTTTGTGCCCAATTATAACACTTTAGGTGAAGATTGGGCCACTGGCAACTTCAAGGGAGGAGCCGCCACAAATGTGGAACTGGGCTTTTTGGTGGTTTTTCTTTGCTGGAGATTCTCTGAGGGGATGGGGTTTGGAGAGGCAGGAATGGGGCTTTTGCAGGGCAAGCTGTTCCAGCTGAACACTGTCTTATCACTTTATGCTTACAGCAATTCACTGAATTGAAGGTATTCTCTGGGTGTGGTTACCAGAGGCAGGGGAAGGCAAGGCAAGGTCACTGAATTAAAAAAATAAATAAATAAAAGGGAAGGACATGACTGCTCCTAGGTATGGTGGAGGAGGAAGTTTATTGTAGATAAAAGGGAGACATAGCCAGAGGCAGGGGCATCTGGGAGGGTTCAGGGTGGACCTGAGCCTAAGCCATGTGAGGAGAGGTGGAGGGGAAGGGAGAAGGGAAAGAGAGGAGCCAGGTGTAGCACCCAAGAGGGCAAAAGGTAAAGAAAAGAGGCAGGTAACCAAAATGACTGGATTATATAGGGAAGAGCCTCTGGGGGGAGGGCTGCCCAAACCCTGGGTTGGAGAGTTGGATAGGGGATAGAGTATGGGGTATGCCAGCCTTACCCTATAACAGATAGGGACTGAGGGATGCTGGGAGAACCTGGTGGTCAGGTCTGTTTTGATATGTTAAATAGGAATCTAAGCCATTTGTCCCAGTGTTTGGGACTTAACAGTAACCACCAGACAACGAGTGAAGGAGCAGCCAGTGTCCTGAAGGAAGGAGAGTGAGCCCGAGGAGAATACTTCTCAAGGAAAGTACCAGTTCTGTGTAAATATGCCGGTAGAACTACTTACTTAATAGCTAAAAATCCAAGAAACCAGAATTGTCACACACTAAACTGTGCGTTTGGCTCCACCTTGCCTGACACAGGTGCCAGGAGCCAGCACTGCCGTGTGTGCGGCTCTCAGCTCTGGTTCTGGTTCAGGGCCACTGAGTTGTGAGTGTTGATGCCCACCCAGCACTGAGCTTTGGGAAAACAAGTTCCTTTAAATGACATAGTTTCTGGATTTCAACTTCCAGCCTGGAAAAAGGTTAAGTGAGGTGATACACATAGAGTATCACTTGGACACAAGCCAGAGCCATCTGGGAAGAGGGGTTTTCAGTTGAGAAAATGTTTCCATGAGACCAGGCTATTGGTGAGCCTGTAGGGCCTCTTCTCAATTAGTGACTGATGTGGGGTCACTCCTGGGCTGGTGGTCGTGGGTTCTATAAGAAAGCAGGTTGAGTGAGCCAAGAGAAGCAAACCAGTAAACAGCACCCCTCCATGACCTCTGTATTGGTGCCTGCCTCCAATTTCTGGCCTTTGATAAACTGTGGTATGAAAATGTAAGTGAAATAAACCCTTTCCTCCCCAACTTGCTTTTGAAACCCTTTCCTCCCCAACTTGCTTTTGGCCATGGTATTTCATCAGGACAACAGAAAACCCAACTAACACACTCTGTTCTAGGATAGTAGAGCCCGTGGTTCTTGTGGAGAGGCCACATGAAGCAAAGATCGCTTTTGTCCACTAGAAATGCATGTTCCCTCTCTGATGTGGAGAACTGAGGAGGCTGCCCAGTCAGGACTTATCCTTCCCCAAAAGAGCTTCCATCCAAGGGTTTGTGGCCCTGATTCTCAATGGCAGTGTTAATCTAGAGTGTTCTTTGATCCTGGGGCTGAGGCTATGGAGAATCAGGATTGTTTGGCTAGAACAACCCTCCAGCTCACCCCAGTCATTCCGCTCTCTCCAATCCCTACCCTCTCAGAGAACCACCGAAAAGCCCAGTTCTGCATTCCTGGTGGTCTCAGCAGCTCCTCCCCTGAAGCTGCCAGCTGCTCAATTTCTGCCTAAAGTGTTACAATTGGGCACAAACCCAGCTTGTGGTCAACACATCATCACTGGGTCTACAGGGTATTTAAGCTCCCTCTCTTGGATCAGCCATGTGATTTTCTCCTGCCTCAATCTCTAGGGGCTGGAGGGTCACTTGGGAGTTGTTTTGCCCAAGTAAAACTGGTCTTTTGCTCTTTCAATTCAGCTTGATCAGGCTTACTGCGTCTGTGGAGAAACCTATTATCAGAGTACAGAAAACCAATTAAGGATATACTTGCAAATTTTCTTTCCTCATATCTGACAGATTTTTGAAACTTAGGGTGACACAGAGACTGTGCCTTGAAGATGGCAGTTCTCATCATGCCTGGAGGTAAATACGCTCCTTACAGCAACCCACTGGGACTAATTAGTAACCTCTTCAATGCCACTTCCCAGCACCAGCCCTGTTACTACCTGAGAAGTAACTTCACCACTTCACCGGAGCCTGGTTCCAGAAGCCAGGCTTTAGAGAACCGCTGTGGGTCAAGAGGTCATGAAGGGAGGGCAATGTACCTAGTACCACTCTAAGCTTTGTGTGTATTGTCAGCTGGCTAGTTTGTAACATAATCACTTTACATTGCCTTTTTTCTCACCTTAGTGTAAGGATCTTGGGTGACATGAACACCCAAGATCATTACCATTTTTTCAGTAGGTTTCTGACATCAGATGTCTACTAGAAGACCATGAGAAGAGTAGAGGTGGGTGGGAAAAGGTCCACAGTAGTAAATTATAGTAAGAAAGGAGTAAGATATTCTAGTATGGCATGGTGATGGGAGATAACAAATACGCTGTGTATTTTAGAACACTAGAAGAAAGGGTTTCATTCTCAAGAACCAGTAATGTATAAAGGGGATCTGTTTAACCACATTTAAACATGACATGTGCTGAAACATTACACAGTACCTCACATTATATACAGCTTTTATTTTATGTGTCATTTACAGATTCGTTCAAAATGTTTTAACCCCTTCAAGTTTCTGAGTCTCTAAGTAGAGAGTATGTGTAAATGGTAGTTCTGTCAGGATGGTAAATGTTACTGGAGAGCTGGGATTAAATGAGAACTTGGAAGGACACACCCATGTACATAAATGGTTATCACTAGTTGGGTTGGGGATTTCTCAATAGAGTTGCAGCATCCTGGAGGTGAGGAAGTTGGAAAGAGGTAGTAGTGTTAGGTATGATCAAAATACTTGCATGTATGACATTTTCAAGAAGTAAAAAATATTGTTTCCAAAAATGCTGAGCATGATGCCATATTTCTTTAATCCCAGCACTCCACGGGCACATGCAGAGGCATTCAAATCTCTGTTAGAAAGTTAGGGGTCAGCCTGGTCTACATAGTGAGGTCTAGGCCAGCCAATACTACTTTTGTTTTTTGTATGAAAGTTCAAATTTAGACACCAAAACATGAATGAAAAAAGGGTTTACCATCTGTGATAGGGTATTCTGGTCATTGCCTCCTGGAGTCTTCATCCTTTGCAGTAAATTTAAGAGGCGTCGAAGTCTGAAATGTCCCGGGTATCAGCAGGTTGTGGTCCTCTCTTTTGTAGTATTTGGTATAGATGCCCTGGACTTGTTCAGTACAGGTGCTCCTTAGATGGTTAGAAGGCAGCGGAGTTGCACCTACAAGGTGTCTAGTAACTTAAGTGTCCATGCATTTCCACTGAGAAGGGCCCTATGCTGTTCCTTTGAAAATATGAGTCTTGCTGTGAGCAAATGAAGCAATGAATCAAGACACTTTGCGAACTATAACACACTGTGCAAATGCAAGGTATTATAATATAAAAATTACCCCCCTTTGGATGTTCATGGGAATATAAACTTGCAGGCTCATTGTGTCATAATAAAAGAACTATATTTTATGATTAATTCTTTATGTTCCCTTTGTGCTTTTGTGCTTAAATATACAAAATCTCCCCCCACTAAACACAAAACACACACACACACTTATACACACATATACCCACACAAATATACATATAAACAGTATACATACAGACACATACACGAAGACTCACACACATACACACACCCCTCACAATGGTTACTCCTGTTATGATGTCATTAACACAACCTCACACTGTGCTGCCTTCCACTCTTAGCACAGTTACCAGACGAACTCTCATGCTCTTTGGAGATAAACACGGTGTTTTTCTGCGTGGTATAATCTTCAGTAAAAGCCCTATGCTGCATCTAGTTTGCATTTTAGAGAACTGCAAGGAATAAGTGAACACACAGCAAAGGCTTTAGGTGGAGTAAATGGAAACACTGCCTTGGCAGGAGCAGGCACTAATGATTGCACTGTGTTTCAGGCTTTTGGTGATGGAGACACCCTTTTGCTGAGGGGCAGTTGTGGCACCCACTGAACCAACACAATATGCTCCTTGGGCTGCTGTGGGTGGAGTGAGATGCAATCACTGCTGTAGCTGAAAATTCCAAGTATTTTGAGGGTTTTGATCTTTTTATTTAAACAAATGGGTTCTTCTGTAGGCGAGAGACCAGATGTTACACTGAGATGTAGCTGTATAGGGCAAATGACAGTGACTGGCTTAATTATGGTGGTTTAGAGATTTTGTAGCACATTTATACATGTGAGCTTCTATTTTTATTTTGAGGATAAAAATGATTAAAACTATGCCTTAATCAGCTTTCTATCACTATAATGAAATAGCTGAGCTAATCAATTCATAAACAAAAAGGTTATTGTGGTTCACAGATCTTGGAACTTCCATTGCCTTACTTTTAAGGGGATCCTTATGTTTCCAACATGTATATGCACTTGGCTAATCTTGAGGGAGTCAAAGACTGCAGGGGAGAAGGATGTTTCCCTTGCCCTGTAGAGTTGCTTTGATTTGGTTCAAATGGCTTATCCAGCTCTTCATCATCTCATGACTCAGTGGTTGCCAAAGTGTGACCATAGGTTCAAATTTTGGTTTCATTTGTCCATGAAACAGTCTCTCCAATAAGTACGGTGGTTCATGTTTCTGGCAGATCAATGAGACTCTGTACATCACGGGAACATACATAGCAAACATGCATGGGAGCCCTGGGAGTTGAGAAGCCCTGGTTTCCATCTACCTGACAAATATACATGGTGCTATCATCTTCAAATTGATTTCTTTTCTTTTTCCTCCTCCTTCCGGAATTATCTCTGATCCTATGTATGTCTTCCACCCTCATCTAAAAGTGTTTTTTAACTTACAATTACTGAAATAGAAACACTTACTTTCCTTCTGAAGCCCACTGAGCATGGGTGGGGGGGAGACAGTATGTTCCTTGCTTTTCTTCTCTTCTCTTTTCCACCCTCCAGATTGAAAGTTGGGTAAGAACATGGATGTTCTCATTTTCTCAGAGTTTCTTCTTGTCATGATTCACTGTTAATTCCTTACAGCCGTAGCCACAGTGTATGGCCTCCACTCCCTGTACAACAGGCAGGTACCTGAGTTCCCTGCAGAGTGAATGACCTTAGCATTTAGACTGCTTTTCCTGCCAAACTCAGAGTCTGCCTTCTTTATCCCAAGGCTTCTTCTAGCACAGCCATAAGCAAAATTTGGAGGTTGAGATCAGGGAATGAAGCCACATGCCCAAGGAACCCTCTCCATTCTCTTGGGATAGATTCTGAGGACTATTCTATAGGCTTCTGGAAAGTCTCCAGAAAGATTTAGCTCAATGGCCCCAAACAGTAGGCAGCCTGCTCACTCCATTTCTTGATGGTGTTGGATACTCCCTCTACTTCCTCCCTTGAGTTCATCTCATTCCTGTCCTCAAGTGCTTTGGTTAGGGGTCTGCCCTTAGGAGATCCCATGCTGAGACGCTTATTGAATATTGCTAAAGCTAAAAGAGCTTGTCTACATTCATTGACAACATCTGCATGGTTATGATATTCATATTCTGATGGTATTTTCTAATAATGCAAACCTAAGGTTTTGATGTTTTATGCTTTATGGTCAACTATGAGCCTTAGTAAGCATATTTAAGTTGCTCACTAGAAGTTACTATTACATACCATTATTTTTACGTTATAAATGAGAAAACAGTGTAAGAGAGGGAAATGACTGATCAAAGTCCTAATGAAGATCTGGATAGAAAGCTCAAGGCTCTTGTAACTGTGTAACTGTATGTCATCCTATCCTACAGTTAGGGCATGTACCCTTCCACATCAAATTTATGGAAGACAATTTTTTCTAATTTAATTAGATTTTTACCTGCTGCAAGACAATAATATATCTGTTTCCTATCTTTCCAATGGTTTGCACATGGATGCAAATGAACATTTTTTAAAATTTTAATTTTTTTATTATACAGTACCTCATTATACAGCATTGGCTGTCCTGGAACTCAGGGTGTAGACCAGGCTAGCCTCAGAATCACAGAAATCCTTCTGTCTCTGCCTCCCAAGTGCTGGGATTGAAGGTGTGTGCCATCATGCCTGGCCACAGATGAGCAATTTAATTGTCTAAATGACTTTTATAGTTCATCCCTGCATATAATTATGAGTATATAATTTCTGAATATTTGCTCCTTAATTGGGAAATGGGACATTCTGCTACATAGTTGTGTGACAATTCTTTTAATCTTGTTCCCAAAGCAACCTTCTGGAGTGATGGGGATGGGGGTGGATGGGGTGGGAGCTGGAGAGAAAAATGAATTATGTTTAGTGAAGAAGCAGATCTCGGGTGATTCACTTTGAATGCCTCTGCTCGACCCACACACCTCAATTTGACAACACACCTCTATGCTTATAAAGAAAAAGAGACAGTTTAGTTTATTAGGGAGCCAAATATGAGTGATCATGGTCTGGGGACATAGATTCAAATACTGTGTTCACTGTGGAACTGGTCCCATTGTTATGAGGTAACTCCTTCAGAGAACACCTGGACTCTTAAACTCAATAGAAAGTCTTTATTCACAGGCCAATGGGCTACACAGGGAACTTATGTAGCCAAGAGTCTTACCAATATTAGCTTTTTGTGCACAAAAACATATCCTTGTAGATACACTTCAATAGCAAGAAAAACGAGCAACAAGCAGGGCTACAGAAGCCAAAAAGCAAGGTTAGAACATTTAGGTACTTTCCCAGAACTATGCACTGTGATGGATTGGCTATTTGTTTTTGATTTGGCAGGTGTTGGCAGTGTAAGTGTTGAGCTCTTAGGTCAGAATGGTGCCTTGGTGCCTCTAACATGGCATCAATTGTACTAAGGTCTGGAGGCCTGTCGTTTTATTAGCTACAGAGCAAGAAAGCCACAAAAAAAGGCGTTCATCAGATGCATTCATAGGGACCTCAATTAGGCGGTCTACAGCAAATCCAGGAAATCTGCTATGGGTTGCAGACTCTGTCTGATAAAATTCTTAGCTTTGGGATTGGTGGAAGTCAGGACTTTGCTAGTAACACATCTTACATATTCCGATAGTCACAAGGATCTTAGTTCAAACACAGAGGTGGGCAATGGCTTTCAAAGGGATTAAAATTAGCTCAGGATAATTTGGCTGTGGTCTGCAATACCTTAATTCTCCATGAGCACTGAGTCCAGTCAATTGGCCATGTAAATCTTTAACACAGGGCCAACAGTTTTTAGTGTGTGCTTCTGGGAACTTCAATTAGTAGGGAAATCTCTCCTCAATAAATACTTCATCTTTTAATAATACGGAGCATTTCTCTTATGCAAAAGCCTAATTCACCATGTCTACAGCTCTTTATGTTGAAAATTTAAGTTAATACAACAATGAGATTCTCAGTCCTTTCCTAAGGAATTAACAGACACACAGCCAGGGCAGACATGCAACCCGCTTACACTACCTACATGCCAGTGCTCACTCAACACCAGGAGCTATCCTCTCATCTTAAGTAAGCATCGAGCATTGTTACCAAGGCCTCTAAGTTTCTGTGAAGCTGATTTAGGAGTGCTTCAGAAACCCTGCAGAGAATATAGTCACAGTGGACAAGTTTCTAAAATGGAGGCAAGTTTTCTACCTCAACTTCTAACGTACCCGATTCCTCAGTTTTGCTCTTGAGGTTTTGTCGGGGAGTCTGCACAGGAGGAAGGAATACTCAGGTGTCAATCCCTAGGTCACACAGATGTTGTCCAACACTTGCTGTTCTCTTAGTTCTCCTTAAAACCTTCGCTCTGTGTTTGTTGTTGTTTTGAGGAATCAAGAATGTAGTAATAAGACTTTGAGTCCCTTCATTTAGAGAAAGGCTAGTTGAAAATAGGCTCCCTTTGGAAAGCAGGAAGGAGAAGGGGACATTTAAATGGAAAATTAACCTCCTCTTCTCATAATCCGGAAGCAGTAAACATTTTCAAAAATAGGGCCCAACTTGACACATTCAGTTGTTTAGAAGAAAGAGAAGTGAGCTGAGCTGAACTCATGCTGGCTACTTACAAGAAAGTTGGAGATTAAAAATGTTTTTTCCAAACCAACAGAATACAAGAGATGGAAGAGAGAATCTCTGATGTAGAGGATACAATAGCAAAAGTGGATTTGTCAGTCAAAGCAAATGCCAATGCCGAAAAATTATGACACAAAATGTCCAAGAAATCTGGGACACCATGAAAAGACTAAACCTACGAATAATAGGGATAGAGGAAGGAGAAGTATATCAACTCAAAGGCACAGAATATATATTCAACAAGATCATAGGAGAAAACTTTCCCAACTTAAAGAAGGAAATACCTATGGAGATACAAGAAGCCTATAGAACACCAAATAGACTAGAACCCCCCAAAAGTCCCCTAGCCACATAATAATTAAACAACTAAATGTACAGAATAAAGAAAGAATATTAAGAGCAGCAAAGGAAAAAGGCCAAGGGACTTATAAAGGCAAACCCATCAGAATAACATTTAATTTCTCAATGGAGACTTTGAAAGCCAGAAGGACCTGGACAGATGTAATGCAGACACTAAGAGACCATGGATGCCAGCCTAGACTAATATACCCAGCAAAACTTTTAATCATCATAGACGGAATGAACAAGACATTCCAAGACAAAGCCAGATTTAAACAATACTTATCCACAAACCCAGCCCTACAGAAAGCGCTAGAAGGAAAATTCCAACCTAAGGAAGTCAGATACACCCTAGAAAGGACAGGCAATAGATAACACCACAGCAGTAAACCCCAAAGAAGAGAAGTACACACACATTACCACCAAAAAATAACAGGAATGAACAATCACTGGTCATTAATATCCCTTAATATCAATGGACTTAATTCACCTATAAAAAGACACAGGTTTACAGAATGGATATGAAAGCAGGACCCATCTTTCTGTTGCATACAAGAAACACACCTCAAATTCAAAGATAGACACTACCTAAGAATAAAAGGCTGGGCAAAGTCTTTCCAATCAAATGGTCTTAAGAATCAAGCAGGTGTAGCCATCCTGATATCCAGCAAAATAGACTTCAAACTAAAATCAATCAAAAGAGATCAAGAAGGGCATTACGTACTCATCACAGGAAAAATCATCCAAGATGAAGTTTCAATTCTGAACATTTATGCCCCAAACACAAGGGTACCCACATATGTAAAAGAAACATTACTAAAGCTTAAATCACACATAAACCCCTATACATTAATAGTGGAAGACATCAACACCCCACTTTCACCACTGGACAGATCTCCCAAATCAAAACTTAACAGAGAAATAAAGGACTTAACTGATGTTATGACTCAAATGGACTTAATCAATATCTACAGAACATTCCATCCTAACAAAAAATAATATATCTTCTTCTCAGCACTCCATGGAACCTTCTCTAAAATCGACCACATACTTGGCCACAAAGCAAATCTCAACAGATACAAAACAATTGGAATAACCTCCTGTGTTCTATCAGACCACCATGGTTTAAAGTTAGATTTCAACAACAAAAACTACAGAAAGCCTACAATCTCATGGAAACTGAATAATGCTCAACTGAATCACCATTGGGTCAAGGAAGAAATAAAGAAAGAAATTAAAGACTTCCTAGGGATCAATGAAAATGAATATACCACATACCTAAACTTATGGGACACTATGAAAGCAGTGCTAAGAGGGAAATTCATAGCACTAAATGCCCACATAAAGAAGTTGGAGAAATCTCACACTAGTGACTTAACAGCACACCTGAAAGCTCTAGAGCAAGAAGAAGCAAAGTCACCCAGGAAGAATAGATGCCAGGAAATAATCAAATTGAGAGCTGAAATCAATAAAATAGAAACAAAGAGAACAATACAAAGAATCAATGAAACAAAGAGTTGGTTCTTTGAGAAAATCAACAAGATAGACAGGCCCTTATCCAAAATAACCAAAAGACAGAGAGAGAGCATCCAAATTAACAAAATCAGAAATGAAAAGGGAGACATAACAACTAACACTGAGGAAATCCAGAAAATCATTAGGTCATACTTCAAAAACCTCTACTCCACAAAACTGGAAAATCTAAAAGAAATGGATAATTTTCTGGATAGGTACCACATACCTAAGTTAAATCAAGACCAGATAAACTATTCCTAAGTCAAACAAAGATGCAACAAAGAAAGAGAATTACAGACCGATCTCCCTCATGAACATTGATGCAAACATACTCAATAAAATACTGGCAAACAGACTCCAAGAACACATCAAAACAATTATCCACCATGATCAAGCAGGCTTCATCCCAGGGATACAAGAGTGGTTCAACATATGAAAGTCCATCAATAATACACCATATAAACAAACTGAAAGAAAAAAACATTATCATCTCACTAGATGCTGAAAAGGCATTTGACAAAATCTAACACCCCTTCATGATAAAAGTCTTGGAGAGATCAGGAATGCAGGGAACACACCTAAACATAATAAAGGCAATCTACAGCAAGTCAACAGCCAACATCAAATTAAATGGAGAGAAAATCAAAGCAATTCCATTAAAATCAGGAAAAAGGTAAGGCGGTCCATTCTCTCCATACTTATTCAATGGAGTACTTGAAGTTCTAGCCAGATCAATAAGACAACATAAGGTGATCAAGGGGATACAAATTGGAAAGGAAGAAGTCAGCTTTTGCTATTTGTAAATGACATGATAGTATACATGAGTGACCCCAAAAATTCGACCAAAGAACTCATACAGCTTATAAACACTTTCAGCAATGTAGCAGGATACAAGATTAACTCAAAAAAATCAGTAGCCCTCCTATATACAATTGACAAACAGGCTGAAAAGGAAATCAGAGATACATCACCCTTTACAATAGCACAAATGATATAAAATACCTTTAGGTAACTCTAACTAAGCAAGTGAAGGACCTATATGACAAGAAATTTAAGTCCCTGAAAAAAGAAATTGAAGAAGATATTAGAAAATGGAAAGACCTCCCATGATCATGGATGGGCAGGATTAACATAGTAAAAATGGCAATTTTACCAAAAGCAATCTACAGATTCAATGCAATCCCCATCATAATACCAACACAATTCTTCACAGACCTGGAAAGAACAATTCTCAACTTCATATGGAAAAACAAAAATACCAGGATAACCAAAATAATCCTGTACAATAAAACAACCTCTGGAGGCATCACGATCCCTGACCTCAAACTCTACTATAGAGCTACAGTAATAAAAAGAGCTTGGTACTGGCATAAAAACTGACATGTGGACCAATGGAATCGAATTGAAGATCCTGACTTTAATTTGCACACCTTTGAACATACAATTTTTGACAAAGAAGCCAAAACTGTACAATGGAAAAAACAAAGCATCTTCAACAAATGGTGCTGGCATAAGTGGATGTCAACATGTAGAAGGCTGCAAATAGATCCATATCTGTCACCGTGCACAAAACTTAAGTCCAAGTGGATCAAAGACCTCAACATAAATCCAGTTAGTCTGAATCTGCTAGAAGAGAGTAGGAAGTAGTCTTGAACACATTGGCACAGGAGATCACTTCCTAAATATAATACCAGTAGCACAAACACTGAGAGAAACAATCAATCAATAGGACCTCTTGAAACTGAGAAGCTTTTGTAGAGCAAAGGACATGGTCAACAAGACAAAGCTACAGCCTACAGAATGGGAAAAGATCTTCACCAACCCCACATCTAACAGAGGGCTGATATCCAGAATATATAAAGAACTCAAGAAATTAGACATCAAAATGCCCAACAGTCCAATTAAGAAATGGGCTATAGAACTAAACAGAGAATTCTCAGCAGAGGAAGCTCAAATGGCTGAAAGACATTTAAAAAATTGCTCAACATCCCTAATCATCAGGGAAATGCAAATCAAAATGACTTTGAGCTACCACCTTACACCTGTCAGAATGTCTAAGATCAAAAACACTGAAGACACCTTATGCTGGAGAAGATGTGGAGCTAGGGGAACTCTCCTCCACTGCTGGTGGGAATGCAAGCTTGTCCAGCCTTTTTGGAAATCAATATGGCGCTTTCTTAGAAAATTGGGAATCAATCTCCCCTAAGACCAAGCTATACCACTCTTGGGCATATGCTCAATCATACCACAAGGCACATGCTCAGCTATATTCATAGCAGCATTATTTGTAATAGCCGGAACCTGGAAACAACCTAAATCCCCTTCAACTGAAGAATGGATAAATAAAATGTGGTATATATACACAATGGAATACTACTCAACAGAGAAAAACAATGACATCATGAAGTTTGCAGGCAAATGGATGGATCTAGAAAAAAATCATCCTGAGTGAGGTAACCCAGACTCAGAAAGACAAACATGGTATGTACTCACTCATAGGGGGATACTAGATGTAAAACAAAGATGACTAGACTGCTACTCACAACTCCAGGGAGGCTACCTAGAAAAGAGGACCCTAAGAAAGACACAGGGATCATCCAACAACAAAGAAATAGATGAGATCTACATGAGCAAACTGGACATGAGTGGGGGTAATGAAGGGCAAGGGTCGAGGCAAAGAGAGCTTAGGGGAGCAGGACATACTAGCTGGATCAAGAACAGAGAGGGAGAACAAGGAAAAAGAAACCATGATAAATGAAGACCCCCCCTGGGAATAGGAAGAAGCAAGTGCTAGAGAGGTCCCCAAAAATCTGCAGATACCTCCACAATAGACTACTGGCAATGGTCAAGAGAAAGCCTGAGGTGACCTGTTCTGGTGATCGGATGACCAAACACCCTAACTGTCGTAGTAGAACTCTCATCCAGTGACTGGTGGAAGTGGATGCAGAGATTCACGGCCAGGCCCCAGGTGGAGCTCCGGGAGTCCAATCGGCGAGAAAGAGGAGGGATTGTATGAGCCAGAATTGTTGAGACCATGATTAGGAAAAGCACAGGGACAAATAGCCAAACTAATGGAAGCACATGAACTATGAACCAATAGCTGAGGAGCCCCCAACTGGATCAGGCCCTCTGCATAAGTGAGACAGTTGACCAGCTTGATCTGTTTGGGAGGCCCCCAGGCAGTGGGGACCAGGACCTGTCCTTAGTGCATGACCTGGCTGTTTAGAGCCTGGGGCCTTTGCAGGGACACTTTGCTCAGCCTGGGTGAAGGGACGAGGGGACTAGACCTGCCTAGAGCTGAATCCCCAGGGGAGTCCTTGCCCTAAGGAGGAGATGGGAATGGGGGGTGAGCTAGGGGAAGTGGGGGGGGCAGGAGGAGGGAGGACAGAGGAATCTGTGGCTGATATGTAAAATTAAATTAAATTTTAAAATAAAAAATAAAATAATAAGAAAAATGTTTTTTTCCCAAAGAATAGAGATTTTGCATTCCTACCCCAAATTAACTAAAAAGTTAGTAAAAAGTGCCTGTTGTTTTCTTTAAAACTCCTTTTATGGATAAGATCATTTTTATTTAAATTAAAAAACGGAAATTTACATTAAAACTTCAATCTTGTAGGTCAGCTAGAATTTGGTCACTGAACACTACTGCAATTCCATTCATCCCAGATTCATCAGGCAAAATCGCTCCTACCTCAGATGGAGGAATGGGTAGCCCATGGGCCAACTATGAGTGACCATGGCCCAGGTTGCCCTTAAATAATATTTAATAATGTTTGGCCAACTTTGATAGTTACAGAATAAAAGGAAGTCATGATTCAAGAACTTTCTCTGATTTATAGATAGGGCTGTCAGATAGGTGGGTAACAGAAAAGAGGGGAAATGTCCATTGTAGTTTTCAGATGCTGATTAATGGCATTCTTAGTGTTTGTGTGGATGTTAACCTGATAAGTTAATTTATCCAACAGCATTACCACTGAAAGTCATATTAGGACATCAGGCCCACCACAGAAGACAGGAGTAGCTATTAAGAGGACTAAAGATAGCCTAAGATAATTTGGCTATCATTCCAACTCTTCATGATTAGGAAGTTCTCTTCAGTCAATCAGCCATGAAGAATCTTTAGCACAGGCATGGCTCTTTTTACGTTATACTAACTGAGAAACCAGGGACCGCACAGTGTTTTTGCTCACTTGACATTTTATCACGGCATCCAATTTCATTTCTAATACTACTTGTTAAACTTTGCTTTAGTAAAAATTCTACTTTTGCATTTATGAAAGACAGGCATTTTTATATAATAAAGGAATTTTAAATTTCATCTTCTGGCAGGTAGGAAATCGTGAAACAAAAGAATTAGCACTTATTTGCAGTATAAAAGCAAAATGTCTCCAAGGACGACTTCTGGGAAAACACATTTCAATCAAACTGACTGCTCAGCCAAGGAAGAAGAAAGTGTTCATCATTCACAGTGTTCTGTATTTCTAAGAGAAGCCTCTGAAGACAAGGAAGAAGAGAGTGTTCATCATTTACAGTGTTCTGTATTTCTAAGAGGAGCCTCTGAAGACAGTGTTCATCATTTACAGTATTCTGTATTTCTAAGAGGAGCCTCTGAAGACAGGGAGGAAGAGAGTGTCCATCATTTACAGTGTTCTGTATTTCTAAGAGGAGACTATGAAGACAGTGTTCATCATTTACAATGTTCTGTATTTCTAAGAGGAGCCTCTGAAGACAGTGTTCATCATTTACAGTGTTCTGTATTTCTAAGAGGAGCCTCTGAAGACAAGGAGGAAGAGAGTGTCCATCATTTACAGTGTTCTGTATTTCTAAGAGGAGCCTCTGAAGACAAGGAAGCTGTTATCTGTATGACCCACTTGCATGATAATGATGACATTGCTTTTCTGTAAATGATGCTAAGCTTCCTTCTCTCGTCACAGATGGAGAGTTCTGTGTTTCCGGAGAGATGATCAGAACATCCTTGGTTGAAGCACTGATATGAATTTCTGTGTCTCTATTGACACTGACTAGTTCTGTGATAGTAGATGGTGACTTAAGTTTTCCTATCTCTGTTCACTCATTATGTAAAATTTGCTCTGATCCTCATGATACATCACAGAGCAAATACCTTGTACTTGTTGTCCATGTGACTTCTGAAACATGACAAAGCTAATGCTTCCACAATCTACAAGTGTGCATCCCCTTTAGTATTTTTCCAATGAAGACTTAGAATTTTGTATTCAAGTCAGACATGAGAAATACTGGTAATAATTTACCAGACAGTGAGTGCTTTTGGTTTCCTATTGACTTACTCCACAAGAAAAAGAAGCATATGGTCTTAGTGATCTTAACTCTAAAATCTGGACATTAGCCCTCTCTGTTCCTCAAACAGCTCTACTTCTTCATGTTGCATATACACACACATGATTTTATGCATCTTGCAAGTCTAGGTGCCACAAATGAGAGAAGACGTGGCATTTGTCTTCCTGAGACTGACTTTGCTGGTTTGAATGAGATGTCTACAAGTTCTCAGGCATCTGAGTATTGGTGGTTCAGTTGGTGACACTGTTTGGGTAAGTTAGGAGCTGTGGCTTTGCTGGGAGAAGTATGTGACTGGGACCGGCTGTGAGATTTCCGATGTGAACTGTCAGGCTGCTGCTCCAGTGGACATGCTTCCTCACCATGATGGTGATGGACTCTCCCCACTGGGATTGTAAGGCCATGCCAATCCTTCCCTTTATAAGTTGCCTTGGCTGTGTTTTATCAGAGCAATAAAAAAGTAACTAGCACACTAACTTAGTTCGTTTAATGATTATCTGCAGCTGCATCCATCTTCAGGCAAACAACATAACTTCATTGATTTTGCTCCAAAATTTCTTTCATAAAAACACATCTGCACACATGTGTGTATGTGCTCATGTGTGTGTGTGTGTGTGTGTGTGCATACACATATATCTTGCATTTTCTTTATGCATTTCTGTTTACAGACACCTAATTCAGTTCCATCTTAGTTACTGTGAATAGTACTACAATAATCTTTATGTACAAATATCTCTGAGATCCGTTGACTTGGAGTCATTCAAATATATACCCACCTATAGCTGGGTCACATGGTAGATCTATTTTAGATTTTTAAGGAACAACCATGCTATTTTCTGTGGTAGCTTGACTAGTTTCCATTCCCACCAGCAATGCATAAGAGTTCCTGATCACCCACATTCTTTACAGTATTTGTTATTATTTTTCTTAATGAATACCATTCTGACAGGGGCAAGATGAAATCTCAATGTGCGTTTAATTCACATTTCTCTAAAGGCTAATGACATAGACTTTTTTCATATGTTTATTTGCCATTTGCATTTCTTCTTTCGAGAACTGTCTGTTCACTTTTATGAGTCCATTTATTGATTGGGCTGTTTGGTTCCTTTAATTGTTTTATTTCTTTGTAAAATATAGCTATTAATCTTCTGCATATATAGAAAAGATTTTTCCTCAATTTTGTAGCCTGTCTTTTCACTCAATTAACTTCTTCCTTTGCTTTGAAGAAGATTTTTAATTTCATGAGGTTCTATTTGTCAGAGGGGAAAATGTTAATATTGGTATTATTTCCTGAGCAACGGGGTCCTGCTGTGTGAGCCCCTGCCTGTGCCTTCACTGTGAAGTGCTTTCCCTACTTTTCCCTCTAAGAGAATTTGATTGTCTGTTAAGCTCTCCAACCCATCTGGAGTTGTTTTTTCTGCAGAATTCATTCCTCTCTCTATGGACATTTGGTTTTCCCAGCACTATTTGTTGAAGAAAATATCTTTTCTCCTATGTATTTTGGCCCTTTGTCATAACTCAGTTTATATGAGTTTATATGTGGTTGGTTCCTCCATTTTGTTTTACTAATCTACTGGACTGTTTTTCTAGTAACAAGTTACCTGTGTTACTATGGTTCTGTGTTATAACTTGGAATCAGGCATGATGATGTCGCTATTAACTAATGGCCTTTTGAAAAGCTATATGGAAACTTATTACTGTAGAAGGTTCCTAAAACATATACATAAATTAAAGGATTTTAAATGGAACTACCATATAATGGGGGAGACAATGCCCCAACTAGACATTACTTACTACTAAATAAAATCTCCCATACATACAAAGTTCATTTCAGAGGCTCAGATTGGCTCTAATCTACATCTGCTGCTGTCCTTGGTGGTCTGTAAGGCCCTGGCCTTCCCATTTTGAGTAAACCATTGCCTGCTTGCTGACCTTGACCAGATGTCCTCCCTATGCTAATTCCCTGCCGGTATCGACCCTCCTGAATGCTTAAGGGAAGTTCCTTGTTTGTGTATCCTGCATATTGGGCATTAACAGCTTAGATCCAAGATTGTAAACATCAGTAGCAAACTTCTGCCCTCTGGGGTTCTCCCATTGTGCTGTAAGCCTGTATTTAAGGTTTTCTCCCTATTTCAATAAGCAGCATTCGGCATTCTGCTCTGGTGGATGACTCACTGTCTCTTGTTTCTTATTTTTTCTGATCCACAGCCCCTCGCTTAGACATGGTGAATGGGTGGTGGTAGTGTGGGAGTTATCCCTACAAATGGAGGTCCCATCAAGATCTGAGAAAGAAGGGACAAGCTGATGGACTCCCGAAAGGTAAGGCTGGCCAGCAATTTAAAGAAAAAAGAAAAGAGAAGGGTGAATTGTCATGGGTGCAAATAGGGCACCACTGAAGTTAAGAAAGGGCAAGACAGCTAAAGATTTTAAATAAAAAGGAAATCTTCCCAATAGAGAAGAGGGAAGGAAAGGAAATTTCCCGTTAGAAAAGAGAAAAATTTTAATCAAGATGAAAGGATTTTCCTGGTAAAAAGGGGAACAATTTTGAAACTAGGCCTAAAGATTTTTAGGGCCCTGTAGAGGAAGGATGAAGGAAAGAGAAAAGCCTCTTGCCAGTGGTAATGGAGGAAGAAAAGGCTCTTTCCAATTTAAAAAATTTCAGGATAGCTGAAACTCTGAGCTCTTTCTGCCTACCAGCACAGAGCAGCAACATCTGAATTACAAAGAGTCAGAAGAAGTTTTGTTGTCTGTTTAATTTCTTTTTATTTTTCCCTCAGAGTGGGAATAATTCAATATTTAGGATCCCTTCATGGGAAATGTTTTTCTGTTTTTTCCTTAATGGTGGGAATAACTCATTATTAGGTAGTCCCTTCATGGGAGTAAGAGAAAGTTTAAACGTGAGTGCGCATGTGCAGGGCATGCCCCAGCACGGCGGCGAAGGCGCCTGCAAGATAGCCAGGAGCAGCAGGCAGGTGGACAAGTGAGCAGAGGCCAGGAGAGGGAATAGCACTAAAAGTTTAAATGGGCCCAACTTCTGGTGAAAAATAGTTTCGGTCAGGATGTGGAATGCTAAGTCAATACTGTTTGAGTAAAGGATGTTCTGTTCTTTTGATTGTCTTAATAAATGTTTGGATTTTCATGGTAGATAAACTAAAGGAACAGGATTCATAATTTTGAACTATATATTAGGTGTGCTCTTGTCTGTTGAACATTACCAAAAATTTGGCTCTGCTCTTTAAGTTGCTTTCTAGAAATTCTTGGTTTAATTCTATAGAAATATAACACCTGAAATGGATTGGGTTGTTAGCTTATTAAATAATGTTGTTGGTAAGATAAACCAATAAAAAATAATCTCTTACTGATAAAGAGGTTACAAAATTATTTTTCCAGTAAATAAAATACAGGTGAATTTTTTGGTCCACAATGTTAATATTTGGCTATTTGTATTAATGTGTTATTTGAAATCTATAAAAAAGGACCCTCTTTTTAAGATTTTATAAAAATACTCCAGAGTATTGCCTAAAGTTACCTCTTCAAATTCTATAGAGATTGTATTTAATGCTTTTATAAGTGGCATATGTAAAAAGGACCATGGAAATAGAAGCTGGTGATAGAATTGCTCAATTATTATTGCTTTCATATTTTAAATGCAAAGTGGCACCTATATGTAGAAATGGAGGCTTTGGGAGTACAGGAGAAAAGGTGTTTTGACCAACAGTTATCAATGATAAACAGCCTAAATTAAAAATAAAATTATATGGGATTGAGATTAGAAGATTATTAGAAGATTCTGGTTCTGGATATATCTATAATTTCACAAGAATCCTGAGACCCCAATTGGCTCCTTAAAAATTCCACCTCTAACCTACAAGGTATTGGCACAGCTCAGACGTCATTGCAGAGCAGGCTAATTTTAAATTGGAAGGATGAGGAAGGTCATGCAGGAACTTTTCAACCCTTTGTGCTACCTGAAATTCCAATGAACTTGTGGGGATGGGTTGTGTTAGATGGTATTGGAGCAGTGTTTACTACACAGCCTGTACAACAGATGCTGAAGAGTCAGGGCTACTGCCTGGACAGAGGCTTAGGGAAAATGTTACAAGGAGACCCATAACCTGTGTAAGACAAAAGCTGTGTCACTAGAGGTCCTGGGGATACTAGAGGATTAGGGTCTTTTCCATAGGGGTCACTGCACAGCAGCCTTCATTAATACAACCAATAAAAATCACTTGGAAAGGTGATGACCCTATATGGGTGGAACAGTGGCCCCTTACAAAAAATTGGAGGCTGCGTATGCTTTAGTTAAGGAACAGTTAGATGCTGGACATATCATTCCTTCCACTTCACCTTGGAACTCACTTATATTTGTTAATTAAAAAGAAGTCAGGAAAATGGAGGCTATTACAGGATCTTAGAGCTGTAAATAAAACCATGCTTCTCATGGGAGCAACACAGACTGGCTTGCCTGCCCCTGTGGCAATTCCTAAACATTGGCATTTAATTGTGATTGACTTATATTTTATTGGCTGCTAAAAATAAAAAAAAATTGTTTTTGATGCCTTTTCTAAATTACAAGAGGTTCTTAGCCTGGCTAATTTACAAATAGCCCCAGAAAAGGTACAGGTATCTTTTCCCTATCATTATTTAGGTCATGAATTGTTATGCACAGGCATATGCCCACAAAAGATTACTCTGCGTACGGATCAGCTACACATGCTTAATGCTTTCCAAAACTTTCTGGGAGATATTCAATGGCTTTAGTCCACTTTAAAGATTCCAACAGGTCAACTTCATCCTTTGTATGATGTCTTAAAGGGCGACCTTTATCTCCCTGTAAATTAACAGCTGAAGGGCGTACAGCCCTACAACGTGTGCAAGACACCCTGGAGCAGGCTCACGTGCAGTATATAGATCTTTCTTCTCCCTTATTGTATTTTATTTTTTGTTTTTCCCATTCATCTACTGGAGTGTTTTGGCAAACAGATCCTATACTATGGGTACATTCCCCAGCTTCTCCAGCAAAAACCATTACTCCTTATCCTCAGGCTGTTGCTCAGATTATATTTAAGGGAATCAAAATCAGTGTTCAAACTTTTGGTAAGGAGCCAGATATTGTGGTGACCCCACATACCCAGTCTCAAATAGCATGGTTGCAAAGCTAAAGATAATGATTGGACCATTTTGACATGCTCCATGCAGGGTCGATTTGATACTCACTACCCCTCCAATGATGTGTGTCAGTTTTTTAAATTGCATCCTATTATATTTCCCAAGATAGTACAGATGACTCCTATTCCTCAGGCCCACGTGTTATTTACTGATGGCACTTCATGTGGTTTTGCTGTGGTAGTTTCTGGTAACATAGTGAAGAGAATGAAAGTCCAGGGCACTTCTGCCCAGATGGCAGAGGTACAGGAACTGTCACTTGCTTTACAGATGTTTTCTGATGAGCTTCTAAACATTTATACTGATAGCCAATATGTGGCACATGCAGTTATGCCTTTGGAGACAGCAGCCTACATACCATCCATTTCTCCCATTCGTGAATATTTATTGCAAGTGCAAGGACTTATATGGTCCCGCTCACATAACCTTTATGTGGGCCATATTAGAGCTCATACTCAATTGCCTGGACCTCTAAGCAAAGGTAATCAGAGGGCTGATGCCATTACTCATATGGTTGTCACATTAATTTGTTCTGCCTTTGAAAAGGCTACTCAGTTGCATCAACGTTATCATCTTAATGCTAGATCTCTTTGTTATCATACAGGCATAACCGGGGAACAAGCCATGCAGATAGTTATATCATGTCCTATTTGTGTTGAATTTTTACCTGTTCCTCATTTGGGAGTTAATCCCCGAGGACTTTTACCTAATCATGTGTGGCAGATAATGCCACACATGTGCCTTCCTTTGGAAAATTACAATATGTCCATGTGTCTATTGATACATATTCTTCTCTAATTTTTGTTTCTGCCCATTCAGGGGAAAAGGTTAAGGATGTAAAGAATCATTGTTTTCATGCTTTTGCCTATTGGGGAGTGCCAAAATGCATAAAGACTGATAATGGTCCTGCCTACAGCAGTACGGGATTTTCAAAATTCTGCCAAGACTTTTATATTGTTAATAAGACTGGTATTCCTTATAATCCTCAAGGACAGGCTATAGTAGAAGGCTGCCATTATACCTTAAAAACATATATTGCTAAAGTAAAAAGGGGGGAGCTAGGGGCTCATTTCTCCTTTCCACATTCTATTCTTTCCCTTGTTTTATATATTTTAAATTTTTTATCGGTGAATTCTGCTGGAGTATCCACTGCAGATAAGCACTGGAGGGCTCCTGTTGCAAATCATCCTCTGGTGTGATGGAAGGATCTTTCTACTGGCACTTGGAGGGGACCTGATCCGGTGTTGTTGTGGGCATGGGGATCTGTTTGTGTCTTTCCGCAGGACAATGATGTTCCTCTTTGGGTTCCTGAGCGCTGCATGTGCCCTGTGGCTGCTGCTGAATCCCAACATGGCAGAGACCTATTGGGCCTTTGTGAAAAACTCCCCCCTTTTGATGCCAATGGGGATTGAGAGCCCAATGCAGCCAGCCTTGGCAAGCATTAATGTAAGCCTAGGAACTGTAGCTATGCGGTTGGATTCTTCAGAAGGTAATGTATAGTAACTGCTTTTTCAAGTATGTTTGAGAACGTGTCACCCAGACACCTTGGAGATTAAGGATAACCCTGAAGGTCATTGACCTTCATTTGTTAACAATATCATATCAGCTAAGCCTTTTTTTCATTTTTGCAATCCTCTTCAAGCTGGTGTAGTACCTACTTTTCAGGAGTGACTCTGTGCAACATTTATTGGCCTCTTGAAATTTATCTAGCCTCTTTTGAAGATACCTTAAAATTTGTGAGCCTGAATGTAGCCATTATGAGACCATTAGTTCTGCTCCTTGTTTGCTGTCTGTTTTTCTTTATGGTTCTTAGTTGTTCTTTTGCAGAGCTGCCAGCTTAAGTCGTGCTGGGATCAAGAAAAATGGGCCTTGGCAGTTCGTGTCCCTGGAGCTGTGTCCATGCCAGTGGACCATGGCAGTTAGACACAGATGATGCTCACATGCTCCAGAAGAGAATCTGACATCGCTGTTGCCATTGTTGCTGTTATAACAGTGGTGGCCACTGCTGCTACTGTTTCCAGGATTGCTATTTCTTAATTAGTTACTACAGCTAGCACAATGGAGACCCTGGCAGCAAAAGTAGCTACCAAAGTTAATTAATTTACATTTTGATTGGCTTTGAAATTTATAAAACTCAAGTTCCATTTGCTTTTGGGATACCATCTTATGAGTACTCCAATCTGCATAAGACTCGAAAGAAGGGAATGGCTCAATTGCCTTTAGCCTCCTGGCTATGGGTGGGTTAGGACTTCCGTTTGTCTTTTCTGTGTCGCACAGATTGCAAGTCCAGAGCCACTTTGAGGTCTTTGACAACAGTTAACTCTACAGCTCACGTGGTTGAGCCTGTATGATAATGAGTATTCAGAGATGGGTAATACTTGGGGGGCACTCACCAACCTAGGACAGAGCATTTGTGTGGCCTGGGCAGGTATCTCCATGACGCATAAGGTGACCTGCTGACGTCCCACACAACCTAAGTCAGAAGCTCATTTTTTAGTAAAAAGGGGGGACCTGTAATGCCCTGCCCTTCCCATTTTGAGTAAGCCATTGCCTGCTTGCTGACCTTGACCAAGTGTCCTCCCTATGCTAATTCCCTGCCGGTATCGACCCTCCTGAATGCTTAAGGGAAGTTCCTTGTTTGTGTATCCTGCATATTGGGCATTAACAGCTTAGATCCAAGATTGTAAACATCAGTAGCAAACTTCTGCCCTCTGGGGTTCTCCCATTGTGCTGTAAGCCTGTATTTAATGTTTTCTCCCTATTTCAATAAACGGCAATCAGCATTCTGCTGTGATGAATGACTCACTGTCTCTTGTCTCTTATTTTTTCTATCCACAGCCCCTCACTCGGACATGGTGAACGGGTGGTAGTAGCACAGGCATTATGGCTTCATTGGTCACTCCACGGTCATGGCATCTCCAGTATGCTGGAGTTTCTAAAGACAACTCCATCACTTATGGCCTTCTGGCCTCTGAGGCTGCACCTTCACCAATGGCATCCAATGGTACCAAGCTTCAGCTGCTCTTCGTGGCCCCTTCATGTCTTCAAAATCAATACTGTGTGAGAGACTCTTAACACATTACCAAGTTCAGCTGCGAGATGCAGCCTTGGCTGGTTCTGGACCACAACTTCTGTGTGCTGACCCTGAGGAAACACTTCCTCGGTAATGCTGTTCTCTTCTTAATCACACCTAATTTCTCAGCCATAGCTGACAAATGACGATTGTCCCAGTAAAGCAAAAGTCATAGATTTGGGATGGAAACTTGTGTGTGTGGCAGGTAATAAGGGCTAGGAGGAGTCAGAGAAGAGGGTATAATATTCCGAATAAACATTATTATACATGTTTGAAATTGTCAAAGATGACTCAATAAAATCTTAAAGTGTATATTTAGTATACTTTATCATTTATGTATGTCATTGTTTTAAAGTTTATAGATTATAAGGAGATATTATATGAAATATACTATAAAATAAATAAAATTACATGACAAAAGTTACTTAAAGAGAAAGAAAGAAAACTAGAAACTTCATTTGTTGCAGCTGAACAAAGAAAGGGCACAAATCATATAAAGAAAAGTGAAGTGGTCAGCTGAAATTGGGTTTAAAGTTTGATTACTCAGATCTCCTTTTTTGTAGGCACTTAAATTTTCTAATTTTTCTATAATAAATGTATACTCTTTTGAAATAATAAAAGTAATTAAATATGAGCTCTAACTGGTGGCTAGATCTGTAATCCTAATTACTCAGGAGACTGAGGCAAGAGGTTAGCCTACACATTCGGGGAAATCCTACTCAAAATTAAAAAAAATTAAAAGAGAGTATAAGTATTGTTTTTAAGTAAATCTCAATTGTTTGATTTTACCAATAAAAATTTGGTAAAAATTTAGGAGCCAGATGCTGGGGTGAAAGCCTGCTAGCTCAGAAAGGCAGAGAAAACACTCAGCTGACCTTCTTCCTCAATGATGTCCCTGAAAAACTCCCTTTCTCCTATGCCATTTCAAACAGAAAACCTCAAACTCAATATCCCTCCCATCTACTTCCTGTGGATCTCTCTATCCATCCTCCTGACTCCCTCTTACTCTCTATGGCATTTTCTTGTTCACTTCCTGTCAACTGGTTGCTTGCTCTGCCTCTTGACCTATGGTTGGCTTTATTTAACCTGTTTACAATATTTAATCAGAAAGCTCTTGGATTAAAAGTGTATGCTAGGGCTGAGCCATACCACAACTAGAAACAGTGTTTTCCAGTAAATAATGCAATCTCACAGATGTTCACAGTGTGATCAAATACCTAGCAATATGTAAGGGCCAGGGATATAGCTCATTGATAGAGCACTCACCTAGCATGTGCGTGGCCCTCAGAACAAAACAAAATCTGATGAAAATTCTTAGAGAATAAGAATAAGGTTATATTTATCATGTCATATATTTTATTTCACACATCTATATTAGTCATATATTGTAGAATATTATTTTTAAATGTATTACATTTGTTTATGCTGTGGAATATTTGTTTAACGATGCAAAGATGTATTGCATTCTTTTATGTTGCATTTGTTTAACTCTGCGAAGCTGTGTTACTTTGCCTGTGTAAAATACCTAATGGTCTAATAAAGAGCTGAATGGCCAATAGTGAGGCAGGAGAAAGGGTAGGTGGGGCTGGCAGGCAGAGAGAATAAATAGAAGGAGAGATCTAGGAGAAAAAGAAGAAGGAGCAAGAGAACAAAGAGAGGAGGATGCCAGGGGCCAGCCAACCAGCCACACAGCAAGCCAAGGAGTAAAAATGAAAGCTGGATAAACAGAAGAAAAGGAAAAAGCCCAGAGGCAAAAGGTAGACAGTATAATTTAAGAAAAGGTGGCTAGCAATAAATCAAGCTAAGCCGGTCTTTTATAATTAAGAATAAGCCTCAGTGTGGGATTTATTTAGGGACTAGGTGGCAGGCCCCCACAAAGAACAAAAACAACCAACTACATTCATACATTATCACAGTTTCATTTCCAATAACTTTCAAAACCAAATACTATGTATGAGTTGCAGAATGGAGTTTTTACTTCCCGTGGCCTTCATAATTTTCTTCAAAAGATTTATTTGTTCATTCTGTATATGAATATGTGTCTGTGTGGAGTTATGTATACTTAAGTGCAGGTGCCTCCCGAGGCCAGAAGAGGGCATCAGAACCCCTGGAGCTAGAGTTACAGGTGGTTATGATTCAGCTGGCGTGGGTTCTGGGAAATGAACTTTGGTCCTCTGCTATAACAATATGCACTGTAACTACGAGGCCATTTGTCCAATCCCACAGCCTTCATACTTTTGAAAACTATTCACAGATTACTTTTTAATTGTTTATTTTATTTCCAAGTATGTGTGTGTGGAATTTGTATGTGTGTCTCTGTGTGGGTATATGTTCAGGAGTAAAGGAGCTTGTACAGGCCAGATATATTGTGTGCCCTAGAACTAGAGTCACAGGTAATTGTCAACTGCCTGATGGGTGCTGGGAAATGAACTTGGCTTGTCTACAAGGGCAGTGCATACTCATAAGCACTGAGCAATCTCTCTAGCCCCTTAACAAGTTATTTTTATTGATTTTTTAAAAATTGCATGAAGGGTTTTCGTTATAACATTCCAGACGTACATGCCATAGGCTGTGCCCACATTCATACCCTTTGTTGCCCTTTCCTGTCCCCTTCCTTCTTTCCCTCTGGCATGCCCTCTTACTTTTGTGCTCTCCCACCACTGACTCTACAGAGAGAGGTAAATGTTAGCTACTCACGCTTGTGAAACTGTTCCTATTTAACATCATGACCTCCGGTTCCACCTATTTTTCTACAAATGGTATTTCATTTTTTTTTTTTTTAGCAATGATTAAAACACATTTGTGTATATATCCTATATTCTTTATCCACTCATTCATCAATGTATGTTAGACTGATTCATAACAGCTATTATGTGGCAAGCAATGTTGGTAGACAGGCATCTCTACGGTAAGATGACTTTTATTCCTGTGGATATATGCCCCCAAATCATAGGGCTTCATCGTGCTGAAGTTCTGTTTTTCAGTTTTTTGAGGCATCTCTACACTGATTAGAAAATATGTTTAGACAATGATGTTCGTAGTAATTTCACTTGAAATACAGATAATATAGGAGAAAACCTACTGAGAACTGGTCTTAAAAGCTATTGTAGCTCTATCAATGTGATGATAGTTCTTACTCCAACACTGTTTAATGAAGTAAGTGTAATTTAGTAAGACCTGAAGTATGAAGAACAAAACATTTACTCATACATAAAAGAAGAACAAAGAATAGGTGTAGGCAGAGCTTTCCTGTCCTGGTAGCTGTTTCCAAATAACCACAGAGAGGCTTAATATTAATTATTTAAGCTTGGCCAACAGCTCAGGATTATTTCTATCTAACTCTTACAATTTAAGTTACTCCGTTTCTATTAATCTACATTCTGCCACATGGTGCTACCTCTCTTAAGTCTTGCACCTCCTGTTTCTTCTCCATTTCTGGATGGCGACTCCTCTGACTCTGTCCTTCTTATCAGTCTCCTTAGTCTGGTTCTCCCGCCTAAGCTTATCCTGTCCAGCTATTGGCAGTCAGCTTCTGTATTAAACCAATCACAGAGACATATAGTCACACAGTGTAAAGGAGTATTCCACAGACTGGTAAGTTGTGGCTTGAATGAGAAACGATCCCCATATGCTCACGCATTTGCACACTATGTCTACGACTGGTGACAGGGTTTGGAAAGGTTATAGGAGGTTGCCAGAGGCAACAGGCGTTGAGGGGTTTAACCTTACTCCACTTCTCCTCTTTGTTTGCTTTCTTTGTGTGGATTAAATGTGATTGCTCTGTTTCACCTGCCAAGCCAGCCTCATGTTTCTGCTGCACCCACCTTCCCTCTATTATGAACTAGGACTGCAAGCTAAAACAAACCCTCATGTCCTTAATTTCCTTTGGTCATGGTATTTAATCATAACGAGAGAAAAGTAACTAATACCCCTCTCACACACACACTACACATACACACAACACACTCATTCCACATTTTCTGTCCTTAAAATATATGCAGCTGCCACCACCACCTAAACACACACATACACACACACACACACACACACACACACACTGCATATGGCAGACCAAGATTGTTCATAGTGCTAATATCTGCTTGGTGAATATTATAAATAGTTTTGCATTATATCTGTATTGAATTTTCTAAATTCTCCATACTGAGTATTTATGAATATTTTAAAAATCAAAGATCACACTTAGCACCCTTAATTCCTAGGTTACATCTAATGATATTAAACAGAAAAGCTTAATAATTAGTAAGTATATCAATAATTAGCCTGTAATTAATTATTAAAATGCATTATAATTAAATAACTATATTTTCTCCACCTGACAGCACCCAAATTAAAAATACAACTTCCATGTGCTGGCTGGCTGCTTTCACCTTATTTAATTCTACCATGAGCTATGCTTATAAAAAATACGTTTCTCATGACTAGTTACACATTAATCCTCCATGATTATCACTTTACAGAGACTGTACACACATAATTACCAAAGCACCAAGTGAATGGAGAAGATGGCAGTGGTCTCTGGAGTTCTGGAGACCCTGAAAGTCCCCTTTTCCAAGGGACCTAACGTCCACAAAACCCTGTGGTGAGGTGAGTGATGTTTTATTTCTGACTGCAATTTTCATTAAAATAGGTATAACTGTATTTCTCTGATGGTTAGTAGTATTATTAGTTATTAAGGATGTGTAAATTAAAGACATTTATTTTTATGTGCATGGGTGTCTTGCCTGCATGTTTATCTGTGTAAGGGTGCCAGATCCCTTGGAACTGGAGTTATAGGTAGCCGAGGACTGCCATGGAGGTGTTGGGAGTTGAACCTGGGTCCTCTGGAAGAGCAGCCAGTGCTCTTAACTGCTGAGCCATCTCTCCAGCACCGGGATATACAAATTAAAACTACAGTGAAATGTTACCTTCCACTTGCTAGGGGAATGTCACCTTCCACTTGGTAGGGGAAAAGGCGAGGATGTGGAGAAAGGCAGCCCTTTTCATTGCTGATGAGGTTAGAAGATGGTGCAGTAAGGATGGACACTTCTGTGTAGGTGCTGAGAGAAATTCAAAGTAGAACCACCTTGTGATCCAGCCATCCTGCTTCTGAGTGGATATACAAAAGAACTATAATCATCAACTCACAAAGATATCTGTACCTAGTATACCTCATATTCACAATAGCTAAGAAATCAAACAGTTTCGGCATCTGTTGATGGATGAATTAACAAGGAACTTGTGACATCCCTTATTCAGTTATAAAAAGTAGAAGATCATATAATTACAATGTAGATATACCTATAGGCATTATATTAAGTGAGGAAATAGCCCATACAGAGAAAGAAGAGAATTACATAATGTCACAAACGGAAAATTAAAGAAATTGAATACATAACAACAGAAGCTAGACATTTCATCCCTAGCAATGGGGTACTGGCAGAGAAAACCAGGTAGTAAAGGCTAAATGCTACAAAACCATGGTTCTACTAGTCTAAGGTTCTAAGTGGGCTTAGAGGGCTAATGCACAGCTTAATGACTGGGAATAATGCATTGTTCAATGAGGTTTTGTTAAATGAATTTATTGTAGGTATTAACCCATACAAGTGACTGTTTGAAATAATGGGTGCATTGATTCACTCAGTAGTAGTAACCATGTGAGTCTGTGAATCAAAGCAACATGCTGCACATGCTAAGACTTCACAGTTTAAATAAAAACAAAATAAATACTTTAGTGTTTCAAAGAAAGTTATCTTACAAGTATGCACCATTTCCCCAAGGTGATTGTTTTCATTGTGGTTGTACTATCTCTGAATTTCTTCTCGTTTCCTTGCGTTTGAGTTAATGATACCATCTTGACGGAGGCCAGCATTCCATAAAGATTGTGCTGTAATGCCTCCTCATTATGAAACGTATTTTCTTTCAAAGTGCTTTTGAATAACTGGTTATTTTATACAAACCAAACCCCAACTTTCCATTTCACTCTTTTATGAGTGAAAATTTTAATCAAATTTTTAAAAAATGAATTCTACATTTTCTACAACGTGTACTATTTTCCATACTACTTCACTAGAACCTGTCCTCATTCATATATTTTAGATTAAATGTGGGGACTGCAACTAACTGCACTGCTTCCATGACCCAAAAGCAGGCAAGACTTGCATTATGAAAAACATTAATTACTTCACATGCCCTCTTAGAAGGACATGTCAGCAGAAAACGATTGACGTATCACAAATAGTGAGTGTAGCCATTGATACTATTGCTTAGTACTAGCTATACACTGTGTACATTTCTTTTTTTTTTTTATTTTCAGTTTTGGTTTTTCAAAACAGGGTTTCTCTGTGTAAAAGTCCTGGCTATCCTGGAGCTTGCTTTGTAGACTAGGCTAGCCTCAAACTCATTGAGATCCTCCTGCCTCTGACTCCCAAGTGCTGAGATTAAAGGCATGTGCACCACCACCTGACTCTGGTACACATTTTCTAAGCACTGTGCATTTATGAGTTTTTTTTTTTGTGTGTGTGTGTATGTGTGTGTGTGTGTGTGTGTGTGTGTGTCCTGCATGGAAACAATTAGTAGAGCTGTGTTTCAGTCTCCAAGTTTTTAGATAGCTCCTTTCCAGAAGTGGACTCACTTCCCCATTACTGCCTTGCATAATGCTGTTTATCTTTCCCTTAGTTTTTTACTGTTTTCAATGTGGAAACAGAAAAACATAATAATATGGAAGAACAAAAACCACAAGATAGGCACAAATAGCTTACCTGATTGCATTGTCAAATACAGATCAAATGACATGCCTTGAATCAATTCCCTAATGATTTAATGCAATAAATTTTGAAATTCTTGAAAATCCACTTATTAAAAATGACAGCATTTTGCCGGGCGGTGGTGGCGCACGCCTTTAATCCCAGCACTTGGGAGGCAGAACCAGGCGGATCTCTGTGAGTTCGAGGCCAGCCTGGACTACCAAGTGAGTTCCAGGAAAGGCGCAAAGCTACACAGAGAAACCCTGTCTCGAAAAACCAAAAAAAAAAAAAAAAAAAAAAAAAAAAAAAAAAAAAAAAAAAAAAAATGACAGCATTTTGACTCTTTGACAGACACTTTGATATAATGAGTTATTAACTCATGAATGCCAATAGAATAAATAAATAAACAAACTATGTTCTTTACAGCTTTAGAACAAACAAAAGGAGTAAAAATTAATTACACAGTAGTGAGAATGCCATTGTTTCTATAGTAAATACAAGGCTTTTAATATCTGCAGTCTCTAGGGCAAACCTCTGCTAAGATCATTTTCAGAATCATGAACCTAGTTGGTCTCATCAAGAAAAACCAGGAGTCAGCTATTGGGGTAATAACCTGAAAGAACAGAGAAGCAGAGGAGCAGCCACTAGTGACTTCTTACCTCTCTGGTTCTGACCGAAAGGGTTGAGATCCTGTCTCTGGCCTACCTTATCACTTCTGTCTCCACCTCCCAAGTGCTGGGACTAAAGGCATAAACCAACATTGCCTGGCTTCTATGGTTAACTTGTGGCTAGCTACACTCTCTGATCTCCAGACAAGCTTTATTTGTCAGAATACAAACAAAATATTACACAACAGTTTTCAATTAGATAAATCATAGAATTGGAAAATGTTAAAAGATTAAGAACTACTTAAAATTCCACCCATGACAGGAAGACATGGGTATGTCCTCTGTCCATGCAAGATGAAGTTCTTACCCTTCAAGACGTAAGGAATACTTTATTCTCAGCCTAATGTGAGTGACTAGCCGAGAACATACACTCAGGCTGCCTCAGACAACATATTTCAACATGGAAGTGGCTCCATGAACATTTTATAGTTTCATAACAAAATAATGGCATTTACCAAGTACTTTGGAGGGAATCACACAAGAAGGTGGCTTACAGCAAAGTGGAAGAGGGGTCTGCTGGCGGTTCAGATGTTCCTGATGTGGTCCTGAGCTTTGGGCTTGGCGAAAGTTTGCAGTTTTCCTAATAGTCAAAAACGTAGTAGTCAGATGGAGAGTTAGCCAATAAGCAATTGTTAATAAAAATAAAGATAACTCGAGTTAAGTCAGCTAGGTCTCTACTGTTCCTGTTCTCCATGCTTATAGAATTCTATCATCCAGTCAACCTCAGAATCTTTGACACAGGGGCAGCATTTTTCTGGGACCTCCAGTTCACAACTAATTTCCTTCTTTTCTCTGGTATCTTTTGCATTCAAATTATAGAGTAAGAACTCAAATGATAATTTTAAATAACATTATTTCAGAAATTTAAAGCAGGTCTTGTTTTGTGAGCACTATGCATAAAAGAACTGTTAATACATCCACAACATAGAAAAGCAGGTTTAGATTTTCTAAAATTCACAGCTCAATTTAATAAAATAAGTGATACTCGAATTAAGTCAAAAGGAAAACAGCTTTTAGTCAATATTACTACATGTCTAAGTATGTTTTACTTTATGAGAATAAAAAGCCAAGAGACATGCTCAGATCAAGTGTCTGCTCACACGTTGGGTCTGGGGACTCCATATCAGCACACCTTCAGATGCTTTGCATTCACAGAAGGACTTTCAATGGAGCAGGCAAAAGCCATCCTGGCCTGGCCCAGTGTACATGCATCATCCTGACACATGGGGACAAAAAAAAAAAAAAAAAAAAAAAAAAAAAAGGACTAGTTTAGGGCTAGCCTGGGCTACCTAGAACAAAAAAGCACAGGAAACCTCTCTCACAGCTATGAATGGATGACATAGGAAAACAGTATTTAGAGTTAGATGTGAACCACATGTGCAATGGGTGTGGCCTGTTCACAAAACGTTAATTCCTTTTCCAACCACAGAGCACATATCTAGTGCCCAACACAAAAATCACTTTTGCATTTCATTTTGTATGTTTCTAAAAGTCTTTAAATATACTTTACTTTCATAGCAGGAAATTCCTACATGCTTTTCTCCTTCATCATAAATATTTTGTTAACATCAGGGAAAATTGCACATTTTTATGAAACAAATGTCTTTATTATCTAATTATCTTAAATTATGCTCAGAAACACATTAGAATTTCATTCTAATTGACTAAGAATTCTTTTTAGGTATAGGATAGATGATTATATTGTGTTTGTAGTCTGTGTCATACATATAAAGTGTGTGTGCATATCTGTTTGTGTATCTCTGTATGTATCTACATGTATGTGTCTGTGTGGGACTGTGTATGTGTGCATGAATCTCTCTCTCTCTCTGTGTGTGTGTGTGTGTGTGTGTGTGTGTGTGTGTGCGCGCGCGCGCGTGCGCGCGCGCGCGCATGAAGGCCAGAAGACAATTTTAGGTTTCATTCCTCAGGAACCATCCACTTTGTTATCACTCAGTGGTCTAAGCTGTCTGGCTGGTGGGCACCAGGGAAGGGCCCTACATCTGCCTCCTCAGTGCTGAACACACAAGAGTGCATCACTGAACATGGTAAATTCTATGTATCCAGCTTACGTCATCATACTTGTGTGGCAAGTACTGCAACAACTGAGCTGTTGTTTCAGCCTCTGAGCATAGATATATTTTATTGTTGCCATTATGCTAGTGACATTTAGGTAATAATACATATTTAGTTTCCATCTTTTACAATGGCTTTTAAAAATTTCCCTTTGAATGACATGTCTCTAATGAACATTCCTTCTGAAAAGGTCTGTGAATATCTATATCTATGCACACACTTTTTGTTAAAATACTATTTTGTTGAAATATAGGACTTAGAAACATAGAACATATCTAGCAAACTTTCCATATGCATTTTACTGTCTTGCATTGTTAGTTACATAATTTGTAAAAAAGAAAAAAAATTAACTAATACTGAATCCAAGGCAGTGTAACATCCTGCCCAAAAGCCTTTTAGCTGAATGGGTAAATGGTTTCTGGGCCTGGGTAACCATCATTTTCTCTTTTCAGGAGCACTGTGTAAGTGTCCTGGCCTGTACTGCTGCAGAGTAGTTGATCTCCCGCCTTTGACTTTTCCCTGGACACTTTTCTGTCCAGATGTGCTAGACCATGGGTGTTTGCTGCTGCACATCCTCTCCGAGCTGCTATCCTGCTGTGAGGTAGTTACTCTGCAGACTTCATACTGTGTTTGTCTGACTGTTCCACAGTAGATTTCCTCAGGAGTAGACTGTTCTTAAAGTGTGGGCCTGATGTCAAGTGTTCAGTTCTTTACAGCCATGGTCCAAGACCCAGAAAATTGCCTTCCTTCTCTCCACATCCTCCTAAGAGATACAAAAGGGAGCCCCGGAATAGCATAGATATTCCACAACTCAGGAGCCACTTCGGAAAGTGGTGAGCCTGTCCTGAAAACTTGCATATGAGATTTTTGTTCTAGTAAAGAAAAAAAGAATGCATTACTTGACACCTAAAGGTTGTGGAAACCTGAAATAGGAGAGAGAATTGGCATCAGGGTTAGAAAGGCTTGTTCAAGGGAGGACAGTGGCTCTGCTGGTCCCACTGAAAGGATCATGCCTAGATTTGCAGCATGTTTTGTATACTATGAGTCCATTTTCACTTTCCAAACCATCTGCTAGAGGAAGAAGAGATGGGCCATTTTTTATTAAATCTCAGAATACTGGAGCAAGAGATGTTTTCACATTGTGTCTCTAGTGCTGAGGTAAGTGACTAGCATATATATATTCACCTCTCTCTAGATCTTAGGCAGGTTTAAGCATGCACCCAATTGACTCACCAGGAAGTCATATTTTGCCCCAAAGTTTCTTTCCTTTTGCTACTTAACTAACTCTTAAAATGACTGAGCAAATATATATATATATACAATGAAAGGAATAAAATTCTGTATTGTCCACATTTTAATAGAAAAACTTTCAACCATCACTGTTTGAATTTGGTTATGTGTAGCATGTGGGTAGGAATATACTAGCCCCTCTTTATCCATGAGGGGTACATTCCAGGGGTCTCCAGCAGATGTCTGCATCCAATGATATACCAAATATACACATATCATATACCATCATAATGTTTGTAAATTAGTTATAGGAAGACATTAAAACAGTGACAACAATTAAAAATTATAATGGTATGCTATCATAAAATTTGAGTAGCGGGACCATATAAAGTAAAACAAGGACTATAGAACCAGCGAAATCATATGCTAGGGCACACTGTGTAACACACTACACAAAGGATGGTTCACATTCCAGATGGGGCAGGCTGAGTACCTGAGACTCCATCACGCCACTTAGAACTGTGCATAATGTAAAGCTCATGAATTATTCATTTTTGAGAATTCCCATATAAAATCTCTGTAATTCAGTTTGAATATGAGTAACTGAAACCATCTACAGAAAAATAGGAGAATACGAGGAGACTGTTTCAAATGCCTGGCTTGTTGAAAAAAATACTATTTAAATTGATTCAAGTGATGGCCAGGCAGGCTCACAGATCCCAGAGTGAAGTGAAGATTTGGTATCGGAGAAAAAGAAAAAATAGTTTTGGACTCTTATGTACTTGCCTATCAATCCTGCAGATAAACTGGTGACCAAAGAAATAAATGTGTGGAATGCAAACTACTTGTCTGTCTCACATTTACCTGAATATTGAGATGCTTCCCTTTATCTACACTGTAACAAGTCATAAATTACTAATTCTGACTAATAAACTCCAGCGTTACTGTGTAAGACAAAACCACACATCTAAGAATAGGTCTCCTCTGTCAATATTTGGCTCAGAAGAGATGAGAAGAACGTATTAGCATCAGTCCACAGGAAGCTCCTTTTCAGAGTAAGCAGGCAAGACAATGGATGTTGGGAGTGGAGGCCCTTATTATCAGTGAGATCACTGGATGAGGTACCAGGCTCAGCTGGAAGCTAAGAACAGATGGAATTGTCAGAGCTGAGGACAGTCTGATGACAGCTACCTGTAGACAATGCTGCACACATGCGCGTGCACGCACGCATGCATGCATGCATGCATGCATGCACGCAAGTACGCACGCACACACGCATAAGAACTGCTGAAAAGGTGACCAAAATAAGGCAATAAATGGAGTACTAACAGTGAGCAGACATAGGCAGTCTCCCACAATTCAGAGCCAACTGCTTCTATAAATTATGGAAGTCTATTTTTGAGATGACACGTAGGAACTTTGTGAAACTTCTCTTCCTTTCCCATGGGTGTTTCTAGATCTTTTCCTTGTCACAGCAAGTAGTCAAAATGAAGTTCTTTTGTGAATTTAACAACACACTTTTATAAAGCTCATTAAAAAGCCATTTTCCATGTGAAATAAGGGAAATGGCATTTCCCCATGCTTTGTGGTATTAAGAAATAGCTTAATATATTATATATATAAAGTGTTTCATTTGCTTTCTCTTCTCTTCATTAAGAGGGAATTCCTCCCAGCAGCATCTGTAAAAAGTTAAATTCTGTGTCCTGGCATTCATCTAGGGGATCTCATTAGAGAACATGTTTGTAGAACCAGTGGGTTTGTCAGGAGAGATGCTGTCTTTGCCACTCATGTTGCTTTAGTTTTTGTGATTTGACCTGGGCATGTGAATTTTTTTTCTTTGAGTGTGCATCTGGTATGACCATCTTGCCTTCCTTAGATTGAGACAGTACAAGAAATGCATGATGTGAGCAAGGCCAGGTAAAGCTAGTGGTGAGTTGATTAATTGATCCAGAGAACAATGGCTCCCAAAACATAGGTCCAGAGCTAGGAGAAGAAAAGGGGTTCACAGATGGGGGATTCACAGCCACAGGTGTGGAACTGCTCTTGCAGATGGCATCTGGTTGGGAAAAGGGAAGACAAAGGGAAGAAATTACTTACTCGGGAAAGGTGGTGAGGGTACAAGTTGGATCTAAGGGCTCTGGAACTAAACCCCATTATCAGGCAGGAGAAACCTTCTTTTGAATGGTTGGTCAGGGCAGTTCAAGTGACTCCCAAACAATATAGATTATGGATACAGGCTCTGGTTGCCTTTTCAGGGCTTGAGAGTGGAACCCTGTTGCTGATAACACAGAATACATCTTACACAGGACTCAGATGATTTTGAGCTGCATTTGGCATGAAGCCTCCTTCCTGTAGCCTATCTTACATTGCTCCATAAATAATATGCAAGCTGCCAAGGGAGAGAAGAAATTAAACAGTTCCACCCAGTTGCAACACTTATGAACCACAACAATTACCAGCATGGCAAGATACACATAAAAGTGTAATAAGTGGCACTCACCTATTGCAGAATATTTGTGCCAGAAACCCCATCCAAGGACTGAGGAATCTGGATGCAGAGGGTCACGGCTAGGCCCCAGGTGGAGCGCCGGGAGTCTAATTAGCAAGAAAGAGGAGGGTTTGTATAAGCGAGAATTGTTGAAACCAAGGTTGGATAAAGTGCAGGGACAAATAACCAAATGAATGGAAATACATGAACTATGAACCAAAGGCTGAGGCGCCCCCAACTGGATCAGGCCCTCTGAATAGGTGAGACAGTTGATTGGCTTGATCTGTTTGGGAAGCATCTAGGCAGTGGTACCAGGTCCTGTGCTCATTGCATGAGTTGGCTGTTTGAAACCTGGGACTTATGCAGGGATGCTTGACTCAATCTGGGAGGAGGGGACTGGACCTGCCTGGACTGAGTCTACCAGGTCCATCTCAGTCCTCGGGGGAGGCTTTGCCCTGGAGGAGGTGGGAATGGGGAGTGGGCTGGGGGGAAGGGGAGGGGGCAGGAGGGGAGAGAACAAGGGAATCGGTGGCTGATATGTGGAACTGAATGGCATTGTAAAATAAAATAAAAGGAAAAAAAAGAATAATAAATTCTAAAAGATTAAAAAAAATGTCCTGCATTTGTTTATGTTGTGGAATATTTGTTTAATTATGTAAAAATTAGTTGCATCTGTTTAATTATGTAAAGATGTACTGCTGTTTTATCTTGCCTGCCTAAGGTACCTGAATGGTCTAATAAAAAGCTGAATGGCCAATAGCAAGGGAGGAGGTATAGGTACAACTTTTGGTCAGGGAGAGTAAGTAGAAACAGGAATTTAGGCTCAAAGGAAGAAAGAAAACGAGACACCAGGGAGATGCCAGGGGCCAGCCAGATGCGGAGGAAGCAGGAAAGTAGGACATACAGAATGAAAGAAAGGTAAAAATCCCTGAGGCAAAACATAGATGAATAGAAACAGGTTAAATTAAGTTAAAAGAGCTAATGGGACAAGCCTAAGCTAAGGCTGAGGATTCATAATTAATAATAAATTTCCATGTTTTTATTTGGGAGCTGGTTGGAGGCAAAAAAAAAAAAAAAAAAAAAAAGTCAACTGCACTCACAAGTGTGTGGCAGCCAACAGCTGTTTAACTGGATGTAAGGTCCACTCAACCAGCAGGAAATCATACCTAGTACTCTAAACCTGGCCAGCCTCCTTGGCCTAGTGGAACCTTAAAAAAGATTTCCCTACCTCTGCTTTGCTAGATCAGCATAATTCCTTACTAGTTTTTTAAATCTTATCTTTATATCCACAGATGAGTGTAGCTACCAACCCTCACCAACTTGGCTACTGGATCAGCAGCGGCGTCTTCCTTATTCTGTATCAGTGAGTGCATTATCCCCATTTTATACCTTGATAAATTCTGTAGATGCTTTAACAGATTCTCATGTATTCATATAGCAGACCTCTCAATCTTTCCTCTTCTGAGTTCCATGGCTATATCCCTTACATAATTAAACATATTATATATTACAGGTGAAAAGCCAAATTGTCCCAAGAACCCACATACATTCATACCCAAGCAACTTGTTATAGATTAACCACATAGGCAAGCAAGGTATTCGTCTTAGTCAGGTCTCTTACTGGCAGGCTGTAGTGTTGCAGTTACAAAGAAAAGGCCAATTACTTTATTACTTATCTTGAAAGGTAATCTTATAAGGAATCTTAAAGGAATCACAAACCTAAACTTTTATATATGAAAAAGAATCAGTCAGCTCTACTTTAAATCTTTGGGGTACATACCCACTCATCAATAGTTTTATATATCAGGAGATTGAGGGCAGAAATGGGTACAAGGAATTAATCATCACCTTTGGTCATCAACCAACACTGGCAAGAAAGGCTAATGATAATTGGCTGCTTTGTATTCTTGACTCTAACCTAATGAATGTATAACTCAGTTATGTGTCCTTGTGAACTTTAGGTTGTTTTCTGGGGTTATTCATCTTAAAACTATTATCAAAGCATCTGATTTAACCTGAAGTTATTTTAAGGGTTTGTTTCAGCTAATGATGTGCACCAAAACCTGTGATTGCATCTTTCAGCATTAAAAGAATTAGAGCCAGCCTGGCTCCTGGGGACTCAGCTTTTTTCTTTAATCACTAACCTGAACTGGGATCTATGCAGTTCGTTAGGTAAAACTCACAGGCCCTAGCTGTGTAACATTCCTTGTATTTATTTTTATTCATCAGAACTCTGTATATGCTATCATTATTATTATCAAGTAGACAGTACAACTTATGGGGGAATCATCTTCATAACAATCCACAGATAAAAATGTGTAGTAGAATGGGATGTTTCCATGAGATAAACACACTACATTACAGGCAGTGGGGATCTCCCCACATCCATTCATACCATGCCAGATGCCAGAGAAAGATGGCAGCAGAAATATGTAAAGGCACAGCAGAAGCAACAGATATTCTGGGGTCTGTGGTCCCAGGGCCTTGCCTGTCCGAGATTGACCTATCAGAGTTTCCTCCTGGTGGGCTGACACCTTGAACATCAATTGCCACCTGCTGCTCCTCTGGCACAGCTACTGGCAGTTATGTAAAATATGCTAAATCGTATAAACACACACACAATCCTAGATAAATGTGTGTGTGTGTGTTTAACTAAGCAGGACATGCAACAAAACTACAGAGAATCCCTGTCTCACTCCCCCCCCCAAAATAGGAAGTGGTCTTAACCACTAAACTATCTAGGGGTTGGGGATTTAGTTCAGTAGTAGAGTGCTTGTCTAGCAAGTGCAAGGCTCTGGGTGTGGTCCTCAGCTCCAGAAAAAAAAAATAAGACAAAATAACAAAATAAGATTTGAATATAGATTTCTTTACATGTATCTTATTTTCTCAGTGAATTACTTTTACCCCTGTTAGAAAATACTATATTTGTTAACTTTCAATCAATTATTTTGTTCATATTCATTCAATCTTCTTACTCTGCCTTGATCCTATGTATTAACCACTTATTCCTGTCATATAAATCACTTTCAAATGGAATGGTTTTAGTTCATGAACTTAAAAAAATGTCTCTGTTTCTTACTTTGAGAATGTCATAACTACACATGGATGGTGCTGGCTTAGGTCTCTCAAGGGTTTCAGAAGACACTTTGAGCAGGGATGCTGTCCTCTGAAAGCTTGATTGGATACAAGGGGGCTTCCACAGGGACAGCTGTGGGTCAAGGTGTTTTGTCACTTTTTTGCTTTCTGAAATTGGCCAGAGACTTCAGCTTTTGATGCAAGGTTACCCCATA